>NC_135903.1:11341682-11941682 GCF_964194155.1 Cetorhinus maximus | reverse complement strand
TGTTGTTTTCAACGTAAATTCCTTTTAAATGGGAAACCTTTGCTCTTTGGGCAGTAGGTGGCAGTGCCACTCATGGAATCATGGTGGGGTAGGAACCTGTACTGCAGGTTATGCTGAGACTTTCACACTCACTCTATCTGCTTCCGTGGCTCATGATATTGGATTTTTTGTGAAAGAACATTTCTTGGTGGTGAGATCACTGACCTGTCATCAAAGGCATTTGATAAGGTACCACACATAAGGCCACTTAATAAGATAAGAGCCCATGGTATTGGGATAGTATATTAGCGTGGATAGAGGATTAGCTAACTAATAGAAGACAGAGAGTTGGGATAAGCATTTTCAGGATGGCAACCTGTAACTACTGGGGTGCCACATGGATCAGTGCTGGGGCCACAATTATTTACTATATATATTAATGACTTGGATGAGGGAAGCGAATGTACAATCGCCAAGTTTGTGGATGACACAAAAATAGGTGGGAAGGCAAGTGCTGAGTGAAGATGACATGAGTCTACAGAGGAGTATAGGCAGGTTACGTGAGTGGGCAAAAACTTGGCAGATGGAATATAATATGGGAAAATGTGAGGTTATGCACTTTGGCAGGAAGAATAAGAGGAGCTGAATATTATTTAAATGGAGAAAGACTGCAGAAAGCTGCAGCACAGAGGGATTTGGGGGCCCTTGCGCATTAATCACAAAAAGCTAACATACAAGTTCAACAGGTAATAGGGAAGGCAAATGGAATGTTGGCATTTATTTCAAGGGAAATGGAGTATAAAACTAGGGAAGTCTTGCTGAAACTATACAAGGCACTAGTTAGACCACACCTAGAATACTGTGAACTGTTTTGGTCCCCTTATCTAAGTAAAGATATACTGGCATTGGAGGCAGTCCAAAAAAGGTTCACTAGGTTGATTCAGGGTATGGAGGGATTTTCTTCTGAGGAGAGGTTGAGTAGGTTGGGACTACTTATTGGAGTTTAGAAGAATAAGAGGTGACCTTATTGAAACATATAAGACTTTTAGGGGACTTGACAGGGTAGATGCTGAGAGGTTGTTTCCCCTTGTGGGAGAGTCTAGGACCAGAGGACATAATCTCAGAGTAAGAGGCAGCCCATTTAAGACAGAGATGAGGAGGAATTTCTTCTCTCAGAGGGTAGCGAATCTGTGGAATTCTTTACTGCAGAGGGATATAGAGGCTGAATCGTTAAGTATTCAAGGCTGGGATAGGCAAACTTTTAATCAGTAAGGGAATCAAGGGTTATGGGGAAAAAGGCAGGAAAGTGGAGTTGAGGATTATCAGATCAGCCATGATCTCATTGAATGGCGGAGCAGACTCAATGTGCCAAATGGCCCCTACTTCTGCTCTTATGGTCAGCTCCAAAATATCAAACAGGTGAATATTCTATCTTGGGGCTGTCATTCATTCTGAACAAATTATTTGGATTCAGACCAGTTATGGGTAATATTCAAATCCAACTTTGAGCAATGATTTTAAAATCACAGGCTGACTCGTTCTCTGATCGGTGAAATTCTCCTTTGTGATTTTAGGTGATGACGGAGTGGCAAAGGGGAATGATGCTCTGACAATCCTGGAAACTACAGAAACCAGAAACCAGTTTGTTAATGAACTCATGGAGGTATTTTTCAGTTACAAATATAAGAAGACTTGAAAAATGTGCAAAATATAATGTTCAGGAATGAAATGTATTGCTGCAGTGTTTGCTAAACGTTAGTGGAGTGCATGGGCAACTTCTGGCCACAGTGTGGTGCCAGTGAGCAAATATTTTGTTGGATAAAGGTTATGGAGCTAAGGTGGATTGAGGTACAATTCAGTTATTACCTGATTGAACGACAGAACAGGTGCGAGGGACTGAATGGCCTCCTATCCATTTGTTCATGTCGGGGTAAGTGAATGCCTGCAGTTCCACTGTGGTGCAGGCAATCTTGGGGGGCCTTAGGGTAAACACTTTTTTTGAAGTTGCTATATCTATCTTTTCTCCAGCCCACCCCCACCTTTCCCCCATGTTGACCTTCTTCAGATCTTCTGTGGAGTTGCTTGTGGTGAGTCAAAGTGTGGTGACTTAAGTGTGAGAATAAGCGAGTGTAACACTTCAAACGCTATAAGCATGAGTTTCAATATAATTTTTCTATAATTCACAGCAAGGGCCCCTGGAGAGGAGCAGTAGCCCTTGGCTGATTAGGTTTTGCCCTTGTTCCTAGCCGCAGACTCCAACACATCACTGTAGAATTCACTCCCCATTGAAATGCACGCTGCCTGGTACAGAAAGGGAGAGAGACTGAAGACTGTCTTTGTTTCTTATCACTGCAGCTGATAAATTTCCTCACTGGTTTGGTGTTCCCCGTGGGGCACGAGTACTGACGTTCATCACTGCTAGTGAGGAAAATTTGTAGATTGCATGCTGCTTATACAATTCCAGCTGGAGGCACTCTGCAGATTTTTCTTATAACATCAGCCAGGAATTCACCTCAACCTAAAATAACCAGCATTGTTTTTTTAAAATGTCTTTGACACTTTGAAAGAAAGAAAGATTTGAATTTCTGTAGCGCTTTTCATAACCACTGGACGTCTCAGTGTTTTACAGCCAATGAAGTACTTTTGAAGTGTAAACACTGTTGTAGCGTGGGAAGCATGGCAGCCAATTTGTGCACAGCAAGCTCCCACAAAGCAATGTGAAAATGACCAGATAATCTGCTTTTGTGATGTTATACTGGGCATTGGTGAGGCCACATCTGCAGTACTGTGTACAATACTGGTCTCCTTACTTAAGGAAGGATGTAACTGCATTGGAAGCAATTCAAAGAAGGGTTACTAGACTAATACCAGGAATGGGCAAGTTGTCTTATGAGGAAAGGTTGGATAGGCTAGGCTTGTATCCACTGGAGTTTAGAAGAGAAAGAGGCGACTTGATCGAAACATAGAAGATCCTGAGGGCTCTTGACGGGTTCGATATGGAGAGGATGTTTCCTCTTGTGGGAGAATCTAGAGCTAGGGGTCACTGTTTAAAAATAGGGGGTGTCACATTTAAGACAGATGAGGAGAATTTTTTTCTCTGAGGGTTGTGAGCTTTTGGAACTCTCTTCCTCAAAAGGTGGTGGAAGCAGCGGGAGTGAAAGGTTATCAGGGGTAGGCGGGAATGTGGGGTTGAGGTTACAATCAGATCAGCCATGATCTTATTGAATGGCAGAGCAGCCTCGAGAAGCCGAGTGGCCTACTCCTGCTCCTAACTCTAACGTTCATATGTTGTTTGGGAGATAAATACAAAGATAGCTCCTTTGCTCTTTGAAATATTGCCATGAGATGTTTTATATCCACCTGAGAGGGTAGAAGGGGCCACGGTTTGTAGTCCCAGGACGGCAAGGACTTTTTCAAAAGTTTTCTCCAGATAGGTTGTTGAAAACTTTGTATTTCCAAGTTGTTCTCATATATATAACTATACACCAGCTGTACTCAAAGTCTGAGGGAGGCCACCTTGCGCCCACTACCATTTCACCTCCGACCTTCAACGGAAACACTCTGCATGATATGCCCAACCGTGTGATGTTGCCTGGTCCGAGACACAGAGTAGCTTTCCTTCCTCCTCTTGCTGCTGAGAAAATCCTAGCAAAGTCTGAAATGCTAGTTGGAAGCTGGGCTAGCCCAGTCCTTGTATAGTAGTCGAGATGCATGATTTCAGTAAACATTGAGGGGTATTGGTCCAATACTCCCTATTTGATTGGTTATTGCTTCTGGTCAGGAAGTGCCCGACCTGTGGGCGAACCAGAGCAGCAAACTTCTTAATGTGTGATCGAACATTTCCATGAGCCACTGTTGGCCAAACACCAGATTGGTTTTTGTTCCGAAACTGTTGGTGACCTTGTTTGCTGCCATCCGTCATTGGGAACTGGTTTCCTGATTGAAATTTTTAAATTATCCCTCCCAGTTACAGGACTTCCTGAGCCAGCGACTCACCGAGATGAACGAGGAGGCAGACATCCTCTCCATCAACCAATTTCAAACTGCCCCGGCCATTGTCCAGAGTCAGGATGTAGCTAAGGTTGTTGCCATGATGACTGTTGTGAGGGACCTCGCCCAGAGACTGACCAACGTGAAGATGAGGCATCTGTTCATGATCCATGCCTCTCCCAGGTTGGTGCTAATTATGTTTTATCCATTGAATTTCGTCTTGGAAATTTTAATTTGCTCCCTCCGAGGTTTGCGTAGGAAGAGGAGGAGGTAACTCAGCCCATTGAGCCTGCCATTCCATTAGATCTATAGGTTACGCAAATCCTTGAAACCTCTCAAACTCAGTTTTGAAATTTTAAATTGACTCCCCCCAACCCCGCTCAACAACTGTTTAGGGAGTGAGTGTTCCAGGTTTCCACTACCCTTTGTGTTTCAATGTTTTAATCCTGAGTGCGCTGAGTTAAGTGAATCTGAATTGCAACAGAAGTCAGGGTGCGACACTTAGACGCAGCATCCGAAATTAGGAGGGGAAACAACAGCCCTAAACGGTTCTAACCTGAATGTGTCTGACATCAGCCTGAGGCTGGGATAAACTTGACTGCTGTTAAACCATTTAGCCATCTTGTAAATTACTTAATTGTCCGTGCAACACCATCATTGCTTTCCCCCACACCTCAGTTTGTACCTAACTGCTCATCTTTTGTCATACTTCTGTATCCAATCCATCCTCTGTTAACATGCCAAGCAGTCAGGAGATTATCATCACATTAGCATGACATTGTTAACAACCGTGATGCCCCCATGGTTAAATAGGCCAACGATGTTCCTCCTCTAACATCACTGAGCGGGGTACCCCAGAGTATCCAGCACCTGTGGAAAGACCCCTCCCGGCCGCGGCCCCCAACCAGTCGCCCCTTCCTGCTCCCCCCACCACCAATCACCCCTCCCCACGTCGCCCAACAACAATCACCCCTTCCCACGCCCCCACGTCCCCCACTACTAATCACCCCTCCCCTCGCCTCCCACCACCAATCTCCCCTCCCCACATCCCCCACCACCAACCATCCCTGCCTGCCCCCCACACCCACGAGAGGAAGAGGTGGCATAGTGGTATTTTTGCTGGACTGATAATCCAGAGACTCAGGGTGATTGTCTGGGGACCTGGGTTCGAATCCCACCACGGCAGATGGTGGAATTTGAATTCAATGAAAACCTGGAATTAAAACTTTAAAAGCAACGATGAAATCATTGCCAATTGTGGTAGAAACCCATCTGCCCCCATGTCCTTTACGGAAGGAAATCTGCTGTCCTCACCTGGCCTACATGTGACTCCAGATCCACAGCAATGTGGTTGGCTCTTAAAATGCCACCTGAAATTGCTTAGCAAGCCACTCGGTTGTATCAAACCGGTAAAAACTGGCAGACCACCCAACATCGAGCTAGGCACTTGAAGTGTCAACGGCAATCCCAGTCCTGTCGACCCTGCAAAGTCCTCCTTACTAACATCTGGGGGCTTGTGTGAAAATTGGGAGAGCTGTCTCACAGACTAGTCAAGCAATAGCCTGACATAGTCATCCTCACAGGATCATACCTTACAGATAATGTCCCAGACACCACCATCACCATCCCTGGGTATATCTTGTCCCACTGGCAGGGCAGGCCCAGCAGAGGTGGCGGCACAGTAGTATACAGTCGGGAGGGAGTTGCCCAGGGAGTCCTCAACATCGACTCTGGACCCCATGAAGTCTCATGGCATCAGGTCAAACATGGGCAAGGAAACCTCCTGCTGATTGCCACGTACCGCCCTCCCTCAGCTGATGAATCAGTGCTCCTCCATGTTGAACACCACTTGGAGGAAGCACTGAAGGTGGCAAGGGTGCAGAATGTACTCTGAGTGGGGGCCTTCAATGTCCATCACCAAGAGTGGCTCGGTAGCACCACCACAGACCGAGCTGGCCGAGACCTAAAGGACATAGCTGCTAAACTGGGTCTGCGGCAGGTGGTGAGGGAACCAACAAGAGAGAAAAACATACTTGGCTTCATCCTCACCAACCTGCCTGCCGCAGATGCGTCTGTCCATGACAGTATTGGTAAGAGTGACCACTGCACAGTCCTTGTGGAGACGAAGTCCCATCTTCACATTGAGGATACCCTCAATACCCTTCACTACCACCGTGCTAAATGGGATAGATTTCAAACAGATCTAGCAACTCAAGACAGAGCATCCATGAGGCGCTGTGGGCCATCAGCAGCAGAATTGTACTCAACCACAATCTAACCTCATGGCCTGGCATATCCCCCACTCTACCATTGCCACTAAGTCAGGGGATCAACCCTGGTTCAAAGAAGAATGCAGGAGGGCATGCCAAGAACAGCACCAGGCAAACCTAAACATGTGGTGCCAACCTGGTGAAGCTACAACACAGGTCTACTTGCGTATCAAACAGCATAAGCAGCAAATGATAGACAGAGCTAAGTGATCCTACAACCAACGGATCAGATATAAGTTCTGCAGTCCTACCACATCCAGTCATGAATGGTGTTGGACAACTAAACAACACACTGAAGGAGGAGGCTCCACAAATATCCCCATCCTCAATGATGGAGGAGCCCAGCACATCAAGTGCAAAAGATAAGGCTGAAGCATTCGCACCAACCTTCAGCCAGAAGTGCTGAGTGGATGATCCATCTCGGCCTCCTCCAGAGGTTCCAAGCATCACAGATGCCAGTCTTCAGCCAATTCGATTCACTCCACATGATATCAAGAAACGAATGACGGCACTGGATAGTGCAAAGGCTAAGGGCCCTGACGATATTCCAGCAATAGTTCTGAAGACTTGTGCTCCAGAACTTGCCACGCCCCTAGCCAAGCTGTTCCAGTACAGCTACAACACTGGCATCTACCCAGCTATGTGGAAAATTGCCCAGGTATGTCCTGCATACAAAAAGCAGGACAAATCCAACCCGGCCAATTACTGTCCCATCAATCTACTCTCCCTCATCAGTAAAGTGATGGAAGGAGTCATCAACAGTGCTATCAAGTGGCATTTGCTTAGCAATAACCTGCTCACTGATGTTCAGTTTGGGTTCCACTAGGGTCACTCAGCTTCTAACCTCATTACAGCCTTGGTACAAACATGGAGAAAAGAGCTGAACTCCCGAGGTGAGGTGAGAGTGACTGCCTTTGATATCAAAGCAGGATTTGACCAAGTGTGGCATCAAGGAGCCCTAGCAAAACTGGAGTCAATGGAAATCAGGGGGAAAGCTCTCCACTGGTTGGAGTCATACCTAACACAAAGGAAGATGGTTGTGGTTGTCGGAGGTCAATCGTCTCAGTTCCCGAATATCACCGCAGGAGTTCCTCAGGGTAGTGTCCTCGGCTGAACCATCTTCAGCTGCTTCATCAATGACCTTCCTTCCATCATAAGGTTAGAAGTGGGGATGTTCGCTGATGATTGCACAATGTTCAGCACCATTCACAACTCCTCAGGTACTGAAACAGTCCATGTCCAAATGCAGCACACAATTCGTGCCACACAAGTGACAGGCAATGACCATCTCCAACAAGAGAGAATCTAACCATCACTCCTTGACATTCAATGGCATTACCCTTGCTGAATCATCCACTATCAACGTCCTGGGGGATACCATTGACCAGAAACTGAACTGGACTAGCCATATAAATACTGTGGCTACAAGAGTAGGTCAGAGGCTAGGAATCCTGCGGTGAGTAACTCACCATCTGACTCCCCAAAGTTTGTCCACCATCTACAAGGCACAAGTCAGGAGTGTGATGGAATACTGGCCACATGCCTAGATGAGTGCAGTTTCAACAACATTCAAGAAGCTTGACACTCTCCAGGACAAAGCAGTCTGCTTGATTGGCACCCCATCGACAAACATTCACTTTCTTCAGCACTGACAAACAGTAGCAGCAGTGTGCACCATCTACAAGATGCACTGCAGAAACTCACCAAGGCTCCTTAGGCAGCCCCTTCCAAACGCACGACCTCTACCATCTAGGAGGACAAGGACAGCAGACACGTGGGAACACCACCACCTGGAAGTTTCTCTCCAAGCCACACACCAACCTGACTTGTAAATATATCGCCGTTCCTTCACTGTTGCTGGGTCAAAATTCTGGAACTCCCTCCCTAACAGCACTGTGGGTATAGCTACACCACATGGACTGCAGCGGTTCAAGAAGGCAGCTCACCACCACCTTCTCAAGGGCAATTAGTAATGGGCAATAAAAGCTGGCCTAGCCAGCAATTCCCACATCCCATGAATGAATTTAAAAAAACTCCCCTCCCTGCACCCCCCACCACCAATCCTCCCCTTCCTGCCCCACCCCTCCTACCAAACACCCCTCCCCTTCTTCAACAATCAAAATCTGGGGCATGGGGAGGAGATGAAAAATCACACTGTGAAATGAGGATTCATTTAATGGTGCTGCTGTTTCACTGCTGCAGGTACATAGACCGTGTGACTGAGCTCCTGCAACAGAAGCTGAAACAAGCAGATGCAGTGGGAGAAAAGCAGCACCTGATGGTCAAAAAGCAACAGCAGTCTCTGGAGGAACAGGCTGCCCTCGAACCCAAACTAGACCTTCTAATCCAGAGAACCAAAGATCTTCGGAAGCTGGTAAATTACTCATTTGGGCACATGCATGCATGGGTTTAAAGATGTTAGAAACTCCACTGTCAGATTAAAAATGAAAATGTTTGTTGCAGTCCCTATTGCCACCATTGGGTGTCACCAATGAGAAGATTTATATTTCTATATTCAAAACCTCAGGATGTCTCAAAGTGCTTTATAGCCAATGGAGTGTAGTCACTGTTCCAATGTGGGAATCACGGCAGTCAAGTTGCCACAGCAAGCTCCCAGAAACAGTAATGTGATCATGGGGAGATAATCTATTCTAATGTTGTTGATTGAGGGAGATTGGGGAGAACTTCCCTGCTCTTCATCCAGTAGTGCCTTGGGACTTCTTGCTCTTGCCACCTGAGAGGACAGACAGTGCCTCGGTTTTGTGTCTCATCCAAAGTATGGCACCTTAAACAGTGCAGTGCTCCCTCAGTACTACATTGGAAGTGCCAGCTTAGGCTGTATGTTCAACTCTCTGGAGTGGGACTTGAATTTGACTCAGAAGTGAGAGAGTGCTCCCCTCCCACACCACAGTCTGCTGTCTTTTGGATGGGCTATTAAACCGGTGCCCCATCTGCCCTCTCGTGTGGACGTAAAAGATCCCATAGCACTATTTCGATGAAGAGAAGTGGAACTATTCCATGTCCTGGCCAATATTTAGCCCTTAACCAACATCATTAAAACAGATTATTTGATCGTTATCATATTGTTTGTGGGAGTTTGCTGTACACAAATTAGCTCCTGCATTTCCTACATTACAAGAATGGCTACAGTTCAAAAAGTAGTTCACTAAGTATAAAGCTCTTTGGGACATGCTGTGGTCGGGAAAGGCTCTAATTAAATGCAATTCTTTCCATCAAGAGCTAGATCAGTCTGCGTGATGCAGAGTCTGAGGAATTTTAAATATTGTGGCTGTTTTCTAATCCAAGAGTTTACTACTTGGGATATTTAACATTTCTCATCCATTAGATGGAAACAATTTGATGCATAATTTAACATGTTTACAAACAAAACTGACCACCAGTTCTGATTTTCTTACTCCATCTTATCCCCTACGTGTGCTTGCAGGCTGTTGAGTTACCATGGACTACTCGGGCCTCCCACTGACAGTGCAGCTCTGAGGCTCAATTTTGTTTCCTCGCAGTTTCCCCTTTGGATTACAGCCTGTCCTGTGCTCAATGCCCAGGTATCCCAAATGAGAAATTGGGGTTCTATGGAATCGTAGACAGAGAGAACCCATGGAATACCTCAATATGTTGTATGTACAATCTCGGCATGCTGCAGTAATTCCTTGTAGCACCCAGTAACCCTAAATAGAATTACATTGGACAGTTGAAGCTCACTGTACTTAAGGCTGGGAAAGAGGAGGGCATAGGGAATGATTGAAAATGATTAAAAAGTTCATTCTTGGCATGTCCAGTGGTAAATTAGTAAATTACTAGCATCCGCGTATGAGTATTTCTGTATATGATGTGTCAACAATGGCTCAGCTATTTTGCCCCTGAGTCAAAAGATTGTGTATTCAAGCCCTACCCCAGAACGTGAGTGCACAAATCCAGGCTGACACCCCAGTGCTGCACAGTCAGAGGTGCTGTCTTTCAGATGAGATATTAAACCTTTTGTCTGCCCTTTTAGGTCGATGTAAAAGATCTCACAACACTATTTGGGAGAAGGGCAGGGGGTTTCTTCCCGATGTCCTGACTGATACTTATCCCCCAATCAATATCTCAAAAACAGATTACCTGGTCATTGCTGTTGGTGGGAGCTTGCTGTGCATAAATGGGCTGCCAATTTCCCACATTTACAACAGTGACTGCACTTCAAAAGTACTTCATTGGCATTGGGACATCAGGTCATTTAAAGTTCTATATAAATGCAAGTCTTTTTTTTTGACTGTACTCTGGTATTGGCGTGTGACAGCGATTGAGTTGAACATGGGACTATTAGTATATGTTTTTTTTTTGCTCTGTTATCTTTTTCAGATCGAGGCCGATATTTCCAAACGGTATCAGAACCGCCGTGTAAATCTGATGGGGGTCATCGTCTAACTAGCTGCGCAGTGCCCTGGCACAGCTGGCCCTCCAGCACACACCGAATTATTTGGTACTTGCTTGTGGACTTGCTGCTCACACCAAAGATGATGATGATTTTACCAAGGGTTTAACAGGAACAGAATGAAATGGAGACTCAAATCTCAAATATACTTTAGGAGCTCTGAGAGTTTTGAGATTTGAATTTGCTCCATAACCCCCCCCATCTGTGCAGAAAGCAGACCTTGCAAAACCCTCTGAATATTGCAGGTGTACCGGTTGGGGGGGGATTTATATTTGTTAACATTTGTAACTAAATAAATTGTATTTTCTACCCGTGAGGAGGAACTGTTTAACCAAGTGAGTAAAGCTGCAGCTCCCATTAACTATCGTTGGTTAATAATTAACTCAGACTATGGTGGTCAGGCCTCAACTCGTGTTAAAAAAAATAAACCCGGCCAGGACACAGCTGGATACCTCACTCCCCAGTTAAGTAAGAACGTGAAGCTGTGGTGTTCATATCAGTATACGCAGTCAGCATACATGGATTTTACTCTGACATCGCACGCAGGCAAACACCCACACACCCATGCAAATGTCCACACTTGCAGAAACCTGCATGCAGAAACATTTGCAGACTGACATACTCCGATATGCACAAGCATTCTTACACATTCAGAGACACGTGCGTGGTAGAGCTGTTTGTTGTTCTGTACCCCTGCCTCTCACAGGCAAAAATCACTAATTATTAAACCCAGCAATAAAATAGTATTTACATTGTGCCAATTCCTTCCTCGTCCTGCATTGTAAATATATATTGAGTCCTGTGTGCATATCTCTCTGTGTTTTGATAGGTATGCATCTGTGGTGAATGCATGCATCGAGTACACTTTCTGCTACTATCTGCCTCAGATGATGCAGCCGCTTTCTCTACAGCGTGCATTGTTGTCCCAGGGATTCCGATGATCTGTATCTGAAGGCAGCTCGTCACCACCTTCTCGAGGGCAATTAGGGATCGGCCGAGCCAGCAAAGCCCACATCTCATGAATGAATTTTTAAAAAAGGATTGTAAATAGTTGAGGTTCTAGCATGGATCCCTGTGGCACTCCACTCGTCACATCTTGCCAACCTAAAAATGACCCATTTATCCCCACTCTCTGCTTCGTGTGGCTAATCAACCCTGTATCGATGTTAATATGTTACCCCCCCTCTCCATGAGGTTTTTGTGAAGTAACCTTTGATGTGGCACCTTGTCAAATGCCTTTTGGAAATCCAAGCAGCAGAATATTAGCTGAGCTTTAGTTTATGTAGGATGGAAGATGGCAGGCTGGTCAGGAGAGCATTACTATAGTTTAGAGGTAACAAAGGCACGAATGAGGGTTTCAGCAACAGATGAGGCAGGATTGGAGTTAGCTGAGGCTATGGATTTGGAAGTAGGCAGTCTTTAAAATGGCACAAATGTATTTGACAGCGCGTCTTGGGGTCAAACACAACAAGGTTGTGAAAGGCCTTACTCAGGTTCAGACAGTTGCCAGGGATGGAAATAGTGATCAGGGCGCAAGTTTATGATCGGCACCAAAGGCAATGACTTCATATTCCCAGTATTTAATTTTAGGAAATTTTTTCTCATCCGATATTGGATGTGGGACAAGAAGTGTGGAAAATCAGAGACAGTGAAAGGATCAAGAGGGGTGATGGTGAGATCGTGCCAAGTGCCGTCAGTCTACATGCAGAATTTGATGCTGTGATTTTGGATGATATTGCCTAGATACAAGCCTAGTCTACGGAACCTGTCCTCATAATTTAACCACTTTCTCCCGATATCATTTTGGTAAATCTGTGCAGTATCCCCTCCAGTGCCAATATATCCTTCCTGAGGTGCAGTGCCCAGAAATGAATGCAGTTCCTGCAGATAGGATCTGACCAGAGGTTTGTTTAACTAGCACAACACTGAACACAGATGCAGATGATTGTGTAATCTCCCTACTGTTATTGGGCAGCTTTGTAACAGTGTTCAGGTGCAGCTCTGCAACTTGCTGTGATCTTTTTCTCTGCTGATTGTACTGGACTCTCCAAGTGACTGTGTAGTTGACCTATCCTCTCCTCCAGCAGCTCCCTTTCGCATTTTCTGACTTAATTATCAAGGTCCTGGGATTTCCAATTTGACTGAATGATGCCAGGGTTTAAAGGGTAATTTATGAGTATGGGTTGCATAAACTGGGCTTGATTTCCCTAAATGTAGGGGTGGTATAATTGAATTGTTTAACATAATTGAAGGATTTGATAGGGTTGACAGAGAGAAACTATTTCCTCTGGTGGGGGAAGTATTTAGTAGCGAATTTATTTATTTATATTTATTTATTTTTATATTTATTTATATTTAAATTTATTTATATTTAAATATATATTTAGTAGCGAAATCTTCTTCATTTTCTGGCCTAGGTTATGCACCTGGAATTTGATCAGGAAGGGTTAGGGGGCTAACCCCTAACTGACGTGACCCCTAGAGTTGAGACCATTGCAGTTTGTACAATAATTCACAAACCTGGAACCTTTATCTTTGTCCAGTGGACACTGGACTGAAATAAAAACAGAAAATTCTGGAAATGCTCATGGAGGTCAGGCAGCATCTGTGGGGAGAAACATAGAGTTAACATTTCAAGTGTGTGAGCTAGACTGAGAAGGTTTTACTCTTGAAGGTAAGTGGATAGCAGCCACTGTGCTGGAACGTTGTGTTAGATTGGGCCAGTGACCTATTTATGGTAACACCCGGTGTAAAACCCACTTCAAATCACTGGGTTCCCCAGCCAGGTGTTGCTCACTATAATGGATTGCAGTAGTACTGAGGGGGACACTGTATCTAAGATTCATTGTATTAATTATAAAGGTACCAGAGATGGGAATACCAGGCTATTTCCACCAACAGTCAAATGAATCCAATAGGGTTTGTTCCCATTCCAATTAGCAACAGGAAGACAGCATCGCCTAGATGATGAACCTGGGGGTGGGGGGAGGGGGGGAAGCAGTGGGGGGGAAACGAGGGAAGAGGTTTGAGACAGGAGGTCATGTGATGAAACCTCCAGGAATAAGCTTCCTCCCCCCCCCCCCCCCATGCTGGCAACAGCCAGCTGAAGACTCTGGGCACTATTTTGATCATAAATAACTTAAAATATAACTGGTGCTAACCCTTTAAGTGCTGCTGCACAGTAAGAGCCCATAGTTAATGACCGTGTTCTCAGTGTTGAGCAATGGGTCTAAAATTGGCATTTACTGGAAAACACACTTCTTTGGGTCCGAAGGTGGTTTATTCATCCGTCACACCAAGAGCGCAATTCCAAACCTATACTGTGCTGAGATGCTGCAGTATCAGAGGGCCACCCCATCATTTACCTCATTGCTGTTTGTGGGATCTTGCTCTGCTCAAAATTGGCTGTCACATTTCCTCCATTACAACAGTGACTACACAAAAAGTACTTGATTGGCTGTAAAGTGCTTTGGGAGGTCCTCAGGTGGTGAAAGGTGCTGCGGTAGTACAAATCCTTCCTTCTACCTCACTGAATGAAGTTGTTACTCTAATATTTAAGTAACATTCTTTGCTCGGTGTTGCCTGTGGGGAGTTTTTATTGAGTCTTATGGGTGACCAGGGCATGTTGACTGAGACAGATTCAGCAGTTGGACAGCGGAGGAGTTCTTTCCTATTCATTGCGGATTGACTCCTAGGTCACTGGTTAAAGGTTCAGCCCTCACAGGGTTAGGCCACTTTGTTTCTGCCTCAACGAATACTTTAACTCACTCGCTGCTACAGGCTGGCATGGCAACAGCTGAAGAATGTGAGACTCCACACATCCCAGGAGTTACTCCCCTTTCATAGAGTCACTGCTGTCAGCATCTATTGGACCGGCATCATGTATCGGCAGCGCAAATTACAGCGCGCTCTTTTTCCCAGTTAGAGGCTGTACCCGTTCACACGTGTAACAAAGACCTTGTCAATTTGTGTCTCTGAGCTACAACACTTGTCACCTTACCATGTCCTGTAACAATTCAATCTCCCCACCAACAACCTTCCTCATGTCTGTTTCTTTGGCCTGTGCCCCTCCAGTACAGGCTTGGTGCTTGGGAATGGTTTCCAGGAGGCTGGAATTGTCCTCACCTCACCCACCCCACCAGGCTTCGCATACGGGACTTCATAGAATAATACAGCATTGAGGGAAGGCATTCAGCGCATTGTGCCTGTGCTGGTTCTTTGAAAGAGTTACCTGATTAATCTCAGTCTCCTCATAACCCTGCGAAATGTTTCCCTTTCAAGTATTTATCCAATCCCATTTTGAAAGTTACCATTGAATCTGCTTCCACCACTTTCACACAGCTCATTCCAGGTGGTAATAACTCCATCAGTACTGACCCTCCGGCAGTGCAGCACTCTCTCAGTACTGACTCTCTGACAGTGCAGCACCCCCTCATTACTGACCCTCCGACAGTGCAGCACCCCCTCAATACTGACCCTCCAACAGTGCAGCAATCCTGCAGTACTGGCCCTCTGACAGTGCAGCACTCCCTCAGTACTGACCCTCCGTCAATGCAGCACTCCCTCAGTACTGACCCTCCATCAATGCAGCACTCCCTCAGTACTGACCCTCCATCAATGCAGCACTTCCTTAGCACTGCCTTTCCAACAATGCAGTCTCCCTTAGTGCTGCGCTGGAGTGTCAGCTTGGACTATGAGCTCAATTTTTATTTGATCATGTGTTATTAACAAAATTTCAGGAATTCACCCTGTGGATGTTGAGAGGTAAAATTTTGTTTTCATATTCTGAATGAATGAGGTTCTGTTTGAGATATTTTGAAGTAAAAGATCAAACAAGTAGATGGGAATGCATGAGATTCAACCACAATTTGGGTCCAGATTTACTGCTCTTGCTGCCTCTGGCTGGGTTACAATCACATGGATACTAACCAGCCTTTGTAACCTTGCTCAAATTCCTGTTCCTCATGTGTGTGTCTATTCAACTCCAGGAGCATCACAGCTGAACCTGTCTCTGTCATTATCAGGTGTTAGCTGTGGCTCAGTGGACAGACTCTTGCATCTGATTCAGCAACTTATAGGTTTAAATCCCTTTCCAGAGAATTGAGCACAAAATAAGCTGACACACCCAGTGGCTCCATGAGGAAGTGCAGCACGGTAAAAAGTGATGTAAGAACGAGATGTTAAACTAAGGCCCCATCTGTTCTGTAAGAAGGATGTAAAAAATCTTGTGGTACTTGAACAAGAGCAGGGGAGGTCTAGTGGGTATTTATCATTCAACCAACATTTCCAAAACAAATTATCTATCTGATCATTTATCACATTGCTGGTGGTTGGATCTTGCTGTGTGCAAATTGGTTACTGTGTTTATACATTAGAAAGGTTCCATAGAAATTACGTCTTTCTTTCTACCATCTACTGAAGCCAATTATACCAGACTGTACTGCTGCCTGGTATGTGCTCAATAACTCTGATCGGGATAATTGAACCTGGGATCTTCCTGTGCTGTCAGACTCAGTACCTGGGTAAGCACTGAACCATCACATTGGAGGCTTGTACAGGGTTAAATTGCATTTATACAGCACCCCCCATCCCCAACACCCAAACCCAACTCCTCAGAAGTGAGTGCTGCTGCTTGGAATAACTTTCCACAACCTTAAACCAAAATGATCCAACTAGCAATCATAATTAATAAAAAAAATATTCACAGCCAGCTGAGTTCAACGTAGTAAAACTCATTCTGACATCCCTAACAGTTAATGTTTCCCAGCAGTGTTATACTGCCACTGTGCAACATTAAATTAATAAGTAACCAAGGTAACTGGTTATACCTACTGCCTAATTACACAGGTTTCTGTACTTGCAGTGTAGACCTGGAGAACCCACTCATTTGCATAAATCCAATCACCACACTCTCAAGACAGTAATCACCCTTAATAACTTCCCCCCGACAATCAATTTTCAATTAAATTAAAGCACTTGCTACCCTGAATATAAAGCACACTGTTTTTGACCTTTGCGACAGTCTGTCAGCGCTGGTTATTAAACTAACAGATTTGGTGAATTGTAATTGCAGGGAGTATATTAAAGCAGTCAATGTGTGGAGCGGGTATTTAGAAATATTTTGTAACATCATTCAGAACTCTGTTGCCTATATCCTAACTCCCACCAAGACCCATTCACCCGACATCCTTGTGTCAGTTGACCTAAGTTGGCTCCTGGTCCAGCAAAGCCTCGATTTTAAAACTCTCATCATCGTGTTCAAATCCCTCTGTGCCCTCATTCCCTCTCTATCTCTGTAATCTAGCCATCCAAGATCTCTCCATTCCTCTAGTTCTGGCCTCTTGTACATCTCCAATTTTCATTATGCCATCATTGACAACCATGCCTTCAGTTGCCTGGGCCCTAAGCTCTGGAATTCCTTCCCTAAACTGTACCATCCCACTACCCCTCTTCTTTAAGAAGCTCCTTAAATTTACCTCTTTGACTAAACTTTTAGTCATCTGTCCTAATATTTCTGTAAGTGGTTTGATGTCAATCTTTTGTCTGGGTCGAATGTCTTGCCAACACTCACTTTCCAAATCTCATGGATAAAGGGTGGCTATTTGGGAATGATTTCAGAGGATATGAGTGTTGCCATCTTCAGGAAACAAGTGGAGAAAACTGGGGTGAAGGGATGAGATGAGGGTGGAAAGATGTTGGATTGTTGCCAGGTCTATCTAACGAGGAGTGATATCTCCCAATCTCTGCCCCTGCCTCCTCTTGCTCTCCACATTCCACCCTTCCCAACTTCGCTGTTAGAGGAGCAAAAATGACCCTTGATAAGAGGGAGGGGACAGGACGGCAACAGGATCAGAAACCTTGGCAATGCTCGATAAAGAATCAGTACAAGGAGCAACCACCTGGTTTCAGAATGTTTTATAATCACGTTCTGGTTTGCTGTCCCTAAATTTAAAAGTATTGCTGTTTGTGTCTGTGTCTATGTCTGTTTGTGTCTGTGTGTATGTGTCTCTGTCTGTGTGTGTGTGTTTGTCTTTGTGTCTATGTGTGTGTGTGTGTTTGTCTCTGTGTCTATGTCTATGTGTGTGTGTTTGTGTCTATGTCTATGTGTGTGTGTTTGTCTCTCTGTGTTTTTCTCTGTGTCTATGTCTGTGTGTGTGTGTTTGTCTCTATGTCTGTGGGTGTGTGTGTGTTTGTCTCTGTGTCTACATCTGTGCATGTGTTTTTGTCTCTGTGTTTATGTCTGTGTACACATAGATCCATTCTAGAGTTGCCAACCCTCCAGGATTGCCCTGGAGTCTCCAGCAATTAAAGATTTATCTCTAGGGCACTGCTGCTGTGAGAGAGGGCAATAAATAATTGTATTTTCTTTTAAATGCTTTTGTATATTGGTTACAAAAAGGTATTGGAGGTGGCAAAGAAAGGCTGATTGGTTGATTCTTGACTCTGAGCCAATCAGGTAATAAAGAGTCACTTTCCTGTTTGGCACAGGTAGGAGGGGCAATCTTGAGGATTGACACGTCGGGTGACCAATGGTGCAACCATGGTTGGTGGTTGGGGGGTGGGGGGTGGTGGTGCTGGGCATTTTAGGGAAGGAGGTCATGTACTGAAAGCTCCAGGAGTGTGTCAATCAGGGTTGGCAACCCTAATCCACCCTCAGTCCAGATCCCTGTCTGGCTCTGTGGTGGGAACTGTAGAATCAATACATGTCACAAGAGAATCTTAAAGGAGGGAAAAGGCAAAGGGAGAAAGAGATGAAATAGGAGGTCAGAAAAGAAATTACAATCATGACAGGGAAAGAATCAGTGACACTGATCCCTGGGGAAAACATCTAAGGACAAAGAGTTCCTTCTCACATCAGGCTCTGAAGTTACATTTCCATTTAAGTCATGAAACTGTTGACATGGAAACTGGTTAAAAAAAATTCAATTCAGGTGAATCAAAACTTAATTTGGTTGCTTCTATCAATTGGATATTCCTTTACACTCACAGTCAACTTTAAATCACCTTCCACATTCCCAGTTTTATCTTTGGAGCTCCCGGAGTCCTGAGAATTATTCCAAAAGAGATGGAAGAACAAAAAAAGCAAATGCAGGTGTTGGAATATTTGAAAGAGAAGATTCTGGCAAAACTCCTCAAGCCCAGCATCTATGAAAAAGCAGAGTTCATTCGGCAGTGATTCCTCAATAAGAGGTTGGATTGAAAACCAGAACCCCAGGCCCACATAATAATCCTCGCTCCACAAACCCCACTTTGATGATAAGGATTCACATTTTGACATCTTGCCTACTCCCCATTGCCATCGTTCCATCATTTCTGGTCATGCATTCAGCTGTCAAGGCCCTAAGTTCTGGAATTGCATCACCAAATCTCTCTGCCTCTCTCTTCTCCTTGAAGATGTCCTGAAAATCTGCCTCTTTGACCAAGGTGTCGGTCACACGTCCGAATATCTTAAAGGCAAAATACTGCGGATGCTGGAAACCTGAAACAAAAACAAAAAGTGCTGCAAAAACTCAGCAGGTCTGACAGCATCTGTGGAGAGAAAGACAGCGTTAACATTTTGAGTCCGTATGACTTCTTCAGAGTTTGGCCATCATTTCAATCGCTGTTGGTCAGTTCCGAAGAAGAGTCATAGGGACTCGAAACGTTAACTCTGTCTTTCTCTCCACAGGTGCTGTCAGACCTGCTGAGTTTTTCCAGCACTTTTTGCCTTTGTGTCTGAATATCTTGTTAGGTGTCAAATGTTTGTTCGATAACACTTGTGTGAAGAGCCTTGGGTTGTTTTACTACATTAAAGATGCTATATAAATGCAAGTGACTGTTGTTGGGGTGATACTGCCAATAACCATCCCCATCTCTAGACTTTGCCTGGAGCTGGAATACTGATATCATTTGGTACATCACCATTTGGCCATTGACTACGTGCTAGGCAGTGAATGGTGACAGGCTGTTCAACTATGGAAGGAATCATAGCCACTATCCTCACCCATACCTACACAAACTGGTGAAGACACAGACATCCCAAAAGCAGGAAGATTCCCCTCTCCAGTTCAGGGACACTAGGATTAATCATCCTGTTCCAATCATCATGCCAAGCCATAACAACTAACCTGGACATTTTCCAATCTTCCTAGCAAAGTACAAAGAAAAGAAAAGACGTGTATTTATATAGCATCTTTCACTGCCTCAAGACATCCTAAAGTGCTTTGCAGCCAATGAAGTACTTTTGAAGTGTAGTCACTGTTGTAATGTAGGAACCGCAGCAGCCAATTTACACACAGTAAACTCCCACAAACAGCAATGTGTTACTGGCCAGATAATATTTTTAGTGACGTTGATTGAAGGATAAATGTTGACTAGGACACCAGGGAGAACTCCCCTGCTCTTCCAAATAGAACCATGGGATGTTTGACATCCATCTGAGAAGACAGACGGAACCTTGGTTTATTGACTCTGGAAGACTGCACCTCCAATAGTGCAGCACTCCCTCAGTACTGCACTGGAGTGTCAGCCTAGATTTTAAGTCTCTGGAGTGGCACTTGAACTCACAACTTTCTGACTCAGGTGGAACCGGGGGGGGAAAATGAGGGAACTTTTTTTTTGTGCAGCGAGTTGTTCTGATCTGGGATGCGCTGCCTGAAAGAGCGGTGGAAGCAGATTCAATAATAACTTTCAAAAGGGAATTGGAAAAATACTTGAAGATGAAAAAGTTTACGGGGCGATGGGGGATAGAGTGGAGGGAGTGGGGCTAATTGGATAGCTCTCTCAAAGAGCCTGCACTGGCATGATGGATCAAATGGCCTTCTTCTGTGTGGTATGATTCTTTATGATGTCCCTGACATGAGATTATTCTGTCTCCTGCATAGAAATCCATTGGGATTCTCATTCCAAGAGCCAGTGAGAGAAAGTGAATGAGAGATGGCCATGGGAATTCAGGAAACCCTTTGACTTTCAAGTCGGGATTGAGACACTGAATCTCTTGATCCAAGACACGGAGTTTGGCCATCATTTCAATCACTGTTGGCCTGCTTCCTCACTCTCCCTGCTCTCTCTTCCCTCATTTAACAAATAAACAATCTCTGTATTTTTCCCCTACCTGCTGCAGTTACAGGTAGCCTATGAACAGCACTGATAATTTGATTTTAATTTCATAGAAGACTGGTTGATTCATGACTTGTCAGGCAGTAGCTTGACTCATGTAATGGGATTGCCTTCAGAATGAAAAGTGAAGTGACATCTCTCATTATTCTGTCCGCTTGTTATCAGTGCTGTGGCGAGGACAGGGGACTCTGTGAGCTGGGGAGGTACATTGACACAAGAGTGATGGCCCAAATTAATCACCAGACCTGGAGAAAAGGGGGCACTTTCAGCAGGGAAATGTGGTAGGAGTTATGAACTATTTACAATGTTTGCTATCTGTTAATGTCACAACATTTTCTGCCCCATCCACACCCTGAAAATAGTGCTGTGGAAATTCATTTGTCAAACTTCCCGCAGGCTACACTTGTCCCAGTCTGAAAGGACAAATGGTAACGGGCATAATGGAAAGCTTATGAAGGTGTTATGCAAATTGGCATTTAATCTGCTTAAAAACAGCTGGACTTCGGGGAATGCTGTGTACATTTCTGCTGATTATTAGAGTGGTTAATTCTTGTATAAAAACATTCCTCTGTATAAAATAAATTAAAACTGGCATCAGCTTGCACAGAGTGATAGAAGAGTTGTGAAAGGACGCAGCCATATTCACCTTGCACATCACATGTTCAGGACATAGCAGTGAGCCAGAGACCCTCAAATCCAGCACCTAGTTAGAAATCCAGCCCAATGATGAAAGATCATTGACCTGAAGTGTTAACTCTGTTTCTCTCTCCACATATGCTCCCTGACCTGCTGAGTATTTCCAGCATTTCTGTGTTTAATCCAAACTTTTTTTCATTTGTTCGTGTGATGAGGGTGTCACTGGCTGGGCCAGCATTTATTGCCCATCCTTAATTGCCCTCTAGAAGGTGGTGGTGAGCTGTCTTCTTGAACCGCTGCAGTCCATGTGGTGTAGGTGCACCCACAGTGCTGTTAGGGAGGGAGTTCCAGGTCTTTGACCCAGCGACAGTGAAGGAACGGCCGATATATTTCCAAGTCAGGATGGTGAGTGGCTTAGAGGGGAACTTCCAGGTGGTGGTGTTCCCAAGTGTCTGCTGCCCTTGTCCTTTCAAGTGGCAGCGGTCAAGGGTTTGGAAGGTGCTTGATGTGATATTGTTCTTATGCTATCTTAAGCAACATAAGAGTTGAGGATAGGTTTGAGGTAGTAAAGATCTCATCGAAGGTTTATTGAACAAAGCTAACTCTTTAGAGTAATGTATATCTCACAGGCACATATCGTGTCTGGGCTACCAGTACTTATTTAGTATACAGACAGATTGGTTACACATGCTAGACTGATTGACCGACCAACTTACACACTGGCATTGACTGGCTGAGACTCACTGACCCTCATTGACTCACAGACGTTTACAGCACAGGAGGAGGCCATTCGGCTCATCATGTCTGTGCCGGTCAACAAATAAGACATAGGAGCAGAAATTAGGCCATTCGGCCCATCGAGTCTGCTCCGCCATTCAATCATGGCTCATAAGTTTCTCAACCCCATTCTCCCACCTTCTCCCCGTAACCTTTGATCCCCTTACCAATCAAGAACCTATCTATCTCGGTCTTAAATACACTCAATGTCTGGCCTCCACAGCCTTCTGTGGCAATGCATTCCATAGATTCACCACTCTCTGGCTAAAGAAGTTTCACCTCATCTCTGTTCTAAAAGGTCTTCCCTTTACTCTGAGGCTGTGCCCTCGGGTCCTAGTCTCTCCTACTAATGGAAACATCTTCCCCACGTCCATACAAAGATCCCATTCACTACACTAATCCCATTTTCCAGCGCTTGACCCATAGCCCTGGAACTTCTCCTCAACTCCCCTCTTAGCCTTCTACCTCTTACCCTAAATCTATGCCCCATGGTTATTGACCCCTCTACTAATGGAAAAAGTGCCTTCCTATCCACCCTATCTATGCCCTTCATAATCTTATACACCTCTATCAGGTCCCCTCTCAACCTTCGCTGCTCCAAGGAAAACAACCCTAGCCTATCCAATCTTTCCTCATAGCTCAGACCCTCCAGCCCAGGCAGCATCCTGGTAAATCTCCTTTGCACCCTCTCCAGTGCAATCACATCCTTCCTATAATGTGGTAACCAGAACTGCACACAGTACTCCAGTTGTGGCCTAACCAGCGTTTTATACAGTTCCAGCATAACCTCCCTGCTCTTGTATTCTATGCCTTGGCTAATAAAGGGGAGTATCCCATATGCTTTCTTAAATACCTTATCTTTCTGCCCTGCTACCCTCAGGGATCTGTGGATAGGCACACCAAGGTCCCTCTGATCTTCAATACTTTCCAGGGTCCTACCATTCATAGTGTAATCCCTCGCCTTGTTAGCCCTCCCCAAGTGCATTACCTCTCACTTTTCCAGGTTGAATTCCATTTGCCACTGCTTTGCCCACCTGACCAGTACATTGATATCCTCCTCACTATTTACCACCCTACCAATTTTCGTGTCATCCACGAACTTCTTGATCATACCCCCTACATTTAAGTCCAAATCATTTATGTACACCACAAACAGCAAGGGGCCCAGCACCGAGCCCTGCGGAACCCCACTGGAAACAGACTTCCAGTCACAGAAACATCCCTTTACCATCACCCTCTGCTTCCTGCCTCTCAGCCAATTTTGGATCCAACGTGCCACTTTGCCTTGGATTCCATGGGCTCTTACTTTCTTGACCAGTCTGTCATGAGGGACCTTATCAAAAGCCTTGCTAAAGTCCACGTACACCACATCAAGTGCATAACCCTCATCAACATTCCTGGTTACCTCCTCAAAAAATTCGATCAAATTTGTCAAACACAACCTTCCCTTAACAAATCCATGCTGACTACCCCTGATTAATCCGTGTCTCTCCAAGTGCAGATGTATTCTATCCCTCAGAATTCTTTCTAGTAACTTCCCCACCACTGAGGTTAGACTGACTGACCTGCAATTTCCTGGTCTATCCCTTCCTCCCTTTTTTAATAATGGGGCAACGTTAGCAGTCCTTCTGTCCTCTGGCACCTCACCTGTGGCCAGAGAGGATTTGAAAATTACTGCCAGGGGCCTTCACATCTCTTCCCTTGCCTCCCTCAACAGCCTGGGATACATCTCATCCAGGCCTGTGGATTTATCCACTCTTAAGGCCGCTAAACCCGCTAGCACCTCCTCTTTCTCAATGTTAATTTCCTCACTGACACTGAATGTACTAGGCAGTGCCCAAGGTTCTTTTACTGTTACATCACATGCTCTGATGTCATGATGAAGTAAGCACCATGCATTCTTAAAGATACAGTACCTGTCTGCTGTGCACATAAGCCATAATACAACAGTGCTGTCAAAGGAGACTTGACGAGTGTTGTATCTTGTAGATGGTATCATCTGCGGTCACTGTGCAACAGTGGGGGAGGGAGTGAATGTTTAAGGTGGTGGATGTGATGCCAATCAAGCAGGTGGCACACTTGATAGCACTGTCAATGACACCTTCCATCACTTTGCTGATGGTTGAGAGTAGACTGATGGGGCAGTAATTGGTTGGTCATCTTTTGATTATCTGCTCCTATCACTGCTTGCTTGTCCCTACAACCACCCCCACCCCACTTCTCTCCCCCCACCCACCCCCACCTTAAACCAGCTTATATTTCACCCCTCTCCTAATTTTACTCAGTTCTGTTGAAGGGTCATGAGGACTCGAAACATCAACTTTGTTCTTCTCCGCCGATGCTGCCAGACCTGCTGAGTTTTTCCAGGTAATTCTGTTTTTGTTTCAGTAATTGGTTGGATTGCATTTGTCCAGCTATTTGTAGACAGGGCATACCTGGACAATTTCTCACGTTGACGGGTAGATGCCAGCTGTACTGAAACAGCTTGGCTAGGGGTATGGCTAGTTCTAGAGCACTTTTCTCCTGAATTAATAATCTAACCTAGAAAGAGGAATGTAAAGATCTCCTCACTCTGATTGGAGCCGGGTGACATTGACAAGTGTAAAATTCCTGAATTAGAGTTCAAATCCAGTTGAGCAAGAGGGGATGAAGATCAATCTTTTTGAAGTTCCTGAGTAACATGGTTACAGTTACTAATTAATCTCCAGGATACTGCTGCGTGCAGACCCAAGATAAAAATCATAGCAACATTAAAAAAAAAACATTTTCTTTCAACACTGTTGTTGGTTTGTTAGAAAAATATTGTTGATGGGAAAGAAAAGGCAGTTTGATAGACAGGCAGGGATCATCCGATTGATAACAGAGTCTGTCTGTGTTCTGATTGGCTGTGGGAAGGTGGTGCTACATGATGATGGACATGTTAAGCAACCAATGGCGAGGTGAGTTGGAGGAAAGTCACATAATTAAACCTCCAAACATCCAGCCACAGTTGGCAATAGGTGGGGCAGAGTTTTCACGTTGAGTGTAATTGGCGTGCAAACCGTGTCTAAAATTATAATAAAAACAGAAAACGTTGAAAATACTCAGCAGGTCTGGCAGCGTATGTGGAGGGAAAAACAGTTAACTTTTCATGTGAATGAGCATTCGTCAGAACAGGAGAAAGTTTGAAATGTAAAAGGTTTTAAGGTGGGAAGGTGTGGGAGGGAAGAACAAAAGGGAAGCTGTGTGACAGGTTGGAAGTAGGACAGGATGATGTGCAAGGCAAACTGAGGTGCAAATGGGAAAACAAAAGCCTAATATTGTGTCCGTCTTAGAGGCTTCCCTAGACTCAGCGGTGGTGCCAGAGGACTGGAAAATTGCAAACATTACACCCTTGTTCAAAAATGGTTGTAAGAATAAACCCAGCAGTTGCAGACCAGTCAGTTTAACTTCAGTGGTGGGGAAGCTGCTGGAAACAATTGTTCGAAACAGAATTAGTAAGTCACATGGAAAAATGTGGGTTGACTAGGAGGACCCAAACATGGATTTCTAAAGGGGAAATCATGTTTGACTGATTTGCTGGAGTTTTTTTGAAGAGGTAACTGAAAAGGTCGATGAGGGTAATGCTGTTGATGTGGTGTACATAGACTTTCAAAAGGTATTCGATACAGTGCCACACAACAGACTTGTGAGAAAAGTTATAGCTCATGGAATAAAAGAGACAGTAGCAACGTGGATACAAAATTGGCTGAAAAATAAGAATCAGAGGATAATGGACATTGGATATTTTTCAGGCTGGAGGAAGGTTTATAGTAGAGTTCTCCAGGGGTCAGTATTGGGATCCTTGCTTTTCCTAATATATATTAAGGATCTAGATCTTGGTGTGCAAAGGACAATTTCAAAGTTTGTGGATGAAATGAAACTTGGAAGAATTGTAAACTTTGAGGACAGTGTAGAACTTCATAAGGACATAGACAAGTTGGTGGAGTGGACAGATAGGCAGCAGATGAAGTTCAATGCAGAGAATTGTGAGTTGATGCATTTTGGTAGGAAGAACATTGAGAGATGATATAAAATAAGGGGTACAATTCTTAAGGGGGTGCAGGAGCAGAGGGACCTGGGTGTATATGTACATAGATCATTGACGGTGACAGGACAGGTGGAGAGAGCGGTTAATAAAGCATACAGTACCTTGGGCTTTATTAACAGGGGCACAGTGTACAAGAGCAAGGCAGTTATGCTGAACTTTTATAGGACACTAGTTAGAACTCAGCTGCAGTATTATGTACAGTTCTGGGTGCCACACTATGAGAAGGATGTGAACACATTGGAGAGAGTGCAGAAGAGGTTTACAACAATGGTTCCAGGGATGAGAAACTTCAGCTATTAGGATAGGGTGGAGAGGTTGGGACTATTCCCCTTGGAGAGGAGAAGGCAAAGAGGAGATTTGATAGAGGTGTTCAAAATCATGAGGGGGCTGGATAGAGTAGATAGGGAGAAACTGTTCCCGCTCGTAAAAGGATCGAGAATGAGAGGGCACAGATTTAAAGTGATATGCAAAAGAAGCAAATGTGATATGAGAAAAAACTTTTTCACACAGCGTGTGGTTCAAGTCTGGAATGCGTTGCCTGGAAGTGTGGTGGAGGCAGGTTCAATCGAGGCATTCAAAAGAGCATTAGATGATTATTTGAATAGAAACAATGTGCAAGGGTACAGGGATAAGGCAGGAGAATGGCACTAAGTCATAATGCTTATTTGGAGAGCTGGTGCAGATAAGATGGGCTGAGAGGCCTCCTTCTACATTGTAACAATTCTGTGATTCTGTTTTGAAAAATGTTTTTTTCCCCTTCAGTTTCCACTCAAGCTTATTTGCATATCACTGAGCACAAAATCTGCCATGAATTGGATACCATTCTAAAATGCATTTTTTTTTGAAAAAATGTCACTGTGAGAAATATTCCTTTATGTGTTTCAGAATGATAACTCGGTGCAGTTTTATTAAGACAGCTGAAAATGGGTTTATATCACAAATAAGAAGCATTTTAAATATCAGTGTCAATCCACCACTTGTGAGTAACCCAATTTAAATCACTGGAAATGACATTTAAAAACTTTACAGAACCACTTGCTAGTTATATTGGGGTACAGTAGTTAGCTTCTGAGTAAACTTTTAAAAAATATATTCAAAAACTTTTAATATGTGCCTACTGATGTCCTTGCATCCTAAAAGGCCAGCTTACTTCTAAGAGCCTCCTGAAAGAGCCAGAAAGGGATGTAATTAATATATAATTTATCCTGGGGTGTGGAAAATTTTGTGGGGTTTGCTGGTTTCAAGCTAATTATTATTTTTTTTTATTCATTCACGGGACGTGGGCTTCGCTGGCTAGGCCAGCATTTATTGCTCATTCCTAATTGCCCTTGAGAAGGTGGTGGTGAGCTGCCTCCTTAAACCGTTGCAGTCCCTCTGGTGTAGGTACATCCACAGTGCAGTTAGGGAGGGAATTCCAGGATTTTGATCCAGTGACAGTGAATGAACGGCGATATATTTCCAAGTCAGGATGGTGAGTGGCTTGGAGGGGAAATTCCAGCTGGTGATGTTCCCATCTATCTGCTTCCCTTGTCCTTCTGGATGGTAGTGGTCATCCAGTTTGGAAGGTGCTGTCAAATGAGCCTTGGTGAATTGCTGCAGTGCATCTTGTAGATGGTACACACTGCTGTTAATGTGCATCGGTGGTGGAGGGAGTGAATATTTGTAGAAATGGTGCCAATGAAGCGGGGCTGCTTTGTCCTGGATGGTGTCGAGCTTCTTGAGTGTTATTGGAGCTGCACTCATCCAGGCAAGTGGGGAGTATTCCATCACACTCCTGACTTGTGCCTTGCATGTGGTGGACAGGCTTTGCAGAGTCAGGAGGTGAGTTACTCGCCACAGGATTCCTAGTCTCTGACCTGCTCTTGTAGCCACAGTATTTATATGGCTAGTCCAGTTCAGTTTCTGGTCAATGTTGATATTGATGTTGATAGTGGGGGATTCAGTGATGGTAATGCCACTGAACGTCAAGGGACAATGGTCAGATTCTCTCTTGTTGGAGATGGTCATTGCCTGGCACTTGTGTGGCGTGAATGTTACTTGCCACTTGTCAGCCCAAGCGTGGTTATTGTCCAGGTCTTGCTGCATTTGGACATGGACTGCTTCAGTGTCTGAGGAGTCGCAAATGGTGCTGAACATTGTGCAATCATCAGCGAACATCCCCACTTCTGACCTTATGATGGAAGGAAGGTCAGTGATGAAGCAGCTGAAGATGGTTGGGCCGAGGACACTACCCTGAGGAACTCCTGCAGTGATATCCTGGAGCTGAGATGACTGACCTCCAACAACCACAACCATCATCCTTTGTGCTAGGTATGACTCTAGCCAGCGGAGAGATTTCCCCCTGATTCCCATTCTCCAGTTTTGCTAGGGCTCCTTGATGCCACACTTGGTCAAATGCAGCCTTGATGTCAAGGGCAGTCACTCTCACCTCACCTTGGGGGTTCAGCTCTTTTGTCCATGTTTAAACCAAGGCTGTATTGAGGTCAGGATCTGAGGGGCCCTGGCAGAACCCAAACTGGGCGTCAGTGAGCAGGTTATTGCGAAGCAAGTGCCACTTGCTAGCACTGTTGATGACCCCTTCCATTACTTTACTGATGATGGAGAGTAGACTGATGGGGCGGAAATTGTTTAGGTTGGATTTGTCCTGCTTTTTGTGTACAGGACATACCCGGTCAATTTTCCACATAGCCGGGTAGATGCCAGTGTTGTAGCTGTACTGGAGCAGCTTAGCTAGGGGCGCGGAAAGTTCTGGAGCACAAGTCTTCAGTACTATTGCCGGAATATTGTCAGGGCCCATGGCCTTTGCAGTATCCAGTGCCTTCAGCCGTTTCTTGATATCACGTGGAGTGAATTGAATTGGCTGAAGACTGGCATCTGTGATGCTGGGGGCCCCTGGAGGGAGGCCGAGATGGATCATCCACTCGGCACTTCCGGCTGAGGATTGTAGCAAATGCTTCAGCCTTATCTTTTGCGCTGATGTGCTAGGCTCCCCCATCATTGAGGATGGGGATACTTGTGGAGCCTCCTCCTCCAATGAGTTGTTTAATTGTCCACCACCATTCATGATTGGATGTGGCAGGACTGCAGAGCTTAGATCTGATCTGCTGGTTGTGGGATCACTTAGCCCTGTCTATCACTTGCTGCTTATACTGTTTGGCACGCATGTAGTCCTGGGTTATAGCTTCACACCTCATTTTTAGGTATGCCTGGTGCTGCTCCTGGCATGTCCTCCTGCACTCTTCATTGAACCAGGGTTGATCCCCTGGCTTGATGGTAATGGTAGAGTGGGGGATATGACAGGCCATGAGGTTACAGATTGTGTTCCAGTACAATTCTGCTGCTGCTGATGGCCCTCAGTGCCTCATGGATGCCCAGTCTTAAGTTGCTACATCTGTTTGCAATCTATCCCATTTAGCATAGTGGTAGTGCCACACAACATGATGGATGGTATCCTCAATGTGAAGGCAGGACTTCGTCCCCACAACGACTGTGCAGTGGTCACTTCCACCAATACTGCCATGGACAGATGCATCTGCAGCAGACAGGTTGGTGAGGATGAGGTCAAGTATATTTTTCCCTCTTGTTGGTTCCCTCACCACCTGCTGCAGACCCAGTCTAGCAGCCATGTTCTTTAGAGCTCGGTCAGTAGTGGTGCTACCAAGCCACTCTTGGTGATGGGCATTGAAGTCCCCCATCCAGAGCCCTTGCCACCCTCAGTGATTCCTCCAAGTGGTGTTCAACATGGAGGGGCACTGATTCATCAGCTAAGGGAGGGCAGTACGTGGTAATCAGCAGAAGGTTTCCATGCCCATGTTTGACCTGATGCCATGAGACTTCATGGGGTCCAGAGCCGATGTTGAGGACTCCCAGGGCAACTCCCTCCTGATTGTATACCACTGTGCTGTCACCTCTGCCCTGCTGGTGGGATAAGACATACCCAGGGATGGTAATGGTGGTGTCTAGGACACTATCTATAAAGGTGTGATTCCTTGAGGATGACAATGTCAGGCTGTTGACTAACCTGTGAGACAGTTCTCCCAAATTTGGCAATAGCCCCCAGGTGTTTGTAAGGAGGGCTTTGCAGGGTCGACAGGGCTGCGATTGCCGTTGTCATTTCCAGTGCCTAGGTCGATGCCGGGTGGTCCATCCGGTTTCATTCCTTTTTTGTGCCTTTGTGCAGTTTGTTACAACTGAGTGGCTTGCTAGGCCAATTAAGAGTCAAGCACATTGTTAGACTTTTAATTCCAAATTTTTATTGAATTCAAATTCCAACATCTGCCATGGTGGGATTCGAACCCTGGTCCCCAGATCATTACTCTGACTCTCTGGATTACCAGTCCAGTGACATTACCTCTGCACCACAGTCTCCCCCATAAACTCAATTTGCACTCAATGTAATTTGCATTTAAAGCTGTCATCTTTTGTGCAAGCTCTACAAATTTTGTGAAAATTGCACTGAAAAGAACAGCTTAACTGAGCTGAAACTCTATCCTATTGTGTTAGAACCAGCAACCTTTCTCATTTGAAGACTGGATATAATCGAGAAAAGACTGAGGGAATAAAGGCTTTGTGGGTGTAACTTCACCACATGGACTACAGTGGTTTAAGAAGATAGCCTATTCTCATCCTTGTTTTCAAATCTCTCTATGGCTTCACCCGCCCTTCCTATCTCTGTAATCCCCACCTGCCCTGCAAGTCTCTGAGATATCTGTGCTCCTCGAATTCTGAGCATCCCTGACTTTTAAGTTCTCCAATATTGATAGCTACATGTCTTCTGGCTGGACCTTAAACCTGGAATTCCCCCCCTAAACCTCTCCATCTCTCTAACTGGCACTCCTCCTTTAAGACACTCTTTAAAACCTACCTCTTTGACTAAGCTTTTGGCCATCTACCATAACATTGCCTCACGTGGCTGGGTATCAAACTGCATTTGAACAGTTCTGATGAAAGGTTCTGGAAACCTCTGTTTCTCTGCACAGATGCTGCCTGAACCCCGCTGAGTATTTCCAGCATTTTTATTTTGATTTCAGATTTCCAGCATCCATAGTACTTTGCTTTTGCTTTTATAAATATGTAAAATAATATAAATGTTATATAAACACGTTGTTGTTGCTGTTGTTCTCAAGGCCAATTAGGGGATGGGCATTAAATGCCAGCTTTGCCAGTGATGTCTGCATCCTGGGGATGAATTCAGTCACCCTCAGCAGCTGCAAGGTTCCCAGATATGGATGAAAGGTGGAAAGGCAAGTTCAGGCTCAGTGTGATTCCCTGTGAGGTTGAAGAGTCACAACTAAAGAATGACCACTTGGACAAGATACTGGAAGGTGTCTTGTTATCTGAGTCAGGAGAGGGGAGAGAAATAACAGCTGAGGATGGTGATTACAGAAAAATGACTCAAAACTTCATATTTGATGTGATATTGTTGGATTGATATGTGGCTTCAGGTTTCAGATGTGTTCACCTGAGAGCACTTTGCCTCTCATTGTGATTGATACACTTACACATGTAATATGTTCATCTGTCACAAACCATCAGGATCCCAGTCAATCTTATAAAGGCAGTAATAAATTGTAATGAAATTAAAAACCTTCAGTCAGACGCCAGAATGTGAGACTTTCATCTGGAAGCAGGTCACATCTGAAACTCCTACTGTGGAAAACTAATTTTCTTTTTGTGAAAGGTGTTTTTCTTTGGTCGTTGGTCCAAACTGTCTCGCTGACAGAGAGAAGTTATCTCTCTTACCTTCTCTATCTCTAAAACCCTCTAACCTCCCTGTCTCCTCCAATTCCTGCCTCCTGCATATCCCCGATTTTCATTTGTGGCCCCGCAGAGCCTTCAGAAGAATTGACAACTCTGGTATGACATATTCTTGGAGATTTGACCATGTGACATTTGATCTCATGGAATTTAATCATGTGGCACTACTCAAGCAATTCTTAATCACATGACATCTGAGCACATGACATTTGCAGTTAAGTGTCCCAGTATCAGTATAAGTCCAGAATAAAATATTTAACATTTTGTTTTATAGTGAGCTGAATAACATCATTTATAATTCAAAGGAAGAACACAAAAGAGTAGAAAAATTTAAGGATAGATTAAATAAAAACCCACTTATGTCCTTCCACTGATGTATCTGCAAAATCAATCACAACGTGAAGCACCCAGTAAACACCACTGATTCATCAATATAAGTAACTCCTAGCTAAACTTTTTCTACAATTTTATGACTTTTTACAAAACGAAGAAAGTTATACCAATAATAACAAACTTTAATTCAATTCACTGACTCCCACATCACATCATTGCAGCCCAGCATCAGGGAGGTCAGCGAGAAACAAAAACTGATCCAACTCCTGGAACAAAACACATTGTACAACAGCGCACAGCACAACAGAAACTCTCCCTCCTCCAGTTTGTTCTTCTCTCCTTTTTTTTCATTTAATCATGGGATGTGAGCATTGCTGGCTAGGCTGGTATTTATTGCCCATCCTGAATTGCCCCTTGTTCAGAGGGCATTGCTGTGGGTCTGGAGTCATATATAAGCCAGACCAGGTAAGGACAGCAGATTTCCTTCCATAAAGGACATTAGTGAACCAGATGGGTTTTTACAACAATCGACAATGGTTTCATGGTCATCATCAGGCTTTCAATTGCAGATTTTTAGTGAACTCAAATTCCACCATCTGCCATGGCGGGATTTGAACCTGGCTCCCCAGATCATTACCCTGAGTCTCTAGATTATTAGTCCAGTGACAATACTATTACACCATTTCCCCTTCTCCCAATTTGTGCATCTCTCTCAGTCTTAAGAACATGAGAAATAGGAGCAGGAGTGGGCCATATGGCCCATTAAGCCTGCTTCACCATGTAATAAAGCCATGGATGATCTTCAACCTCAACTCCACTTTCCCAACCAATCCCCATATCCTTTGATTCACCAGGAATTCAAAAATCTATCAATCTCAGCCTTGAATATACTCAACAACTGAGAATCCACAGCTCTCTGGGGTAAAGAATTCTAAAGATTCACAACCCTTTGAGTGAAGAAATTTCTTCTCATCTCAGTCGTAATTGATCCTTATCCTGAGACTGTGCTCCCGTGTTCTAGAGTCTCCGGCCGGGGAAAACAACCTCTCAGCATCTACCATGTCAAACCCTCTCAGAATGTAATATGTATCAATGAGATTACCTCTCATTCTTCTCAACTCTGGAGAGTACAGACTCATTCTACTCAAGAAGAATCCTCTCATCCCAGGAATCAATTGAGTGAACTTACATCTTTAAGACCTCTTTCCTTAGGTACAGAGACCAAAACTGTACACATGCTCCAGATGTGATCCCAATGTCATCATCCTCACAATCAGCATCGAAGTGGTGTGTTTCCAGTAGGATATGCTGCAGCAGGAGGGTGGCCAGACACCTGGTTTTGTAGTGGACAGTTGGTTATTAGCCAATCTGGCCACTATGTGCAGAAGCTTCAAACCAACAAGGACACAGGAAAACAGGTTTGTTTTCATATTCCCCCCGCTACCCCCACTCATTGTCTCTTGGACCCTAATGAATCCCTGTAGACAATGACATCACCCTTGTGTGATGATGGCTTCCTCGCATGTCACCATGGTGTCTGGTATTAGTGGCCTCTGGCCACAAGGGTACTGTGCGTGAATGAATTATAAGCACAAGGACTATTTCTCCTGAGTCACCAAGAGCTGCCCTCAGGAGTCTAAACGCCCAATTCCAGTGGAGTCCTGCCCAAAACAGGAGCATTGGGATCCCTAGTCAGCTGCATCAGCCCTATGCTCTGGAATCCACTCCTTAGCTCTGCACCTGTCTCCCAACCTTAAAACCCACCTCAAACCCATCTCTTTGACCAAGCTTTTGGTTACCTGTCAGAATATCTCTCTGTCCATCACCTTATGCAGATGGAAGGATACCAATGACAGCCCAATATCTCCGCAATTTAGCTCACAGTCAAATTTTACAAAGCCATACAAAGTATTTACAGAACAGAAACAGGCCATTCCGTTCAACTGGTCCATGCTGGTGTTTATGTTCCGCGCAAGCCTCCTCCCACCCCTCATCATCTCACCCCATCAAAATATTCTATCCCTTTCTCCCTCATATGTTTGCTGGCTTCCCCTTAAATGCAACTATACCACTTACCTCAATCACTCCAAGTGGTACTGAGTTCCACATTGTCATTATTCTTTGGGTAAAGAAGTTTCTCCTGAACTTCCTATTGGCTTTATTAGTGACTATCATATATCTGTGGCCCCTAGTTCTGCTCTCTCCTGCAAGTTGAAACATAATCTTTTTGTTTACCTTATCAAACCCTTCCATAATCTTGAAGATCTCTATCCTCCTTCAGTTCTGGAGAAAAGAGCCCCCGGCCTATTCAATCTTTCTTGACAGTTATAGCCTCTCAGTTCTGGTATCATTCCAGTAAATCTTTTTTTCACCATCTCCTGCGTCTCTATGTACTTTTCATAATCCGGAGATCAGAATTGGTCACAATACTCCAAGTCTGATCTAACCAATGCTCTATACAAAATTTAGTTTGATAACACTCCTGTGAATCACCTTGGGACATTTTACTACAGTTTTGCTATTATTATGCTCAGAATGAGCCAAGAATTGAAACTGGGGCATTCAGTATCACCTTTGGCTGATTCTTTCTCCTCCACAACTGAGAAACCCAAAATGGCCAAACGTTAAAACTCTTCAGTGGGTTTCGACGCTGCTTCCTGCTATTTAGGCAGCTAAATAATTCGTCCATTTTCCTAAAGCTCCACTAAGAAAATGACACAAGAGTAAACGGTTGTTGGGCTAGGGATTGTATTCCCTGATGAGGTAAAGCCTGGAATTTGGCACTAGACAAAGGCTTTAAGATGCCAAACAAGTTCAAGCATTTTCTGGTCTGGGTTCACTCTCCTCCCCCACCTTCCAATTCTTCTTCCTCTGACATCTGACATCACAAAGTCCGATCGAGTCAAGGAGGTTAAGATCTTCTCAATGCTCCATTAACCAAAGAAAACAGTCGGCAGCACAGCCGACATTCCTTTTGTCCAATCTGCCTGTCCAGTCTGAAGACCCAGGTCACATCATCATCCATCACCCCGGGACAGGCCTGAAAAGTTGTGCTGTCACAGCTTTGCAATCTTACAGAGCGATTAAAGAGTTTCCAATGGTCAGGCGGCGGGCCCAAGAGAAGTAGAGAGCCGTGGAAATCATGAAAGCAAGGAGATGGTGTCAGTATCAAAAACTGCCTTCCATAATGTGTAGGTATCTGTGGGGGTTTGCGCAATGGAGTGTCTGTTAATGTGCAGGGTTACATGTAGGGCTGGGTGTTTATGTGTGGAGTGTGCATGCAGGTGGATGTGAGTGAGCGAGTGAATGTGTGCGTGAGTAAGTGTGTGAGTGACTGCGTGTTTTTTATTCATTTACAGGATGTAGGCGTCACTGGCCAGGCCAGCATTTATTGCCCATCTGCCTGTGTGTGTCTGTATGAGTGAATGTGTGTGTGAGTGAATGAGCGTACAAGTGATATGAATGTGTGTGTGAGTGAGTATGTGTGTGTGTGGATTGCTGTGGGTGTGGGAATGTGGAAAGTCGTGTATCTGTGCATTCAAGTTCGAGTCAGTGTGAATCTGCACAAACCTGGGCATGGTTGGGTGTATATAAATGTTATGTGTAAAGGCGTGTGCAGGTGTGTACACGATGGATGCGCACACTTGTGGGCATGCCTGGGTTTGTATGAATGTGTATGTGAAAAGCATTGTATAGTAGTAGTTCACCTTGGCTTTAAACAGGTAGACGCAGCAGTAAATATCAATACATCCCTGGGCACTCCCTGTCACTCTGTATTTCCGTGGTATTTGTATACTCAAGCCTTTGCTCTGTACAGCAACATTGTGTGAGCATGTGGCCTTGTGCTGTAACTGAGCAGTTGTAATTTTTAGACAGAGTTATTTCGCCAGCATTGCAGAGTTGCTCGACCTCAATCTCTGCAGCTGGAAACTGGGAGTTTCGCTGTCTTTCAGCCGAGAGACAGATGTTTCACTGAAACTAAGGAAGCTTTCACCGTGGAGGAAGGAAAACCTGAACAGACAGTAATGGCACTTCCTGTCATCGGCTCCTGCCTCTGAAGAATGGGGAGTTGATGGCGATGGTGGGAGTGAGTCCAGAACAAGGGGCCATATTCCTAAACTTAGAGCTGGGTTGCTCAGGATGATGTCAGGCAGCGTTTCTTCACACAGCGGCTTATGGAGATCTGTGGCTCTGCCCATCACTAATCTGTTGAGGCTGGAGGTCAATTGAAAATTTCAAAACTGAGATCTATAGATTTGTGCTGGGTAAGGGTATGAAGGGTTATTGCACAAAAGAGGGTAGCTAGAGTTAAGATACAGAGCATCCATGATCTAATTGAATGTTGGAACAGGCTTGAGGGGCTGAATGGTCTCCTCTTATTCCTCTGATGAAGATCTATTGATGGAAATATGTAGTCCAGAACACACACTGAGGGTTTGTTGAGCTCAGAGGGGAATCACAACTCGGCAAGACACATGCATAATTCTACAGGGAACAGTCTCGCAGCCTCAGGGTTTTTACACACACACTATAAAGCACATGTATGTACATACATGCACACATACACATTCCTCCACATGTAAAGATATGCAGCCAAATGTCAACACTCATTTTTGTTTTAAATTTAAATATTCAAAAAGCCAATTCTTTATCCCGGCTTGTTGCTCACAGTCATCTCTCTCAAACATTACGACTCCCAAATATGCCTGGAATGGACAAGAACTAGTGGAACTGCCATGTACGTACTGATCCCATTACCTGTATTTAACTAGTTGATTTTGATTCAGCTGATATTTGGTGTTCAGCTCCAACGTAAGCACCTTTCCCATTCCCACACTCCCTATTCCCCCTTACCCCATTTCCCCCCTCACCCACCCCTTCCCTCCTCTCCCTCTTCATTCTCTTCTTTCCCCAACCCCACTCTCCCTCTCTCCTTCCCTCGTCCCCCCTCTCCCTCTTAACTCTCTCCTTCCTCCTTCCCCATCTCCTCTTTGCCTCCTTCTTCCTCCCTCCCTCTTCACCTTCTCCCTTTTTGCCCACTCCTCTTCTCCTTGAATCCCTCGTCACCATTGCCCATCTCCGCCCATCTTCTGCTCCCCTTCCGCCAATTCCTCTTCCCCCTCCTCCTTCTCCTCCTCTTTCCCTTGCCCCTTTCCCTCTCTCCCTCTCACCTTTCCACTCTCCCCGCCCACTGTCCTCTCCCTCTCTCCATCTCACTACAGTCTGCACCTGGCAGCTTTTTGAAAAAAGCTCCTAAAGTTCACAGCTGGAGAGCTTATCAGGTTTTTATGCCAATCTACGTTGTCTCCCCATGTATGTGATATCTGCCTTTAGTGCTGTGGAAATGGATGTGTATAGTAATATTACTGAGAAGAAGTTTGTGATTATTTAACCAGTATGGCTGTGAAAAACATTATAATGTTAAGAAATTATTTTTTTCGCCCTCTCTCTATCCCAATACCTCAGGAGCAGCTTCCTCAGTCAGTTACTAAACTCCCAGGTATGAACCTAGGTATATGAGGGAGAACACCAACTGCCCCACTGAATTTCTGTGCCGCTAAGTGAGAGAGAAGGATCTTGGGCATGGGAGTGATGGAATAGCAAATCAGCCAGGGCTCCTGTTCCTGATCTCTGTCCAGTGATTCCTGCTGGAAAGGGTTTGTGGGACAAGTTGAATTAAACTTGGCTGTGATGCCCCTTCCACAGTCAAATAGCTTGCCAAGACTCCCTCGCTCACTGGCCTCACATGTCTCGAATGGGTACTTGGCTGTGGAAACGGAAGTCAATCTTGCTACAGCTGGACCTGGTTAAACCACATCTGGAGTAACTGTGTAGCATTCTGGGCGCTGCATCAAAAGATATATTGGCTGTGGAAGGAGTGCAGCACAGATCAAGCAGAATGTTACCAAAATGCCATGGGTTAGATTATGAGGCTATGGAGATCTTGCGGTGCAGTGGGTAGCAGCCTGGCTTCGAAACCAGGAGCTCTTGGTTAGAGCCCCACTCCAGGACTTGATGGCCAAGGAAGGTGTGTTCTTACTGTGGCCAAACAGGTTGATTATCAACCTGTAAATCCTTTCGATATGATATGGCTAGTGGTAAGGGTGGGTGAGTTGCCTGGTCAGCCACACTTGGTGCGGTATGGCAGCCCCCAAGCTATAGCCTCTGATGACAGGCTAGAGACCTGTTCCAGGAACAGCGAGCTATGAAGACAGGCATAAGCACGTGCCGCTAAGTGAGAGAAGATTATGAGGAGAGATTATATAAACTCGGTTTGTATTCCCTGGAACAGCGATGGTTGAGAGGTGATTTCATTGAGAATTTTTAACTTTTAGGTTAGATAGAGAGAAACCTTTTCTGCTGGTGAGGGATTCTAGAAAATGGAGACATTACTTTAAAATCAGAGCCCGGAGAAGTTAGGAAACACTTCTTCACACAAACCTTTGGCAGGTTCAATTGAGGCATTCAGAAGGGAGGCAGGCTGCTATTTGAAAAGGAAGAATATGCACGGTTATGGAGAGTAGGCAGGAGAATGGCACTAAGTAACTTGCAGATTCGGAGAGCCAGTGTAGACATGATGGGCTGAATGGCTTGCTTTCGCGCTGTAACAATTCTATGATTCTGTGAAAGATGGTAGAAGTCTGCGACTCTCTTTAATAATGTTCTATCCAAGATTATGAGCGGCATAGATAGGATAGACAGGAAGGAGCTTTTCTCCTTGGTGGAGGGATCAATAACCAGGGGGCATAGATTTAAGGTAAGGGGCAGAAGGTTTAGAGGGGATGTGAGGAAGAATTTTTTCACCCAGAGGGTGGTGGGGATCTGGAACCCATTGCCTGAAAGGGTGGTAGAGGCAGATACCCTCATAACATTTAAGAAGTATTTGGATGTGCACTTGCGATGCCATGGCATACAAGGCTATAGGCCTAGTGCTGGAAAATGGGATTAGAATAGTTGGGTACATCAGACACAATGGGCCAAAGGGCCTTTTTCTGTCCTGTAGACCTCTAGGACATGATGAGATTGATCAATTTTTACTAGAGAAGGGGGACGCAATGGCATAGTGGTATTGTCGCTGGACCGGTAATCCAGACACCAAGGGTAATGCTCTGGGGACCTCTGGGGTTCGATTCCTGCAGATGGTGGAATTTGACCTCAATAAAAATCTGGAAAAAGACCGATGATAACCATGAAACAATTGTTGTAAAAACCTATCTTGGTTCACTAATCTGGAAATCTGTTGTCTTTACCTGGTTTGGCCTACACGTGATTCCAGACCCACAGCAATGTGGTTGACTCTTAAAATGCCCTCTGAAGCCACTCAGTTGTAACAAACTGCTACAAAGTCAAAGTTACAAAAAAGGAATGAGACTGGACAGACAACCCGGCATCGACCTAGGCACCGGAAATGACAGCGACAATCTCAGCCCTGTCGACCCTGCAAAGTCCTCCTTACCAACATCTGGGGGCTAGTGCCAAAATTGGGAGAACTGTCTCACAGACTAGTTAAGCAACAGCCTGACATAGTCATCCTCACGGAATCATCCCTTACAGACCATCACCATCCCTGGGTATGACTAGTCCCATCGGCAGGACAGACCCAACAGAAGCGGCACGGTGATATGCAGTCGGGAGGGAGTTGCCCTGGGAGTCCTCAATATCAACTCTGGACCCCATGAAGTCTCCATGGCATCTGGTCAAACATGGGCAAGGAAACCTCCTGCTGATTACCACATACTGCCCTCCCTCAGCTGATGAATCAGTGCTCCTCCATGTTGAACACCACTTGGAGGAAGCACTGAGGGTGGCAAGGGTGCAGAATGTACTCTGGATGGGGACTTCAATGTCCATCAGCAAGGGTGGCTCGGTAGCACCATTACTGACTGAGCTGGCTGAGTCCTAAATGACATAGCTGCTAGACTGGGACTCCGGCAGGTTGGGAGGGAACCAACAAGAGGGAAAAACATACTTGACCTTATCTTCACCAATCTGCCTGCTGCAGATGCATCCGTCCATGACAGTATTGGTAGGAGTGACCGCGCCACAGTCATTGTGGAGACGAAGTCCCATCATCACATTGAGGAAAACCTCTATCGTGTTTTGTGGCACTACCACTGTGCTAAATGGGATAGATTTTGAATAGATCTAGCAACTCAAGACTGGGTATCCATGAGGCGCTGTGGGCCATCAGCAGCAGCAGAATTGTACTGAAACACAATCTGTAACCTCATAGCCCGGCATATCCCCCACTCTACCATTTCCATCAAGCCAGGGGATCAACCCTGGTTCAATGAAGAGTGCAGGAGGGCATGCCAGGAGCAGCACCAGGCATAGCTAAAAATGAAGTGTCAACCTGGTGAAGCTGTAACACAGGACTACTTGCGTGTCAAACAGCATAAGCAGCAAGTGATAGACAGAGCTAAATGATCCCACAACCAACGGATCAGATCTAAGCTCTACAGTCCTGCCACATCCAGTCGTGAATGGTGGTGGACAATTAAACAACTCACTGGAGGAGGAGGCTCCACAAATATCCCCATCCTCAATGATGGAGGAGCCCAGCACATCAGTGCGAAACATAAGGCTGAAGCATTTGCTCCAACCTTCAGCTAGAAATAGATGATCCATCTCGGCCTCCTCCGGAGGTCCCCAGCATCACAGATGCCAATCCTCAGGCAATTTGATTCACTCCACATGCTATCAAGAAACGGATACTGCAAAGACTATGGGCCCTGACAATATTCCAGCAATAGCACTGAACACATGCTCCAGAACTTGCCGCGTCCCATAGCCAAGCTGTTCCAGTACGGCTACAACACTGGCATCTACCCAGCTATGTGGAAATTGCCCAGGTGTATCGTGTACACAAAGAGCAGGACAAATCCAAATTGGCCAATTACCACCCCATCAGTCTACTCTCCATCATCAGTAAAGTAATGGAAGGGGTCATCAACAGTGTTAGCAAGTAGCACTTGCTTAGCAATAGCCTGCTCGCTGACACCCAGTTTGGGTTCTGCCAGGGCCACTCAGCTCCTGACCTCATTACAGCCTTGGTTCAAACATGGACAAAAGAGCTGAACTCCCGAGGTGAGGTGGGAGTGACTGCCCTTGATACCAAGACTGCATTTGAGTGTGGCATCAAGGAGCACTAGCAAAACTGGAGACAATGGGAATCAGGGGGAAAACTCTCCGCTGGTTGGAGTCATACCTAGCACAAAGGAAGATGGTTGTGGTTGTTGGAGGTCAATCATCTCAGCTCCAGAACATCACTGGAGGAGCTTCTCAGGGTAGTGTCCTCGGCCCAACCATCTTCAGCTGCTTCATCAATGACCTTCCATGATAAGGTCAGAAGCAGGGGTGTTCGCTGATGATTGCACAATGTTCAGCACCATTCACGACTCCTCAGATACTGAAGCAGTCCATATCCAAATCAGCAAGACCTGGACAATATCCAGGCTTGGGCTGACAAGTGGCAAGTAACATTCGCGCCCACCCAAGTGTCAGGCAATAACCATCTCCAACAAGAGAGAATCCAACCATCACCCCTTGAAGTTCAATGGTATTACCATCACTGAATCCCCTACTATCAACATCCTGGGGGTTACCATTGACCAGAAACTGAACTGGACCAGCCATATAAATACTGTGGCTACAAGAGCAGGTCAGAGGCTAGGAATCGTGCAACGTGTAACTCACCCTCTGACTCTCCAAAGACTGCCCACTATCTACAAGGCACAAGTCAGGAGTGTGATGGAATATTTTCCATTTGCCAGGATGAGTGCAGCTCCAATAACACTGAAGAAGCTTGGCACCGTCCAGGACAAAGCAGCCCCGCTTGATTGGCACCACATCCACAAACATTCACTCCCTCCACCACCAACGCACAGTAGCAGCAGTGTGTACAGGATGCACTGCAGGAATTCACCAAGGCTCCTTCGACAGCACCTTCAAAACCCACAACCTCTATCACCTAGAAGGACAAGGGCAGCAAATAGATGGGAGCACCACCACCTGGAAGTTCCCCTCCAAGTCACTCACCATCCTGACTTGGAAATACATCACCGTTCCTTCACTGTCGCTGGGTCAAAATCCTGGAACTCCCTCCCTAACAGCACTGTAGGTGTACCTACACCACATGGACTGCAGCGGTTCAAGAAGGCAGCTCAGCACCACCTTCTCAAGGGCAATTGAGGGATGGGCAATAAATGCAGGCCCAGCCAGCAAAGCCCACGTTCCGTGAATGAATAAAAAAAAGAGCAGGAAGGGATTTGAATCCAAGATGGATAGTCGGAGCTAGGATACAGATCCCATAATCTGACTGAATGATGGAACAGGCTTGAGAGGGTGAATGGCCTCCTTCTGTTCTTATATTCCAAACGCTGTCCTTAAAAACATCCCCAGTGCCTTCAGCAGAAGAGAAAAAGATTATTTGAAAAGAGATCTCTTCCCTCTCTGTTCACTCTCCAACTTTGTCCTATTTATTGAACAAACATTCATGGCACTTCCTTACTTGCCTTGCAGGTTTGTTCTTCCTGAGCATTTCTTTTTTAATTCCCTACTCTCACCCCTCCTCCCTCCCTCCCCACTCCTTTCCACTCCTACCCCTCCCCCTTCCACTCCAGCCCCCTCCCTCCACTCCAGCCCCACAACCCCTCCCCTTCTCCCTCCCCCTCCCCTCCACCCCAACCCCCACCCAACTACCTTCCACCCCACCAGCTACTGTTAACTTGATTCTGCCCTGGTGCAAATCCACCCACACCATCATCAAGCTTGAAGGAGAGACTTGTATTTCTATAGCACCTTTCATGACCTCAGGATGTTCCAAAGTGCTTTAAATCCAATTAATTACTTTTTTGAAATGTAATCACTGTTGTAATGTAGGAAATGTAGCAGCCAACTTGCGCACAGCAAGCTCCCACAAACAGCTGTGTAATCACGGCCAGGTAAGGTTAATAGTTTCCGTATCCCGGATGTGACCTTGAAGAAAGCAATTACTTCGGCAAATTATTGGGAGAGGGTGGATCGAGGCTGGTGAAAGAAAGATTGACAGGCTGAGAGATTAAGCAAATGTCAGGATGGAGAGAGGGAGAGAAAGGGGGGCGCGGGGGACAAGGAGTGAGATAGCATCAAGCAGAACTGCCTAGTGTGGTTTACTGTCAGTGAGATAAGGGACAGAACATTTCATCCTTTCATTCTGCTAGAGAAGTCAGTCAAAGTGTCATCCCCTTATACTGTCCGTAGACAGATAATATATGGGCTGATGGAGATGGTTGCTGATGTTATTAACGTGCTCAGGCTCCCAGGCACAGTTTTTGCAAGAGTTAGATAATGACCATTACCTTCTCAATCTTGTGGATATAATGCGTTTTTGACATCTGATCACAGGGCCTGTTTCAGGAGGAGAGGCTGATATCAGGGGCTAGGTGACATCATGATGAAGTGTCACTTTACAGACATAATGGTATCTTGGGCCAGGAGCAGCAGGGAAAACCGTGGAGGCACATCCCTGGGGGACCCTCAGCTGATAGACCAGAGAGAGTGCTGAGAATAGATTGTCTCTTTACACGCGAGCTCGCTGGGGGTGGAGGGGGGGGGCGGGGTGGGGGTGGGGGTGGGGGTGTGGGGAGAAAATCCGCATTTCAATTTCCAGCCAGGTCTCTCCAGAATTATATTTCCTGGTCTGAAACTCGGGAGAATCAAATTTCCTACGGAATAGTCCTGAAAAGGTTCTTTCTCATGGAGGAACCTCCTGCCCCTGTTCTCTAGCTCTCAACCATGATTCAGTAGGTAAATGCCTCATCTCCGAGTTAGAAGGTTATAGCTTCAAGTCCCGCTCCAGAGATTTGAGCACAAAATCTAGGCTGACACTGAAATGACCACTGAGGGTGGGTTGCACTATCGGAGGTGCAGTCTATTTTTGGGTGAGATATTATACTGAGGGACACCCCTGCCCTCTCAGATGGATGTAAAAGATCCCACGGGCACTATTTTAAGAAGAGCTGGGGAGTTCTCTCTGGTGTCACGGCCAATACTAATCCTTCAACCAACATTATTTAAAAACAAAATAGCTGGTCATTGTCACATTGTGGGAGCTTGCTGTGCACAAATTGGCTACTGTGTTTCCTACATTGCAACAGTGACTACACTTGAAAAGTGATTAATTGGCTGTAAAGCTCTTTGGGAGGTTGTGAAAGGTGCTATATAAATGCAAGCTTTTCTTTCATCTAATATGCACTCTTGCACAGAGTGAAGCTCCATAATAGAACAAATTCCTAGAGTCCCCCATAGAGGGTATAGACAGTGTGACAGTGCTGCACACAAGATGTGTCTGTGATAAACTGAGGACTGTTCTGGATGGAGAGAATGTTAAATGAGTAATAGAAACCTTTAACGGCCAGTAAACAAAAATAATTAACAAAATAAAAAAAAATCACTAAGCCATGAGACAACGGGTTAATATTTCCATTTAGACAAGGCAATGGAGGCATCAAGTATAGAAAATAAGCACTTTGAATAGTCACAAATCAGAGGTAACAAAAGAGTCTTGCGTTGTTATTAAAGCAGGAAATATTAATAGGGTTTCTATGCACACCGAGGTTAAAGGTCAGATGTTGCAAAGGGGTAAGCTCAATCATATGAATATATGAATTAGGAGTAGGAGTAGGCCATTCGGCCCCTCCAGCCTGCTCCGCCATTCAATAAGATCGTGGCTGATCTGATTGTGGCCTCAATTCCACATTCCTGCCTACCCCCGATAACCTTTCACTTTCTTGTTAGTCAAGAATCTATCTCCCTCTGCCACTCAATGACCCTGCCTCTTCTGCTGTCTGGGGAAGAGAGTTCCAAAGGTTCATGATCCTCTGAGAAAAAAAATTCTTCTCACCTCCATTTAAAATGAGCAACCCCTTATTTTTAAACTGTGTCCCCTAGTTCTGGTCTCTCCCTCAAGGGAGATCCTTTCAGGATCCACCCTGTCAAGTCCCCTCAGGATCTTATATGTTTCAATAAGATCACCTCTCAATCTTCTAAACTCCAATGGATACAGGCCCAACCTGTCCAAACTTTCCTCATCCCAGGTATCAGTTGAGTGAATCTTCTCTGAACTGCCCCTAACGCATTTATATCCTTTTTTAAATAGGAGACCAAAACTGTCCACAGTAATCTAGATGTAGCCTCACTAACACCCTGAACAACTATAGCAAAACATCCCTACTTTTATATTCCATTCCCCTTGCAATAACCGATAACATTCCATTTGCTTTCCTAATCAATTGCTGTAACTGCATACTAACTTTTCCTGATTCATGTACCAGGACACCCAGATCCCTCTGTACCTCAGAGTTCTGCAATCTCTCTCCATTTAAATAATGTGCTGCTTTTCTATTCTTCCTGCCAAAATGGACAAGTTCACATTTTCCCACATTTTACTCCATCTGCCAAATTCTGCCCACTAACTTAACCTATCTATGTCCCTTTGCAGACTCCTTATGTCCTCTTCACAAATTACTTTCTTACCTATCGTTGTGTCATCAGGAAACTTAGCAACCATACAGTCCCTTCATCAAGTCATTGATATAAATTGCAAATAGTTGAGGTCCCAGCACTGATCCCTGTGGCACTCCACTTGTCACGTCTTGCCAACCCAAAAATGATCCATTTATGGCTACTCTCTGTTTCCTGTTAGCTAACCAATCCTTTATCCACGCTAATATGTTACCCCCTACACCTTGAGCTCTTATTTCGCGTAGTGACCTTTGATTTGACACCCTGTCAAATGCCTTCTGGAAATCTAAGTACAGCACATCCACAGGTTCCCCGTTATCCACATTGCTTGTTACTTCCTCAAAGAACTCCAATAAATTAGTCAAATATGATTTCACTTTCACAAAACTATGGTGTGAATTTTTCATTCCCGCTGACTCCAAGAGCCGCACAGCCTTTTTACGCTGGAATGAGCATTAATTGGCTGCAGGCGGGACTTCTGCCCCTCACTTGGGGGAAGTCCCATCTTAGAGAACTGCCAGCCAATCTGATTGGCCCACAGCTCTCCGGTCCCTGAAGAAGAAGAAATGCAGGAGGATGTTGGAGCCTAAGTTTGTGCACTGGAGGCCAAGGTAAGTTCAAGGGTCCCAAGGTGGGAAGGCCCTTGGGTGGGGGAGCAAAAGGGGCTATTGGGGTCTCAGGGGTGAGGCCGGGGGGTGAAGGAGGTCTGGAGGCCACCAGGCCTTAAGGGCAGGGTGTCCAACTTCAGGAGGTGGCTTCTGATGGAAGCACCCACCCTGCTTCCCACCCGAAATGTAACTCTTCTCTTTTTCGGGCTTCACCCGTGGAATCTTAAGCCTCCCACCAGCCTAAAAAATTGAGGCTGGGCAGGAAACAGCCCTTAAGTGGCCAATTATTGGCCACTTAAGGGCCTCAACTGGGGCAATGGTGTTCTTCCCATCCAAAGCCTGGCCTGCCCCAGCATAAAATCACTCAGAGGTCAGGGCAAGTGGAAACCCTGAGGGAATCCCAACTCTCCAATTTCACACTCCCCACCCCCCACCTAAAAACCTGCCAGTGGGGGAGCATAAAATTCTGGCTCGTGTTGACTCTGCCTGATTCCATTGAGATGTTCTAAGTGCCCTGCTATAACCTCCTTAATAATAGATTCCAGCAATTTCCCTGTAACAGATGTTCAGCTAACTGGCCTGTAGTTTCCTGCTTTCTGTTTCCCTCCTTTTGTGATCAGAGGAGTCTATTTGCTACTTTCCAATCTGATGGGACCTTTCCAGAATCTAGGGAATTTTGGAAAATTAAAACCACTGTAAATGCTATCTCACTAGCTGCTTCTTTTAAGACCATGGATTAAGTCCATCAGGACCTGGGACTTTTCAGTTTTTAGTCATAATAATTTTCTCAGTACCCTTTCCATGGTGATTGTAATTGTTTTAAGTTCCTCCCTCCCTTTCACCTCCTGACTCACAATTATTTCTGGAATGCTATTTGAATCCTCTAGAATGAAGACAGATACAAAATATCTGTTCAATTTATTCACCATTTCCTTATTTTCCATTAGTAATTCCCCATTCTCACTCTCTAGAGGACCAGTGCTCACTTTGCTTACTCTTTTCCTTTATAAATTTATAAAAGAGAAACTCTTACTATCTGTTCTTATAGTTCTAGCTAGCTTTCTCTTGTACTCTAATTTCTCCCACCTTATTAATCTTTTAGTCATTCTTTGTTGTTCTTTATATTCTGTCCAACCTTCTGACCTGCCACTAACTTTTGGGAATTACGCACTTTTTCTTTCAATTTGATATGATCTTTAACTTTTTTAGTTAACCACAGATGGTGTGTCCTTTCTTTGAGTCTTCCTTTCTCACTGGAATGTATCTTTTCTGAATATTCTGAAATATCTCCTTAAATGTCTGCCACTACATCTCTACTGATCTATCCCTTAACCTAACTCCCCAGTTCACTCTGTCTTCATGCCCTCATAATTTCCCTTATTTAAGTTTAAGACACTAGTTTTAGGTTCACTCCCCCTTCCTTCAAACTGAATGTGAAACTTAATCATATGATCACTGCTACCTGGGGTGCCTTCACTGTGGGATCATTAATAAATGCTGTCTCATTGCAGATTACCAGATCTATTATAGTCTGCTCTCTGGTTGGTGCTAAACAGTGCTGCTGTAAGAAACTGTCCTGAAAACACTCCATGAACTCATCATCCAGGCTATCTTTGCCAATCTGATTTGTCCAATCTATATGCAGATTAAAATCACACATGATTATCCCTGTACCTTTCTCACATGCCCCCATTATTTCTTCCTGTATACCCTGTCCTGTTACCATTAGGGTGCTTATAAACCACTCCCACAAGTGACTTCTTACCTTTACTATTTCTCATCTCTATCCAAACTGGTTCTATATCTTGATCTCCAGAATTAAGATCATCTCTCTCTATTGTGCCAATGTCATCTTTAATTAACAGAGCTACCCCTCCACCTTTTCTAGCTTCCTGTCCTTCCTAAATGTCATGTGCCTTGAATATTCAGGTCCCAGTCTTTATCATCCTGCAGCCATGCCTCTGGCTACCAGGTCATATATATTTGTTTCTACTTGTGTTGTCCATTCATCTGTTTTGTTATGAATGCTACATGCATTTAAGTACAGAGCCTTTAGTTCAATATTTTTGCATTTTTGTAGCCTCTAGCCATATCAGCTGGTGCATTCTTAGGTTTGAACTCTCTGCCCCTTCCTGCCATGCTCTGAGCATCATTTCCCCTATTCCGATCTTGCTCTCTAGTCTTGTCTTCTCTATATAATTTATCACATCTTCCCAAACTTGATCCCTCACCCCCATTATTTAGTTGAAACCCCTCTCTACTGCTCTAGTTATATGACTCGCCAGAACACTCATCCCAGCACGGTTCAGGTGCTGACCATCCCAATGGTATAGCTCCCACTTTCCCCACCCACTGGTGCCAGTGCCCCATGAATCAAAACCCATTTGTCCCACGCCAAACTTTGAGCCATGTGTTTAACTCTTTAATCTGATTTACCCTATGCCGATTTGCTTGTGGCTCAGGTAGTAATCCAGAGATTCTGCTTTTTAATTTAACCCCCAGCTGCTCATACTCCCTCAGCAGAACCTCTTTCCTAGTACTACTGATGCTGTTGGTACTTCCTTGGACCATGACAACTGAATCCCGCCCCCCTCCTACAGCAAGTTCCTCTCCAGCTCAGAGCTGATGTCCCAAAGCCTGGCACTGGGCGGGCAACACAGCTGTCTGGACTCCCACTCTCAGCTGCAGAGAACTGTGTCTATCCCCCTGGCTATACTGTCGCTAACTACCACTACCATTCCTATTAATTCCCCCCTGCTTAAATGGCCTGCTGTCCCACGGTGCCATGATCAGTTCGCTCATCTACCCTGCAGCCATCACGTTCATCCATACAGGCTGCAAAAGACCTCAAACCTGTTGGACAATTGCAAAGGCTGATGCTCTTCCACTTCCACTTCCACCTTCTGGGTCCCCATACCTGCCCTACTCAACATTGCACCCTCCTGTCCCTGACCACTGACCAAATCATCCCCCCAGTACAAAGTGTCCAAGTAACTTTCCCCCTCCCCGATGCATCGCAGTATCTGCAGCTCAGCCTCCAGCTCAATGACTCTAAGACAAACTCCTAAAGCCATAGACACAAAGGCTGTGTGTGGACTATTGAAAGGTGAATGTAGTGACAGAAGTGGATTCATATCCCATACCACAGTTGGAAGATTGTGTTGTCCGTTCATCTGTTTTGTTATGACTGCTATAAGCATTTAGATATAGAGCCTTTAGTTCAATATTTTTGCTAGGGTTAGGGTTAGGGTTAGAGGCAATATAAGATCAAAGCCTGTAAGCCTACCAATGTGTCTGCAAAAGATCCAAAGGAACCTCATTTTGAATTTGTACAGTGAAAATGCTTTGCCTGGTGTCTGCTTAAAGCCTATGGGTTGCTGTTGCCTTAGTAGTTTAATTTGGGAATTTGTTAAAAGTTATGGTAGTAGTAATTTGTAGCCATGTGTATATATTTAACTTGTGTAAATTAATAAATGTCTCATGTAGTTTGACATAAAAACCTCTTGAGAACTGATGGTCTGATTCTTGAACTTAGAGCTGCATCTCAAGCATACCACTTAAAAATATAGGTTATGACAGTTGTTTAAAGTTTCCCTCTGGGATTTTTAAATAACTCAGCTTTACGAATTGCTGGGTCATAACATTCTGCTACAATGCCCATCACAGTGGAACAGCCTGCAGCACTGTCAGGCTCCCTAAACATGTATATCTTTCAATGAGATCACCTCTCATTCTTCTAAATGCCAGAGAATATAGATCCATTGGATAAGTACATGAAGAGCGGCTATGGGGAAAGGGATGAGCTGAGTTCTTGCAGAAACCAGCAGGGACACATCAGGCCAAATGGCCTCATTCTGTGCTGTAACAACTCTATGATTCTACACATCTCCTGATAGGACATTTCCCTTATTCCAGGAATCAATCTACTAAATCTTCATTGCACTGCCTCTAAGGCAAGTATATCCTTCCTTAGGCAAGGAAGCCAAAACTGCAAAATACTTAATGTGCCGTCTTGACAAAGCCCTACCTAATTGCAGCAAGAATTCCTTACTTTTACGCTCAATCCCATTGCAATAAAGGCTAACATATTTGCTTTCCTAATTGTTCGCTGTATCTGAATGTTAACTCTGTGAAGAAGGACACAAATCTCTCTGAATATCAAAGAAAGTCTCACTTTTCTCCAGCTTCTTTCACATCCTTACAACATCCCAAAGTGCTTCACAGGCAATTAAGGACTTTTTGAAGTGTAGTCACTGTTGTAATGTAGGAAATGCAACAGTCAATTTGTGCACAGTAAGCTCCCATAAACAGCAATATGATAGTGAGCAGATTATCTGTTTTAGTGATATTGGTTGATGGATAAACGGTGACCAGGACACTGCGGAGAACTCACCTGCTCTTCTTTGAAATAATGCCATGGAATCATTTACGCCCACCTGAGAGGGAAGATGGGGCCTCAGATTAGCTTCTCATTTGAAAGATGGCCCCTCCAATGGTGCAGCACTCCCTTAGTACTGCACTGCTACCAACTAAACCATGGCTGGCATACAGTAGAGTACAGAATGTCAATGTGTTATACAGTTGGACAGGAGTGACTCTACTTCATGATGTGCTCAACATTGACTCTGGACACCATGAATTTTCATGGCTTCAGGTCAACTTGTGCAAGGAATTCTCCTGCTGATTATCATATGCCACCCTCCCTCAGCTGATGAATCAGTACTTCTCCATGTTCAACACCACTGGGAAGAGGCATGGAGAGAGGTGGCAAGAGCACAGAGTGTACTCCAGGAAGGGGACTTCAATGTCCATCGCCAAGGGTGGCTCGGGAACACCATTACTGACCGAGCTGGCCGAGTCCCACAGACTGGGTCTGTGGCTTGTGGCCAGAGAGCCAAATAGAGAGAGAAGCCTATTTGACCTCATCCTCACCAACTTACTTGTCATAGATGCATCAGTCCCTGACAATATTGGTAGGAGTGACCACCACACAACCTTTCTGGAGACATCATGCCTTCACATTGAGGTCACCCTTCATGATGCCTTGTGGCACTACCACCATGCTAAATGGGATAGATTAAGAACAGGTCTAGCAACTCAAAACTGATATCAAAGAGGCGCTGTGGGCCATCAGCAGCAACACAATTGTATTCCACCACAATCTGTAACCTTCTGGCCCAGCAGGTCTCCCACCCTACCATTACCATCAAGCCTTCTGACCAATCCTGGTTCAATGAGGAAGGTAGAAGACCATGCCAGGAGCAGCACCTGGCATGGCTAAAAATGAGATGCCAACCTGGTGAAGCTACAGCACAGGACTAAAATTAGAAGGACATAGTCCCATAGCACTTATACACCTGGACAATGTGTAGCCAAATCATCCCAAATCCTGAAGGGTGAGTTACCATGACAACAATGACCCTTCAACCCATAAAATAAAAGTACATTGTTAAGGAGGAATACACAGCATGTCAAACTCCATATTATAATAGAAGGCAGGTTAATGTTTCAGGGATTAAAACCTCCAACAGAATAGAGCACCTGTCTGTGAGCATTCATTATACAGATTACAGGGGTTGGCCATTTAGGACTGAGATGAAGAGAAATTTCTTCACTCAGAGTTGCGAATCTGTGGATGCTCAGCCCCTGAGTATATTCAAGACTAAAATTGATAGATTATTGGACTTTAAGGGAATCAAGGATTATAGGGATAGTGTGGGAAAGTGGAGTCTCAGGTGAATGTGAAAGATTTCATGACACTATTTCGAATAAGAGCAGGAGAATTCTCCCTAGTGTCTGAACCATTATTTATCTCTCAATCCTGCTCTTCCTCAACTAGGCCATGGAATCATTTACCTTCACCTGAGAGGACAGACACAGCCTTGGTTTCACTGAAAGGCACCACCTCTGACAGTGCAGCACTCCCTGAGTGTCGACCAGGATCATATGCTCAAGTCTCTGGAATGGGACTCAAACCCACAAACTTGGGGCGAGAGTGCTACCCACTGAGGCACGGACATATCTAGGAAGTAGAAGACAAAAAGAATTTATAAAGCACAGCAGCAATTGACGTAATTGTGGTTGGCTGCAGGAATGGTACAGATATGGCTAATCAGTAGAGAAAGATCCCAGAAAGAAACATTCTCTAATTATAATTCTTTGGTAATTCAGATAAAGTTTAGTCAGACTCAGCCCCTGAATGGTTTTAAATGCTTGACAATGGCTCATTTGTTGTCCAGTTTCCTTCCATTTCCAAGGTCTTTCCTGGCTAGTTTTGATTTGGACAATGGGATATTTGCAATGATGCAATATTCACAGTCATTGGGGAATGTCAGTCTTTAAATCTTCCGTCTGTTACAGACACCAGAGGCGGAGGGTGTGGAGGGGGAAGGAAGGAATTCTATGAGCTTGGTATATATTTTAATTTTGAGTTATCCACACAGATAAATAATTTTTAAAAATGAAGAGGCAGATTGGAGCTGGCTTCTCCACAAGCCTTCGGCAGTTTCGAGTCATCCCATTGGGTAATGAAATCATATGTTCTGATCAATTACAAATAACACCTGCTTTGGTACAGTTTATTAATGGCTTTTCCTTTACATGGATTCCGGCTCTTTACATCGCTCACTCGGGCAAGAGTCCTGGTCAACCATATGATGGAGAAAACATTTCATAGCTCCAGACTACAACATGCATGTAAAAGTGCATGTTGCCACAGCAACACGGACTTCCCGAGTGAACTGTAACACACCATTGTATCACTCGCTCCTTATCCCTCCTGTTCTTTATCTGTTAGTCTCACCCTCACTGATTTATTCAGAGCCAAGCTCAGAGCCCCTCTGTGGCATTGAAGAATCACGTTCACAATGTTGTAGCACTATCTCTAACCTGGATTCCAGCCCACGGATGGCTGTGCTTGGAGTGTCGATTTGAATTTCCCTTTGATCGGCGTCCTGGAGTCTGTCCTGCCTGACCTCCTGCTTTCTACCCTCTGCAGACTTGAGCTCATCCAAAACTCTGTTGCCTCTATCCTAACTCGCATCCATTCCCTCCCTGTGCTCACTGGCCTTATATTGCCTCCTGGTCCGACAATGCCTTGATATTCAAATTCTTGTCCTTGTTTCAAAACCTTCCTTGGCCTTACCCCTCCCTATCTCTTTAACCTCTTTTACAGCCCTCTGAGATATCTGTATCTCTCCAATTCTGGCCTCTTACACATTTTAATTGCTTCACCGTTAGTTGCTGTGCCTTCAGCTGCCTGGACTCTAAGCTCTTGAATTCCCTCCTTAAACCTCTCCACCTCTTTAACTCTCTCTCATCCTCCTATAAAACTCTCCTTAAAACCTATTGCTTTCATAGGTTTAGTCACCATTCCTAATATCTCCTTCTATGACAGGGTATCAGATTATGTTTGATAATTGCTCCTGTGAAGGACCTGGTGAAATTTTACCTCACTGAGGGTGCTATATAAATGTAACTTGTTGTTACAAGTAACCAGTAACAAGTAACAAGTAACCAGTTGTACTCTACTCATTCTATTTGGTGGGAATCTAACCGAAAGAAACTGTTTCCCGCCATCAAGCCCTCACTTCAAGTGTCGTTGCACACGGAGAAAATAATTCTTCATAACTTTGGCTGCATTCACCAACAAAAGAGACACAATGAGACCAGGGAAATTGTTGAGCCAAACATTTAACCACAAGGCAGTTTGGAGGTAATTCACCATTCACTCTGTGATTACCATTCAAGACTTTGACACATTCTAATCCAATTGGTTTTCAGTCTCTGTGTGAAACGTCCCTGTTGACATCATCACCTGCTCCAGTAAGAAAGGACCCTCGCATTGAGTGAGTGTCAGCGAATCCACTTCCTCTGCGAGTAAACAGGTGGCTGGCCAAGACAGTGAGAGAACAGATCAAAATCAAATCTAATTATAAAGCAAATGGTTTGCAATCTGCTTCATTCCTGGTTTGGAGCCAGTCAATCAGGTAATTACATTTGCGACACTAAGGTTAATTCGATTAGTGCCTCACTTCACTGCTGGCCTCAACTGGCTTTCATTCTGGAAGAATCCTTCGAAAGAAGATTGAGAGGGAGAAAATGTGGATTTCATTACAAATGAGAAAAGTGCCTATTGCTCCTGCAAACTATTTTTTGCTCAATTTTGAGCCAGCTGTTGGGTGCCCTGTTAAAAAGAATATTTACAGAGCCTTTGCTTCACTTCCCAATGCAAGGTTTGGTCTCATTGAAACTATTGGATTTTGAAATTCTCACCCTTGTTTTCAAATCTCTCCATGACTTTGCCTGTCCCTATCTCTGGATCCACCTCCAGTCACACAACCCTCTGAAATCACTATGCTCATCTAATTCTGGCCTCTTGCGCATTCCCCCTTTCCTACACTCCACAATTGGCAGCTGAGTTCAGTTACCTCAGCCCAAATTTCTGGAATTTGCTCCCTAAAATTCTCTGCCTCTATCTCCACCTTGTAAGATGCTCCTTAAAACTTACCTCTCTCACTAAACATCAGCTTGCCTATTCTAATATCACCTTATGTGGTGTCAAATTTTATTTGATAACACTTCCCTGAATCACCTTGGGATGTTTTACTACATTAAAGATGCTATATAAATACAAGTTGTTTGGGTTTTGAAATGCAACAGTGCTATATGTCCTATCTGGCTTGCTGTAGTCATGTGATCTCTGCCATAAGGGAAGCTCTGTATGCTGCCATTTTAGGTTAGTTCAATAAAGGTATACTATGAGAAAGCACTGCTGTCTATGAACACGAAACATGATATTGAGAGTGGATTTAAAATAGAGCTTTTAGACCCTGTAAAAGGTACAGAGAAGCTACAGATCAAAAAGTCATACAGAAATGTTCAAATCTGCTAAAATATGCTGATAAAGGACAAGGAAAAGCAAACATACAAACTGAAGGCTGTAAGTAAAATACTGGGTGAGTGAACATGGCTGTAAACTTTCCCTTCCCTTCTCCGGTAGAAATGAAAGGCGATATGTGGCAGAACTGGCGGTTTCCACTTGCAATGGCAAAACTACAAGCTGGCAACACAGTTAACTAACAAGCCAGAGTCAATAAGAGTAGCTGCAGCTCTAACACTGCTGGGGTGGGACTACTATAAATTGTATTCCATCCTAAATCTAACTGACGAACAAAGAAAACAGACAATGGAGATTTTCAATGCCTTGAATGCACATTTTGAACCCTGAGTGAATGTTGCTTATGAATGTTATGTATTCAACACTAGAACTCAAGGTGCAAATGAGCCTATTGAATAATATGTGACAGATGACCTGATTAAAGATAGAATTCTCTTAAGCCTCTGAGACCCCTCAGTGAGAGAAAGTTTACTGAAAGAGGAGAAATATATGTTCAGGAAAGCGATAGATGTGTGTAGAAAGGCAGAGCTTGTAAAACGTCAGTTAGTGTTCATGTATGGTAGAGCAGACCAGGAGATACATTCACTGAGATACATTACAGGCTGAAAGAGCAGAACAATCGTGGACAAAGGGCAGGATGCAAATACTCTGGAGGACATCATGCAAAGGAAAAGGATTGCCCAACATGGGGAAAGCAATGTTTTAACTGCAAGAAGTCGAATTAGTTTGCACACAAGTGTTTGGCTAGACAGAAACAAAACAAGCCGATACAGATGGCCACTGGAGAGATATCAGCAGAAGAGTCTGATGAAGAACTATACACCATGCAACAGGTTGGTTCCATCAAATCTATAGGTGATAAATGGTTTGTGGTTGTTACAATGATGACTGTAAAAGGAGAGAATCAAGCAATCAAGAAGTGACAGATAGACACTGGTCTGTCATGCAACATCATAATCTTCACAGACCTGGATGCTATTTGGGAGATTGTGCATGCCGTTTGACATTTCCACGACTCCAGAAGAGTATCAACACAGACAGCATGAGAAAGTCAGTGATCTTCCCAGAGTTGATCTACTAGTCTATGGATGTGGAGACAGCAATGGAAGATGACATAGCTGACTGTGATCAGAATTTAAGATAACTGCTGGAGAGAGTTTGCCAGGTGAACCTGAAGCTGAACAAGAAAAAATTGCAATTGAAGATGCCCAAAGTCAAGTACATAGGCCATGTATTGACAGCAAAAGGTCTTCACCTGGATCCGGACAAGGTGAGAGCTGTAGCAGCGATGCAGCAACCAACAGATGTGAAAGCAGTGTAACGATTTGTTAGATTCGCGAACTATTTAGAAAACGTTTTGCCCAATTTGTGGTTGGAGTGTGAACCATTATGCAAGATCACTGTCAAGGATGAGCAGTGGTATTGGGGCACAGAACAAGAAGCAGCATCTGCTAAAATAAAACAACTAGCGATGACAGCACCAGTGCTGAAGCACTATGACATCAAGTCACCTTGCAGTGTGATGCCAGCGAGACAGGTCTTGGAGAAACCCTAATGCAGCGAGGACAACCAGTCGCATTTACGTTCAGGGCACTAATGCAAACTGAACAACACTACGCTCAGATCAAGAAAGAGTGCCTGGCTATTGTTTTTTTCTTGTGAGCATTTTTACCAATACCTGCTCAGGAGAGACAAAGGCCTGAACTTTTCCCTCGTCAGATGTGCTCGATCGGCGGGCCCAGGAGTGGCCAGGAAAGGGTCTTCAACCGTGATTGACCCCCAACCACAATTTCACACTGGCTAGCCAATTAACGGCCAGTCAGCATGAAATACGCACTGAAAAGGTCAGCGCTGCCAGGGTGGGGGTGGGAGGAGGGTGGGTGACGACGTCACCGCAGGTGCAGGTAAGCGCTTCAAGAGATCCCTGAAGGTAAGACAGCTGCCTCAGGGAGCGCAGACCTGCAAATAATGAAATGAAGCACTAAGGAGCTGCAAAGAAATGTACATGTGTCACAATCAAGCACCTGAAAGCATACCTCACAAAAATGCTGCCCCCAGATATTTCTTTTTATTTTATTAACGGAGTTTTCATCCCACCCCTGGATGAGGTTTGATGTAAAAGCCGCCTGGCCAACTTGTCTGTCCGCCAACCATAATAGTTGGACGGGCCACGAAAACTCACAGACAATTGCGCTGTTGATGGGCTTAATTGTTGGTGGGCGCACTTCCGACTTTTACGTGCACCCGCCAAGCAAAATATCGCATTAGTGCGTGATGATGTCGGGACGTTCGGGTCAGGCACGTGCCCACCCGCAGGACTTAAAATTCTGCCCAAAGTAACAGTGGAGACCAACCACAAGCCACTTCAAAGCATTTTCTCAAATTGCTACTATCTGCTCCAAAGCATCTGCAAAGAATGTTGCTTTGTTTACAGAGATACCATCTGGATGTGACATACAAGCAAGGGGAATAGATATTCATTGCAGTCATGCTGCTGAGAGCAGTTCTCCCCATGAAGAAAGTTGAGGATGCTACAACAGAATGTGAAATCTTCCAGATTCAACGTGAAGCAGCAGCTCGATATGCTCTGGAAGTCATCAACCCAACAGAGACATTTAATCTGATTGACAAGAACCTTGCTCAAATCAAGCAAATCACCCAACAAGATGCAACTCTACAAGTGTTGCAATACGTAGTGATGAAAAGATGGCTTGAGAGCATCAAGGACACATCTGTGGTCACAAGGGCATATTGGGCATACCAAGATGAATTGACAGCCCAAACTGGTATCCTGTACAAAGGAAATAGAGTCATCATCCTTAAAGAGATGAGAGGAGAGCTGCTGAAGCGCATCCATGCAAGACATCAAGGAATTGAATCGAGCCTGGAAAGGCAAGAGAAATGCTCTACTGGCCAAACATAAGCAATGAAATTAAAGACCACATAGGTCAGTGCAGTGCTTGTAACGAATACCGAGCTAAACAAGCTAGAGAGCCATTGATGATTCATGGCATCCCAGACAGACCATGGATGAAGCTGGGAGTGGACCTCTTCACTTTGGCAGGAACTGACTATTCTGTCACTGTAGATTACTATTCTGACCACTGGGAGTTAGAGCAGCTGACTTCAATGACAAAGGAGAAATAGTAGAATGTGTGAAAGCGCACTTCCGTCATTATGGCATTCCAGGCATTGTAATGAGTGACAATGGCCCTCAGTTCATGAGTGAAGAATTCAGCCTTTTCACAAAGGATTGAGAAATTCAACACTGTACGTCATCTCCGCACTATCCCCAGTCGAACGGAAAGACTGAGGCGGCTGTGAGAATCACCAAAGGAATCATCAAGAAATCGAGCAAATCTTGCACAGATGTGCACAAGGCAATCTGAGTGGAGAAACACACTGACTAAAAGCATGGAAATTAGTCCAGTCCAAAGACTGATGTCACGCTGCACTCAAACCACTCTTCCAACAGCAAAGAAGCTACTGAAACAAGAATTAGTAACAGGCTTGAATGAACGAGTCATGGTGAAATGGCAGAAAGCCAAATTTCATTTTGATAAGACTGCCAAACAATTGCCAGAGCTGAGCATTGGAGAGCCAATCAGGGTAGAAACCTTCAATGCTCTCAACAGGGGTCCACGTGGCAACTTGGGACATGTGTAGAGAAGTTGTCATCTCGATCGTACACGGTGGAAGTGAACGGCCAAACATACCGGCACAACCGCAGGCATATGCACACAACTAGTGAAGCTGTTCCTTCACTGCAGTTGGCCAGTCAGGAAGATGGGACCTCACCTCACCAGCTGTACTGAGCACAGAACTATCATCAATACCAGAGGTCCATGGGTCCCCAACAACAGCAATGGAACAACAACAGTTACCTCAGCAACAAGTACCACAGGAACAACACTTTCCGGACAAGGAACATCAACCAGACAAACAGCCAATGACAACGCGCATGCGTAGCATTAAGAGACCTACACAGTGTAAAGACTATGTATGCAATGAAGGTGCAGAGACTGACTAGTAGAACAAACAGTCATTAATGCATGAGAACAGCGGGTGTATAGTGGGTAACTTGGATAACTCACAATTACACATGATTGTGCATGCAAATTCACCGTTTGTTCATTAGGAAAAGTGGGATGTTTGGGTTTTGAAATGCAACAGTACTATGTGTCCTATCTGGCTTTCTGTAATCATGTGATCTTTGCCACAAGAGAAGCTCTGTAATCTCTGAAAGCACTGCTGTCTTTGAACATGAAATACCAGTTGTCATTGATATACAGAAATAATTTACTTTCTGTATCAGTTTGCATGTATTTTATGAACCCTTGTATATTCCTCCAATCTCTTCACACCACTTGGTTCAGATTCTTGCCAAATTCAAATCCCAATATCCTGAAATAGGCCCAGTGTGGAACTTGGCAACCATGGAAAAAAAATTCCCAATCTAAACCATTCCGAGGAGATGGCCAGTCCCTTTAAGAATATGATACCAGTCTGATCAGGAAGGGATTGAGAAGAACCAGGTGGTCCCTTTAAGCAAAGTTTTTATTTTTGTTTTTATCAAGTTCAGGGGTGTTGGATATGAGGAACAAAACAGCTTTTTTGTATCTCGTGTCAGTATTGAGTACACCCAGGGCAGGTGTAAAACGGGTTAGATACAGAATAAATTTTCTCTTGACACTGTCTCCATCAAACACTCCCAGGACAGGTACAGCACGGGGTTAGATACAGAGTAAAGCTCCCTCTACACTGTCCCCATCAAACACCTGCAGGCAGCTATCCAATTGGTCTCACTCCCCTGCTCTTTCCCCATACCCTGCAATTTTTTTCCCTTTAAGTATTTATCCAATTCCCTTTTGAAAGTTACTTTTGAATCTGCTTCCACCGCCCTTTCAGCACACTCCAGATCACAAACACCCAAAGCACTTCATAGGAGTATTATCAGACATAAATTTGACTCTGAGCTACATGAAGAGATATTAGGACAGGTGACCTAAAGCTTGGTCAAACAGGTAGGTTTTAAGCACCATCTTTAAGTAGGAGAGAGGGGGCATGAGGCAGAGATGTCTGAAGGAATTCCAGAATTTGGGGCCCAGGCAGCTGAAGGCAAGTCACCAGTAGTGGAGAGATGAAAATTGGGGATGCCCAAGAGGTCAGAATTGGAGGGTTACAGAGCTCTCAGAGGCTGGAGAAGGTCACTGAAATAGGGGAGGGCGAGGCAATGGAAGAATCTGAAAACAAGTGTGAGAATTTTAAAATCCAGGTGTTGCCAGTCTAGAAGCTAATGTAAATCAGTGAGGACATGGATGATGGGTGCATGAGATTTGGTGCGTGTTAGGATACGGGAATCAGAGTTTTGGATGAGTGCAAGTTTATAAAGGGTCGAAATTGGGAGACCAGTCAGGAGAGCATTAGAATAGTGAAGTCTGGAGGTAACAAAGGCATAAATGAAGGTTTCAGCAGCTGATGAGCTAAGACAGGGGCAGAGACTGGCTTATATGAAAGAATTGAATCGCATCTAAATTTGATGGAGAATCAGGGAACATTTTCGATCTCCGTAAGCTTTGAGTGGTGACAAAAGCTTAATTTATTCTCTTTGATTAAAGAATATCCGAAAAGAATGAATAATGCTGGGTGCCCGTGAATGTTGGAGGGTTAGAATTGTTGAGATTGGGTCAGTATGAGATGTAGGGGTGGGGGAGAGATTGGGGAGAAGTCGATGGCCTGTGTGTACACATCGAAGATTTTTATTCTACAATCCTTTATTGGCACCTGAGTCAATTATCACTGTGGCAAAGATGTTTCTCCTGGCCCTGAGAATATAAAGAGAAGATTATCCAGTATTTCACATTCTCCAGTAACCACTAAAAACACAACGCCTTGGAAAGACACTAATGATACCAGGAGCATCCAATCATCAAACGAGCAATTCATCAACAGTGACAGGCAGCAGAGGCATAAAACAACAGCACCCTTTAACACCAGTCCCTATTGCTTTGTTTTCAGAGCGAAGATACAGTGGAGTGACAGGATGAAGGCTGAGAGATTAATCAATTCACCCAGTGAATCAACCTTTCGCTAAATTTAATAAATAACATTTTCCCTCCCTCATTGGGCAGCTGGCTTAATCTGTTCGTTTTTTTTTTTAAGGGGCAGGCTCATCTGCTCATCCTGTCCCAGTAGCCTGTAGGAAACAGATGCTGCCTTGCAAAATTCCTGGCAGCTCTCTCACTGAGCTGTCAAGAGGGCTCTTCTTTCTTAAACCCTTTGCCATGGTAACAGCCTCTATCTGCCTCCTGCTGTCACCGTGGTTGTCTCTGATTACTGCCATCTCTCCAGCAATCAGCCAATGCAGCCCAGATTCGAATCGTGTAACATTCAGTTCCTGTGGGTCCCTGTCGGAGAGCATGCAACTCCCGTCAAAAAAAAAAGAACGTGGCCAAGATGGTCTCCATGGATACCGGTTTTGTAACCAGAAGGAAAGAAGCCAGCAAAGTACCAGGAATTACATTGGAGGCGTAGCAAGAGATAAATATAAATGCAATGTTTGTTTACAAACTGCCAGGATCGGATGCTTGAGTCAGTGTTTATCCATCAAAACCACATTAACTGGACCATTAACCCATTGCTGCTTGTGAGAGCTTGCTGTGCTTAACTCGTCCGCTGTGTTTGCCTATATTACAACAGAACAGTGAACTGTGCTCTGAAAGACCTTCATTGACTGTGGAGCTTTTTGGGACATCCTGAGGATGTGACAGGTGCTACAGAAACGCAAGCTCTTTCTATGGCCATTGATTCGCATTGTGCACTTGATAAAAGAGAGACCTGCATTTTTATAGCACCTTTCACAATCTCAGGGTTTCCAAAAGCCCTTTGCAGCCAATGAAGTACATTTTGAGGTGTAGTTGCTGTTGTAATAGGGGAGACACAGCAGCAAGGGGAGCATTAGCTTGTGCACAGGAAGCTCCCACCAACAGCAATGTGTTTATGATCAGGTTGTCTGTTTTTTTAATGACGTTGGCTGATGAATAAATATTGGCCAGGGGGCCAGGGAGAACTCCCCTGCTCTTCTTCAAAATACTGCCATGGGATCTTTTACATCCATGGGAGAGAGCAGATGGATCCACTGTTTAAGGAAGTTAGAAGGAACTAAAAAAACATTCCATGCATGTCCAAAGTCTGGAAGATATTCCAGGGTTGAGAAAAAGCTACTTCTGCTTTATCACAAGCAACAACAACGACTGCATTTATATAGCGCCTTTAAAGAGTAAAACATCCCAAGGCACTTCACAGGAGTGTTATCAAACAAAGGAGTGTCCTACAGGAGGAGAGAAGGGTAACAGCACTGTGGGTGTACCTACACCACATGGACTGCAGCGCGGTTCAAGAAGGCAGCTCACCATCCCCTTCTCAAGGGCAATTAGGGATGGGCAATAAATGCTGGCCCAGCCAGCGACGCCCACATCCCATGAATAAATTTTTAAAAATGGGGTTTGGGGGGGGAATTCCAGAGTTTCAGAGTCAAGGCAGCTGAAGATATGGCCAGCAATGGTGGGTCAAGTAAGGGAATGGGATATGTGGAAGAAACCAGAACTGGAGCAGCACAGAGATCCTAGGGGGTGAAACAGCTAGAGGAAATTACAGAGATAGGGAAAGCCATGGCTATGGGGGGATTTGAACAGACCACATGTTGGCTAAAACACAGCAGAGAAAATCCTGAAAAATCTGTGGGGACACCAACTGAGATTCACACCTCTTCACCCATTCCCTGATATTTTGGGGGAAGAGAAAAGGATTGAAAGGCCATTAGCGTAAGCAGGGTCAAACACTGAACCTTCAACCAATCCAAATTGATTATTTTGAGCCAACGCAATTGAGTTGAATATCACTTCGGGCAAAGAGAAAATCAGGACATGGGAACTGGAACAAAGCCGTGTTAATCAATATCTTTTAAAGTATTTGATATCTTAGACTCCCAATCAACTGTGATGGCAAAAATAGCTGATGTGAATTAGACAATAAGGTTTATTGCTGAGAGAGCTGACACAGATTTTTAAGGGTACACAAGGGCAGTGATTATGTTACCATAGCTAGTAGGTGTATATTAGATGGGTATATTGGGTGGGTGTATTTTGGGTGGGTAAAGATATGGATTAGTAATCAGTAAAAACTGATTCAAATCCTATTGGGGTAGGGTGAAAATTTGAATTGAGTTTAATATACATCCTCACAAGATACACCACCCAATATACACCATCCAATATCCTTTGACAGCACCTTCCAAACCCGCAGCCTCCACCATCTAGAACGACAAGGGCAGTGTTGGAAACACCACCACCTGAAAGTTCCCCTCCAAGCCACTCACCATCCTGACTTGGAACTATATCACCTGGGTCAAATCCTGGAATTCCCTTCCTATACAACACTGTGGGTGTACCTACACCACACGGACTGCAATGGTTCAAGAAAGTAGTTCACCACCACCTTCTCAAGGGCAATTAGGGATGGGCAATGAAATCCCGCTTTGCCAGTGATGCCCACATCCCATGAACAAAAAAAATTACACCCTCTGAATATATACACTCCAATATACAACAACCCAATATATACCCGTCCAATATACACACTCCAATATACACCCGCCCAATCAACACATTCCCAATATACATCCACCAACATACACCCGGCCAAAATACACCCACCCAATATACCCACCTAATATACACCTACCCAATATACATCTACCCAATATACTCCTGCCCAATGCCCACCCACCCCAATATCCATTTGCCCAATATACACCCACTCAATATATGCCCAACGTACCTGCCCAACATACACAAGATCCAATATACACCCATTCAATATACACCCACCCAATATGCATCTGTCCAATATACACCAACCCAATAGACCCATGAAATATAATTCCAGCCATATAAACCCACATAACATGCACCCTATCAATGTATACCAGTACAATAGAAAAGTAATTTGGGAGGATTGTCTAAACCAGACAGCTTCTTGCTTGATATTAAACTGTCATGCACATTGTGCTCAATTCTCTGGATTGGGGCTTCAAACTACAATCCAATCTGATTAGGAACTTCTGTATTCAGGTCAGCTAATCTGTGGAGATGCCCAGTATATGTGAACCCTCTCTTTATTCTCACAGTCCCTCGACGAGAGAAGTTGGAGAAGCCAGGTTTCATTCTCCAATGGGGACTGGACCTGACGAGTGATGCCCATCACAGTTGAATACCTGCTCACATCTGTCTCCGAACTCGCTGCTCGAGTGGTGAATAGGAGGGCAGCCAGTGGTAGGATAGAAGGCGAGAAAACAGGAGCAGATTATTTTTGTTATTCAGCTGCACGTTGCTGGTGAGAATGTTTTGCTGAGAGGGGCAGGCAGATTGTGGATTCCCACAGATCGTTTCGGGGAAGTCACCATGGAGAGGGTTACCATGGTTACAGCTAGCATTCACTGCTGGGAACAGCCATCGCGCAAGACTTTTGGAAATGTCATTGTGGTGGGGCAAGTGTCTCACTTCAACCTGACAGCAAGATCACACGATACAGAGCAACAAGAAGGGCAATCGAGCTAAATAATGTCATTCATCCTGAGACAGACATAATCACTCCTCCAATCACTAAATCCACTTATTCTAAAAGAAATTCCAAGCTTTTCCCTCCTTTACATTGAAAAAGAGAAACGGCAAATGTTAGAATTCTAGAACTTTCCTTTCGTTACCTCAGGATGTCCCAAAGAGCTTCACAGCCAATGAAGTACTTTTAAACTGTTGTAAAGTAGGAAACGTGGCAGCCAATATGCACACAGCAAGATCCCACAAACAGTAATGTGATAATAACCAGATAATCTGTGTTTTAGTGATGTTGTTTAAGGGATAAATATTGACGAGCTTATTAGCACTGAGCCAGAGCTGACTGCAATCTGGGTACTGGACCATATAGACAAAACTTTACTCTGTATCTAACCCACGTTGTACCTGTACAACAGTGTGAATCAGTGTGTGTGGAACTGTACCCCAGTGAGGGTCAGTGTGTGTGGAACTGTACCCCAGTGAGAATCAGTGTGTGTGGCACTGTACCCCAGTGAGAGTCAGTGTGTGTGGCACTGTACCCCAGTGAGAGTCAGTGTGTGTGGAACTGTACCCCAGTGAGAGTCAGTGTGTGTGGCACTGTACCCCAGTGAGAGTCAGTGTGTGTGGCACTGTACCCCAGTGAGAATCGGTGTGTGTGGCACTGTACCCCAGTGAGAGTCAGTGTGTGTGGAACTGTACCCCAGTGAGAGTCAGTGTGTGTGGAACTGTACCCCAGTGAGAATCAGTGTGTGTGGAACTGTACCCCAGTGAGAATCAGTGTGTGTGGCACTGTACCCCAGTGAGAATCGGTGTGTGTGGCACTGTACCCCAGTGAGAATCAGTGTGTGTGGAACTGTACCCCAGTGAGAGTCAGTGTGTGTGGAACTGTACCCCAGTGAGAATCAGTGTGTGTGGCACTGAACCCCAGTGAGAATCGGTGTGTGTGGCACTGTACCCCAGTGAGAGTCAGTGTGTGTGGCACTGTACCCCTGTGAGAATCAGTGTGTGTGGAACTGTACCCCAGTGAGAATCAGTGTGTATGGCACTGTACCCCAGTGAGAATCGGTGTGTGTGGCACTGTACCCCAGTGAGAGTCAGTGTGTGTGGAGGTGTACCCCAGTGAGAGTCAGTGTGTGTGGAACTGTACCCCAGTGAGAGTCAGAGTGTGTGGAACTGTAGCCCAGTGAGAGTCAGTGTGTGTGGAACTTACCCCAGTGAGAGTCAGTGTGGGTGAAATGTACCCCGGTGAGAGTCAGAGTGTGTGGAACTGTACCCCACTGAGAGTCAGTGTGTGTGGAACTGTACCCCAGTGAGAGTCAGTGTGTGTGGAACTGTACCCCAGTGAGAGTCAGTGACTTCAGCTGCTGGGAACGATTTGTGGGTAAAAGCTTTTAACTCAGAGATATTTCATTAATCTGAAGGTTTCCTTTAGGATAACTCTTTGTATTTATACAGCATATTTAACATTGACACTGAGCCATAGAAAGATAATCAGACAGGTGACCAAAAATCTGCTCAAAGAGGTAGGTTATAATTGCAAATTGGCAACATTTAAAATGGTCTTCATCTGTGAGTGATTCAAAAATAAAATCGTCAACTCCAGCAAATATACAAAGGACAGTGACATGGGATCAAATGTCAAAGGCCACTAATGTGATCAGGGCAATTAAAGTGCTGATAGCCTTTGTGTTTTGTGTCCTGTCCTGTCCTGTCACTCAATGCACACAGCGTCTGAGAAGAGCCTGTCACTCCTGTGCTGCAGCCTGTGATTGACAGGAGTCAATGTAGCGCATCCACCGTCTGCTCGTGACTCTTCTGGACACTTCATCATCGGTGTCAGTCTGAGGGACTTAACCCCTGCTTGCCCAGCACCATAAAGCATATTCCAATTCATTGTCCTTTGTTTAATATTAAAGTCAATCTGCCACAGGAAAGGGTTCTGATTTGCTGATGCTCAGTGTCAGTGTGCGCACACGTGAGGGACAGGTTATTAATTGTTGGGAAATTATATATATATAGTCAGAAACATGTATATCACACGTTTCTGACTATAGCATCTGTGTATTCGTGCACGTGTCTGTGTGTGTATGTGTGTGTGCACATGTGTGTGAGAATGTATATAATTGTATATCTGTTTGCATGTGTGTCTGTGTGTATATTTGTATCTCTTCTGTCCTTGCCACAGTTTACATACACATCTGTGTCTGTGCACAGAATGTGCTGATGTCTTACAGCAGTGACCAACTTGAAAGCTCCTTGCTATTGGACCAAGGCTCCACTCTCTGAGGCCCTGTGGTAGACAGCATGCAATGACCACCCCACGTTTAAAAAAAACCACCACAGGCATCTTCCACTCGTCAACGTGAAGTTCGGGATCTGCGAACATCAGGATCCTCATGGACAACTCCAACAGTGACAGATCTGAGTTCCACACTGCCATCATAGCTCAGGAGCTAAGGCACCTCGACATCGACATTGCAGCCCTGAGTGAGACACGATGTGCAGGAGAAGGCCAACTGAAGGAACAAGGAGGTGGGTGCACCTTTGACCAGCGCCTCCAAGGGGTGGTCTTTGCCATTAAAAATGAGCTTGTCTGGCGCCTCAGCGACTCTCCCATGGGGTAAACAAGCGGCTCATGACTGCCTAGCTCACCCTAACGAGGAATTAGCAAGCCACTGTCATCAGTGCAAATGTTCCTATACTTGAGGCAAAAAATGAGGCCAAAGAGGGAAATCTACATAAACCTTGAACAATCCCGAGTTCCAGCAATTGTCAAACTAATCCTCCTCGGAGATTTCAACAACAGTGTTAGGAAGGACGTGAGTCCCTGGAAGGGTGTGATAAGCAGGGAAAGGAAAATCCAATGGAGTCCTCATCCTGACGAAATACACAGCTAAAAAACAACAAAGCCCCTGGAGCAGGTGGAATCCTTGCTGAGAATCTGAAACATGGTGGTGATGCACTCCTGGCACAGCTGGACAACCTCATATTCCCCATCGGAGAAGAGGAGCACATGCCAAGGGATCTCGTAGAAACAAAAAATAGGAGCAGGAGTAGGTCATTCGGCCCTTCGAGCCTGCTCCGCCATTCAATATGATCATGGCTGATCCTCTATCTCAACGCCGTACTCCTACTCTCTCCACACACCCTTTGATACCTTTAGAGTCCAGAAATCCATCTATTTCCTTCTTAAATATATTCAGTGACTTGGCCTCCACAGCCTCTGTGACAGAGAATTCCACAGGTTAACCACCCTCTCAGTGAAGAAGTTTCTCCTCATCTCAGTCCCTAAATGGCCTACCCCATATCCCGAGACTGTGACCCCTTGTTCTAGACCCCCCCAGCCAGAGGAAACATCATCCCTGCATCCAGTCTGTCCATCTCTGTAAAAATTTTACATGTTTCAATGAGATCCCCTCTCATTCTTCTAAACCCCTGTGAATATAGGCCTAGTCAGCCCAATCTCTCCTCATACGACAATCCTAGGAATCTGTCTGGTGAACCTTTGCTGCACTCCCTCTATGGCACGTATATCCTTTCTTAGGCAAGGAGACCAAAACTGCACACACCACTCCAGGTGTGGTCTCACCAAGGCCCTGTACAGCTGCAGTAAGACATCCTTGCTCCTGTACTCAAGTCCTCTCGCAATGAAGGCCAACATACCATTTGCCTTCTTAACTGTTTGCTGCACCTGCATGCTTGTTTTCAGTGATTGGCGTACAAGGACACCCAGGTCCTTTTGTACATCAACATTTTCCAATCTATCACTATTTAAATAATACTCTGCCACTTTGTTTTTCCTACCAAAGTGGATAACTGCTGTTCTCGTCGCATTATTTTTGTTTTGGATAACTTCACTTATCCACATTTTACAGCATCTGCCATGCATTTACCCACTCACTCAACTTGTCTAAATCGCCTTGAAGCCTCTTAACATCCTCCTCACCATTCACATTCCCACCTAGTTTTGTGTCATCAGCGAACTTGGAAATATTACATTTGGCTCCCTCATCCAAGTCATTGATATATATTGTGAATAGCTGGGGCCCAAGCACTGATCCCTGCGGTACCCCACTAGTCACCACCTGCCACTCCAAGAAAGACCCATTTATTCCTACTCTCTGTTTCCTGTCTGCTAACCAATTCTCAATCCATGCCAATATATTACTCCCGATCCCATGTGCTTTAATTTTACACGCTAACCTCTTATGTGAGACTTTATCAAAAGCTTTCTGAAAATCCAAATGCACCACATCCACTGGTTCTCCCTTATCTATTCTGCTAGTTACATCCTCAAAAAAACTCCAGTAGGTTTGTCAAACCTGATTTCCCTTTCATAAATCCATGTTGACTTTGTCTAATCCCGTTGATATTTTCTAAGTGTCCTGTTATCACATCTTTTATAATAGACTTAGCATTTTCCCTATCACTAATGTTAGGTTAAAAGAGACACTGTGGTCATGCCTATTCCATAATGACTCTGTGATCCTCACCACAGAACCACCACAAACCCTATCTCAGTGATCAAACAAAGTTGTGTTATTGCATCAACCCTCTTCCCCATTTTCCTCACTGCAATACTGCCTCTTACCTCCAGCAAACTACCCACAGGCGTTGAGATAATCTACAGGCCAGACAGGAAATTGTTCAACTTACCCTGTCATCAATCCAAAACCAAAACAACTCCAACATCAGTCAATGAGCTTCAATATGCAAATGACACATATGTGTGTGCGCTCACTCAGAAGCTGAGCTCCAGGTCACTGTCGCCGCCCCCTCCGAAGTATATGAGAAAATGGGACTTTCACTAAACACCCAGAAAACAAAGGTCCCTTCCAAGCAGCTGCCTCAGCACAACACCTCTCCTGTCAATTAAGATCAACAGTGAGATCCAGGAAAATGTGGCTCACTTTCTGTATCTTGGGAGCTTCTTCTCATGAAGGCAAACATAGACAACAAAATTCATCATCGCCTCCAGTGTGCCAGCTCAGCCTTCAACTAACTGAGGAAAAGAGTATTTGAGGACCAGGATCTCAAACTCTAGACTAAGGTCATGGATTACAGGGTAGCAGTGATCCCTGCACTCCTATTTGCTTTGGAGACTTGGCCAACCTGCAGTAGGCACCTCAAATCACTGGAGATATTATACCACAGGCAGTGCCTTCGCAAGATCCTCCAAATCCGGTGGCAAGAAATGTGGTCCCACAGCAGTGTCCTCTCCCAAGCCAACTTGCCCAGCATCGAGGCGCCAATCACTCAAAACAAGATCCGCTGGGTGGAACATGTCATTCACATGCCTGACACCAGACTCACGAAGCAATCGTTCTACTCAGAGCTCGATTGCGCCAGGTGACTCCCAGGAGGGCAGTGGAAACGTTTTAGGGATGTCCTCAAAGCATCCCTGAAGAGGTCAAACATCCTGCCGGCTCATGGGAGACTCTGGCTTGTGACTGACCAAAATAGGGAAGATTCATTTGGGAAGGCACTGAACACTTTAAGAGACTTCATCGGGAAAGTACAGAAGCAAAGTTGAGGTGTTGGAGGGAGCGCACAGACTCTAAAACAGCCCATCCGCCCAATCCTTCAAGCGCAACCTGACCCACATGTGGCAGAGTCTGCAGATGGCGCACGGGATTTATCAGCCATCTCAGGACCCATCGAACTGGAGTGGAAGCAAATCATCCTTGACCCTGAGGGACTGCCTAAGAATAAGAAGCAGATTTGTGTCTCTGTGTATACATGTGTGCATCTCTGTGCGTTTGTATCTGTATCTGTGTGTTTCCCCCTCTCTTGATCCCTTTAATTTTTGTATTGTGTCCTGTAATGAGTGACAGGTTGCTAATCGACTGCAGAAGCATCATGGTCTGCAATTTTGATGAAGTCATGTTCGTTAGGAATGCATTACGGGATTCAGATACAGAGGGATTACTGCCTCCACTGAACCAGTGACTGAGGAATTTTACATAAACCTGCAAAACATCCCTACAATAATATCGCACAGCATCACACCCAGGAGATAAATTTCTGCTGAGGGGAATTAGAGCATAGGAACATAGAACCAAAGAGCAGCAGTCGCTCATTCAGCCCTTTGAGTCTGCTTCACCATTCGATAAACTCATGGCTGATCTGGTTGTGGTCTCAGCTCCACTTTCCTGTCTAACCCCCCCACAACTCTTGACTCCCTCATCTGTCAAAAATCTCTCTAACTCAGCCTTGAATAAATTCAATGACCCAGCCTCCACTGCTTTCTGGGGAAGAGAATTCGACACACTAATGGCCCTCTGCGAGAAAAAATTTCTCCTCATCTCCTTCTTAAACGTTAGACCTCTTATTCTTAAATTGTGTCCCCTGGTTCTAGTCTCCCTCACAAGTGGAAACATCCTCCAGGTATTGGCCCTATCAAATCCCCTCAGGATCTCATATGTTTCAATAAGATCACCTCTCATTCTTCTAAACTCCAGTGGGTATAGGCCCAACCTGTTTAATCTTTCTTCATAAGATAACCCTTTCACCCCAGGAATTAGTCCAGCAAACCTTCTCTGAACTGATTCTAATGCAATTATATCTTTTTTTCAAATAAGGAGACCAAAACTGTACACATAGTCCAGATGTGGTCTCACCAAGGCCCTGTACAGCTGCAATAAAACTTCCCTACTTTAATATTCCATTCCCATTGCAATAAACACCAACATTCCATTTGCCTTCCGAATCACTTGCTGTACCTGTATACTGTCTTTTTGTGATTCATGTACTAGGACACCCAGATCCCTCTGTTCCTCAGAGTTCTGTAACCTCTCTCCATTTAAATAATATGCTGCTTTTCTATTCTTCCTGCCAAAGTGGACAAGTTCTCATTTTTTCACATTTTACTCCATCTGCCAAATGTTTACCCACTCACTTCACCTGTCTACATCCCTTTCAAACTCTCTACCTCCTCTTAACAATTACTTTCCTACCTATATTGATGTCATCAGCAAATTTAGCTACCATGCATTTGATCCCTTCACCCAAGACATTGATAATAGATTGTAAATAATTGAGGTTCCAGCACTGATCCCTGTGGCACTCCACTAGTTACAGTTTGCTAACCCAAAAAATACCCATTTATCCCTATTCTTTGCTTCCTGTTAGCCAACCAATCCTTCATCCATGCTAATATGTTACCCCCTACACAATGTGCTCTTATTTTGTGTAGTAACCTTTTATGTGGCACCTTATCAAATGCCTTTTGGAAATCCAAGTACACCACATCTACAGGTTCCCCTTTATCCACCTTGCTTGTTGCTACTTCAAAAAGTTAAACATGATTTCCCTTTCACAAAGCCATGTTGGCGCCGCCTGATCCAATGATGATTTTCTAAGTGTCCTACTATAACCTCCTTAATAATGGATTCTGGCAATTTCTCTATGACAGATGTTAGGCTAACTGGCCTGTAGTTTCCTGCTTTCTGTTTTCCTCCTTTCTTGAATAAAGGTGTTACATTTGCTATTTTCCAATCCACTGGGACCTTTTCAGAATCTAAAGAATTTTGGAAGATTACAATCGATGCCTCTGCTGTCTCTGCAGCCACTCCTTTTAAGGCCCCAGGAAGCAGGCCATCAGGTCCTGGAGACTTGTCAACCATTAGGTCTAATAGTTTTCCCAGCACCTTTTCCCTGGTGATGGCAATTCTTTTTTAAGTTCCTCCATCCCTTTCACCATTTGATTTTCAAGTATCTTTGGGAAGTTTTCTAAGTCTTCCCCAGTGAAGACAGAAACAAAATACCTGTTCAATGCCCCCGCCATTTCCTTGTTTTCCATCATCAATTCACCAGGCTCATTCTCTAGAGAACCAACATTAGCATCAATTACTCTTTTCCTATTTAAATTCTTGTAGAAACTCCCGCTTTTGTTTTATATTGCTAGTTGGCTTTCTGTCATACTCTACTTTCTCTGTCTTTATTATTTTTGGTCATTCTTTGCTGGTTCTTAAAATCTGTCCCAATTTCCTGCCCTACCACTAATCTTTGCAGATTTATACAGTGTTCCTTTCAATTTGACACAACCCTTAACATTCCTATTCAGTCATGGATGATGCTTTCTTCTCAAAGAGTCTTTCTTTCTCATTGGGATAAATCTTTGCTGAGATTTATTAAATATCTCCTCAAAAATCTGCCACTGCAACTCTGCTGTCCAACATTTAAACTTAGTTTCCTGGTTTGCATTAGCGAGCTCTGCTCTCATACCCTAATAGTTACTTTTACTTAGGTATAAAACACTAGTCTTGGACACATACTTCTACCTCTCAAACCAATTGTGAAATTCTATAATGCCATGATCACTGTCACCTAGAGGCTCCTTTACCATGTGGTTATTGATCAATTTTGTCTCATTTCACATTACCAGATCTAGAATAGCCTGCTCCCTGGTTGGCTTTGGAATGTCCTGCTCTAAGAAATTGTCCTGAATATACTCTTGAACTCATTCTCCAGGCTATCTTTGCCAATCTGATTTGCCCAACCTATATGTAGATTAAAATCACCCATGATTATTGCAGCACATTTCTTACACACTCCATGTACTTCATCCTACCCTGTCTTACCATGTAACTACTATTAGGGGGCCTATAAACTACTCCCACAGGTGTCCTCTTACCTTTCCTATTTCTTATCTCTTATCTCTACCCAATCTGATTCTACATCTTGCTCTTTCGAGCTAAGGTCATCGCTCACTACTGTACTAATGACATCCTTAATTAACAGAGCTACCCCACCATCATTTCCTAGATTCTTATTTTTTCAAAATGTCAAATACCCTTCAATATTCAGGTCCCAGCCTTGGTCACATTGCAACCATGTCTCTGTGTTGGCTATCAGGCCATGCTTATTTATTTTTATCTGTGCTAACAGCTCATCCATTTTGTTATGAATGCTGCTGGAATTCAGATACAGGGCCCTTAACTCTATCTTTTGACCATTTGTACAATCCCTGGCCTTATTTGCAGGTGCACTCTTAAGTTTGTACTCTCTGTCCCTTCTGCGACACTCTGATTATCATTGCCCAAATTGCTACCCTGCTCTACTACCTCCTTGTTTCCTTTGATTTACCACATCTCCTCTCGCATGATCCCTCCCCCCTACTATTTAGTTTAAAGCCCTCTTTACTGCCCTAGTTATACAACTCACCAGAACACTGGTCCAAGCACGATTCAGGTGAAGATCAGCCCAGCTGTACATCTCCCATTCCCAGTACTGGTGTCAGTGACCCATGAATAGAAATACAGATGGGAATTCTCCTAGAGGGCATCTGAACCACAGTTTCAAAGTTTAAAGCACATAAAGCGCTGGAGGAACTGAGAATACCAGAAAATGTTCCAGTGCCTGACCTTAGAAATATTGCAATGCAAGGCAAGCATTTCCCTTCTATTAACTGTGCTCCTGTATTACCTATAATTAAACATATTATGTCTGTGTGCATTTTCTGTCTAAAAAAAATTATTTCCAGTTGTCATAGTTTTGCGACAACTTTTTCCATTAACCTCTATGTCAACATTTACAATGGAACCAGCCCATCTGAATTTGTCACATTGTAATAGCGCTTTCTTGCCAATGATGGCGCTGCAGCCTCAGTGTTCCAGCTGTTCAGCCAGCTTTGCTCCAAGTCCCACTTCCTTGCTTCCCGAATGGCTGTGAGTTTTTCTTATTAACTGTATGGAATCCACGTATTACAAACAGGTACAGAATGTGTGACTTTAGAATGGGCTGTATAATCATTCTCAGGATGTGGACACAGCTGGCAAGGCTGGCACTTATTGCCCAACCCTAGCTGTCCTGAGAAGTTGGCAGTGAGCCACCTTCTTAAACTACAGGTTCGATACTTCAGAGAGCAGTTCGCGGTCAGAGACATTGCTGTGGGACTGAAATCACATATAGGCCAGGGCTGGGGAAGAACAGCAACTTTCCCTGTCTGAAGGACATGGTGTGAACCAGGTTTTTTCGACAATTCATCTGTTTCACGTTCACTTTTACTGATCCCAAATTTATATATGCAGTTTTTTTAACTATAATTCCAATTCTTAAACTGCCGCTGTGGGATTTGAACTCACGGCTTCTGGGTTACTGGTTCAACAGCATAATTGCTAAATCAGGCCAATAAAAACAGGGAGAGATGCAAAATGGATTGCTGATTATCGATCATTTTACATAGACACACAAATCTACCCAGTGCTGATGATAGAGAAAGTGGAAGAGAGAGAGAATGAGACAGGGAGAATGAGAATGTGAGACAGAGTGAAAGAGAGGGAGAATGGCCGACAGTGAGTGTGTGGAACAAGATAGAGGGAGACAGAGATGGAGAGTGGGAGAGAGTGTGTGAGGCAGAGGGAGAGAGAATGTGAGACAGAAAGAGAGGGAGAATGGGACAGAGAGAAGGTGTCAGACAGAGAAACAAAGTGTGGGACAGGGAGGGAGAGCATGGGACAGAATGTAACCCAAGGAGTAATACTTGCCACTTCTGTATGCTTCAGAAAACATTCAAGGGCAGAACTGTGATGAACTTTCCATGAAATCCTGCTCCAGGGTTGCTCAGCATGTCAGTCTGCTACCTTGTGATATCACACTGCTAAATCTGTGCCCAAACTCTGGGATTGATGCAGTGAAAGGACTGCCAGACTGAGCTCTGGTGTCAGTTATCAGGAAATGTTAGAAATACTTAGACCCTTCCTTGAATGGAGGAGAATGTGAGATCAATGAGAAAATCTCTTTGCTCTTGTTTGAGCTTTGAGATGAAGATGACCATGTTCATCATCTGGGCTGTTTGGTGGAGTTTCCAGTCGACACTCAGGTGGCTGCGAGGGTTGATCTGCACCGGGAAGGTTCTGCTGCACATAGGATAGGACACCACAGATGACTGAATTTTAGATGAGTTGTTGGCTCGAGATTTCCTCCTGTTTTTTCTCTGTCACTGAGATGCTCTTGTTTTTGAAGGAGGCCGCACTGTTTTTTATTTGGGTTGCGCCGGGTGCAGTGATCCTGGGTGAGTTTCTCCCAGGGCACAAAGTCAATATCAGAACTCCTTCAGAGTGTCCCTGTAATGCTTCCTTTCACCGGGTATACACCGAGAGTGTACTACAGACTCACCGCTGGGAGAGTACCGCAGACTCACCGCCATGAGTGTACCGCAGACTCACCGCCATGTGTGTACTATAGACTCACGCCCTGAGAGTGTACCGCAGACTCACCACCATGAATGTACCGCAGACTCACCACCATGAATGTACCGCAGACTCACCGCCGTGAGTGTACCGCAGACTCACCGCCGTGAGTGTACCGCAGACTCACCGCCGTGAGTGTACCGCAGACTGACCGCCGTGAGTGTACCGCAGACTGACCGCCGTGAGTGTACTGCAGACTCACCGCCATGAGTGTACCGCAGACTCACCGCCGTGAGTGTACCACAGACTCACCGCCGTGAGTGTACTGCAGACTCTCCGCCGTGAGAGTACCATAGACTCACCGCCATGAGTGTACCACAGACTCACCGCTGTGAGAGTGTACCACAGACTCACCGCCATGTGTGTACCACAGACTCACCGCCATGTGTGTACCACAGACTCACCGCCATGTGTGTACCACAGACTCACCGCCATGTGTGTACCATAGACTCACCGCCGTGAGTGTACCGCAGACTCACCGCCGTGAGTGTACCGCAGACTCTCCGCCGTGAGTGTACCGCAGACTCTCCGCCGTGAGTGTACCACAGACTCACCGCCGTGAGTGTACCACAGACTCACCGCCATGAGTGTACCACAGACTCACCGCCATGAGAGTGTACCGCAGACTCACCGCCGTGAGAGTGTACCGCAGACTCACCGCCATGAGTGTACCACAGACTCACCACCCTGAGAGTGTACCGCAGACTCACCGCCGTGAGAGTGTACCGCAGACTCACCGCCATGAGTGTACCACAGACTCACCACCATGAGAATGTACCACAGACTCACCGCCGTGAGAGTGTACCGCAGACTCACCGCCATGAGTGTACCACAGACTCACCGCCCTGAGAGTGTACCGCAGACTCACCGCCGTGAGAGTGTACCGCAGACTCACCGCCATGAGTGTACCACAGACTCACCGCCATGAGAGTGTACCGCAGACTCACCGCCGTGAGAGTGTACCGCAGACTCACCGCCATGAGTGTACCACAGACTCACCGCCCTGAGAGTGTACCGCAGACTCACCGCCATGAAAGTGTACCGCAGACTCACCGCCGTGAGAGTGTACCGCAGACTCACCGCCATGAGTGTACCACAGACTCACCGCCCTGAGAGTGTACCGCAGACTCACCGCCGTGAGTGTGTACCGCAGACTCAAGCTCCCCATAGAAGATTCACTTTGGTAAGTGAGTGTCAGGCAGCCTGACTGCGTGACCTGCTCAGCTCAGCTGAGACTGTCTCAATACCGTGTGGATCTTTGCCATGTCAGCTCAGGTGAACATCTCCGTGTCTGGTATTCTGTCCTACCGTTTGATCTTTGGAAGCTTCCAAAGGCAGCTGGAGTGAAAGTGGTTAAGTTTCTTGGCATGAGGCTGGTACACAGACCAAGTCTGGCATGTGCAGGGCAGGGTGGGCAGGACTATTGCTCTACAGACTTTCCGTTCGCTGGCAGACTCGCTCCTCTTCATTCCCAGACTGACGTCTGACGAAGGCTATACTTGCTTTGGCAATTCGTGCATGTATCTTGTTGTGAACATAGACAGCTCGAGAGAGTGTGCTGCTGAGATAAGTGAACTTATCCACTGCCGACAGGTTCTGGTCATGGACTGAAACCTTGGGTTTGAGATGGGGCTTTCCTGGAGCAGGCTGGGACATGATTCCAGTTTCCTTTGTGTTGATGGTAAAGCAGAAGCTGTTGCATGAATTGGAGAACAAATCCGTGCTGTGCATGTCCAGCTCTGACCCAGCAGCTAATGCCCAGTCCTCAGAAATAGAATATCATCAAGTATCTCCTTGGAGACTTTGGTCTTTGCCTGGAGTGGTCTCAGATTGAGCAGTTTCCTGTCAACGTGAATTCTGATTTCAGTGGCAGGATCACAGGAGGGCATCAGAGAGTTTGGTGTAGGAAAACAGGCTGAAGAGGATTGGCTCCAAGCATAAATAGTCACATAAGATCATCAGTGCAATAGAAAAGTCTAGTCTCGTAAAGCCGGGCAAGATTACACAAGGATAATCTGGGGAAAGGCAAGCAGAGGATTGATATCAGGAAGACCCTTGTCACAGAGCGGTCAGTACCTGGGATCGAGTCTGTGAGAGGGAGTGGAGGTAAAAACTCCAGAGCAATCCTAGGGGCAGATGAGACATCTATTGGAGGTCCTAGGTTTCCATGTTCCTCTCCCTGTGGTGGTCAGCACCCTCCCAACCAATCGGAGATAATCTGCTCCATAAGAAGATTGGGGATATGGCATCATCAATAACAACACCAACGTTCATTTATGTAGCAGCTTTTACAAGCTCAGCCTATCTCAAAGCTCTTTACAGCCATCAAAATACTTTCTGAAATGTCGTTGGTTGTAACGTTGGGAATGCAACAGCAAATTTGTGCAAAGCAAGATCCCACAAACAGCAATGATCAGATCATCTGTTTTACTGATGTTGATTGGTCGGGCACGGGGAGAACTCCCCTGCTCTTCTTCAAAGCCACGGGGATCTGTACATCTGACCGTAAGGGCAGACAAGCTTAACATCTTAGCTGAAAGATGGCACTCCAACAGCGGAGCATTCTCTCAGTGCCGGGTTGGGAGTATCAGCCGAGACTTTTCTCAATGCGAGTCCCTGGAACGAAACTTGAATCCACAAACTTCTGACTCACCTGCTACCAGCTAAGCCAGCGCCTTGAGATGTTTTACTTTGTTAAAGGTTCTATACAACTTGCTGCTGTTGCCATGGAGCATATTGTCCATGAATGACTTGCTGCCTGTGGGGGGGTAGCTGACAAACTCAGAGGAGAAGGAGGGAGGGAGGGAGACGGAATAATTTAAGGAGGGACTCCTGGCCCTGAAGGTACAGCCAATGGTGGAGAAGTGGAAACGTGGTCGGGACTTTTCTCATCTTGCCTGAGTTTAAAATTTTGGCGCTCTCTTTAAAGAATGTCCACACTCAAGAAACAAACGTTTATGACATAGCTTCTGATCAGGTTGGAATTGTTAAATATTTACTATTATTGACATAGAAAGTTTGTCACTTCTGGACACAGAGAAAGTTCAGCAGAGTTGAGCAATCCCACGATCCAGGATTTGCTGTGGAGATGATATTCTGAGAGATCCCATCAGGGAACACCACAATCCAGGAGGGTGAGGAGGAGGGGGAGATACCAGCACCATTACAAGGAAAGCCTGATAGTAACAATCCATTGCTCTCTCCAGTCACTCTCTCTCTCTCTCTCTATCTCCTTTGCAGTCGCCCTTGAACTTATATGGGTCAGATCTCCTCTCAGCTCTCCTCCCCTGTTCCTCCAAATATCCCCCATCTTACATACACTCCCAAACATTCTCACAGTGTTGCAATCATGACTCATTGAACTGTCTCTGTCTCTATGTTTGCCAGTACCTCAAAATTCCCCTCTCTTAGTCTCCCTTTCTCCTGCTGTCTACTGGCTTTTAAAAGTAAAATAATTTCCAGTTTTCACAACTTCATGGCATCTCAAAGTACTTTCCAGCTAATGAAGTAGTTTTGAAGGTTAATCACTGTTGTAATATGGATACCAGAGCTCTCAATTTGCACAGAGCAAGATCTTAAAAGCAGAAATGTGATAAATGACCAGATAATTTGTTTTAGTGATGTTGGTTGAGGGATAAATATTTTCCAGGACACTGGGGAGAATTCGCCTGCTCCTCATCAAAGTAGTGCCACAGAATCTTTCATGTCCACCTGAGGGGGCAGATAAGAGTTCAATTGAACAGCTCATCCGAAAGATGCACCCCCGACAGTCTAACAGCCCCTCAGTACTGCACTGGGGGGTATCAGCCTGAGTTATGTGCTCAAGACTTTGGAGTGGAGATTGGAATCACAGACTCCTGACTCAGAGAACAGCACACTCAAGAAGCTGGACACCATCCAGGAGAAAGCAGCCCCGCTTGATTGGCACCTTAGCGACAAACATTCACTCCCTCCACCACCGACGCACAGTGGCAGCAGTGTGTACTATCTACAATGAGTTTTGTTGAAGGTTCATAGAGGAAACTCTTTCGAGTTACCAACAGTCACAGATTGCAACTTCTTTTGAGTACAATCACAGTTCTTGGTTTTCCAGGAGTGGGACATGAACCCACAACCCTCTGATTCAAAGGCGAGGGTGCTATGAACTGAGCCACAGCTGATACACGATGCACTGCAGAAATTCACCAAGGCTCCTTAGGCAGCACCTTCCAAACCCTCAACCACTACCACCTGGAAGGACAAGGGCAGCAGATAGATGGGAACACCACTACCTGGAAGTTCCCGTCCAAGTCACTCACCATCCTGATTTGGAAATATATCGCCGTTCCTTCACTGTCACTGGGTCAAAATCCTGGAACTCCCTCCCTAACAGCACTGTGGGTGTATCTACACCACATGGACTGCAGCGGTTCAAGAAGGCAGCTCATCACCACCTTCTCAAGGGGGCAATTAGGGATGGGCAATAAATGCTGGCCCAGCCAGCAAAGCCCACATCCTGTAAATGAATATAAAAGAATTGAGCAGTGAGAAATCTGGATACTTTCCCCCCTTCTCTGCCCAGGAGTCGTTTGCTCCATCTTTCCCCATTTGAAGTTAATTCGCACAACTCACTGAATCCCAGTCGGTGAGACGATTCTTGACCTCTTGCACCACCTTGTGGTGAGAATTAGAACATGCAGCAAACTGAGTGGTGACTGAACTGATTCAGCAGTTCAGCACCAATAATAGCACTTAACCCTTTGAGGACTAAATAATGTTTATGATCAAAATTAAATTCCATTTATTATTTAACCAATTTATTCCAATACATTTTAATCTGGTATCTATGTTTTCATAATTGGGAACATACAGAATTGCTGAGTGTGTCAGAGAGTGACAAAGATTTACATGGAAACACAGAGGAACACACAAATACAAAGTATTCTGTAGTATGTACAACACAATCAGGCCATTCAGCCCAAATGATCCATGCTCCCTTCATGCTCCTCTCACCCTTCTGCATCAAACCTCATCATCCTTTCCTTCTATTCCTTTCTTCCTCATGGACAATATCCAGGCTTGGGCTGATAAGTAGAAAGTAACATTTGTGCCACACAAGAGCCAGACAATGACCATCTCCAACAAGAGAGAATCTAACCATTGCCCCTTGACATTTAATGGTATTACTATCACTGAATCCCCCACTATCAACATCCTGGGGCTACCATTGACCAGAAACTGAACTAAATACTGTGGCTACAAGAGCAGGTCAGAGGCTAGGAATCCTGCGACGAGTAACTCACCTCCTGACTCCCCAAAGTCTGTCCACCATCTACAAGGCACAAGTCAGGAGTGTGATAGAATACTGTCACTTACCTGGATGAGTGCAGTTCCCACAACACTCAAGAAGCTTGACACTGTCCAGGACAAAGCAGTCCCACTTGATCATTTAAGCTTAAACATTCACTCCCCCCACCACCAACGCACAGTGGCTACAGTGTGTACCATCTACAATATCCACTGCAGGAATTCACCAAGACTCCTTCCACAGCACCTTCCAAACCCACGACCACTACCATCTAGAAGGCCAAGGGCAGCAGACACATGGGAACATCACCACCTAGAAGTTCCCCTCCAAGACACTCACCATCCTGACTTGGAAATATATCGCCATTCCTTCACTGTCACTGGGTCAAAATCCTGGAACTCCCTCCCTAACAGCACGATGGGTGTACCTACGCCACATGGACTGCAGCAGTTCAAGAAGGCAGCTCACCACCAACTTCTCAAGGGCAATTAGAGATGGGCAATAAATGCTGGCCCAGGCAAGGATGCTCGCTTCCCTACAATAATTAAAAAAATGTCCCCAGATCATTAGCCCAAGATTCTGGATTACTAAATCAGTAACATAACTACGAGACTACAGTTCCCTCAAATTGTGAATTAAATCATTGGGCTGTCTGTGCTGCAGTACTGCAGCTCACCAGAGGAGGGTCCCAAAGTACACTTTATTGGACCAAGTTCAGTAAAGGTGATGAGACGCTGGGAGAACATGCTCTGTGCAGCTCTGGCGCAGGCTCACTCAGGATTCTCAAGCCATTCACCAAGGAAGGAGAGCTAGGGTGGCTTCCCATTTCCTTCCTCACAGTAGCTTGTCTTAGGTGTGCTGTGACCAATGTCAAGAAGCCTTGCCCACCCTTTGCAATGGGGTAGAACCTGCACATATTCAGCCCTGGAAGACATCAACCAGTATTCAAAGTCAGCATTCTGCTCACCCAAAACTCTGTAGCCCTTATCCTAACTTGCATCAAGTCCCACTCAAATACAGTTGATCTATACAGTCCCCCAGTCCAGCATCCCGCTTTTCACATCCCTCTATGGTCTCTCCCCTTCCCTATCTCTGTAATCTCCTCCAACCCTACAACAATCCAAGGTCTCTGTACTCCTTCAATTGTGACCTTTTGCACATCCACGATTCTAATTGCTCACCCATTGGATTCAGCTGTCTGGGCCCAAAGCTTTGGGATTCCCTCCCTAAAGCTATCAAATCTCTCGCTCTCCCTTCCATGAAGACACTTCTTAAAACCTTCTCCTTGGCCAAGCCTTTGGTGACTTGTTTTATTATTTATTTGTGGTTTTTTTTATTCATTCACAGGATGTGCACTTCGCTGGCTAGGCCAGCATTTATTGCCCATTCCTAATTGCCCTTGAGAAGGGGGTGCTGAACCGCCTTATTGAACCACTGCAGTCCATGTGTTGTAGGTACACCCACAGTGCAGCTAGGGAGGGAGTTCCAGGATTTTGACCCAGTGACAGTGAAGGAACAGCGATATATTTCCAATTCAGGATGGTGAGTGCCTTGGAGGGGAACTTCTAGGTGGTGGTGTTCCCATGTGTCTGCTGCCCTTGTCCTTATAGGTGGCGGTGGTCTTGGGTTTGGAAGGTGCTGTCTAAGGAGCCTTGGTGAGTTCCTGCAGTGCACCTTATAAATGGTACACACTGCTGCTACTGTGTGTGGGTGGTGGAGGGAGTGAATGTTAGTGGATGGGGTGCCAATCAAGCGGGCTGCTTTGTCCTGGATGGTGTCTGGCTTCTTGAGTGTTGTTTGAGCTGCACTCATCCAGGCAAATGGGGAGTATTCCATCACACTCCTGACTTGTGACTTGTAGATGGTGGACAGGCTTTGGGGAGTCAGGAGGTGAGTTACTCGTTGCAGGATCCCTAGCCTCTGACCTGCTCTTGTAGCCACGGTATTTATATGGCTAGACCAGTTCACTTCTGGTCAATGGTAGCCCCAGGACGTTGATAGTGGGGGATTCAGAGATGGTAATACCATTGAAGATCAAGGGGCGATGGTTGGATCCTCTCTTTTCTCAGTGTCAAATTTTATTTGATAGCAGTTCTGTGAAGCAGCCTAAGGTGTTTTATTAAGTCAAGAGGCACTGTATGTATGCAAATTGTTGTTGCAACTGGGGGTAGAACACAAACCAGGGCAGGTCCAGTGTCAGAGGCTGGTATACTGCCCATGTCAAAGACATCCAAGGCCACTCCCATCTGGAGGCCCATCCAATATTTCGAGACAATATTTCCAGTCTCTGCTTACCAGGGCTGACTGGAATGGGGTTCAAACCCTTCACCTTCCAGACTGGGGATTGCTACAACTTGCTCCCCAAGTCACTCCATAACCCAAGCTCCGTTGTAAAGGCTCCACTATTCACTAATGCAGTCAGGTTGCAGCATTTAGAAGAATGGGAGCAATTTCTCTTTAATACTCCACTATTCTCTCTCACCAATGCTAAATGATTAACCCTGCACTGCCTTATGTTCATCAGTTCTGAGACAACCAAAAACCCAGAAGCAAAATCATGTGGGCTGTAAAAAAAGTGACGACTGTTTTTATATTTCTTTGAACATTCCTTTATAAACTATAAACATATTGGAAAAGGTTATTTGATTGGCGGGGTTAGAGGAGGATGGGTCATGTGATTAACTCTCCAGGGATACGTCTAACCAGAGTTGGTAACCCTGGAAATGGTTTTGGATGAGATCAGTCACAGGGAGTTCTGTCACTGCGGGGATGCAAACTGATCCTTTCATCTATACTGCAATAGGCAGCCCTTACACCAATCCGTCATTTACATTCTCACAAAGGATAACTTTCTGCAGCACCTGTCATTTTATTCTATTCCTTTAGTTTCCCCTACTCAATTCGATGGGGAAAAGATCAGATGGGCCTTTCCCTTTAAAACTTTATTCCAAGCTGTAGGGGAGACACGCACCACTAGGTTAGTGTGAATGTCAGCAATTAAGATCATTTTTCTGTGTAATAGATCCATTTGGTTAATGATTACATTTATTTAATTAACTGAATGGCCACATTACACAGTTGTAAAATCATTCTAGACACAGCAACACCCACATTTAATCCTAGGCACCTCACAGGGGGAGTGAGTCAGTGCTCCCTTTGTCTCTGCCCTGGCTAATAAAGCTAATACCTCACCACCACCTCTCCTGACTCCTCCACTGTTGCTAAATTATCAGACTGTTTATCTGACATCCAGTACTGGATGAGCAGAAATTTCCTCCAATTAAATATGGGGAAGACTGAAGCCATTGTTTGAGGAGGTCTGGTGGTGGTGAAAAGCACTATATAAATGCAAGTCTTTCTTTTAAACACATCTCCCCCTCTGGCTCCGTGCCCAATGTTGGCTCCATCACCCACTCCATAGTGTCCCAGTTGTAACTCTTATGTTGAGCTCACTGAGTCATCTGATCGTGTTCACACTCCAATCCCCAAAGTACTGAGGCTTCCTGTTTCCTTACTTGCAAACCTTGCAGTTCAGTCCAAAAAAAAATCAGTTTTTAAAAATGTATTTTTTTTTATTCGTTCACGTGATGTGGACTTGGCTGGCTGGGCCAGCATTTTTTTCTTTTCCTATCTCTAATTGTCCTTGAGAAGGTGGTGGTGAGCTGCCTTCTTGAACTGCTGCAGTCCATGTGATGTAGGTACACCCACAGTGCTGTTAATAATTTATTATGCCGAAATCCTATTGGACCCCTCTAGTATTTGAACAAGTACTTTTCCCAATCTCTCATAAATCAACGAGAGACAAGCTGGGGACGCCCTCCTGGCACAGCGGCAGCGGCCCTACCTCTGGGTTCGAATCTCACTCTGGGACTTAATGGACATGGAAGGTGCAACCATTATGTAGCCAACTGGTAAATCCTTCCACTCTGCCTGATGGCCGACAGCGAGAGTGGGAAAGTTTCCTGGTCAGCTATGCTGCAGAAATGCAATGGCAAACCGCTGCAGTACTTTGGCAAACATAATCCCGGACAATCCAATGGAAGTCCATGCTCTCCAACACCCTCTCATGGCCTGGTTACGAGGAGGAGGAGAGGGACAAGCCAGCGGGACTGGCTGAAGCTTTGCCGGAACTTAGACGTTGAAGCAAGGAAGAGCCTGTAGATGGGGCTGTCGCTCAAAAACTAGCCCTGGAACAGCAGAGATCTGTGTGAGAGACACAGGTATCTCAAGTATAGTCAGGAAACGAGTGGATTTGTTTCCCCTTCACGTCTACCTCAATATTATTATCACTAATTAACTTCCCTGTAGTGCCGCCTGTCTCTGCCCTAGGAGAGGCTCCCATCGGCTTGAAACCAAGCAAAGAGCAGCTTCAAAGGGGGTCCCTCCTTGTTCCACATTGCAGAGTGATCAGTACCAGAGGCTGCGGGCGGCTCAGCCAGAAATTGGTGCAGAAAAAGCTGCAAATCTGCTTTTCATTCGGGCAATGTGGATACAGACTTTCTATATCTGGAGGATGAATGAAGAGCGCCTTTAACAAACTGATACTTCAGCCATTGTATCCAATTGCCTCATGAATACCCAGGAGATTTATTTGCATACCACGCCCCTTTACTGCCGTGATGACCAATCACATTTGGTCCACCATTCAACCCCGCCCTCATTCACACAAATATTTCTGCTCCGCATTGATTGGAGCTCGCGCTTCCGGTATTTACATAATAGGGGCGCGCATTGTATGCTAATCAGAAGACGTCACAACATCCTGATGATTGGTGACTCGATTTGCCTGCGCATGATGACAAAGTGGCCAATAGGAAAGAAAGATGCAAATTTCCGGAGACTAGAGCAAAATTAAAGGAACGGCAGCAATTTACCATCTGCCGATTAAAAATCAGAGTGAGTCCAAAACCTCATAGAAATCGGAGCAGGAGGAAGTCATCCATCCTTTGACCCTGTTCCACCATTCAATAAGATCATAGCTCATCTTCTACCTCCAAATCCATTTTCCTGCACTTTTCCATTAATCCCCTTGATATTCAAAAATCTATCAATCCCAGTCTTCAATTTATTCAACAGCTGAACATCCACAGTTCTCAGAGGTAGAGAATTCCACTAGCTACTTCACCCAGGAACAGCTCAACCACAATTACAGATACCTGGTACAGGCTGGAATCTCATGGAAGGGTTTGTGGGCTGGGGGGTGAGTGTTATATATAGACTAACAGATAACCACAGAAGCAAGTTACAGGCTGGAATCTAATCCAACAAGTTCAGGGGTTTATATAGGGCTTACCATAAGACCATAAGATGTGGGAGCAGAAGTAGGCCATTTGGCCTATTCAGTCTACTCTGCCATTCAATGAGATCATGGCTGATCTGATAATCCTCAAATCCACGTTCCTGCCTTTCGCCATAACCCTTGATTCCGTTACTGATTAAAAATTTGTCTATCTCAGGCTCGAATATACATAATGACCCAGCCTCTACAGCCCTCTGCGGTAAAGAATTCCACAGATTCACTACCCTCTGAGAGAAAAAATTCCTCATCTCTGTTTGAAATGGGCGCTCCCTTACTCTGAGATTATGCCCTCTGGTCCTAGAATCTCCCACAAGGGGAAACAACCTCTCAGCATCTACCCTGTCAAACCCCCTAAGGATCCTATATGTTTCAATAAGGTCACCTCCCATTCTTCTAAACTCCAGTGAGTACAGGCTCAACCTACTCAACCTCTCCTCAGAAGAAAATCCCTCCATTCCTGGGATCAACCTAGTGAACATTCTCTGGGCTGCCTCCAATGCCAGTATATCTTTCCTTAGATAAGGGGACCAAAACTGTTCACAGTAATCTAGGTGCAGTCTTACTAGTGCCTTGTATAGTTTTAGCAAGACTTCCCCATTTTTATACTCCATTCCCTTTGAAATAAAGGCCAACAATCCATTTGCCTTCCCTATTACCTGTTGAACTTCTTTGTTAGCTTTTTGGGATTCATGCACAAGGCTGTGCTGCAGCCTTCTGCAGTCTTTCTCCATTTAAATAATATTCAGCTCCTCTATTCTTCCTGCCAAAGTGCAAAACCTCACATTTTCCCGCATTGTTTTCCATCTGCCAAGTTTTTGCCCACTCACTTAACCTGTCTATATCCCTCTGTAGGCTCCTTGTGTCATCCTCATCACTTGCCTTCCCATCTATTTTTGTGTCATCCGCAAACTTGGCAATAGTACATTCACTTCCCTCATCTAAGTTATTAATATATATTGTAAATAATTGAGGCCCAGCACTGATCCCTGTGGCACTCCACTAGTTACAGGTTGTCATCCTGAAAATGCGCCCCTTATCCTGACTCTGTCTTCTATTAGTTAGCCAATCCTCTATCCATGCTAATATTCTACCCCCAATACCATGGGGTCTTATCTTATTAAGTAGCCTTATGTGAGGTACCTTATTGAACGCCTTTTGGGCATCCAAATATATTACATCTACTGGTTCTCCTTTATCTATCCTGCTTGTTACCTCCTCAAAGAATTCTAATAAATTTGTTAGACATGATTTCCCCTTCATGAAGCTATGCTGACTCTGCTTGTTTAGATTATGTATTTCTAAATGCTCTGCTGTTACATCCTTTACAATAGACTCTAACATATTCCCAATGACAGATGTTGAGCTAACTGGCCTATAGTTACCTGTTTCTTGTCTCCCTTCCTTTTTTGAATAAGGGTGTTACATTGGCTGTTCTCTAATCCTCTGGGACTTTTCCAGAATCTAAGAATTCTTGGAAGATTACTACCAGTGCATCCACTATCTCTGTAGCTACTTCCTTTAATATCCTAGAATGTAACCCATCAGGTCCAGGGGACTTATTGGCCTTTAGCCCTATTAGTTTCCCTAGTTTTAAAAAAAATGTTAGATAGTTATTGTATTTATTTCCTCCCCTCCTTTTGCCCCTTGATTATTTAGTATTTTTGGAATGCTATTAGTATCTTCTACTGTGAAAACTAAAGCAAAGTATTTATTCAATTCCTCTGCCATTTCCTAGTTGCCCATTATTATTTCCCCAGCTCATTCTCTAAGGGGCCTATGTTCATTTTGGCCTCTCCCTTCCTTTTTATATATTTAAAGAAGCACTGACTGCCCGTTTTTATATTATTTGCTAGTTTATTTTCCCCCTTTTGTTTTGGTCACCGTGTTGGTTTTTAAAACTTTCACAATTAGGAAATTTTCAACTTAGGAGCAGGGGGAGGGGGTGGGGACGGTAAAGGGAGAGAGGGAGGGGCAATGTTAAATTGAGAGCTAGGCTATTCAGGAGTGACGTCGAGAAGCAGTTCTTCACACAAAGGGGAGTGGAAATCTGGAACTCTCTACCCCACCCCCCAAACAAACTATTGAAGCTGAGGGTCAGTTTCAAGACACAGGTTGACAAATGTTTGTTCAGTGAAAGTGAATGTGAAGCCCAGCTGTGTAAATGGTGATTCCGATCAGCCATGAATGACCGAAGCACCTGATTGACCTCCTCCTGTTTCTGAGACACGATGAAGGCTGGAATTTACAGAAAGATGAGTAGGTTGAAACAGAATTTTAAAAAGATTGTGTTTTAATTAAAGTTGCTTTTTGTAACTCTTATCAACCGGCTCCATATTAAAACATTACCCAACGCAAATGCAGAGAGAAAACATCAGGATCATTCAAGACACAAGACAACATTCCCCTTGGCGAGACCTCAACGCAGAACAAGGTGGAGGGGATGGGCTGCTTCTCTGGATGGCAGCATGAGCTGTCGGAGGCAGTCTGTCCGAGGTGCCTTACACCTATCAGGAGATGCCTATCTTAGCACCACAGTGGGGGGATGGCAGTATTCTGACTCCACTCTCCCAATGAGGAACTTTCCCCTGAGGAGAGTACACATCGGTAACTGGGAACACAGTGTCGGAAATCGCGGCTGAAGGATTCTAGCGGGATGGTGGAGTTGGAAATTCTCTTTTCCCGATCGCTCTTTTCCTAGTAATTCAGGCTTGAACATTGTAATAATCTGGAATGCTCTGCCTGAAAAGGGCGGTGGAAGCATATTCAACAATAACTTTAAAAGGGAATTGGATAAATACTTGGGGGGTGGGGTGGGGGGATGACAGATCTCTGGGGGAAGAGCAGGGAAATGGGACTAATTGGATAATCTACCAAGGAGCCACATAGCCTCCTTCTGAGCGGTGTCACTCTAGATTAAAGTACATTTTCCCCCAATAGGGTGCAGCAATTTTACCAAATTGTCCATTTTCTCTCAAATATCTCTCCACAATCTTCTCAGCGTTGGAGTCCCCACCAATGTTAACAGCCGCTGGATGCGACTGAACACTTGTGTGCAGTCGGGGTCTTGCCCAATTCCAACCTCCAACTCCACCCCCGCCTCCCCATTGGACCCCCGCCTCGTCCATCCTCACATTACCCCACCCTCCCCCACTGAATGGAGAATGAACACTGTTAGCCGGTTGGCCAATTCCTGACTGTCAATCAAACACCCTTTCCGCCCCCCCCCCCCTCGCCCACCGTCTCGATGTTTTTAGAATGAAAGTGGTTCAATGGGAAATTATTTTTTAACATTTCAGCAGTGTCTGCGAGGTTCATCTTTAATTCCGGGAGATTCCAGGGCACAGCTGAAAACTTAACTCCTGGTCCAAAGGACACAAAATCGTGCTCTTTTGCATGAGTCAAATGTCATTAACATCTTCAACATTCAGCCCCATCATATCTCTCTTTGGTAGAGCCTATCCAATTAAGCCCACAACCCCTGTTCTTTCCTCATAGTTCTGCAAATTGTCCCTCTACAAATATATACGCAATTCATCCATTTGAGATTCAGGTCACAATTCATGTCAGAGCCTCCTGGGGCCTGAAGATATGTTGATGTTAAGCACTGGGCTTTAATTATACTGAACCTGGAGGAACTTCTTCATAATTCAGGCCTGTTGAGAACTTCCCTTCCCCGCCCCCACCCATGACTCTGTGGTAACCTCGACAACTTCCTGCTACCTGGTTTAGGGGTCAGTGATGGGCACTATCAGCCTTTAATTCATATTGTTTATCTGCACAGGCAGTTTTGGAGGTGGGTGATATAGATTCACACATACTATTGTACAACCTCAAGTAGTATTTACAGCACAGAAAATGCCATTCAGCCCAAATGGTCCATGCCAGTGTTTATGCGCCATGTGAAATTCCTACCACTCCAGTGCAACTCATCCCATCTGGATATCCTCTTATTCCTTTCTCCCTCATGTGTTTTCCTACCTTCCCCTAAATGCACCCACATTATTCACATCAACTACTCCCTGTGTAAGTGATTTCCCCTCCTCACTCTCTGGGTAAAGAAGTTTCTCCTAAATTCCCTATTGGATTTATTAGTGACTTTTATATTTATATTAGTAGTTCTGGTCTCCCTATAAGTGGAAACATCTTCTCTACATCTACCCTATCAAATCCCTTCATTATCTTAAAGACCTTCTGAGGTTCAGAATCTGAGCTGAGATCATTGGGAATGGGAATCAACTGCTCCACCTGCCCTGGGATTACAGAGACAGCCTGGCAGAGGATTGAGATGAGCCAACCAGGCTCATAGGCAAGAGACTAAGAGATCTCAAAAGGGATGGGGGATGGGGACTACTAATCCAAAGCTGCAAACCAAAGGGTAACAAACTAAGGATTCAGGCTGTAATTCTCTCCTGCATCCCCCAACTTCACACAAAAAAAATGATCAGCCCATAACAGATGATCTGGTTGTTTATCACATTGTGGGATCTTACTGTGTGCAAATTGGCAGCCGCGTTTCCAACATTACAATAGTGACTACACTTCAAAAAAGCACTTCATTGGGACATCCTGAGATTGCGAAAGGTGCTACAGAAATGCAATTTCTCTCTTTTCTTAGAAGGGGCTCCTATGTAAGGAAGCAGACAGCAAAATCCTGGCGGTATTCAGCATGACGGGTGGGTGGGTGAGATCTGGACAGATAAGCTCAGTGTCCTGACTGCCTTCCTCGACTATATTTGCATAATGTTCGTGTCATGGTTGAGATCTGGATTTGTCTCACAGCATTTGATATGAGGGGAAGGGCAGACAGGAAAAAGGGCAAGATTCTTGCTTTATTTTAACAGCGACCATTTGATCTGATCCTTTGCTGACTGAAGGACCTAGAAAAGGAAAAAGACAGGCAATTATTAATATATTTATCCTCTTTTAAACAAAATTTTCCTCACCCTCACTCCCTGCCTTGCACTTCACTCTTTTCCCTTTACTCTGTGCTCTGAGTTCCCTCTTTAGCACTCCACTGAATCAGGGGTTCGAGAGTTAAGGTGAGCAGGAGATAGGAATATGAAAGTACACCAACAGCCTGAGTTTATTTACCATAAATCAAATACTAAGAATACACCAAAACTCAAGAGATACAAACACATGCCAGATTGTAGCAAATGTTCCTAAAGTGATGCTCTCAATCATTCCCCTTGAATATCACCCACTCCTAGTAACAGACCCAGCAGTACAGTACCAGTGTTATACAGTGAAAGTCATGATCTGATCACACACTCATGCTGGGGAATCTTCAGTGTAAAAAGCTCCAGCACATTCTCTACATCATGCAGCCTCTTGGGTACAGGCAGTGCATGGGCCTGAACACATACCACTTGGTCCTGAGTTCCATAAGCTGGCACTCTATGTGGTGGGCCACTCATTCAACCTTAATCCCTTGATCATGGGGAGAGGAGTTCCATACAGAGATATAAAGAAAATGTTTCTTAGGGAATCTAACACCATGGGCCATCAATATTACACAGTCACTAATAAATCCAATGGAGGATTCAGGAGAAATTTCCTTACCCAGAGGGTGGTGAGGTTGTGCAGCTTGCTACCATATGGAGTGGTGGAGGTGAATAGCATAGATGCAGGGAAACTGGACAACATGAAGCAGAAAGGAACAAAGATATGCCGATAGAGTGAGATGAAGTAGGGGGGGAAGAGGCTGGTGATGAAGTAAACATGGAGCTGTTAGGCCAAAGGGTTCACTTCTGTGCCAAAGTTCCATGTATTGCAGACATTGGGTGGCAGAGAGACTTACATTGTTAGTGACTCCCAGCCTCCTGGAGATTTGCTACACAGGCAAGACGGAGACATACCATTAGAACGCTCAGCAGAGCCACATCCTACACACGCATTCACCCAGCAGTGCACAGAAACAGAGTTACCTGCACTTGTAATCCCTTGTGTTTAGAAAATTGAGGGGTAGTGTGTTTAAAATGACAAGAGACAGGTGAGAGAGAGAGTGTGAGAGAGAGAGAGAGTGTGAGAGACAGTGTGAGAGAGAGTGAGAGAGAGAGTGAGAGAGAGAGAGTGTGAGAGAGAGAGAGAGAGAGAGAGTGTGAGAGAGAGAGAGAGAGAGAGAGAGAGTGTGAGAGAGAGAGAGAGAGAGAGAGAGAGAGAGAGAGAGAGTGTGTGAGAGAGAGAGAGTGAGAATTCCTCTCGTGGGGGAGTCCAGAACAAGTAGGCATTACCTTACAATGATAGCTAGGCCATTCAGGAGTGAAATCAGGAAGCACTTTTTCACACACCAATGGTAGTGGAAGTCTGGAATTCTCTCCCTGAAAAGATGTGTGCACTGGTTTCAAGTTTCAAGACTGAGATTAATTGATGTTTATTGGGCAAGATTCTCAAAGGATATGGGGCAAAGCAGGTAATGGACTTGTGATACATATCAACCATAATCTGCTTAAATGGCAGAACAGACATGAGAGGCTGAATGGCCTCCTCCAGTTCCAATAACCTCCCTCCCTCAGAAACAAACAGAAGTAATATCAGTGCATGTGGTCTATATTTCCTGTTATCTATTATTCCCCAGAATGTGAATACTATAACATCTGTTCCTGAAACATTTTCTGCACGTCTCCTCTACTGAAGATTTTCTCATGGGAGGGGTTACAGGGTCTCCATGACACTGAACGTCTTGTTCCACGGTTGAGGGCGGCAACCTTCACGTGCGAGTCCAGACACTAAGTGTCAGCTGAGGGAAGGAAATCAAGTTCAAGCTTGGCCAAATGCTGACCTGACATCCACTCACACAAACTCACCAAGACCCTTCAGCAGGAAGGAAAGCGACAGTGCGTAAGCAACAAAGGTTACAGAGGAAAAGCACCTCGCTTTTAAAACACAGACCAATTCAGAGGAAGGTGCAAGAGAGACAAGACACTGAAAAGACAACAGGGATTGTGCACTCATTGTGCACCATGGGATGGAACAGATTTTACACATTCACAAGAATGGAACATTCTGGAGTCTCCATCTTGATAAATATCAGACAAGGAGAGAGAAGTGATCTGGTCCGTTTAACTCAATTTTCACAGAAGATTCTAGTTCTCACCATCATAGTCCCTGTCTGTCTTTCAAGTCGCACTGGACTATATTCCCCGACCATGACTTCATTCCATGTATTAATTACTGTGTTCTGAGGGGGTTTCTGATATCAGCCTGGAACCTGTGTCCCACTTAACCTACAAACTCAGCAGGGTTCACAAATCTCCACCAAACTCATACCAGGGCTTTAATGATAGAATTCTGAGTACAGGCTGCATAGGCTAGATTTATATTCTCAGTAGAAGGTTAAAGGTAATCCAACTGAGATGTTCAAATTGATGAAAATAAAAGAGTTCTAAGGGTAGATAGGGAGAAACTATTTCCTCTGAAGGGAAAGGTAGAACAAGGGGGCATCGGCAAAAAAATTGAGCCAGGCCATTCAGGGGTGATGTCAGGAAGCAGTACTTCACACAAGGGAAGTGGAAGCCTGGAACTCTCTCCCAAAAAGCGCTGTTCAGTCTCGAGGTTTAACTCCTCTCACTTCCTCCAAATAAAAGGTGTGGCTATGGGTACCCGCATGGGCCCCAGCTATGCCTGTCTCTTCATGGGGTATGTGGAACATTCCTTGTTCCAGTCCTACTCCGGCCCCCTCCCACAACTCTTTCTCCGGTACATCGATGATAACTTCGGTGCTGCTTCATGCTCTCGTCGAGACCTGGAAAAATTTATTAATTTTGCTTCCAATCTCCACCCCTCCATCATTTTCACATGGTCCATCTCTGACACTTCTCTTCCCTTCCTTGACCTCTGTCTCAATTTCTGATGATAGACTGTCCACCAATATCCATTACAAGCCTACCGACTCCCACAGCTACCTCGACCACAGCTCCTCACACCCCGCTTCCTGTAAGGACTCCATCCCATTCTCTCAGTTCCTTCGCCTCCGTCGCATCTGTTCTGATGACGCTACCTTCAAAACAGTTCCTCTGACATGTCCTCCTTCTTCTTTAACCGAGGTTTTCCACCCACGGTCGTTGACAGGGCCCTCAACCGTGTCCGGCCCACCTCCCGCGCATCTGCCCTCACGCCTTCTCCTCCCTCCCAGAAACATGATAGGGTCCCCCTTGTCCTCAATTATCACCCCACCAGCCTCCGCATTCAAAGGATCATCCTCCGCCATTTCCGCCAACTCCAGCAAGATGCCACCACCAAACACATCTTCCCTTCACCCCCCCGGCGGCATTCCGTAGGGATCGTTCCCTCCGGGACACCCTGGTCCACTCCTCCATCACCCCTTACTCCTCAACCCCCACCTATGGCACCTCCCCATGCCCATGCAGAAGATGCAACACCCGCCCCTTCACTTCCTCTCTCCTCACCATCCAAGGGCCCAAACACTCCTTTCAAGTGAAGCAGCATTTCACTTGCATTTCCCCTAACTTAGTCTACTGCATTCGTTGCTCCCAATGCGGTCTCCTCTACATTGGAGAGACCAAACGTAAACTGGGCGACTGCTTTGCAGAACACCTGCGGTCTGTCCGCAAGAAAGACCCAAACCTCCCTGTCGCTTGCCATTTTAACACTCCACCCTGCTCTCTTGCCCACATGTCTGTCCTTGGCTTGCTGCATTGTTCCAGTGAAGCCCAACGCAAACTGGAGGAACAGCACCTCATCTTCCGACTAGGCACTTTACAGCCTTCCGGGCTGAATATTGACTTCAACAACTTTAGATCTTAAACTCCCTCCCCCCATCCCCACCCCGTTTCTTCCCCCTCCCTTTTGTTTTTTTCAATAATTTATATAGATTTTTCTTTTCCCACCTATTTCCATTATTTTAAAATCTACAACTATTACCTTGTCAATCTTTCCACCCCACCCCCACTAGAGCTGTACTTTGAGTGTCCTGCCATCCATTCTTAATTAGCACACTTTCTTAGATAATATCACCACCTTCAACACCTCTTTGATCCTTTTGTCTGTGACATCTTTTGATTATCTGCTCCTATCACTGCTTGCTTGTCCCTACAACCACGCCCCACCTCCCTCAACTTCTCTCTCCACCCCCCCCACTTTAAACCAGCTTATATTTCACCCCTCTCCTAACTATACTCAGTTCTGTTGAAGGGTCGTGAGGACTCGAAACGTCGACTCTTTTCTTCTCCACCGATGCTGCCAGACCTGCTGAGTTTTTCCAGGTAATTCTGTTTTTGTTTTGGATTTCCAGCATCCGCAGTAGTTTTTTGTTTTTATCTCAAGGTTAATGAACCTGTGGCTACCTGTTTCTGCTTTGTCCCCTTTTTAATAATGGACAATCTACTGGCACCTTCCCAGTACCTAGTGACTCCCTCATCAATATTGTCAGTGCCTCAAAAATCTCCCCAATTTCTCCCAACACTCAAATCCCAACAGCTTGACTTTCCGGGGTGATTTCTCCTGATTGCCTGTCCTCCAGAACGTCAGCAGAAGATTCGCAGTAATTCCCCGGGAAGAAACAGTAGAAATTGTTAAGTTTTCTGAGCAACCCCTAGCTCTGGAAATTCAAGCCCCCCTCACCACCCCCACCGCCAAGCTGCCTAACCTAGAGGATATCTTTGTCACCCTCTCACATCAGCATCCCTGCATGAGGATCAGACTCTCTGGTCACAAACTTCAGTGCATTTTAATTAAAGTTGCTTGATTATCTGAGGGTTAGTGACCCTCTTGTACGAGAGGAGACGATGGGGATTGGAGTGTTGAATCATTGTTGATACAATCTGAATGATGGTGTGTAAATGAATGTCATCACAAAAGGATCTTACCTGTGCCATACTCTGCTCTGTTAAAGGAGTATCATCAACCTGTAGGGATAGAGTACAAAAGGTTCAATAAAAGGCTCAAGCCTGGTAAATCATTAAGGCTTCAATGCCACACATCACACAGGGATATTAATTTTTCACCTTTCAAAACAGGGTAAAAAATTGGAGGAGTGACAGTAGCAAAAGTTCAGTGGAAATTGGAGAAAGGAAAACAATCACATACGCGAGACTGCAACGGCCAACCTGCATTTCTATAGCACGTTTCATTAACTCAGAATGCACCAAAATGCTGCACAACCAGTTAAATATATTTGGAGTGTCATCACTGTTGCAATGTAGGAAACAGAGTAAAAGGGTTATCATCAGGAGTACCTGAAGTAACTATGATGCAATGTCACATGACTAAGAGATTGCCATCTGGCGGGGTACAGAAGTACTCGTGTAGGGTACTGAGATGTATATAGATTTATAAATAAACCAGAAAGGTTTGTTTTTTTTACAAATAACAGTCTATGGTAACATTCTTAGGGTAACAGGCAAGCCCTAAAGAAACCCCACCTAGACCCCAAGCCCCAGATGAAACATGGTAGCAGCTGGTGGTTTCTATCAGCTGTACATGTGCACTTTCCAAAATATGTGGGCAGCAGACAGAGCATAAAGACCCTGAAAAACTCCAAGAGAAGACTGCAGACCTGAGAGACCTGTGAATCCTTGGAAAAGGACAGGAAAAAAGATTGAATACTCACCTGTGAATTGAGCATCATGGGTACTGCAGATGAAAGCAGACACACAGACCTGGAGTCCAGACAACAGTGAGGATAGCTCACAGTCAAAACAGCCAAATTACTGAAGCAGCCACAGACTCAGAGCTTAGGGTAAGCATGGAGTCACCATTGCCACTCCCAGAACCGTTCCGACCTGGGGAAGGCTCCCGACAGGCTCAACACTGGGCCAATTGGAGGAAGATATTCTCCAGATACAGAACAGCTTCAGGTTTACACAAGAGGGGCCAGAAGGATCAGGTCAGTCCTTTACCCATTAGGGGCCATAGCTGACGATGTTATTGCAAGGCAGGGTGTCAATGAAACTTCAAGCTCATATGAGGAAGTCCTCCAGGCATTTGATTCATACTTCAGTGTTTGAAAAATTTTGCTCACTCAATGATCAAATTTTAATGAGAGGCAAAAATCAAGTGAATCTATATACTAATTTATAAATGACCTGTACAGACTTGCGGAGAATTGCAACTATGGGATCCTCAGAGATGAATTAGTACACATAGTGATCATATAGTGGTTGGGGTCTTGAATGAAACCCTATCAGATATTTTGCAAATGAGGGAAGATTTAACTCTGACAAAGGCAGTACAAATAGCACGACAGACTGAGCTTAGGAAGCAAAACTGAACGGTTGTTCATGGGTAAAGTGATGTCACTTGAAAGAAAAAGTGAAACCATTCAATATGTCAGATAAAAAATAGTGCAGTGAAGCAAAAACCCACGAAAATCAGGAAAAAGCACACCAACTGCCATCTTGAGATGCTCTCGGTGTGGTGTGAAAACCCAACACAAGCGAGATGAATGCCCGACAGGGGGAACCGAGTGCCACAACTGTGGGAAGTTGGGACATTTTAAAATAGTCTGCAGATCCAAAGTTCCTATAGCTCATAGGAAGAAAAAGATGACAACAAAGCCAGATAAAATCCAAGAAGTGGAAGAGCCACAGGAAAAACAACAAATAGCCTTCTGAGGAGAAGTTATTGAAACAGAAGATAATTATTGGAGCATTAAGTTAAAAGTTGATGGTCACCCCACAGAATTCAAGCTAGATACTGGGGCACGTGTTTCAGCATTATCTGACGAAGTAAAATGGCTTTAAAATATCAAATTATAGCCACCCTCCATCCAGTTACAAGGTCTAGGAGAGACTACACTAAAAGTAACAGGCCAACACTTGGCAAGATTAAGATACAAGGATGAAGAAATTGTGGAACCCCTCTATGTGATAAATAACCAGGGTCATTGTTACTGACCATAAAAGCATGATTGCAGCCTAGGCTCATGTACAAGGTTAATGAAATTGCTGTTGAGGATATTCAGCAATGAATTTCCATCTTTATTTTCAAGCTTAGGAAAGCCAAAAACAGAATATCACACAACCCTAAGGGCAGATGCTAACCCTATATGTTTATTCACAGCAAGGAAGGTCCCTTACCCACTCTTGGACAAAGTCAAGAATGAGACTGAACATATGTTACAACAAGGGGTCATCTCTGCAGTAACCATACCAACGAAGTGATGCTCTGAAATGGTCACAGTACCAAAGTCTAACGGGTCTATTAGAATCTGTGTGGACTTGACTCAATTAAACAAGTCAGTAGAGCACGAGGTCCACCCGCTGCCATCAGTGGATGAATGTTTCACTAAATTAGCATCCAATTTTGTAAAGAGGGTGCATTTTGCTAATAGTAGATTTTGGCAGTTGTTTCTGGACAAAGGATCCAAATTGCTAACGAGTTTTATCACTCAATTTGGTCATTACTGTTTGAACAGGTTACCATTCAGAATTGTTTCTGCACCAGAGATATTCCAAAGAACGATGTCTCAGATCCTGGAAGGAGTAATCTGCCGTATGGACAACATTCTTGTACATGGTTCAAATGAAGAACATGACCATCGTTAAGAAAAGACCTCAAAGAAAAAACAGGTCTGACATTAACTGATAAATGTGACTTTGCAAAGCCTATGATAAAATTCTTAGGCCACATTGTGCAAGCTCCGGGAATTACAACCGACCTGCAGAAAACCAAGGTCATTACAGAGTTCCCACAGAATTAAAATGATCAAAAAGATTCCTTGGGATGGTCAATCAAGTAGGCAAGTTCCTACCAAACTTGGCAGAATCAACAAGCCGCTACGACAACCGTTGAAACAAGATCAACAGTGGTGCTCGAACGTGGACCAGCAAAATACTTTCGATAAAATCAAAAATCTCTTAATTTCACCAGACATTCTAGTGTACTATGATCCAGAGTTGCCAACAATGGTAGCAGGGGATGCATCATCTACCAGTTTAGGTGCAATGCTGTTTCAAATTCAAAAATGTGGAGAATGATGACCAGTCTATTATGCCTCAAGATCTCTCAGGAAAAAAAAAGGTATGCAACCATTGAGAAAGACGCATTAGCAGCCACAGGCAAGGAATTCTCTGATTATGTCATGGGATTATGGTTTAAAATTGAAACTGACCACAAGCCTTTGGTTACTCTTCTTAACCTAAAGAGAATTGCAAAAATGCCGCCTAGAATTCAACATTTTAGACTGAGACTCATGAGATACAATTCATTTATTGAGTATGTTCAAGAGAAGTACCAGACAACAGCAGATGTATTGTCAAGAATACCAGTCAAACTCAAAAACTTCAATATTATAGAGGAAGTGGAAGCATATACTTCGCTCATCACTAAAAATCCAACAGTCACTGAGAAGAGGTTACAAGAAGTTAAGCAAGAACAACAGAGTGACGAGTGCACCAAAATAAAAGAGTATTGCCAGAGTGGATGGCCAGAGTAAACTCCAAATAATCCAGTATTTCACCAATACTTCAAACAAAGAAAACATCTCACAATCATCGATGATTTCTTAGTTTCTAACCACAGGCTAGTCATCCCTAAAACACTCCTGACTCGAGGTTCTTCAGAAAATCTATCAAGGTCACTTGGGAATAGCAAAATGCTGAGCAAGAGCCCAACAGCCAGTTTGGTGGCCAGGCATCAGTCACTCCACTTAATCACAAATTGCCTTACGTGTGCAGTGCATATTTTGCAGCAGAATGATGCACTTGCACCTTTCCTATGAGGCCATGGGAACGTTTGGCAATGGATTTATTTCAATTTAAAGGCAAAGCTTTCACTATTGTCATTGAATAGTACTCGAGATGGTTTGAAGTGAGTAGATTATATAATACCACAGAGCAGGCAGGCATTGCATTACTAAGAACCACCATCGCGACACATGGGTCAGGACTTTGCCCTCAGCGGGGGCGAGTGGGAGCGGTCGGGAAGCTAATCACCGCCCACAATCGGGCCACGACCGCGATTTCACGCTGGCGGGCCAATTAAGGCCCACACAGCATGAAACGAGTGCTGCAGCACTTAGCGCTGCCTGTCTGTAGGGGGGTCCAAGCAGGGAACTTCATGCATGTGTGTAAGTGTGCGTGGGAAAAGCTCCCAAGGCAAAGAGCTGCCTCAGGGAGATGAAGATATAAAAAATTAAAAATAAAGAATTTTAAAATGTTGAAAATCATGTGCCCTCATGTGACTCTGAGCAGGGACATGCTAGAAATTAGTATGAAAACTTTTTATTTTTATGATGGATTGAAACCTCATCCCCTCCTCCCATGGATGAGGTTTCGCAAAAAATGCAAAGGCTGTTTGGCCTTTTTGCCTGCCTGTCCGCCAACCGTAAGGTTGGTCAGGCAGCGAAGAATTTAATTCAATTAGATTGTTAACGGCCTTAATAGCCTGTTAACTGTCGGCAGGCACACTGCCAACTCCCACATGTGCCTGACCAAAATATTGAACAAGCGAGCGATGATGTCAGGACGCTCAGCCAACGTCATCGCGTGTCATTTTACGCTCGTTCAGGTCCGGCGTGCACCCACCTGACGAGCAGAAAATTCTGGCTATGGCATCCCAGACATTGTGGTGTCAGACAGCAGTCCTCAGTTTGCTAATGAACTGTTCCATAACTTTGCTCAGGAATATGGTTTCATGCTTGTGACTAGTTTTGCCTAGATATTCTCAATTGAACGGAGAAGCAGAAAGAGGAGTTTGAACAATCAAGGAATTGATTAAAAAGGAATGAGGATATTAACTTAGCCTTTCTTAACTACAGAACCGCGCTGCTAAAAATCAGGCTCTTGCCTTCAGATCTGTTGATGGGGAGACGGCTGTGAACACAACTCACAGCTCCCCAACAAACACTACAACCTAACATTACCTCAGATGATCATGAGAAAGTTAGGAAGTGTGAAGAGCACCAAAGAGATGGTCAAGCTCGTATTTCAACTTCAGGCACAGAGCACAAGACTTGAAAGCTCTACAGTCCGGGGACAGGGTGGATAGGAGATCAACAGAAAGAAGGCATTGTGATAGAAAAGCTCCACAGTCGAGATCTTATAAAATTGACATGGACCAGGGAAATATCAGAAGGGACCGACAAGCCTTAATATCATTGGGAAGGAAACCAGTGGAACCTTGGACATACTATTTAGATCTAGGTGGACGCAAGGAACCAAGAAACAAGCAGAAACGCTACAACTGCCCAGGTGGAAGACACTCCTATTGAACGACAAGAGTCCAGTTCATCCTCAACCTTGAAACAACATCAAGACCAGATCAGGGAGATTGGTCAAGGCACCACAGAGACCAACCCTGTGAAATCTGAGACTTTGCAGGGGAGGATATATATAATTGGGATGAAGATGTGGAGGGAGGAGATGTAGAGAAAAGGGTTAACATCAGGAGCACCTGACATTGATGTATCTGCTGATGTAACTATGATACAATGTCACACTAAGAGACTGAGATTTGGTGGGAAGCAGAAGTACTATCTCATGTAGAGTGCTCAGATGTACATATATCACCTGTAAATAAACAAGAATGGTTTTTACAAATAATGGTCTACAATAGCATTCTTAGGGTAACAGGCAAACCCTGAAGAAACCCCATCTAGTCCCTGAGCCCAAGACAAAACAGGAAACATGCCAGACAACTTGCACACAGAAAGCTCCCAAACACAGCAATGAGAATAATAGTCAGTTTATTTTTTGAAAAAAAAAGAGGTACTGGGTGAGGGATAAATATTGATCAGGACACTGGGATAACTGTCCTGCTCTTCTTAAAAGTCTTTTAAGTCCACTCTAGAGAGCAGATATGGCCTTGGTTTAATCTTCCAACTGAAAGACAGCACTTCCAGTAGTGGAGCACTCAGTACAGCGGCGCGCTCCCTCCACACTGCACCAAAGTGTCAGTCCAGATTTTTTTTGTGCTCAAGCTACTGGATTGGGACTTGAACCCACAATGTCCTGACTCAGATGAGAGTTTTACCAACCTGAGACACAGCTGATATCTAATGAAAGTGAACATTTAAATCAGAGGATAATGGGACATTGAAAGAAATGCCCAGAACCCTGACACAGAGGAGTCCAAACAATGACAGAGGGGAAAAGAGAGAGAGAGAGAGAGAGAGCGCGAGAGAATGGAGAGGTTATAAAATCATAACGACATCACACAGCATAAAAGGAGGTCATTCGGCCCATTGCTTCTGTCTGGCTTTTTCAAAGGGCAACCCAGTTGGTCCAGTTCCATATATCCCTGCAATATTTTCTCCTCCAAGTATTATCCAAATTCCCTTTGGAAGGCTACTATTAGTCTGCTTCCAACACCTAATGGCCTTCTCAAAGGCAATTTGGATGGGCAATAAATGCTGGCCTAGCCAGTGGCACCCACATCCCATGAATGAATACACTAAAAAAAAATCAGGCAGAGCATTCCAAATCCTAACCACTCACTGCATAAATGAAGCTTTCCCTCATGTCCTCATTGCTCACATATAAAAATAAACCTGTGGCTGTGTTTGTTGTGGTTTCTGTGCCACTTTCATTCTTTACCAGATTCTGTCAGTTTGCCTTCCACTCACACTCTACGAGCTTTCTCCCATTTTCAGCCTGTGTTGTACTTTCTCTGTATGCCTCAGGTGCTACTTCAAGAATTATAGAGCTGATCTTTTCTTTCTAGAGCCTGCATGTTGGAGCTTGGGGCCTGGGAGTGGGGGAAGGCTGTCTGAGGCCTGCTGGGGCATGTGTGAATGAGAGATAATGTTACCTAAGCCTAGACAGCCCAGGTTGTCTCTGTTGCTATGGCAAAACTTTAGGCTGATACTGGGACTGGTGCTGAGTGCGAAGGCATTGAGGACCCACGAGGAGCCTGCCAGGGAGAGTTCACTGTCAGAGTGCTACACTGTGAAGTAGGATAAGGCCAGGGAATGCAGCAAGGCAGTGGCTATGAAATAAGTTCAAGACAACCCACTGCCACTTTCATAAAGCAACATAGATATATGTTGTGAAGAGGACGTGAGGAGGTTGCAGATGGATATAGATAGGTTGACTGGGCAAAGATCTGGCAAACGGAGTTTAATGTGGGAAAATGTGAAGGTGTTCACTTTGGCAGGAAGAACAAAAAGGCTGAGTATTACTTAAAGGGAGAACAGCTGCATAATTCTGGAGGTACAGAGGGATCTAGGTGTTCTAGTACATGAGTCACAAAAAGTCAGTATGCAGGTACAGCAGGTAATTAAGAAGGCTAACGAAATGCTATCCTTTATTATGAGAGGGTTAAACATAAAAGTAAGGATGTTATGCTTCAGTTATACAGGGCATTAGTGAGACTGCACATAGAATACTGTGTGCAGTTTTGGTCTCCTTATTTAAGGAAGGATGTAAATGCATTGAAGGCAGTTCAGAGGTGGTTTACTAGATTGATACTTGGAATGAGTGGGTTGTCTAATGAGGAAAGGTTGCACAGACTGGGCTTGTTTCCACTGGAGGTTAGAAGAGTGAGGGGTGATTTGATTGAAGTATACAAGATCCTGAACAGCCTTGACAAGGTGGATGTCGAAAGGATGTTTCCTCTTGTGGGTGAGTCCAGAACTAGGGGGCACCGTTTTAAAATTAGGGGTCACCCTTTTAGGACAGAGATGAGGAGAATTTTTCTCTGAGGGTTGTGTAACTTTGGAACACTCTGCCTCAGAAGGCGGTGGAGGCGGGGTCATTGAATATTTTTAAGGCAGAGGTAGATTGATTCCCTTGCCTAACAAGAATCTAAGGTTATCAGGGTTAGATGGGAATGTGGAATTTGAAACAAGAAGATCAGTCATGATCTTAATGGTGAAGCAGGTTTGAGGAGCCGAATGGTCTACTCCTGTTCCTATTTCTTATGTTCTAAATATAGCTTTACCAGGGTCACCACTTCCCAAGAGCTTAACCACAAAATTACCTCATTAAAGATGGTGAGCGTTATATGGACCAGGGCCCAAGATCTCGCAATTTCCTCCTGAATTATTCAGCACAGGACATTTATTCTTTATATTTCTCGTACTTTACACCTGCTTGTTTTAAATTTCATCTGCCACTGTTTTACCAACTTACATCTTTGTCCAACTCAGAAATGGTAATACAGAGGAGGATTAGATAAACTTGCAGGTATAAATGTTCAAGAACAAATAGCTATGCATTCTGGATGGTGCAAGATATCTAAAGAGGAGGATTTTTCCTATGGCAGGCAGGCTGGGTGGGAGCGGGCAGACATGGAGCTGATCACCGTTCACAATTGGCTGCGCGCCGCCATTTTACACAGGCGGGCCAATTAAGGCCCAGCCAACGTAACACACGGCCAGTAGCACTCAGCGCTACCGGTGCGGGTGGGGGGAGGAGGAGGGAGAATTGGGGGCTGCGCTCTTTCGCGCGCTAAAGAGCGCAGCAATCTCCCCGAGGCATGCAGCTGCTTCGGGGAGATTGAACGGAGAATGAAACATTTTAAATAAACGATGTAAAAATTGATTTAAACATGTCCCCTCATGTGACAGTGTCACATGAGTTGGGACACGTTTGTGAAGGTGGGAATATTAATTTATTGGCTTTATAAAGGCTTCAGGAAACCTCATCCCGCCTGTGGATGAGGTTTCCTGAAAAACGTGAAGGCCACTTGGGCTTTTCGGCTGCCCGCCAACCTTAAGGTTGGTTGGACAGTGTTCTTAACTAGTTTAGTTTAACTACTTTCTTAATGGCTTTAATAGGCTGTTGACGTTTCAGCGGGCATGCAGCTGCCTCCAGCACGCGCCCGCCGAATGAAATGTCGAGATGACGTCGGGACGCACGCCCAACGTCATTTACGCATCGGCGTGTTGGGCCCGCCCCCACACGCCGACTGGAAGATTCAGCCCAAAGTGTCAAAGCATTCAGAGATGGAGAGGTGGAAAGAAAGAATTCAAAAAAAATTAGGGCCCAGGCAGCTGAACAGCTACCACTGGAGAGCAATTAAAATCAGGGATGTGCAAGAATTGATGGAGTGCAGAAATCTCAAAAAAGGTGTCAATAAAATATAATCAGATTTAGACAACACAACCAACTTGTGCTGCTCCTAAGGTTTGTTGCACTGGGTCAGATTTGGATGATCCTCCATTGGAAGATCGGTCAGAAAAGCCGGAGGAAGTTAAGTGTGCGTTCTTTTGTCTAATCATGGTGGGGAAACAGGGTTTCTGATCCTGATCGGAAGATCTGGCCTACATTTCCAAAGCAAACAGTTACTTACTCGTACATCTCATCCCAGGGGCCATTATCCATGTGCAAGACTAGACTGTGGCCAACAAGCTATTCAACTGTAAGGGCTTCGCACCCAAGCCCAACACAATTGCACGCACACAATTTCTAGCAGGGGGCCCCTGGACAGTGATCAGGAGAAAAGAACCCCAGAGGGGATTTCCTCTCTCCTGTTAAAAGGTCAATTGTAAACTTCTTTAAAAAATGTCAGCTATGACTGAGTGGGTAAAACTCTCACTTCAGAATCAAAAGGCTAAAGGCTGAAGTCCAACTCCAGAATGTCCAACACTTAATCCAGACTGACAACCCCAGTGCTCTACTGAATAAGTGCTGCACTGTCGAAGATGCCGTTTTTTTTTGAGACATTAAACTGAAACACCATAAGTCCCCTCAGGTGGATGCAAAAGATCCCATGGCTGCTATTTTGAAGAAGGGCAGGGGGAGCTCTTCCTGGTGTTCTGGTCAATGTTGATCTTTCAATCAACATCACGAAAAAAAAGAGCGGAATTTTCCACTCCGGAGACTAGGTGCAGTGGCGGGTGGGGTAAGCAGCGAATTTCCCACTGATCGGTGTGTTGAGTTCTCACACCCAATCTTCCACTTGCAATCTCATTAATAATGCATAGACCAGTTGCCTGCTGAGTCACATGGTGGGGTGGGCACTGATTCGTCCACCTGCCATCGCGTAGCGGGGCAAGCAATGATTCGTTCACCCGAAGTTCCTGACCCCTTGGAGACCCTGGTCCAGCAGGTTTGCTGCTTTTCACTTCGCACAGCAGCTAACTGCAGTTTTGGCTGCTGACCTTCTCAAAGATTAGGGCCTGGTGAAACATGAGGGTTGGACAGCCAAGGCCCAATGCTGACCTTGCTCTTGATAAAGACCTTTCAGATCACTGGCATGTCACTCAGAGACAGGAGAAATGCACTTGGGTATCCTTGCCTGCACCTTATTCCTCCTGGAACCGTGTGGCTATCAGTATCACATGAGCACGCCTTCCGCATCAAGCTGCTTCAAAGGCATCCTCTTGTGGAAGCTCACCATCACCCCCCTCCTCAGCTTCACGCCCTTTCAGGACTTCATCACCAGAGCAGTTCTCAGCCTCCTCCATGTCTCCCTCCAGCAAGTCATCTCCCTTTTGAAGTTCCAGGTTGTGCAGAATGCAACCCACCACTACTATGTGGGATACTCTCTGTGGAGAGTACTGCAGAGCCCCACTGGAGCAATCCATGCATCGGATGCACATCTTTAAGATCCTAATGGTCTGCTCTATGATGGATCTTGTCGAGTTATGTGCCACATTATATCTCTCCTCCAAGGCACCCTGAGGACGGACGGAAGCACGCGTCATGAGCCATTGTTTCTGCAGGTACTCCTTATCACCCAGCAGCCAGCCCTGTAAGCACTGCGGCCCTTCAAATATCTGAGGCATCTGGGAGTGACACAGGATGTATGAGTCATGGGTACTCCCAGGGTACCTGGCATAAACGTGCATGATGTGCTTCTGATGATTGCGCACCAGTTGAACATTCACAGAGTGGAACCCTTCCCTGTCAATGGAGCTCCCAAAGCCACATGTGTGCAATTGATTGCAGCATGTACTCTTAAGGAAATCAGAGATTGCCACAAAGCCCAGGAGTCTGGCCGCCTGGCCGGCTTCATCTAGTGTGAATCTCACATAATGATGAGCCTTACTGTACAGGGCATCTATCACCTCCCTGATACACGTATGTGTTGAGGACTGAGAGATGCTGCATAAGTCCTCTATGGATCCCTGGTATGATCCACTGGCATAAAAATTGAGTGCGGAGGTGACCTTAAGGGGCACTGGCAGGGCATGTCCTCCCAACCCACGTAGTGCTAGATCATCCCACATAATATGGCAGATATAGAAACATAGAAACTAGGAGCAGGAGTAGGCCATTCGGCCCTTCGAGCCTGCTCCACCATTCGTTATGATCATGGCTGATCATCCAACTCAATAGCCTGCTCCCGCTTTCTCCCTTTGATCCCTTTCGCCCTAAGAGCTATATCTAACTCTTTCTTGAAAACATACAATGTTTTGGTCTCAACTACTTTATGGTAATGAATTCCACAGGCTCACCACTCTCTGGGTGAAGAAATTTCTCCTCATCTCAGTCCTAAATGGTCTACCCCATAACCTCAGACTGTGATCCCTGGTTCTGAACTCCCCCACCATCGGAGACATCCTTCCTGCATCTACCCTGTCTAGTCCTGTTAGAATTTTATAGGTTTCTATGAGATCCCCCCCCTCATTCTTCTGAACTCCAACGAATATAATCCTAATCGACTCAATCTCTCCTCATGTGTCAGTCCCGCCATCCCAGGAATCAGTCGGGTAAACCTTTGCTGCACTTCCTCTATAGCAAGTACATCCTTCCATAGATAAGGAGACCAAAACTGCACACAATATTCCAGGCGTGGTCTCACCAAGGCCCTGTACAATTGCAGCAAGACATCCCTGTTCCTGTACTTGAATCCTCTGGCTATGAAGGCCAACATACCATTTGCCTTCTTTACCGCCTGCTGCACCTGCATGCTTACCTTCAGCGACTGGTGTACAAGGACACCCAGGTCTCGTTGCACATTCCCCTCTCTTAATTTATAGCCATTCAGATAATAATCTGCCTTCCTGTTTTTGCTACCAAAATGGATAACCTCACATTTATCCACATTATACTGCATCTGCCCACTCACTCAGCTTGTCCAAATCACACTGAAGCATCTCTGCATCCTCCTCACAGCTCACCCTCCCACCCAGCTTTGTGTCATATGCAAATTTGCAGATATTACATTTAATTCCCTCATCTAAATCATTAATATATATAGTGAATAACTGGGGTCCCAGCACCGATCCCTGCGGTACCCCACTAGTCACTGCCTCCCATTCGGAAAAAGACACGTTTATTCCTACTCTTTGTTTCCTGTCTGCAAACCAGTTTTCTATCTATCTCAATACACTACCCCTAATCCCATGCACTTTAATTTTACACGCCAATCTCTTATGTGGGACTTTATCGAAAGCCTTCTGAAAGTCCAAATTAACCACATCCACTGGCTCCCCCTCATCAACTCCACTAGTTACATCCTCGAAAAATTCCAGTAGATTTGTCAAGCATGATTTCCCTTTCATAAATCCATGCTGACTCTGTCCGATTCTGCCACTGTTTTCCACGTGCTCAGCTATTAAATCTTTTATAATGGGCTCTAGAATTTTCCCCATTACCGACATCAGGCTGACTGGTCTATAATTCCGTTTTCTCTCTGCCTCCCTTTTTAAATAGTGGGGTTACGTTAGCTACCCTCCAATCGGTAGGAACTGTTCCAGAGTCTATAGAATCTCGGAAGATGACAACCAATGCATCCACTATTTCTAGGGCCACTTCCTTAAGTACTCTGGGATGTAGATTATCTGGCCCCGGGGATTTATTGGCCTTATGAGCGACCACGTCTCTTGACAAGCGTAGATAAATGCAGCATTGTCTTGCTCATCTCCAGATAGGAAGGGCATCTTCGATAGACCCTTGGTTTGAGAGTCATCTCTATGGGATCAGCCTGTCCTCCTCATCCTATAGGATGGACCATGGTCCTCAGGCCTGGCCTCTTTTTGAAGTTGTGCTAGGCAGCACCAGGCCTTTCTTCTCCTCCTCAATCAGATCACTGCCATCAGCCATCAAGGTAGCAGCATTAAGTGCAGGCTCCATTATTCACTCCTCCTCCTCCTGGTGGATAGATATGTGCAACAGATTGAGGAATGATGTGCAACTATAGTCAACCTCTCACTCGCCTGCAGAAAGCCACTGTCATGCCCTAGAGCTGTGTCTGCATTTCTCACCTTTCCCTGATCCAGTGTTTCAGCTGAGGCACTACCTCACAGATCAAGGGGACCAAGATGCCATCCCAGCTACTTGATCTCTTAATCTCAGGAGGTTGGAAGAGGCTTCAGCACATCCATGGTATGATCAGCCTTACCTAATGCATTACTACTATGTCTGATCTGGTATACTGCTTATGTTTAGCCTGCACTTTTGGAATGACTGGATGCCCTTTGGCCCATTAGCCACGCCAATTGGAGAAAGGACCGTAGCGTCTTTCATTGATCATCTTGCAGATATCCAGCAGCTGTGTTACCTTAATGGTTGGCTGCATCTTCCATTCTCACATTCCTCTGTTAATGCCCTGATTGAACTACTTTACTGGTGACCTCAAGTCCTGCACTCAGCTGTGGCTCAGTTCATAGCACCCTCGCCTTTGAACCAGAGGGTTGTGGGTTCATGTCCCACTCCCGGAAACCAAGAACTGTGATTGTACTCAAAAGAGTTGCAATCTGTGACTGTTGATAACTCGAAAGAGTTTAACAGGCTCAAGTTAAAGCACTCCAAATGTCAGTGGTTTCAATTGCACCTTCTGAAAACATTGAGCTGATAGAAGTCTGGAAGAGAGTTCATTTCCATGTTGTTACTCTAAGCAGTGTGAGGCTGCCCCCTGACAGGGCCCCTGAATCCAACCATGAGCTCCTCCCACACAGCCTCAGATCCCTCCTGTGCAGATTCTTTTGCAGTTTTGATTTTAAACTGAGTCTTTCATACCGACTGTCTTTCGGTCAGCTCTCCGGCTACTTCAGGGCTGGCCACAAGACCATTTCCCCTCCGTGAGTCTCTGTGCAACCTGTCCCTGTTGTGAAAGCCTCCCCTCCCCCACCGACACCACTCATGAGTCCAATGTGCAATCCTTCCCTCTCATGCCACACTAACCACTCCAGGACCCCGTTTCCTACACCAGAGTCTGAATGCACCCCCTCGCATTCATGCAATTCGAATCTGTGTCTGCATTTCAGTGTCTGCATTTCAGTATTCTATGTTGTGCTCTCGCTTCCCACCCCCAATCTTCCCGCTGCCTGCCATCGTGCTCCCCTCAAACACCACCATACCCCCTTCACCTCACGTCTCCGTCATCCATTCCACAATGCCCCGCCCGCCTCCCCCACACCACCTTCCCCCAGGTCGTCATGCTGGTCTCTGTTTGAGGGGAGACCTGCCCGAGGCCCACAGCACAATGCTGTCATCCCAGAGTATCCCAGCAGCTCCCATTGTGAGCAGCCCAGCTCAACGCCAGTGGCTCCCACTGGGAGCGGCCCAAGCATAAGCCCCCACCAGTGTGTGCTAACATTGGCATTGCTGAGGAACCGGAGCAGCGCTGTTGCAGATAGGCTCCGAATGTTGCACTCACCTCAAAGTCACGAGCAAACTGAGGGTGCACGCCATTAATATCCAATTGTGAATCATACTGGTCTAATTTCCCACTGGCGTGCCATGTAATTAGGATGGAGAGTGAGATTCCAACGGGTTGCATATTTAATGAATATTCATGACATGCTAATACTTACAAATGGAGTCCCTGTCATGGTTCAGCGGGAAATCCGACCCGCAGTCAGCTCTCCATGAAAGTGGGGAGGGGAAAATGCCGACCTGTTTTCCCACCGGGGGGATTCCAACTTTTGGCCTCTCACTGAATTTCCTCACCCGCCCGCCAGGAAACATGCCGCTGGCAGGACTGGAAAATTCCGCCCGAAATTATCTGGTCTTTATCACATTACTGCTTGTGGGATCTTGCAGTATGCAAGTTGACTGCTGTGTTTCCTGCATTAAAACAGTAACTACACTTGAAAAATACTTCATTGGCTGTAATGTATTCTGGGAAGTCCTGAGGTTGGTAAAGGTGCTATAGAAATGCAAGCATTACTTTACAGCACAACGCATTTGAGCTGCTATTTATGCTCTGCATGAGCCTACCCCCAGCATGACTTCATATTACCCTGTCTTCATAACCTTCCAGCTTCCTTCCTAATGCCTCCTCAGCTGAGATCAACTAATGGCATCAATGCTGATGATATTGTGTAAATAGCCAGATAAAGACTTCTATCAGAGGCAAACTCCTCATCAAGTTCACAGACAATTCCATGCAATAACATGCAATGAGGGTAGACCCAGATAACATTCTACATCTGTACCTGAGCTACCCGCTGTTAATTCAGAGGCCGATGACATTGGTCTTCACTGTTCCCACTGTTCGTCAGATAGTCAAAGAGAACAAAGCCATAGGCTGATTCAGAGTCTGCCTGGCATTGGGAGAGGGAGAGAGATGGATAGAAAGAAAAGAATAAAGATATAGTCGCCCCAAACAGGAGAGCACAAAGAGAGGGTGTGGAATGCGAGGAATGTTCTAAGAACAGACACTTACCCGAAAATTCACTTTCTGAATGACCTGCTGGGGATCACTCTCCAGAATGACCCTGTCAGGGGAGCAGAAGGACAGAACCAAAGTAAAAACACAGGATAAAAAACATGGCTAGAGCTAGAGACTGACTGGTCGTTAATCCAGCTCCCTCGCACTAACTAAACAATCCTTCTACCCAGTGCCCTGTGTCACTGACTGTATTTTTGAATAACACTGTCTCTCAGATTTCCACTCCCATCTGTGTGAAGAAATGCTTCCTGTCATCACCCCTGAAGAACCCGTTTCTTATTTTAAGGCTACCCACCCTTATTCTGGACTCTGCCACCGGAGGAAATAGTTTTTCTATGTACCCTATCAAATCTTATCATTTTAAATTACCTCAATGGATCACCATAAATCTTCTAAACTGAAAAGAATACAAGCCAAACTTATGCACCTCGTCCTCATAACAACCCTCAAATAGACAGAAACTTAGATTTTGGGTCTAAAATTTCCAAAGTACAAATGGTGTAAAAATGATCTCACCCTCCATCCACAATCTCATCCATGATAAGCAGAACACCATCCATATTCTCCATTAGAGATTTCTTTTCCACATTTTTCCTGAAAAATATAAAACAGATTACCAAAATAAATACTGCCATGAGGATGTGCTTTATGCCAAATAATGATCTTTAGTCCACCAGTCCTCAATTAAAAACAGACTTCTTAAAAACACAAGAAACCAAAGTGACTTGAACTCACAGCCCAAGATGGCTAACCCCAATTTGCATTACCATCCATTCCATATTCTAAATCATTGGAGTGAAATCTGTCTGTCTGAAAAACCCATTAAAGACGATGACTTCAGTAGAGTGTGAAAGACTCATCTCCTGTCTCAGTAGCAAGGCATCTACGGCAATTACCTGATTTATTCAACTGTCGAAGACAGACCACTGGACAATGGGACATGGCTAAGTTAGCTTCCAGACATGAGCTACTCAAGTCACCTTTGGAATACATGGACAATGTCTTTCTTTTTAATTCCCCTGGCAGTTGGAGAAGGAAGATCCCATGACAAACTAATCCTTTATATGCTTTAAGCCCATGTTTTCGCAGCAGAAGTGAGGACAAGCAGCTTATGGAGAATATCTAAGTGGCATCCCTTCTGCTTCCTTTTTTCTCCAACCCATCTGGTGAGCCGATGTTTGCTGACTATGATCATCCAGGGATGACCTGCTGCAGACAAAGATTTCTGCAGAAACTACTGTCTCCCAAAGAACAACCAACTCAGTCATCTACATCTACAAATCAGAAGCATCAAGACCATCGAATTTGGCCTGAAGCCAGCCAGGGCACCAAACTACAGAGCATATACTATTTTATCTTTTTATGGACTCTAATTTGGTCAACATATCCTTCTCCGCTCTGTAATCTGTATTTGTGTGTGAGAGAACTTTGCTCATGTGTGAAAGTTGCATTATTTTACTTAGATTGGTTTAAGAATAATAAAGTAATCTCTTTCAAAAAACACGTCCTATTGGTTATTATGATCACAACACAAACGATTAAGTAGCCACTGAATTGGCAAGTATATCTTTTTCAAACAAAAAAAACCCGTTACGGTCAAACAAGGAGTGGACAAAGAAGGGAACCATTTGACCTCTCTTCGTGACAATAGAAGGTTAAGGTTTATAATTTTCATATACTGATGATCTCTCTGATTGGGCTATGAATGGTACCGGAAAATAATACCAACAACAACTTGTATTTATATAACATCTTAAATATATCAAAATATCCCAAGACACTTCACAGTAGCACAATCAAACAAAGATGACACTGAACCACATGAGGAGATATAAAGATCTGGTTACCAATAGGTAGTTACAAGGAGGGTCTTCAAAGGAAGAGAGGTGCAAGAAAGGAAAGCTTTGGGGAGGGAATTCTAGAGCTTAGGGCCTAAACGGTGAAGGCATGGGCACTAATCATGGGGTGAAGGAAGCAGGGAATACACCAAAATTGTAGGAACACAAAGATGAAGCAGGTTACAGAGTTAGAAAGAGATGAGGCCAAGTAGGGATTTGAATACAAGGATTAGAATTTTAAAATCAAGGTGGTGCTGGACTGAAAACCAATATAGGACTGTTTGGTGAATGGGACCAGGAGTTAAGATATGGACAACAGAATTTTGGATAAGTTCAAGTTCATTAGTCAAGCCTAGAAGTAACAAAAGCATTGATGAGGTTTCAGCAGTAGGTGATCCGAGGCAGGGCTGGAAACAGGAGGTTTTACTGAGGTGCAAGTAGGTGGTCTTTATGATGGTGTGGATATGGGTTCAGAGGCTCATCTCAGGGTCAACTGAGGGCCAAGGTTGGAAACAATCTGATTCATCCTGACAGAGTGTCCAGGGCTGGGAGCAGGGAGGCCATAAATCAAATTGGTGAGAAGGGAGTTTGGGGTGGGGGGGGTGGGGGGGGGGGAGACGGATTTGGGGATAGAATGTTTTCATTGAGCTATAGTTACACAGAGTAAAGGCTTAACTCCCTATCTAACAGCACTGTGGGTGTGCCTACACCAGAGGGACTGCAGCAGTTCAAGGAGGCAGCTCACCACTTCCTTCTCAAGGGCAGTTAGGGATGGGCAATAAATGCTGGCCTAGCCAGTGAATGAATAAAAAAAAACTTTTATAGTCTCACTTACCGTAGCATTTGGCTCAAAGAATCGAACAGGCAATTGAGAACAGCCATTAACATGAGCTGTAAATAGACAGAATCAGTTACACATTACATTGACGTCCATGATATTATAACTGAGTGAACTTCATGTAATGATACCAATTATTTTATACAGAAAATCAGAATTATGCTGATGCAACAATATCTTGAATCTATATAGCACCTTTAACATTGGAAAAACAGACAAGTTGTGTCAGTGAAAGGTAATGAGATGAAAGAAAAGAATGGCGGAGGTACTAGGAGAGTCTGTGAAAAGCTCAAAGAGCTGGGTTTTAAAGAGGGTTTTTAAACAGCAAAGGAGATAATGTCAGAGTATAGGTCACAAACAGCTGAAGGTACAGCCGCCAATGTTGGGATAAAGGAAATTTGGGATGTTCACAAGACTAAAATTGGAGGAGTGTAGAGATCTTGGAAGGTTGTGTGGCTGGAGGAGTTTACAGAAACAAGGAAGAGCAAGGCCTTGGAGGGGTTAGAAAATGAGGATGAAAATTTAAAAATTAAGGGCTCTCTGGAAGCCAGTGTAAATCAGCAAGCATGGAGGTGATGGGTGAATGGGGTTGGTGTGAGTTAGGACAGAGTTTTGAACGAACTCAAAATGTCTTTGTTGGTGTTTATGCTCCACATGACCCTCCTCCCACTCTATTTACTTCACATCTTCCTATTAACATATCCTATTTCTTTCTCCCTCATATGTTTCCAATGTCTTTGGCCCCAAGATTTGAGAATGAGTCAGATCAATGGCATGGGATGGGTGGAAACTGCCCCAAGCCCTAGGATCTGGTTGCTGATTGGGTCTCTAGAATTCCTAGCCCACTTTTTTTTAGTAAAACTATGAATAACATATGCAGCAAACTCCCAGTGCAGTTCAGACAGCTGGATATGTAAAACATTACAGATATAATGAACAAGCTGCCATGTCTGAAAGGGCTGATAATTGTTACATTTTATAAATGGACAAGAGTTATCATACAGGAAAGAGAGGAGATAATTGGTGAACAAATTAGATGTAACAATGGTGTCTTGTTGGAGAGATACGTCTGCTGCTCTAAGCTAGAAATAACAATCAGAACGGAGTTCCGAAAATGTTCCGAAGGAGGCATCTTGGGCTCGAAGCATTAACTCTGTTTCTCTCTCCACAGATGCTGCGTTTAACCAGCATTTTCTGTTTTTATTTCAGATCTCCAGCTTCCGGAGTATTTTGCTTTTATTTTAATATAAGTTGGTTATCAACCAGTAAATCCTTCCAATGTGCCTATGGAAGGCAGCAAGAGTGGAAGAGTCTCCTAGTCAGCCACGCTTGATGCAGAGTGGCGCTGTGAAACTATAGCCTCTGGTGACAGGCTCGTGACCTGTTCCAGGGAAAAACTAGCTACAGAAACAGACATAAGCATGTGCTTCGTCTGCCTTATGTGTCACTTGGCATGGTTAAGAATCAAGATATTAGTGTAGAGAACTCTGTAACATTTGTTATTTTTAGACAACCTGCTTAAAATAAGTGGGTTAAAATTGAGCACAAAGCAATGTTATTGGAAAGGGTTAAGCACCCATACAGTAATAATCACACACAGGGTAGGTTTTGTGTAACAGTGTTAAATGGGTAACAGCAAATCAGCTGACCTATTTTTATTTTCACTGAAGACAATCAGGAAGATATTGAGCAAGCTTCTGTCTCTCTATCTCACACGCACAGCTGCTTTACACTGTCGCAAAGTCACAATCTACCCCACAGTCATCTCTCTTACAATCCATCACTGTAACACTGTCACTCTTAATTCTATATTGCTACATTACTGTCAAACCATAATCACTTTTTAATTATGTTGCTCCACACTATGTTATAATTCTACTTTTTGCTACTCCTTGTTACTATCTAACAATAATATAGCAAGAAATAGTGACAATATTACTCTACAGTACTGAACATTACTATAGAGATCAAGAATTCTGTAAAGTGTAAATATTTTTATTCTCTCCCTAATTCTCGACAATCCTTGTACCAGTTGTAAGAGCGACAAGAGGTTCCCTCAAGGCTCTTACCACTGTTGCTGAGCTGTTCCACAGGAGGCTGTGTCAAAACGAATAGGCAACAACCTCTTGCGTGTTCCAGTGACATTTGGACTCCACTTAGCACTTCCCAACACATCTGTTGCAAATTGAGCAAAAGAAGGTTTTTTTTTTACCTCATTTTCCTGTGAATTCCCTACGATGTAGAAGTACAAATCGACAGAACTTTTATAGATGATTGTCAGTCCCTCCAGGAATGCAATTTCACCTGTTTCAGTCAAAGGACAGAGAGGGTCAGAATTTCACTGGGATTAAACAATTTTGTCCTTCCAGTTTCCTCTCTCTCTAATCTGCTCTTCATTTTGGAGCTGATCAATGTCTTAGTTACATCTACCTGCCTTGATTCTGTATCCCTCAATAGCCTCACCTAGCAAAAATCAATCTCAGTTTTGAAATTTTCAACTGATCCCCAGACTCAGCTTTTTGGGGAAAGACAGTTCCAGATTTCTATGCCCCTTTGTCATAACATCACCTCGAATGTCCTAACTTGGATTTTAAGGTTATGCTCCCTTGTTCTGGAACTCCCTGCTACAGGAAACAATTTATCCCTATCTAGCAGAACACTTTTAATTATCTTAAATACCTCAATTTAATCACCTCTTCATCTTCTATAGTCAAGTGAACACAAGCCTCATCTATGCAATAAAAGCAGTAAATGCTGAAAACACTTAGCATCTGTGGAGAGAGAAGCAGAATTAACGCTTCAGCTCAATGACCTTGCATCAGAATTGCTAAAAGTTAGGGTTACTTTTTAATCTTGAAGCGTTGCTTTAGAGGCAAAAAATTCTGTAAACAGTGAATATCTCTTTTATCCGCCAATTCTGTTACAACCGACATAAATATTACCAAGAATGGTAGGAAGTGCGTAACAGATGCTGCCTGACCTATTGAGTATTTCCAGCATTCTGTTTTTATTTCAGATTAAAAGTATCTGCAATATTTTGCATTTCTTCCACTCTATTATTGGTCCTCATAAATTTAACCCTTTTATTCCTGGTAACATTCTGGTAAATCTGTGCTCCACCCTCTCTAAGTCCAATATATCCTTCCTGAGGTGCGATACCCAAAACTGAATGTTGTTACTCCTGATCAGCTTTGACTGGAGCTTTCTACAGCTGACAGCCAACTTGCACTCTTTTATATTACTTTTTACGGCCCCCTTGAAATATTCCATGAACCTTTTAAAATAATTATTGTGCCGGCCCAAAAATTTTTAAATGATTTCTGTACCTGGATCCCTAAATCTCTTTACTGCCCTACACTTCCTAACTTCTCAACACTTAGAAAATAGGCTGAATCATCTTTCAGAAAATAGGCTGATCCATCTTTCTTAGATCCAAAATGGATGACTTAACACTCATCTCAGTGAATTGCATCTGACACAGTCTATTGTTATACAGAGGATTTCATAATCTCAATTAAAAGTCACATGTCAACTCTTAGTACACATACACACCTTGATATCAGAACATCAGCAACCTTTTCTCGATATGTGGAGATCACAAACTCTGTGACCTTCTCTTGATATCAGTAACTTTGAACAGTTTTTTAGTTCAAGTTGATCAGCATGCCATCCACCACCTCCATCACCAGAGCACACTGGCTGCACATGTGAACTGTCTACAAGATACACTGTAGCAACTCAAAGAGGCTACCTCAGCGGAACCTGCCAAATCTTGTGACCTCTACCACCTAGAAGAACAAGGGCAGCAGCCATATGGGAACACCGCCACCTGCAAGGTCCCCTGCAAACCACACAACATCCTGACTTGGAAATATATCACCGTTCCTTCGTCATTGCTGGAACTCCCTTCCTAACAGCACTGTGGGAATCCCTTCACCACACAGACTAGCAGTTCAAGGCGAAGGCTCATCACTACCTTCTCAAGGGCAATTAGGGATGGGCAATATTAATGGCTGGTTTGCCAGTGATGCTCACATCCCAAGGATTAATTTTTAAAAATTAAGTTTTCTGAAGATTGCCTAAATCACTCCGACCCCAGTGATATAGTGGGTCAGTTCTCCAGCCAGTGAGACACCGAATCATCTTAACCAATGCCGTGTCTCTGGTCAGTGCTAAGTCAGCTGATGTCAGGCAGACAGTATTATGAGCACTAGAATGCATCTCATTTTCAGTCTCAGGAGGGGATGGCAGAAATCAGTCGTGGTGCCCACTCTTTATTTCAGTCCAGTAATAGTTGTAGAGACATTATGGCACAAAGGAGGGAGGCATTCAGCCCCGTGAGATGATTCTGCAATTTCATCAGATCATGGCTAATTTGTCTCTTGACCCCACCTATCTGCTTTGGTTCCATAATCCTTAATACCCATGCCCAATAAAAGTTTATCAATCTTAGTTTTGAAATTTTCAATTAACCCCAAGATTTAGGGGAAGAGAATTCCAGATTTCCGCTTCCCTTTGTGTGAGAAAGTGCTTCCTAATATCACCCCTGAACAGCCTAGCTCTAATTTTGTTCTGGGCTCCCATATCAGAGGAAAAGAGTTTCCCTCTGTCAACCCTATAATCATCTTAAACACTTCAATTAGATCACCTCTTAATCCTCAATGCTCATAGAAATACAAGCCTAGTTTAGGCAATCTGTCCTCACAATTTAACCCTGGTATCATTCTGGTGAATCTGTGCTGCACTCTCTCCGAGACCAATATATCCTTCCTGAGATACAGTGCCTAGAACTGAAAGGAATCTGCATGAGAACAGGATTGGGTTTGGCTGTGATGTTCTGTCCCACACAGAACAAATCACACAGCCACCCTGAGGAGTGGGAGGAGAGTGAAGGTGGAGAACTTAAACCAAATTTAGCAATGGCACTGGTAAAGGAGGGTAGGCACACTTACTGTCATTTTTATGTGTCTTGCTGAAAATATTCTTTTCAAAATTCCTCTGTTCCTTTGTGGAAGGATAGGCATCATCATAATACTGTGGAGCAGAAGAATAAGAAAGAGAACCAGAGAGAGAGAGAGAGAGAGAGGGAGAGAGACAGAATCATTCCCATGAAGGTTACTAAGGAAACAACAGCTTCATCAAACTGCTACCTTTTAGGAGTTACCTTGGCATGCAGACGCTCCCCATCATTGTCCAAGATGATGATTGCTTTGACAGTGTAGAGAGAGGGCTCCTAAAACCACAAGACAAGGGAAACACAAAGAAGAGACATTTTCATCCAGGTCAATGGCTAGTGTTTATTTCTAAATTGGGTTAAAACTTCCTGTTCCTAGCATGATTCAAGTTGCTGTCAATGCCCCATTGCATTACTCATTGGAATCTGTCTGCTGCTCTATTTATGTTCCATGTTGATCTCTGTCCTGGGATCCTGCAGGGGACCTGGATATTGGCTGAGGAGAGCATGAGCAACAAGCAATACTCCTCAGCCTAACCGTGTCAGTGTCACTCTTGCTTCTCTGTGACACTGTCAGAGTCAGCAGTTAATGGGTTCAAATTTCACACAGAGACTTGAGTCTGGAATCTAAGTTGACACTCACAATGTAGTACTGAGGGAGTACTGCACTGTCAGAGCTGCTGTCTTTTAGATCAGATGTTAAACTGAGGCCCTATTTGTTCTCTCAGATGAATGGAAACAATGATGATGGGGTTGAGCGACCTGAGGGAAGGGAGGCCCACAACTTCTTTGTGGGTTTGATGGAACACCCTTAGTCCCACAGGAAAACTTAACATAAAAAATTAAAAGCTTACCTTCCTGGGCTTCCTGTGACACCCATTCCCCTTCCTGGCAGGTCTGGCCTGGTGATGGAATATGAACTGCTACCCCCCACACTCAAGCCTCCAACAAAAGTTGTCGATCAGGACCAAATCTACATAGTTAAAGGGGACCCCATCAACCTGGGGTAGTTGTTCCACTTGTCTGTTCAAAAGGGAAGGTTAATAATATTGGAAACCTGTGGGAAGGCAGCAGGATGACAGGGTGAGGGGTGGGGGTTGGGGAAGTGACAAGAATTTCCACTCATTTAAATGGCCCCCTTCCCTCCAGGAGGGTGGAGTTGAAGCCTTAAAGTCACAATCACAGTGTAGAAACAATTGTGCAGACATGTCTCTTGGTTTTGCAATGGCCTCTTAGAATAGCTGCCTAAGATGGCACAAATTCTGTGATTCAAATGGAATGTAATTATACAGTAAGAGAGAGGTTCCCACTGGTGATGTCCTTCAGGAACTGCAAACCATGAAAAGCAAACATGTTTTGTAACACAATATTTACTGAGCCTCTCCATCTGGCATTAAGCCGGAGGAGCTGCCCATTCAACACACAGAGAGAGAGAGAGAGAGAGAAAAAGAGAGGAGAGAGAGAATGAGAATCAAACACAACTTTCAAGGCCTGGCTGACAAAACAATCTGGTCAATGCAACGCTAATGGAAGAGTCAAGTCAAGGGAAGTGGGAACAGGGACAGAATGGCAGAAGCACAAGGGCTTCTGACTGTCCCTGCTTTGCCTAGGCTTATCCCAGTTTCACTGAAATATGGGACACACTTGCTGGTACACCTCCCCAGTGGACCTTTACTCCGGTGACCATCAGACCCTACATGAAATATTTCAGCCTGTGGTGATCCCACTTGTAGGTAGTTGTAGCCCTCCCATCTCTTGAGTAAAAAAGTCATAGCTTCAAGCCCACTCTGGAAGATGTGAACACAAAATCTGGGTGACACATCCAGTACTGAGGGAGTGCTGCACTGTCAGAGGTGCGTCTTTCAAATGAGACATTGAATTGAGGCACCATCCACCTCCTCTGATGGGTGAAACAGATTCCATGGCATTAACTGAAGAGAGAAGGGAAGTTCCCTCCAGTGTCCTGGCCAACATTTATCCTTCCAATTAACACCTAAAACACATTATCTGGTCATTGCTGTTGGTGGGAGTTTGCTGTGCATGAACTGACTTCCCTATACCGTACAACACTTTAAAATAGCACTTAATTGGCTGTAAATGGTTTTGAGATTGCCAAATAAATGCAAGTTTTTCTGAACATTGGAGCAAGTTTTGTTTTAAAGTTGGCTGAAAATTGACTTAACAAATGTTGTGCAGCCAATCAGAAGGCCAAGATGTAAAGACTAACAGGTCATCCGACATTTATTTTTCCCGTTTTTGATGTGTATAATCTTTATGATTGTATGACTCCTTACTTTTACACAAGGACAGCTTGCGCACAACACTCAAAAGGCTTTATAGTCAAGGTCCCTCTGAGATGAATCTACTCATTCCCTGGGCAAGAGAAACAAAGCGGCATGGTGCAACCCACCTTCCACCCAGGACCCAACACTCTGCCAATCATTTCTATTTGACAGGGCGCCAGCGTACCAGAACTGCAATCCAGCTGGCTGCTGAAAGAACTGTCCTGAAATCACATTGATTTTAAAACTCCCATCTTGTTTTCAAATCCCCCCATGGCTTCGCCCCTCCCTACCTCTATAACCTCCTTCAGCCCCATAATCCTCAAAGTTCTCTGTGCTCCTCCAATTCTGGCCTCTGATGCATCCCTGGTTTTAATCATCACAGTTATCTAGGCCTCAAGCTTCAGAATTCCTTCCCTAAACCTCTTGGCGCCTCTCCCTTCTTTTCAGATCCCCCTTTGACCAAGCTTTTGGTCATCTACCCTAATGTCTCCTTCTGTGGCTTACTGTCAGTTTTGTCCAATTTCACTTTAGAAGTTTGGGCGTTTTGCTAAATTTAAAAGGCACAATACTAGTTGTTAAAATGCAGAAACCTACCAAAATGTCCATTTTATTTTTAAATCACAATTAATGTTTTCACCTCCTCTTGTGCCTCATGATGTGGACTCCTTACATTTATATGGGAGGCATATAAACGTCGCCACACTTCACAGCCAGAATGTTTGGGTAGCTGTCCCGTCAACCACTGCTGCAAGTGACTGACGTTGATTTTGTACATAATTTGTATATAACTATCCTCCACTTATTGCATTTTACTGGAGATGGAGTTGTGTTTGCTACAGACTCCTTTAAAAATATATACCCTGTAAACAGATATTGCATTCTCCAAATCCTGCCCCAAATTCCAACCCTGCCTGCAACTCATTGGCATCTCCGTTTATTATTAGACTCTTCTGGCCTCTCAAAATGTGTCACATATAATACAGTGACGGTTACATATGCAAATAAGAGTCCGGTTAGTAATAACTCTGCAGTGAACTTAAATCAGCAGCATTAAAAAAGCAGTAACAACCCTAATCCTCCCTCTGTCCGTTTGCTCCCTTTGACATTTTTTTTAAAAAGAGAAATCAGATTTGAAGGGAGCTCTGCATGTTTTGTTTAAAAGCGACTTGGTCCCACACTCAAAGTCAGGATTTAAGCTGCGTTCTGCGATGGTACTTTGAATAGCTGATCCAGTCATGTACCTGAAATTCACACCAACTAATATTTCTCCTAACACTGGCTGCCCGGAAGCGTTACACGTGTCTCCGCTAACGCCACATCACAGATTGACCCAGACGATTATCACAACTTCACACAGACACAGCTCAAAAAAAAAAATCATCCAGGGTAAAAAATTAAAAGCTTCACTCAGACTTTAAAATATCTTCTAGACATCCTCTTAAAGTAGCACACTTTGTAACCACGAATGTTTTTGAATACATAAAACATAAAAATAAATGTGGTAACTGAAAACTTTGTAACAAAAGTTAATTTTTTGATCTACACACGCATAAATAAATGAAGTAACAAACTTTGTATCAACAAAAGTTAACTTTAAAAAAAATTATAATGGTTAAAAATTGCCTTCTGCTTAACAGCTGGGAAATTTGCAGTATTTAGCCAGCTCGCCTGGTTTTAGTTTGTAGTTGGGGTCCTTCCAAAACAAAGTTCTGTCATGCACTGACTTTTCTCAGTTACAGAGCCGGAGTGTATGACAGAACCTTCGGCTTGGGAGACCTCTGCACAGCGGATCCTCAAGGGAAGACAGGAAGAATCACATCAGACAGATTCTTGTTTAAAGGTCGAATAAAACTTTCTCTTTGCATCTCAACACGGTATCGACATAAATGCGCTTCAGCAAAGCAGCCTGGATCTGAACTTACAGAAACTTCCGAACTCATTAAGCAAATAAAAAAAACCTATCATTTGATACCAGCTGGCTCTGTGATTTTTTTCTGTTGTAACTTGACAAGTTTTCTTTAATTTTGTTTCCTCCTCCCCCACCGCCTCATCGCACACACAAACTGAGAATTAAGGAACAGGCAACCCGTTTAGTTTCATTTTACTGAATTGCCTTCTAGTTTTATTTTACAAACAAGTTAGCGACTGATTCATGCCAGAAGAAATCTAGTTAGGTTTTGTTACAGAGTCGCACACTGTCCGGGGTCTATATCTGTGCAAACTGGTATGTGAAAAATGTCAGAGGAATAAATCTTAGCCAATTCAGCGAGGAAAGAAGAGGCAGTCTGGAGAGGAATGTTGATTTCACCTTCCTCACAATCTGTTTCACCAGAGGCATCATCCACCGAAAGTGACATGACCTAAAGAGGGGAAGAAAAATACTTCAAATGTTACACACCGTACCAGTGCTGAGGGATCCATGTTGCGGTAGTGCCGACGTGGACAAATCTTGCATCCACTCCCAGCCTCTGTGACTGGCTCCCTCGCCATAGGAGGGTTTATTTAGGCTGCAACGGTGTATGACGGGATTCTGGATGACTCCCAGCTCCTGTAATTGCTTGTTCTCATGTGGTTTGACTCAAATTCCTCGCTTTTTTTCCCCCTTCATTCCAATTGTGCTTTTGGGTTAGAACGCACTGACAAACACCACATTCACAATATCCCAGTACACGTGGTGTACAGACAGAATACATAACAGAAGAAGCCTTGCGCTCCTCTCTTCTAGTCCCTCAGGATTGAGTGATTTGCTTCCACTCCGGTTCGATGGGTTCTGAAATGGTTGTTTGAAATGGACGACAGCTTGCATTTATATAGCACCTTTCACTACTACAGGATATCCCAAGGTATGTTTTAGCCATTTAACTCATGAAATGTAGTCCAGAGGGCAATGATTAGAGATGGGCAATTGCATAGTTTTGCCACACACACCCCATGAAAGAAAAGGTAGCTGTTGTAATATAGGTAATGCTGCTAGCCAATTTGCACACAGCAAGCTCCCACAAACAGCATTAATGATCAGATAATATGTTTTAGTGATGCTGACTGAGGGGTAAATATTTGCCAGGGCACTGGGAGACCCTTACTCTTCTTTGAAATAGGGTTTTTTTACATTCACCTGAGAGGGCATATGGGGGCCTAAGTTTAATGTCTCACGTGAAAGACAGCACCTCTGACAGTGCAGAACTCCCTCATTGGTATTGTACTAGAGTGTCTGTGTAGGCTTTTGTGCTCAAGTCCTGGAGTGGGACTTGAACCCACAACCTTGTAACTCAGAGGTAAGCGTACAAATGAGCCACAGTGTGTGGCATAATATGATGGTAGAGAATGTATTATATATGATCCATGGTAGTATATTCCATGCCACTATCTTGAAGAAGAGCAGAGGAGTTCACCCTAGTGAACTTATTGCCACAGAAGGCTGTGGAGGCCAGGTCATTGAGTGTATTTAAGGCCGAGATAGATAGGTTCTTAATTGGTAAGGGGATCAAAGGTTACGGGGAGAATGGGGTTGAGAAACTTATCGGCCATGATTGAATGGCGGAGCAGACTTGATGGGCCGAATGGCCTAATTTCTGCTCCTATGTCTTATGGTCTTATGGTCCTGGCCAATCCCTTAACCAACATCATGGGAACAAATGATCTAGTCATTATCACATGACTGTGCGATCTTGCTGTGCACAAATTGGCTGCTGTTTCCTATACCATATCATTGACTACACTTCAAAAGTACTTCATTGGCTGTAAAGTGCTTTGGGGCATCCTAAGGTCATGAAAGGCACTATATAATTACAAGTTTTTCTTTCTGGTGCAGTATAAATGGTGTAGTATGCATTGTTTACTATGGGATACATGTTGTAGTACTCATGACACATTGATAGTGAGAGATATTGGGCATTTGGACCAACAATAGCAATTCTTGCAAACAAATACAAACCATTCCTGTGTTGTTGGATCTTGCTGACTAACAAAACTACCTGAGGGCCTACAGATTTTGACTACTGGTGATGACCCACTCCATGGTGGCTAGAGTTACACACTGAGTCTGCACTGACTAAAGAAATGAGCAAGCTTGATTGATTCTGAGGCCAAAGCACTCCAGGGAATTCTTTCCAATGCAGCAGTTGTGCTAGCATAGCAGGCTGGTTCTTGCACTGTGCCAGCATTTGGTGGGCAATGATTGTGCCACTGAGGCTCTTACAGTTACCCTGCTGTGGCAGCCTGAAGCATTGCCCCGCTGCTTACTTCATACCTTAGGTGTGACCTATCTGGTCTGTTGAGAATTCAACAGGAAAAGGGACCAGGGTGCCAGGAATTTCTCAAAGTTTTTTTATTTGTCCTTGGGATGTGAGTATCACTGGCAAGATCAGCGCTTATTGCCCATCCCTAATTTCCCTTGAGAAGGTAGTGGTGAGCCACCATCTTGAACCCCTGCAACCCACATGGTATAGGTACACCCACAGTGCTTTTTTTTTGTCTGTACCGGTTGTATCAAACTGAGGGCTTGCTAGACTATTTCAGTGGACAGTTAAGAGTCAACCATATTGCTGTGGGTCTGGACTTGCATTTAGGCCAGACCAGGTAAGAACATAAGAACTTCAGAAATAAGAGAGGAGAAGACCATATGGCCCATCAAACCTGCTCCATCATTCAATATGACCATGGCTGATCTTGGGTATCAATTCCACTTTCCCGCCCACTCCCCATATCCCTCAATTCCCTGAGAGACTAAAAATCTGTCTATCTCAGCCTTAAATATATTCAATGATGGAGCATCCACAACCCTCCAGAGTAAAGAATTTCAAAGATTCGCAACCTTTTGAATGAAAAATTTCTCCTCCTCTCAATCCTAAATGATCGGCCCCTTATCCTGAAACTTGTTTCAGATTCCCCAGACACGGGAAACAATATCTCAGTATCTGAAGAAGAGTCATACACAGTGGAAACATTAACTCTGTTTCTCTCTCCACACGTGCTGCCAGACTTGCTGAGTTTTTCCAGCGTTTTCTGTTTTTATTTCAGATTTCCAGCAGTATTTTGCTTTTATCTACAGATTCCTTGTTCCCCAGTTGAATTCACCAAGATAATGGGTGGAATCTTCCAGTCCTGCCAGCATTGGGAATCATCATGGGTGGGGACACTTCATTTGACTGGAGGCAAAATACCTGTTTGCTGGCGGCAGGATAAACTCTTTAAAAGACACCTCACCATGAATTAAGTTCACCCTCCAAATTAAGATCCCCCCAGCAAGAACTTATGGCATTCTGTTTTACGGCTGTGTATAAGTGGCATGCACCTGGTGAGCTTCACTTCTTCCATGACTTTGGGGTTGGTAGACATTGCTTTTGCCTTCTTGGAGACCTTGCATAACTTCACTCATATTAAGTGCCAGCAGCAAACGCTGTGCCAGGGCTGGACATGGGAAGTAGCTGAAAGCTGGAAGGTTGGGTAGGGTTGAACGAAGGCTGGGCAGGGGAGGCAGGCTAAGCTAGGAAGTGGGGGCAGATGGTCTGGGGAAGTGGGGGAAGAGAGTATCTTAGAGGATGGGGTTGGTAGTGTTGATGGTGGAGTCCTGGGGGGGTGAACTCAGGGTTCTGGTAATAGGAAGGAACACTCAAAGTCAGTGAGGGGAGTGAGATGCAGTGGGGTGGCAGATCCATGGTGATAGTTTGGTAGGTGAAGGTTTCATGGTGGGGGTGTCCTAGAAGCGGATTAGACAGGTGGCTCGGATAACAAGAGGTGGCAGGGTCAGGGTGGGCATGGGGATGGTAACGGGTATCAGCTCTAAGTGGATTATATTAGGATCCAGGGTAATGGGGGGAGGTTCAAGGGTGACAGAGGGGAGATGAATGGTGATATTGGGTGGGTCAAGGGTGATGAAGGGAAGTTAGTGGGTGACAGGGGGAGGGTAGAAGGTGGTGGGCCAATTTTGGAAGGTGATGCACACCATTTTTCAAATCTGATCTTGACCATGCACTTAATTAGAAAGTGAGATCCCTCAAAGTGGGAGGAAGATCTTTTTGGGTGGATGGACATGGCAAACTAAATGGACACCCTGATAATTATGAGGCAACTGGATGTCAAAGATGCTCAGTTGTGCTCTCCTCTCTACAGTGACGCCCACGCGGCAGCAGGTTTGCTCCTGACTCATGGGTCTCATAACATTGCGATCCCAGCAAGGCGTGGAGCTGCCATTCATTCTGTGCCATTTGCCATTGGCTGCAGTCAGAGGCAGGAGAGAAGGGAGGGACGGAGGGAGGTGGATGTCTCTAAGGGGCACGGCTAGTGGACGGCAGCCAACTCCCGATTCCAAACCTCCAACCTCCTGGGTGAATGGTCATGGCTGACAAGGGTTCGTGTGCTGCTTCTTTCTATGCTGCCAAGGCACTGGTCTCTCTATAGAGTCTTGAGGGTAGTAGAGGCAAAAGGAATAGTGTCAGAGGGAGGGTTCTTGCACATGGCTCTCATCACCCTGATCAAAAAGCATTGTGTCCATGTGCAGTCATGTATGAACAGGAGGAACACCCATCTCTGGTCCTCCAGGGCGTCCTTCATCTGGGATGGGTGGGGTGGGGATGCCATGGCTAGGGGGAGGCCAGGCAAAGGGCTTAACACCATCTTGGTGGCTTCGAGGTGGATGGAAACCTGTAAAAGATATCCTCACTAAATTTATCACTTCAATTCGTTCACAGATCCACTGAGGCATCAATGATGCAGGCTGCAGGCAACCCTGCCTTGGTACTGGCTCTCACCCAGATGAGGAGAAGGAGAGTCCATCGCAGGTTGGCAAGTGGCAGGGAGGCTGAAAGAAGGTCAATATGCTGGCAAACATGGACCACAGCAACGGCGAGCACTGGCCCAGCCATGAGTGTATTGCAGATGGTGGTCTTATCTAGAAATGAGCGAAAGGCAATGCTAGACTTCCTTCATATTTCCCAGGATGTGGTTGCCCACATCTGCTTCTCTAGTACGAACTACGGCCGCAAGGAATCTGGAGGAGACATGTGGAGCTCCTGGCCTGCAGTAAGTTAATGGCTGTCTGGGTGCCATTTAAATATGGCAGCAGGACCTTTGTCCTCAGGATGTAACAGCGAGGCAACTTCCTGCCTTCCCCACCATGAGATTCAGCATGCTCCTCACAGATGCTTAATTAATGAGCTGAACAGTGGAAGATTGCGTGTGTTCAGCCATCCCACTGCCCAGTGGGAATCATTCCGACTTCCCTGCCTACCACTGGACTTAGACGCCAGAACGGAAGGTTCAGCCCTATCAGTGAAAAAGATTTGTTTCTCCACCTCCAATATTTTTACAACTAATAAATAGAAATGTTCAATGCAAATGCAAAAACAGGATTTATTTATAATGTCTCTGAGTACTTTTTCTCCTGGTTTGCTTACAGCAGTGTCCTGGAGATTAATCTTCAATTCCTTGGGATTCCAGGATATCTCTGGAGGGTTGGTAACCTTAGCCAAAGGCAAAATCAGCCACCCACTCGAGGATTACTGACACTTAGAAGGTAAAAAAAAATTATCAAGGTATGGTTAAGGGGCAAATGCAAAGGGTTGAAGCGGCAGTGGGATTGTGGCTTGATCACAAAAGCTACAGAGAGAGATGCAAATCTCAACAAAGTTTTCAAATCAATGGGAGGCAAAATCTAAAGAAGACAGGAACCCCCTCATCATCACCTGGACAGACAGACTCCAAACTGGGGATCAAACAGAATAAGCAGATTGCACAACTGTAAGTAGGAAAAAATTGATTTACATTTTTAAATATTTTGAGTAAACTGGGAATTCAGTTTATAGTTTGTAATGTTTTCGGACAGCTCACTCAAAGAAGACTCCTGAGTCTAAAAGCAGATAGGTACAAACCTTCCTCAAGAAGAAAGCAAGAGCTTACATACAGTAACAGCTTTTCACAACCTCAGGCCTCCCTAAAGTGCTCGACAGCTAATCCTTACCTCTCCCCACCCATCAACTCTTAACAACCAATTCTTAACTGTAAGGACTCCTCCAGCTTCAGAACCTCCAATTCAGGCTGAGCTGAATGGAACCAATGGGATTAATTTTCACTTCCACTCCCTGGGGTTACGGAGGATGCAAGGTGGGAGGCCAATGTTTACCATCTAGGTTTGCTGTCACTTAATCACCACTTGTTGATTTACCTCACCTGGGCTGGAGCTGAGGTGGAAAAATGGGAGAAGAAAATAATGGATTAGGAATCAGGATCGCCTAATGCCACTGTCAGTAAATGCATCTCCTACTGAGCCCCATCAACTAGGAGAAACAATCCAGTCTAAGATGGGCAGTAGTAAGAGCAGTAAAGCTGTCTTCCATGTATCCAAATGAAAGAGATGCAAATCAGAAAGGGCTCCAGCACCAGTTGCCTCTTCTGGAAAGTTTGTTTGTGGATGTTGAGTTCGGGGAGGGCCAAACCTAGCAGTGACTCCCCACCACTCACTGGCCAATGATGAATGGCCCTTTGGTGAGATAATGAAAGGTTGCCAGTGCTTCTGGAGCTACCAAGGGAGAGTGGATGCTATTTGTTATGACACAGCAGATGATGTGTGCCAGACGGATCAAATCCACGAGGGAAATTTGATCGCACTATCACAACACAATTTGTTTTTCAATTTGTATTCATTTTGAGATGCATGCCCTGAATTCAGAAGTAATAAGTCCACCAAGACTTTAGAGATTTTTTAAAAAAAACTAAACTTAAAATATTTATTAACAAAAGCGAAGATTTGAAGCACATACATAGAACTACAAATTACCACTATAATAACTCCTAAAATCCCTAACTAACCTGACTCCCAGTTACACCCCGTTTAAGGCAATGGTCCAAAAGTAGATATTTTAGATTTTAAACAGCAAATTAACACAATACCCTGGACAGTGGAATTCAAAATAACTCTCTCTAGCTTCGGTTTCTGTAGACAGCAGGTTTATGCACAAATGCTGGAGGCTTCCCACACTTGTTAGATCTTACAATGCCTTCCCCTGACACATAGCCTCATTCTCCTTTATACATGTATCTCCCTTTTTAATATGTAAATTCCATCATTTCCATATGTCTTTGAAATTTTTACCTTTCTCATAATATAAATCTTTTCATGTTGATACTATTCTCATTAACCTCTTTGAAATTCAAATCCTCCTTCATCTATCTAAAAATGCAAATTCCCTTTGCACCTTACATGCTAAAACCCCAACCATGTTTACTCATTAGCATATTAAAGACACTTCTACACCTTAACTTCTTTTGATAACTTCAACTTGCAGTTTGCTTGGCTACAACATGTAATTAAATCACACACACAGACAGAAAACCACAACCCCTATAAATCTACTTTACAATAAACCAGAAAAATATTATGAAAATTATTATACCTTCATGACACATTGGATAAGGAATAATAAAGTTGAAAGAGTAAAAGAGACTTGCCCCAGCAATCCTGTCACTGGCTTTTGGGTATATAATGGAAATGAATAACAACTTTTGCCCTTTGGCCTTATATTAACATTCGCCAGTGTCCAAATGTTCATTCCAGAATAATTAAGCATGTTCTGGAAATAAAGGCTGTCCATAGCCCATTACATCTGGTCTTTGCACTCCTGAATTATACATGAAGCATTTTATACTCAATCTATATATAGTTTTATTGAGATGTACAGGAGAAGGACACCAGCCAGATTGACAATAGTCGACAATTAATGACTGAATGATAGCAAACTTAGACATTAAAACCCAGCCTCCCACCTTGCACCTCCTTAAATCTGAGCTTGTTGAAAACTTAACTCACACCAAGTCCCATCCATCCATCAACCCGGTCCCTGTCAAGCAATGCCTCTATTTTCAATTTCTCACTCTTGTCTTCAAATCCTCACCCCTCCTCATCTCTGTAATATCATCCAATCCTACAATCCTTCAAAATCTTTTGTGTTTCTCCAATTCTGGCCAGTTGCTCACCCCCTATTTTCATCGCCACACCATTGGTGGCAGTGCCTTCAGCTGTCTGGGAGCTCTTGAATTGCCTCCCTAAAGCTCTCCACCTCCCTCTCCTTCTTCAAGACGCTTCTTAAAACCTACCTCTTTGATCAAGCTTTTGGTCACCTGTCCTCATTGTCAAATTTTGCCTTGTAACATTCCTATGAAGCTCCTTGGGATGTTTTACAATGTTAAGGATGCTATATAAATGCAAGTTGTTGGTGTTGAGAAGGAAGAACTTGTGGGCCAGAGTATTTGGAGCTTAGATGGAGAAAGAAATGAGCGTTTGGAGAAGCATTGACCATTATGATAGGGAAGAAATAGAGAGATGCAAGAGGGTTTGTGATGGAGATGGTGGGTTTTGTGCTGGGAGATAGGAGTTGGAGGCTGGACAGCAGAGAGAGATCAGCTGTAAATTATTTTTAGGGATTGGGGATTATTTATATGGAACTTCACCTCAGGGGTTTAAATTGGCACAGCGGAGTTTATTTTAGGGTGGGGTAGAGGAAATAGGATTAGACCATAAGACGTAGGATCAGGAGTAGGCCATTTGGCCCATTGAGTCTGCTCTACCATTCATTGAGATCATAGCTGACCTGATAATCCTCAATTCCACTTTCCTGCCTTTTCATCATAACCCTTAATTTCCTTACTGATTAAAAATCTGTCTATGTCAGCCTTGAATATACTTAACGCCCTCTACAGCCCTCTGTGGTAAAGAATTCCAAAGATTCACTACCCTCTAAGAGAAGAAATTCCTCCTCATCTCTGCCTTAAATGAGCAACCCCTTACTCTGAGATTATGCCCTCTGGTCCTAGACTCTCCCACAAGGGGAAACAACCTCTCAGCGTCTACCGTGACAAGCCCCCTAAGAATCTTATAGTTTCAATAAGGTCACCTCCCATTCTTCTAAACTCCAATGAGTACAGGCTTAACCTACTCAACCTCTCCTCATAAGAAAATCCCTCCATACCCGGGATCATAAGAAGAACATAAGAACATAAGAAATAGGAGCAGGAGTAGGCCATTCAGCCCCTAGTGAACATTCTCTGGACTGCTTCCAATGCCAGTATATCTTTCACAGAATCACAGAATTGTTACGGTGTAGAAGGAGGCCATTTGGCCCATCGTGTCTGCACTGGCTCTCTGAGTGCTAATCTCCTGCTTTTTCCCCATAACTCTGCACGTTGTTTCTATTTAAATAATCATCCAATTCCCTTTTGAATGCCTCAATTGAACCTGTCTCCACCACACTACCAGGTAGTGATTCCAAACCCTAACTACTCGCTGTGTGAAAAAATTTTTTCTCACCTCGCATTTGCCTCTTTTGCAAAACAGTTTAAAACTGTGCCCTCTAGTTCTCAATCCGTTTATGAGCGGGAACATTTTCTCCCTATCTACTCTGTCCAGACCCATCATAATTTTGAAAACTTCTATCAAGTCTCTTCTTAGCCTTCTCCTCTCCAAGGAAAACAGTCCCAACTTTCTCAATCTTTCCTCATCACTGAAGTGTCTCATCCCTGGAACCATTCCCGTAAACCTCTTCTGCACTCTCTCCAATGCGTTCACATCCTTCCTATAGTGTGGCGCCCAGAACTGTACACAATACTCCACCTGAGGTCTAACCAGTGTCTTATATATGTTCCTCAAAACCTCCCTGCTCTTATACTCTATGGCCCTATTGATAAAGCCTAGAATACTGTATGCTTTAGAAACAGCTCTCTCTATCTGTCCTTTAATGACTTATGTACATATACACTCAGTCCCTCTGCTCCTGCACATCCCTTAGAATGGTATCTTTTATTTTATACTGTCTCTCCATGTTCTTCTCCGCATTGAACTTCATCTGCCACCTATCTGCCCACACCACCAATGTGTCAATGTCCTTTTGAAGTTCTACACTGTCCTCCGCACAGTTTACAATTCTCCCAAGTTTTGTGTCATCCGCAAACTTCGAAATTGTCCCCTGCACACCAAGTTCTAGATCATTTATATATCAGGAAAAGCAAGGGTCCAAATACCAACCCCCGGGGAACTCCACCACAAACCTTCTTTCAGCCCTAAAAATATCCATTAACCATTACCCTCTGTTTCCTATCCCTCAGCCAATTTTGTATCCACGTTACTACTGTCCCTTTTATTCCATGACCTATAACTTTCCTCACGAGTCTGTTGTGTGGCACTGTATCGAACTTTTGGAAGTCCATGTGAACCACATCAACTGCCTTTCCCTCATCAACCATCTCTGTTGCCTCTTCAAAAAACTCCAGCAAGTTAGTTACACTCAATTTTCCTTTAACAAATCTGTGCTGACTTTTCCAAATCAATCCACAGTTTTCCATGTGACTATTAATTCTATCCCAAATAATTGTTTCTAGAAGTTTCCCCTCCACTGAAGTTAAACTGACTGGGGAGTTACAGGGCAGATCTTCAGAATCTTTTTTGAACAAGGACATAATGTTTGCAATTCTCCAGTCCTCCAGCACCTCCCCCGAATCCAGATATCATTGAAAGATTATTGACAGTGCCTCTGCAATTTTCAGTCTCACTTCCTTCAATATTCTTGGATGCATCTCCTCGGTCCCAGTGCCTTATCAACTTTAAGTACCGACAGCTTATCCAATACCTCCTCCTTATCAATTTTAAACCCTTCTAGTGACTGAGTTTCCTCCTTAGTAATGGGGACCAGAACTGTTCACAGTATTCTAGGTGTAGTTTAACTAGTGTAGTGTAGTTTTAGCAAGACTTCCCTATTTTTATACTCCATTCCCTTTGAAATAAAGGCCAACATTCCATTTGCCTTTCCTATTACCTGCTGAACTTGTATGCTAGCTTTTTGTGATTCATGTACGAGGACTCCCAAATCCCTCTGGGCCGCAGCTTTCTGCAGTCTTTCTCCATTTAAATAATATTCAGCTCCTCTATTCTTCCTGCCAAAGTGCATAAGCTCACATTTTCCCACATTATGTTCCATCTGCCAAGTTTTTGCCCACTTATGTAACCTGTTTATATCCCTCTGTAGTCATCCTCATCACTTGCCTTCCCACCTATTTCTGTGTCATCTGCAAACTTGGCGATAGTACATTCGCTTCTCTCATCCAAGTCATTAATATATATTGTAAATAATTGTGACACCGGCACTGGTCCCTGAGGCACCCCACTAGTTACAGGTTGCCATCACTGGGTGCCTTGGCAAGTTGAGCATTGGTTTGATTTCTTGGAGGCTCAAAAATTTGTTGAACTTCTGCAACCTTCTTCACCCAGGGTGGTGGGGGGTGGGGTGGGGGTGTGTGTGTGTGTGTTGGGGGGGTGGGGGGGGGGGGGGGGGGGGGTCGTTTTGGGGGCTGGTGTTGGGGGCACCTGTGCTGTCTGTCATTACTTGATATGTAGTACCTGATGCTTGTAATTGACAGACACAACCTGTGTTTGATGAGGTAAGCTTTGCTGGCCCACATCACAAGTAGACACTTGCTGACAAGCGACCAGTTTGTTCCTGCAGCCTGTTCTGAAGTATCAGCAAGGATCTAGACAAGTACCACATCTCTCTGGCCAGCTTTAAATCTGTGTAACAAACCACAGCAGTTTGAGGAACCCCTCAACATTTCCCTGCCTCTGCTGAGCAAATGCTGTGGAGATATTTCTGATTCAAAGCTCCTAGCCACAATGATGTTCCCCACCCTTCTCTACTGCCACCCCTAATTTAGAACACTATTCACTGGCTCTTTCACTGCTTCCTGTGCTGAATACCCTGCTTATGCTTTCCAGCTCATAAGCTCACAATCATGGTCGGGTCACCTTGACCTGTAATTTCCCAGGGCAGGCGTTTGACTCTAATTCAGCTGATGTGTCCTCAGGGGTTACTTCTGCTGCCAGTGCTTGTGATGAGATCTGCACTTTCACAAGGTGGGGCAGACATGGTGGACTGACTCTGACAGTTGGGAGGTAGGGATCTTAGGTGCAAGTGAGCAATAGAAAAAATCATGTCAATTTCCATGTTCACAGCAAAGTCTGGGAATTATCCTACCAACACTTAATAGAAATGGGTTAACACTTCTTGTTCAAACAGAAGACAAAGGGTTGATGGAAACATTAACTATTTGGAGCATAATGTCACACAGTGTAATTTTCAAGCTTAATATTCCTAATTTGCATTTGTACAGTAGCTGATTCTGACATTATGACAATGACTACACTTCATTGAAAGTACCGCAAAATGCTTTGGGAAATCATGAGGTCATGAAAGGCGTCACCACCACTTTAAAGTTCCCCTCCAAGCCACTCACCATCCTGACTTGGAACTATATCTCTGTTCCTTCACTGTCACTGGGTCAAAATCCAGGAACTCCTTTCCTAACAGCACTGTACCTACACCACACGGACTGCTCCAATTCATGACAGAGGCTCACCACCGCCTTCTCAAGGGCAATTAGCGATGGGCAATAAATGCTGGTCTAGCCAGTGACACCCGCATCCCATGAATGAATAAATAAAAAAATGTATAAATGAAAGCTCTTCCTTACTGATTACATATTTTATTCAGGGCCTTGGTCAGACCACATCTGGAACATAGCGTTAAATTCTGGGCACTGCACCTCAGGAAAGATAATTGGCTTTGAAGGCATACAGTGTAGATTCATGAGAATTTTATTTATCTATTTAGCATGTGCATAGTCACAGAGCCAATCAATAGCCTTGTCAGTGGCTAGATGGGGTTCTTTCAGCCTGCTTTCAAGTTTAGTGAACAGACACTCCTTGACAATGTGAGTTATTGGACTGCACCACAGTTGCAGCCAGAATGGTCTTGGTGACCCCAGTGACGTCGGGTGGCTGCACAGAGGCCTTGGCCAGCCCGGAAGCGGTTTAAGAGGGCCCACTGTCGCTGTGGGAGATCAAAGCCGGGTGGACGAGCAGTGGGGTCTATAACGAGAGAATGGTGGATGTTTCGCCTGCCGATGCTCCTCTCATAGGTCCTCAGCTGTTAGTCCTTGGGGTGGCGTGAGAGAAGGGATACTACTGGTCGGTTGAGGAGCTCACTGAACAAGGGCAAGCTTGGGTTGGAGTAGACCTCTTCCAGTAGTTTTGTAATGAACCTAAACTCACCTTCTTTAGTTTGGTGGTCGGGAACTCCGATTCCCAATGATCTTCGGACCTGTCGCGCATGTGCCGGCCAGGAGCACATGTGCAGTACTATCTTTTTACGTTCTTCAGGCTGATGACTGGCCCTGCGCACCTGCACAGAAAAAATAAGAAGAATAGCGTGGAAAATGCAGGTTAGATGACCTGATATGGAGCCCTATTATCTAGTCGGTGTCCCAGGGAGCAGAATACAGGAGGGGGTGCAGGGAGAGGCCCCAAAGAGAAAGGATAAAAGGTAGGGGACAGAAATATGTCCCATAAAGTTAAATTAAAAGAAAGGAGCAGAGAAATAGACTCCAAATTCAAGAAGGATCTGCAGGGAGCAGACTTTAAGTGAAGTGGGCACGAGAGAAGCCCTGAAGATCCAAGAAGGCAGCCAAAGGTTGGTGACTCTGTGCTGCGGGCCGTTGGAGCAAATGTACCCCTTTCAAGCAGTGGTGTTCTGCTTGGCATGGCCAAAGATCTGACATTGTGCATGGAAGGTGAAGCTTGACTGTACTCGGAGATCCAGGGGAAAAGAATCTCAGAAGGCGAGATTGAAACCCTGTGAGACGGGTCATTGTTGAAGATGTCCAAGTGGGAGTGACTTTTGGAGACAATTCCAAGGCGTGATCTTCAAATGTGGAGATTGGAAACCCTCATGAGAAAGACAAAGTTTCAGTGAGATTGGTTGACTCACAATATGACAAACGTTTGGGTGGGTTGTTGAGAAATCCATAGAATCTGTCTTGATTGCATCTGTCTTCTATTGTGTAGTGTGGCGTGTCCGACCACAGTTAAGATAGGAGTATAAGATAGGTATTGTAAGTTGTTTTATCTTTCTGAACTTGTATAGTAAAGTTTACTTTTGTTAGTTCCAAACTCGTGGAATCTTGTGCCCTTATTCACTTAGTAAACATCTTGAATCTTAAACCTTATCTACTTTAAACAAAACCTTATTGGTCCCGAACTGGATCTCCCTCTACATCCCGGGGTCTGACCAAGGATCACAACAGCTTGCCTATTGCAATTACCCTCCTGATTTGTTTGGGGGGGGGGGGGGTGCCAGGGGAAGTGAGTTGGTCAAAGGGTACTACTGTTGATTTGAGTTGTATGTCAATAAGTTTGGTATGGGCAGATTGCTGCCATACTGGGGCACAGTATTTTGAAGTTGAGTACGTGATGGCAAGAGCAGAGATCCTTAGGGTCTTGGCCTGTGATCCCCATGAGGTACAGGCAATTTACTGAGAACGTTGTTGCGGCTTTTAATTTTTTTCTGCAGTCTTGAAGAGATGCTGTCAAGGGTGATGTGATGATTCTGTCAAGGGCAACACCTAGATCAACAGGGTGGGGATTGTGCTTCAGTCTCTGGCCATCCAGGTTAATGGTCAGTTCCCTCTTTTCACTGGCATCGTTTAGGCGGAATGTGCTGGAGACTATTTTACTAGTGTTCAGTTGTCTTGCAATAGTCAGCCGACTTTGCAATATCGTTGTTTAAGTAACTTACAGCTCAGGGAAAGTCTGAGTCAGCTTGTCAGCACCCTGGTCCTCGTCATCAATACGATCTGTATTCAAGAAGCACATTTCCGATCAGATTCATGAAAATGACACTGGGGTATTCATCAGAAAGGTTCTGATGAAAGGTTACAGACTTGAAAGCTTAACACCATTTTTCACTCCACACTGAACAACATGGTGGTGTAGTGGTAATGTCATTGTGCTAATAATCTAAAGGTCCAGGCTAATGTTCTGGGGACATAGGTTCAAATCTCACCACAGCAGCTGGTAGAATTCAAATTCAATCAGTAATCTGGAATTGAAAAGCTAGTCTCAGTCATGGTGACCATGAAGCCATTGCTGATAGTTGTAAAAATCCATCTTGTTTACTAATGTCCTTTAGGGAAGGAAATCTGCTAGCCTACATGGAACTCCAGACCCACAGTAATGTGGTTGATTCTTACCTGCCCACTGAAATGGCCTAGCAATTAAGGATGGATAACAAATGTTGACTTTGTCAGTGATGCCCACATCCCATGAAAGAATAAATTAAAAAAAAGATGCTGCCAGACCTGCTGTGTGTTGCCAGTGTTTTCTGTTTTCATTTCAGAATCCACAAGATACAAAACTTAAAAAAGTAATACTACTCTTTTCAAGAAACACGGATAGTACTCTTGTCAATCAATATCAGTTAAAGTTTCAGAACATCAATGTGATCATTTAAAGGAGTGCATTCTAAATGAGCCAAATAGTAACTCTGATGGGTAATGATAAAATTATTACTTTTTTCTCCCCATGCATGTTTTATTCATCATAATGAAGGATGCTGGTGCTGTGCAATTGAACACATTTTGTTTTTCCCACACAGTGCTAGAATTAAGCACTTCCAGGTCATACAGAACAGTTAGAGGCAGAGTAAACATCCCTCCGTTTTACCCCAATAACTTGCCTCAGCTTCAAACTTAGCAGATTATGCCTGTGCTGCACTGCTGTGGTACATTGGTTTAACTGGTACAAAACACTGATGCTTCTCTCTCTAGGAAAGGAGGAATATCCAGATGGAGTGAATTAACCATTGACAAATCTCTTCTCAGCAGCAAGACACGTGTCATCTGTTGCTCAATGAGTAGCACTCTCACCTCCGAGTCAGAAGGTCGTGAATTCAAATCCCACTCCACAGATCTAGCTGATGCTGCACTGTCAGAGGTACTATCTTTCAGATAAACCGAGGCCCTGTCTGCCCTCTCAGGTGAAGGTAAAACATCCCATGGCACTACTTTGAAGAAGAGCAGGGATGTTCTCCTTGGTGTCTTGGCCATTATTTATTCCTCAAACAACTGTAAAGAACATATCTTTGGACTGGTGTAAAGAACTTATCTTTTTATTTCTATTAGACTGTGGATTAAAATTACAAAGGCTACAGTTTGAAAGACATGTTTACTGGAACAGTGTGAGGGATATGTACAATGTTGCAGTCTTGGAACAGAGTGTGCCATGGAAGACAGGATGGTGCCAAGGAGGAGTCTGGTCTAATGGGGAACTGGCTGGCAACAACATTTTAATTGGCTCCTGACCAGGTGACCAGGGTTTGTGTGAGAACAGTGCAGCAGAATAGTGCCCAGCCTGAAAGGAAAAAGACCTAAAACCTCTTTCTCCTGTGTGTGTAAGATTCCAGTAATTCTACAATAATAGCTAGCTGGCTTTTGCTCCTCATATTTCTATAACCTGCTTTCTCTCTGAAAAGCCCTGTCAAGAGGAAAAGGGAAAAATCATTGTTAGACATTTTGAAAGGCAAGTGCTCAACCAGTGAACTAAAGGCTGAAAGTGCTGGAAGACTACCTCATGTCACCAACAAAGAACTGAAAGGAAGTTGGAAGACATTGATCAAAATCAACCAATCAAATCCTGTACTCTGGAATTGATGCTATTGAACTGTTTTATCCCACCCTTAAAATCCAGGTTTTTGTGTGTCTTATGTCTCTTGTATGTGTGTGTGTATATAGGGATTTAAGAAGGGATAGAGTTTAGGTTATAGAGTTAGAAGTTAGCACTTCATATTTCTTTCTTTTGCCACTGGTTAAAGACAATTTGTTCAATAAACAGTTATTTACTTATTAAGTTTACAAACTTGGTGCCCGTATTCTGTTAACCTAAATTAAATAATTGGGTGGGTTGATCAAACCTTTCACATTTGTCACAGCTCAGGGAGCAGTGGGGCTGGATATTGTAGCGCATTATCCCCAGTGAGTTGTGACACAACATCACTAGATTTAGATTATCTGGTAATTTATCAAATCACTGTTCATGGGATCTTGAAGTGTGAAAATTGACTGCTGTGTTTCTACATTACACTTCAAAAAGTACTCCATTGGTGCTTTGGAACATCCTGGGGTCACGAAATATATAGAAATGCAAGCTCTTTCGTTCTTCCTTGAATAGCGCAGATGCTGTACATGAACTGTGGAAACCTTACAGTAAACACTATATTGTGTGTCTTAGACAGGGATTGTGTGTGAACAGGGAGAGACATTCAGAGAAGATGTGCTGCTCTTGTCAGGGCAATGCTTAATGTTAATGCTATGTAGCAAGGTTGAAAAGGGCTCTTCATTCATCAGCACTGATGTACCTGATGAGCACAAAATTACTTTAACAAGTATTGGCTTGGCTCAGGGTTCCATAAAGTTCAGATAGAAACAGATTGTTAGTAAACCTCTGTACTGTAGCCATCTTACTTATTTCACTTATTTATATAATGATTCAGTCAGAACAAAACATGAAACAGGCACCTGATTTTACACATAAAGGATCATATTTTCGAACACATTGAATGGAATTTTCCAGTGGATCCTATATATTCAGAGTACTGAACATTCAAAATGGATAATCAGAATATATATTATACTTGGAACAGGAATCTGAAACAATGGAAATGAGTTGCACAATGTCAGTCAAGGCTCACTCTATGAGGCAGGAGGTTGTGGATTCACAGATTTGAGCCTAAGGACTAGCCTGACACGCCCTATGCAAAACTAAGGAAGTGCTACACTGTTGGAGGTGCCATCTTTCTTATGCAATGTTAAACAGAGCCCTGTTGATGTAAAATACCCCATGCTACAATTTTGAAGAGGAACACAGGTGTTCTCCCCAGTGACCTGTTCACTATTTATCAATCAATCAACAACTTGTATTTATACAGCACCTATCATATAGTAAAGCATCCCAAGGCTCTACATGGGGGCTTATCAAACAAACCGTGCCACGGAGTCACATAAGGAGATATTAGGGTAGATAGGCTTAGTCAGAGGGGTAGGTTTAAGGAGCATCTTAAAGAAGGGACAAGAGGTGGAAAGGTTTAGGAAGGGAATTCCAGAGCTTCAGGCCTTGGCAGCTGAAGACACAGCCACCAATGGTGGAGTGATTAAAATCAAGGATGATCAAGGGGCCAGAATTCAGACAGTGCAGAGATCTCGGGGGTTGTAAAGCTGAAGGCAATTTCGGAGATAGGGAGGGGGCAGGAATGGGGTGCTGATTTTTGGTGATGTCAAGCCTATGGTGGGTAGAACATGGAGGCCAGTCAGGAATGCATTTGAATAGTCAAATCTAGAAGAAAAAAAGGCATGGATGAGGGTTTCAGTAGCAGATAAGCTGAGATAAGGGCGGAGTTTGATGATGCTATGGAGGTGAAAATAGGCAGTCTTAGTGATAGCATAGATATGTGGTCAGAATCTCATCTCGGGGTCAAATATAACACACAAGGTTGTAAACAGTTTGGATCAGGCTCAGATAGTTGCCGGGAAGAGGAACGGAGTCAGCAATTTGGAAATGGAGCTTGTTGTGAGGACCAAAGAAAATGGGCATCAACCTTCCCAATATTCATTTGGAGGAAATTGCTGCTCATCCAGTCTCGATGACGGGCAAGCGACATGCAAATTTAGAGTCAGTGTAGAGTTTAGGGAGGTGGTAGTGAGGTAAACCTGGATATTGTCAGCATATAAAACCGGCAAGATGTTTTTGGATGAAAGGCAGCATATAGATGAGAAATAGAATAGCGGTCAAGGGTGGATCCTTGGGGACTCCAGAGTGTTATGATCAGTCCCCGGGTGAGGTCCCTCAATTTATTAACTTCCCGAATGGGACCCCAAATTTGTTATGCTCCCGGGTGAGGAGAGATGAGCTGGCTCCCCTTCTTTATTAAACCCCTTGGTTGGGTCGCAACAAGATTAATTTAAAAGGGATCCCTTCCCCCATAGATACATTTTCTCAGTCCAAATGTATTTATTTTTTTGAAGGAGCCAATTTAACCAGGATTTATTGAGTCAAAGAAAGAGTAAGTATATTAGTTACTTAAAAACCTGTGGCAAATAATAAAAATGCAACACACATCTACACAGGTCAGAAATGAGAAGCTAAGAGTCCAAGTAAAGTTAATAAAGATATGTGAATCAGTCTTTGGTTTGTCCATTAGGCGTAGATGGCGAAATGTTGCAGCCATTAAGTTGGGTGATTCCGGTAGAGCTGACTTTGGCAGTTTCATAGTTGGTTTGGAAACACTGGGTTCTGCAGGATAGCTGAAGAAGCGGTCTTATTCCCTTTTGGGTTGTGGCTTCTGCTGAGCCTTGCCTCCAGCAACAGAGAGGGAGAGAGAGAGAGGAACTATAGGGCTGACTAGTTTGTCTTCTTGCTGTCATACACGCAGCACACAAGTGCACCTGTACTGCTCTGCAGCTAGCTTTTAAGCCCATTTTCCCTGTGCATTCCTGCAAAGGAAAAAAAACAAGTCTTGCGCCCAGAGCCTGTTTTCTTTCGTCTCCGACCATTTTACACATTCTGAGATGTAACAACAAGAGATGGATTTTAAATGACTGCTAATCAGTGGTACTCAGTCTTTGTCTCCACAACCGTAGGAGATTAAAGTTCAGTCTTTTGTGTCTTGCCTATTTCCCTTTCAAGTGTCTCTGCTTGAAGAAGGTCATGACACCTTTTCAGGTACGACATTCCATGTTCTCTCCGGACAGATCTGTCAGGGAAATCCACATAGGAATTTTCCAGAAAATGATCACTTTACATTATTAGCCATCTTTTTCTCAGTGTCCTTGCTTGTATTTCTTTAAAAACACATACGTCTTCCTTAAAAAGTTCAATATGCCCACATGTAATTCATGGCTGTAATTGGCTTTTCATGGCAAGAGGAAGGTACTATAGAAATAAAAGTCCTTCTTTATTTTTCCTCCCAGTTTATGTTGTGAAATGTGCAGCGTTCACAGCAGGTAAACAGTGCAGAATCTCATCTTGAGGTAAAACCTTACTGTAAACACAGGGATTCCAAGAAAAACCTCCAATATAGTTATTGGGTTGCCAAGCAACAATCCACTTGTTGCTCACATTGAAATTAAGCAGTGGAGAGCGACAATGCTGTTCTATTTCTTGATGAAGAAACAAGCAAAAGTTAGTCATATCATTGGAAATAATTACAACTCAAACAGGGACAATGCCTTTCTATTATGATGCATTCAGACCCTGACTGTGAATCACAGCCAACAATTGGGAGCCTTCTAGTCACTGAGGGAGCCAGTCACTGTCAGGCTTACTAAAGTTACCAACTCCTGCTAAATATTAGCAACCATGGATACAAGAAAAACAAGTAATGAGAAGAACTAGCATTTATATATATTCATACCCTCAAGATGCCCCAAAGCTTTTTATAGCCAGTTAATTACTTTTGAAATGCAATTATTTTTGATATAAGGCAAACACCATAGCCAATCTGTGCATTGCAAGCTCACAACAACGTGATAGATTACCAGTATTGACTGAGGTTTACATATTATAGAGGATCTCTCTTGCAGAACTGGGCTTCAGTGAGTAACACTATCACTTCTGAGTTAGAAAGTTGTGATTGTAGTATAAAGGGTTAACGGATGGGATATGCTAATGTAACACATTCTTCTGCTTAGGCCATCCCTTGGGGCCAAGGATGACTTGCTTCCACACTAAAAGTGAGTTCTCAGGTGACTGAAGAGTCCAATGCATGACCTACAGTCTTAGTCACAGGTGGGGCAGATGGTGGTAGGGGGAACGGGTGGGTGGGGTGCCCGGGTTGCCACGCGTTCCTTTCGCTGTTGACGCTTGGCTTCAGCTAGCCCTTGGCGATGAGACTCGAGGTGTTCAGCTCCTTCCCGGATGCTTTCCCTCCACTTCAGGTGGTCTTGGGCAAGAGATTCCCAGATGTCAGCAGGGATGTTGCACTTTTTCAAGGAAGCTTTGAGGGTGTCCTTAAAGCACTTCCTCTATCCTCCTGGGGCTCGCTTTCTGTGTCGAAGCTCCGAGCAGAGTGCTTGTTTCAGGAGTCTTGTGTCAGGCATGTGGACGATGCGGCCCGCCCAGCGCAGCTAATCGAGTGTGGAAAATGCTTCGATGCTGGGAATGTTGGCCTGAGCGAGAGCACTGCATCTATCCTGCCAATGGATTTGCAGGATCTTTCAAATGCTGGTGGTGCTTCTCCAGAGTTTTGATGTGCCTGCTGTACATAGTCCACGCCTCTGAGCCATATAGGAGGGTGAGTATCACCACTGCTCCGTAGACCATGAGCTTGGTGCCGGGTTTGAGATCCTGGTCTTCAAACACTTGCTTCCTCAGGCAGCCAAAGGCTGTGTTGGCACACTGAAGGCAGTATTGAACCTTGTCATTGATGTATGACTAAATGATATATCACTGACACCGGTCAGTCATATGTTAGACTTGAGAGAGAGAGGCAGAACACCATGTCCAGGAGCAACATGTCTGCACTGTAACCTGTTTAGATGTAGTGCTAATAAACAAGTGCTAAGCAAGTACCAGAGCATGACTATAGTCTGTTCTGCAAACAGGTACCACACCTAGAGTCGACAGATAAGAAGGACCATCTCAGAACATGGCAACAGCAGTGGAGACATTGATTTAAAATATATCAGCATTATTGAAGAAATCGCAGAGTGAAGAAAAACTTGATAGCAGTACTTACGACTTGACGGAAGGAGGAGTCAAACTGGAGAGAGGTAATGACTGTACCCGGTGAGCAGTCCCTGCCCATTTGACTGTCTCGAGAGCCCACAGAGAGGCCACCAGTGGGAGTTATGGAAACACCATTTCCTTTGAAATTAAGTAGCATTGGGCCTTCATGCTAAAGAGCAGAAGCATCACAACAGTTCCTTTCTTTATACCGTAAGTCCAATAGCAGACAACATTATCCTAAGGCAGGGTGTGAAGGTGTGGTGGACTTTGAGACTGTTCTCATAGCCTTTGACACCTGTTTTAGCCAAAAGTGAAACTTAGTTATAAGGTGTGCATTTTACCCATTTTAACCAAAGGCTGTAATGACCTGGGGAATCGATTGAATTATCTCTAACTGACATATATTGCCTAGCTAGCTCTTGTGCATACGAGGTGCTGAAAGACAAGCTAATCCGTGATCACATAGTTGTAGAAAATCTCTCTGACTTTTTGCAGACCAAAGATGACATAAGAACATAAGAAATAGGAACAGGAGTAGACCATTTGGCCCCTCGAGCCTGCTGATCTTCTTGTGTTTTGATTTCCATGTTCCCATCTAACCCCGATTACCTTTGATTCCCTGGCCTAACAAGAATCTATCTACCTCTGCCATAAAAATATTCAATGACCCCGCCTCCACTGCCTTCTGAGGCAGAGAATTCTAAAGGCTCATAACCCTTTGAGAGAAAAAAATTTCTCCTCATCTCTGTCCTAATTTTAAAACAGTGTCCCCTAGTTCTGGACTCACCCACAAGAGGAAACATCCTTTCAACGTCCACCTTGTCAAGACCATCCAGAATCTTGTATATTTCCTTCAAATCACCCCTCGCTCTACTAAACTCCAGTGGAAACAAGCCCAGTCTGTCCAACCTTTCCTCATAAGACAGCCTGCACATTCCAGGTATCAATCTGGTAAACCTCCTTTGAATCACCTCCAATGCATTTACATCCTTCCTTAAATAAGGAGACCAAAACTGCACATAGTATTCGAGATACAGTCTCACCAATGCCCTGTAAAACTGAAGCATAACATCCTTACTTTTCTGTTCTGTTGAAGAGTCATGTGGACTCGAAACGTCGACTCTTTTCTTCTCCACCGATGCTGCCAGACCTGCTGAGTTTTTCCAGGTAATTCTGTTTTTGTTTTGGATTTCCAGCATCCGCAGTAGTTTTTTGTTTTTATCCTTACTTTTATGTTCAATCCCTTTTATAATAAAGGATAGCATTCCATTAGCCTTCTTAATTACTTGCTGTACCTACTTAATAACTTTTTGTGGCTCATGTACTCGAACACCTAGATCCCTCCGCGCCTCAGAATTATGCAGCCATTTTCCATTTAAGTAATACTCTGTTCTTTTGTTCTTCCTACCTAAGTGAACAACTTCACATTTTCCCACATTAAACTCCATTTGCCAGATCTTTGCCCACTCACTCAACCTATCTATATCCATCTGCAACTTCCTCATGTCCTCTTCACAACATACTTTCCAGCCCTCTATTCAGCTCTACCCTCCCCCCCTCTTAAACCAGCTTATATTTCACCTCTTTTCTATTTTTACTTAGTTCTGTTGAAGAGTCATACGAACTCGAAACATTAACTGTGCTCCTCTCCGCTGATGCTGCCAGACCTGCTGAGTTTTTCCAGGTATTTTTATTTTTGTTTTGGATTTCCAGCATCCGTAGTTTTTTGCTTTTATACTTTCCTACCTATCTTTGTGTCATCTGCAAATTTGGCTACCATGTCTTCACTCCCCTCATGTAAGTCATTGGTGTAAATCGTAAAAAGTTGAGGCCCCAGTACACACACCTGTGGGACTCCACTCATCACATCCTGGCAATCAGAAAAAGACCCCCATTTAAGCATACTCTCTGCTTTCTACCAGCCAGCCAATCTTCTATCCACGCTAATATGTTACCCTCTACACCATGCGCTTTTATTTTCTGTAATAATCTTTGATGTGGCATCTTATCAAATGCCTTCTGGAAATCCAAGTACAGTACATCTACAGGCTCCCTTTTATCAACTGTGTATGTAACTCTTTCAAAAAAATCCAATAAATTGGTTAAACATGATTTTCCTTTCGCAAAACCATGCTGAATCTTCCCTATTGCCTTGAGCTCTTCTAAGTGCCCAATTATAACTTCCTTAATGATCGATTCTAATAACTTCCCCTCGATAGACGTCAAGCTAACTGACCTATAGTTTCCTGTTTTCTGCTTCCCTCCCTTCTTGAATACAGGGGTTATATTTGCTACTTTATTTATACCTTACTTTAGACCAAGTGGTCCAGTATGCGAAGCAGGCCAAGCTTAGAGAATTTAACTGGGCTATAATTCAGCATGACTCTGAGGCTTCATATGAATTCGTTGGCTGGGTAGGCCCACAGGCAGCAGACCCATCCATAAGAAAGCCTGCCAAACTGGGAGAAAGGGTGGAAAACTCAACAGCAGAAGCCATTTCGAGATGCTTGCGCTGCGGCATGAAGAACCAACATAGACACTGTTCTGTTGAAGAGTCATACGGACTTGAAACGTTAACTGTATTCCTCTCCACAGATGCTGTCAGACCTGCTGAGTTTTTCCAGGTATTTTTATTTTTGTTTTTATTTTAGACACCAGGACTGCCTAGCAGAGGGCATGGAATGCTTCCAGTGCAGCAACACTGGACCTTTCAAGTGTTTCTGCAAATCCAGCAACTTTAATCAAGGTAGAAGACAAAAAAATATTTATGAAATGCACTCCATCCAAGAAATTGGAAATCAAGATAAAGACAAAATTACAGAGTTCCTAGGGGAAGTTAATAGTCTTAATCCAGACTATTGGTCAGTTGCAGTTCAAGTTAAAGGCTTTGATACATCAGTCCCAGCTGAAAGTCTTCTTCCCTCTCGAGCTGTATGTCAGCACAGAAGCTATGGTAGAATCTTCAGGACTTCTGAAGCTGCAGAATCCTGTACAGCAATCTTGCCTCTGAGTTATTTGTCTACAGGAAATTTGTCTTCATTTTATCGTTAAAATTTGTCCCATTACAGAAGGTGGTGGTGTCTTGTCTCTATATCAGCAATTCTTTCCATTGCGCAGAGTGGAGCAGCCTCACACAGAGTGAAGTATGGCTCTCACTGACAGAAAGTAAACAGTCCTTCTGAAATATCATTGGGAAATCAACTCTTCTTCTCCTCCTGAAAGGTTTACTGGAATTTTGTTGTTTTTTTGCTTTTGGTCGTCTACATTCATTGAAATCTCAGATCTACAATACATTTCGTCTCTTTGATGCAGCAGTGAATGATATCACTGTGACAGTCTTTCCTGGAGTTGAAGATCATATGTCTTCCGAAGGTCTTTCCCTGTGTGCTTTGAAAGAGCAATGAAGGTCCTCAGAGAGTCCTAATTTCTTCTCTTCTAGTCCCAGAAGTTCAGAGGATGATTCTGTTCAGTCTTCTCTCTTAGATCTGTCTTTCCTTGAAAAGTCCTCGTTATCCTTGCATTCAGTAGTTCTGAACCTACAGTCTGCTTTCCAGCAATGCTGCTAAATTGCTGTCCCATGCTGATGATGATGTTGTTCTCCACGACAAAGAAGAAATCCCCCATGTCTCCAAGACGTCTTCCCTAAGGGCCGAGAATACTGTGGGAGACTGAATCCCTTAGGACTGTGATTTGGGGAGAGGAAGAGTAGGAGTTGGAGTTGGGTAGAATCTGTATTTGTAAAAAGAGAGTTACGGAAATGCAATGTAAATAGTTAGAGATATGATGCACAATTTACCCCTCGATGGGCGGGTGGGCCCCACCAGCTCGGTGGCGGGCAGGCAGCCAATCACCGCTGCAGAAACGGGCCCTGCCGCCATTTTGAGTGGCCAATTAAGGCCCGCCCAGCGGGCTGCCCGACAGGAAACACTATGCACTCTGGTGGTGGTGGGGGGGGGGGGGGGGGGGGGGGTGTGTGTGTGTGTGTGTGGAGAGGGATTCCCCAACTGTCAAAGTGTGCTCTTTCATGCATGCGCGCCCAAGAGCACACTGCTCCCTGAGACTAAGTGCTGTCTCAGGGAAGCGCTGACAGTTTCATAAACATAAAAAAATAGAAAAATAGAAAAACTATTAGGTCGGCGGGTGGACAGCTAATTTCGCTGTCTGCCCGCCTTCCTGAATATTTAAATGGGGCAGGATAATGTCAGGGGCAACCCCCGGCGTCATCCCGCATCATTTTCACGTCAGCGAGTGGGCCCCGCCCCCAACTCGCCGATGGAAAAATTCTGGCCATAGTTTCAAATTGGGTTGAATTTTGAGGTTGTTGGGTGGATGCAGTGGATGGGCCCGGGAGCAGCCGGGGAATGACCCATTGCCCACGATTGGTCTGGAAACGGGCCGCCGCCTGTGACCGGCCCCCGACTGCGATTTCACGCTGGCTAGCCAATTAGCAACCAGCCAGCATGAAACATGTGCTGAAAGGCTCATTGCTGCTGGGGTGTGGTGGGGGGTGGGGGTGGGGGGGGGGGGGGGGGTGGTGGCAGGAGGGCGAAATGAAAGCTCCCTGAAGGTAGAGAGCTGCCTCAGGGAGCTGAAGAATTTGCAATCATCAAATAAAGATTTTAAATTGCAAAAAAAATGTCCACACATCAGACTCACTCACCTAAAGATATAGGTTATAAAAATTCTGCCCAAACATATTAATTAAAAAAAAATTAATATCAGAAACCTCACCCGCCCTTGGATGAGGTTCCAACAAAAATCCAAAGGCTGTCTGGCCGATTCGCCTGCCTGCCAACCATAACGTTGGGCTGGCAGTGAAAAATCCAGGTTAATTAATACATTAATGGCCTTAATAGGCCTCTTAATTGATGGCGGGTGTGCCGCCGACTCTCACCCGTGCCCGCTGACCGAAATATCGCGTGAGTGTGCGATGATGCCGGGACGCTTGCCCAAAGTCATTGCACGCTATTTTACGCTTGAGCATGTTGGGTGCGCACCCGCACATTGAGCGGAAACTCCTGCCCATATTGTTGTTGAAAGTTGGATTTTTAAAAAAATTCATTCACGGGATGTGAGCCTCGCTGGCTGGGCCAGCATTTATTGTCCATCACTAATTGCCCTTGAGAAGGTGGTGGTGAGCTGTCTTCTTGAACCGCTGCAGTCCATGTGGTGTAGGTACACCCACAGTGCTGTTAGGGAGGGAGTTCCAGGATTTTGACCCAATGACAGTGAAGGAACATTGATATATTTCCAAGTCTCGGTATACTCGGGGGTGGAGGGGGGGAATGTAGTATAAAGGGTTAACAGTACATAAATAAAGATTTCTTCCCTGATATCCTTTTGGAACTCATTACCTTCCTGCCAGGCAACTGCACCAATGTGCCAATGTATGACACTGATGATGTATCACTGACATCATTCACTCTTGAGAGAGGTCAGAACACCATGGCCAGGAGCAACATGCCTACTCGGTAACCTGTTTAGATGTAGTTCTAATAAACAAGGATTCAGCAAGTACCAGAATATGACTACAGTCTGTCCTACAACCAAGTACCATGCCTAGAGTTCACAGATAAGAAGGACCGTCTCAGAACAGTGATTTCAAGTTCCACTCCACAGACTTGAATCCATAACACAGGCTGACACTCTAGTGCAGAACTGAGGAAGTGTTACACCGTTGGGGGTGCCAGCTCTTGGACAAGATGTTATACTGAGGCTCTGTCTTCTCTCTTAGATAATATATCCCGCAACATTATTTCAAAGAGGAGGAGGGAGTTCTCCCTGGTGTCCTGGCCAATATTTATCCCTCAGTCAACATGACAAAAGCAGATCATCTGATTGTGGGACCTTGCTGTGCATAAATTGGCTGCTGTGTTCCCTATATTTTAACAGCAAACATGCTTCAAAAGTACTTTGGTTGTAAAGTGCTTTGAGATGGTTTGAACACTAATTAATGCAAGCCTTTCTTTTCTTTTTCTTTAAAATAATGCCACGAAATCTTTTGCATACATCTGACAATGATTAATTTTTAGGATTTGGGTACGGCTCACAAAGTTGGCACTTATTGCCCATCACTAATTGCCTTGGATTGAGCCTTTGGCTCAGTGACGCATTCACCTCTGAGTCAGAAGACACAGGGTTCAAAGCCCACTCCAGATAGTTCTGATGGGTGGAGACTGGAGCTTCAAGTTCTGGGATGGCATTCAGCAAGATTCTTATGATCTTAAAAATGTATTAACAACCCAGTTGGGTTTATACAACATGAGTTTAACAATACAAAAACAGAATTACCTGGAAAAACTCAGCAGGTCTGGCAGCATCGGTGGAGAAGAAAAGAGTCGATGTTTCGAGTCCTCATGACCCTTCAACAGAACTGAGTATAGTTAAGAGAGGGGTGAAATATAAGCTGGTTTAAGGTGGGGGGCGGGGGGAGAGAGAAGTTGAGGGTGGGGTGGTTGTAGGGACAAGCAAGCAGTGATAGGAGCAGATAATCAAAAGATGTCACAGACAAAAGGATCAAAGAGGTGTTGAAGGTGGTGATATTATCTAAGAAAAGTGCTAATTAAGAATGGATGGCAGGACACTCAAGGAGTTTAACAATGTTTGTTTTCTAAACTACATTCAATTTCTCAAAACTACCATGATGGGACTTGAACTCATGTTTTGGGTTATTCATAATGGCCACTATACTAATTCACATCTGAAAGATGACACTTACTGACAGTACAGGTCTTCCTCAGTACTGAATTAAAGTGCTAGTCTAGATCACATACTCAAGTCTCTGAAGTATGACTTGAACCCATAACTTTCTGACTCAAAGACAAGCATGCTACCACTAAACCACAGCTGACACCTTAATGAGACCCTTCCTGGTTGTATTCACCTTCCCTTCCCCAAGGTTGACTCATTCAGTCCGATTTTGTGAATGTGTACCCCTCCTCAATTGGAGCCTTCTGCCCACTGGCATCACAAATTGGACAACTATGGACACACTTTCCATGGATTGTAAGTGATGAGGCCAGCGATTAACCTACATGCACTCTCTGTAGTTAAAGTCAGTATTGGGAGCACGTATGCAAACCTTCAGAGTCAACCAATACCTCCATGAGTTCTTCGGGGAACTTGCTGCAACTGGGGACGGTGGGGGCGGGGCAAGACTTGCTGCAATTGGGTTGGGGGAGAACTTGCTGGGTTTTGCCATAGTGAAAAGGGTTTAGCATTCTCCATTCAGGGGCACAACTTCAATCTGGCCTTAGCAGTAACTGAAGCAGGGTGGGACCATAGGTTTTAATAGCTGATATGCATTTAGCAGCAAATATCAGCATTTGTTTTTCGCCATGCGCACACACAATCTCCAATCAGTCCAGATTCCTTTTCAAGTGCTAAAATTAAGGAGTTAAGATCCTATAAGTCTTGAATTCATTCAGAGCACTGAATGCTCTAAATATATCTAGGGGAACTGCTGAAACAGAGAGTGTGACAGTTACTGAAACTGATCGCGAAAGAGATTTACTGATAGTGTGAGGGAGTTACAGAGTCCAATTCTGCACTGAATCCCAAGGTACTGAACCCATTCCCATTCACTCCCGTTATAAAGAATCTCAATGGATCAAACCCCTTTTCTTCACTCCCCCTGTACAGAATCGCAACGGACTAAACCTCATTCTATTGTACACCATTTTTTCTGCAGTAATACTTAAGCAAAATATTCTGAGCCAAGGATAAAATTTTCCTTAGGTATCCTGTGCTTTCTGAAATGGCCTTAATAGTTGGAGGTGCAGTTCTCTGGCACACTGTTGGAATCCCATGATCTTTCTTTGTACTTCACATGGGTGCAGTTGCCTGGAAGGAAGGTAATGATTTACAAAAGGATATCACGTAAGAAATCTTATTTTATGTACTGTAAAAGAAAGTTCTTCTGTCTTTTCGCTGCTTCAAGCCGCGTGTAAATCAGTAATGGGATATAGAACTGGGTAAGAAAGGTTTGTGTTTCAGTTTGATTCAGTGCTATAATAATTCAAAATGAATTATGGTAGAGGATGCACTGAATAATTTCACAGTTCTGCATCAGCCAATTGGAAGTTGTGGGCTTTGATTGTTTGTAACATTTAGGAAATATATGAAGACAAATTTTCAGTCCTCAGTATATGGCTCCTTTGAAGAAAGAATTGCTGTCTACTACATAAGACATTAAAATGAGGCCCTGTCTGTCCTACAAAGATCCCACGGCACTATTCAAAGAGTAGGAGCATGCTCCTGGAGTCCTGGTCAATATTTATCCCTCAGCCACCATCACTAAAACAGATTGTCTTGTCATCTATCATATTGCTGTTTATGAAAGCTTGCTGAGTATGAATTGTCTGCCATTTTCTTACAACAGTGATTACACTCCAAAAAGTATTTCACTGCCTGTAACACATTTTGGGATGTCCTGAAGCCATGGAGGTTGCTGTATAAATGCAGTTCTTTCTTTTACAGTTCAGCAAAAGTCAATTTCAACGGCACAAATGAATAGTGATTTTAATGAGTAGCATTCCAACTTTTTTAAGGGTGGGGTGTATAATTTTAATCAAGTGCATTCTTGGAACTCAACAGCTCCCAGGCTTATAACTCACTTACAAGGATTCATTTTTTATCAAGACTTTTGTTCCTTCTAATTTCATCTAGTGCTGACTCCACATTGGGTGTCGCCCCTCTGGTGCCTCACATCCATCCATCCTTGCTACTCACGGCCAATTAGAAAGCAAAAGATGCATCATTACCCCAATTGTTAATCAAGATTTTTCCCATCTCCTATATTTTTATAACTCATAAATACAAACATGAATTAGGAGGAGCAGGGCCCCTCGGGCCTGTTCCGCCATTCAATAAGATCATGGCTGATCTGATTTTAACCTCTGCTCCACATTCCTGCCTACCCCCGATAACTTTACACCCCCTTGCTTATCAAGAATCTATCTAGCTCTGCCTTAAAAATATTCAGACTCTAGCTTCCACCGCCTTTTGAGGAAGTGAGTTCCAAAGACTCACAACCTTCTAAGAGAAAAAGCTTTTCCTCATCTCTGTCTTAAATGAGCGACCCCTTATTTTTAAACGTGACTCCTATTTGTAGATTCTCCTACAGAGGGAACATCCTCTCTCTATCCATCCTGTCGAGACTCCTCAGGATGTTACGTGTTTCAATCAAGTCACCTATCTTTATAAAAAGAAGAAAAATGAAAAATATTTTTTTACAATCCTTTTTTTTATAGAGTCATAGGATGATACAATGCAGAAGCAGGGTATTTGGCCCATCATGCCTGTGGTGTCCTTTGAAAGAGCTATCCAATTTGTCCCATTTCCTTGCTCTTTCCCCATAGCCCTGCATATATTTTCCTTTCTAGTATTTATTTATTTTTTTATTCATTCATGGGATATGGGCTTTGCTGGCTGGGCCAGCATTTATTGCCCATCCCTAATTGCCCTTGAGAAGGTGGTGGTGAGCTGCCTCCTTGAACCGCTGCAGTCCATGTGTATAGGTACACCCACGTGCTGTTAGGTAGGGAATTCCAGGATTTTGACCCAGCGACAGTGAAGGAACGGCGATATATTTCCAAGTCAGGATGGTGAATGACTTGGAGGGGAACTTCCAGGTAGTGGTGTTCCCATCTAACTGCTGCCCTTGTCCTTCTAGGTGGTAGTGGTGGTGGGTTTGGAAGGTGCTGTCTAAGGAACTTTGGGGAATTCCTGCAGTGCATCTTGTAGATGGTACACACTGCTGCTACTGTAGCGTTGGTTGTGGAGGGAGTGAATGTTTGTGGCTGTGGTGCCAATCAAGCGTACTGGTTTGTCCTGGGCAGTGTGCAGCTTCTTCTGTGTTGTAGGAGCTGCACTCATCCAGGCAAGTGAGGAGTATTCCACATTCCTGACCTGTGCCTCGTAGATGGTGGACAGGTTTTGGGGAGTCAGGCGAGTTACTCGTCGCAGGATTCCTAGCCTCTGACCTGCTCTTGTAGCCACAGTATTTACATCGCTAGTCCAGTTCAGTTTCTGGTCATTGGTAACCCCCAGGATGTTGATAGTGGGGGATTCAGTGATGGTAATGCCATTGAACATCAAGGGGTGATGGTTGGATTCTCTCTTGTTGGACATGGTCATTGCCTGACACTTGTGTGGCGCAAATGTTACTTGCCACTTGTCAACCCAAGCTTGGATATTGTCCAGGTCTTGCTGCATTTGAACATAGTCTGCTTCAGTATGAGAAGTCGCGAATTGTGCTGAATATTGTGCAATCCTCAGCGAACATCCTCACTTCTGACCTTATGATGGTAGGAAGGTCATTGATGAAGTAGCTGAAGATGGTTGGGCCGAGGACACTACCCTGAGGAACTCCTGCAGTGATGTCCTGGAACTGTGATGACTGACCTCCAACAACCACAACCATCTTCCTTTGTGCTAGGTATGACTCCAACCAGCAGAGAGTTTTCCCCCTGATTCCCATTGACTCCAGTTTTGCGAGGGCGCCTTGATGCCACACTCAGTCAAATGCTGCCTTGATGTCGAGGGCAGTCATTCTCACCTCACCTTGGGAGTTCAGCTCTTTTGTCCATGTTTAAACCAAGGCTGTAATGAGGTCAGGAGCTGAGTGGCCCTGGCAGAACCCAAACTGGGCATCAGTGAGCAGGTTATTGCTAAGCAAGTGCCGCTTCATAGCACTGTTGATGACCCCTTCCATTACTTTACTGATGATCGAGAGTAGACTGATTGGCCATACTGGATTTGTCCTGCTTTTTGTGTACAGGACATACCTGGGCAATTTTCCACATAGCCGGGTAGATGCCAGTGTTGTAGCTGTAAAAGGAACAGCTTGGCTGGAGGCGCGGCAAATTCTGAAGCACAAGTCTTCAGTACTATTGCTGGAATATTGTCAGGGCCCATAGCCTTTGCAGTATCTAGTGCCTTCAGCCGTTTCTTGATATCCCATGGAGCGAGTTGAATTGGCTGAAGACTGGCATCTATGATGCTGGGGACCTCCGGAGGAGGCCGAGATGGATCATCCACTCAGCATTTCTGGCTGAAGATCGTTGCGAATGCTTCAGCCTTATCTTTTGCACTGCTGTGCTGGGCTCTTCCATCATTCAGGATGGGGATATTTGTGGAGCCTTCTCCTCCAGTGAATTGTTTAATTGTCCACCACCATTCATGACTGGATGAAGCAGGATTGCAGAGCTCAGATGTGAGATCTGATCCGTTAGTTGTGGGATTGCTTAGCTCTGTCTATCACTTGCTTCTTATGCTGTTTGGCACGCAAGTAGTCCTGTTTTAAAGCTTCACCAGGTTGACACCTCATTTTTAGGTATGCCTGGTGCTGCTCCTGGCATGCCCTCTTGTACTCTTCATTGAACCAGGGTTGCTCCCCTGGCTCGGTGGTAATGGTAGAGTGGGGAATATGCCGTGGGGGATATCCAATTATCTTTTGAATGTTACTATAAGATCTGCTTCCACTGTCCTGTCAGACTGTGCATTCCAGATAGGTAGGCTATTTAGCCGCTCAAGCGTGTTCTGCTATCCAGTCAGATCATGGCTGATCTGTGAGTTAACTCCCTGTATCCACCTTTGGCCTGTAACCCTTAATATGTTCGGTTAACAAACATCTATCAATCTCAGGTTTAAAATTAACAATTGGCTTATCATCAACCGCCATTTGCAAAAGAGAGTTCCAAACTTCTATTGCCCATTGCAAGCAGAAGTGTTTCCTAATTTCATTCCCAAGAGATTTGGCTCTAACTTTGAAGCCATGTCCCTTAATCCTAGACTCCCCAACCAGTTAAAATAGTTTCTCTCTATTTACCCTATCAGCTCGCCTTAATATGTTGAATTCCTCCAGAATCTTCTACATTCTGGTGAACACAACCCGAGGTTGTATAATCCCTCCTCTTAATTTAACTCTTGGAGTCCAGGAAGCAATCTGCTACATCTACACTGCACTCCTTCTAAGGTCAATACATCCTTCCTAAGGTGTGGTGCTCAGAACTGCTCACAATACTCCAGGTGTGGTTCAACCAAGGCTTTGTATAATTTAAGGATGACTTATACCCTCTTTTATTCTAGTCCTCCAGATAAGGCCAGCATTTCATCAGCCTTTTCAATTAGTTTTTGTACCTGTTCATGACATTTTAATCAATCTACATACATAGATCTCTACATCAAAATAACCTACTGCAAAAGTTTTCTTATGTGGTGTCTGGTTTTGCTAATCACTTTTAATTGTTTTTATTCATTTGCAGGATTTGGGCATCACTGGGAATGCCTAACTGCCACCTTCTTGAATACAACCCGGTGTATTAAAAGCTAGGCTTTTTCAGGGGCAATTAAGAGTCAACTACACAGCTCTGGGCCTGAAGCCATATTCAAGCCAGACCAGGTAAAGAGGTAGATTATCTTTCCTAAAGGACATTAATGAACCAGATGGGATTTTACAATAATCCAGTATTTCATGGCTTCTATTACTGATACTATCTTTTCTTAATCCCAGATTAATTTAATTAACGGAATTTAAATTTTCTAACAGCCAAGCTTGGATTTGAACTCGTGTCTCTGGATCATTAGTTCAGGTCTTTGGATTAATCCAGTAACATGACCACTATGCCAACCTACAAACTCAAATTTATGTTCTCTGGTTATCCACCCAACTGTTAGTGCATATACTTAATTCCTATTTTTTCCCAGAGAGCTTTGGATGCCCAGTCATTGAACACATTCCAGACAGAATTTGGTTGATAGGTTTTTGGGTACTAAGGGAATTGAGGATATGGGGAAAGCGCAGGAAAGTACAGTTGAGATAGCCATGATCTTATTGAATGGCAGAGCAGACTCTGCCATTACTCCTATTTCTCACATTCTTATTTACTCTAAAACAACACTTCCATCTTTGCTTTAAGAAGCAGTGTCCTGGAGATTAAGATTTCAATTTTTTAGAGTCCAGGACAAGTACCTGGTAGGTTGGCAGCTCTGTGGGTGGAAGGCGGAATTCCCCGCTCCAAAATGGCTGCCTTCCTGGCAACCACCAGGTCACATGGTAGTGGCTCGGTACTCAGCTCCGCGGAGTCCAAAGCGAGCGCGCATGCGCCGCAGCCCCGGCAGAATCTGCAAGTCATGGTGGCACTTGCAGCCTGAGGGGGGAGGGGAAGGACCGGTCGGTAAACCAAGCCCGGCCGGTGATGATGGCGTCTCCCGCGGTCGACCAACTATTCATCAATTAAACAAACGCTTTGAGTGTAGCTGAACCTTTCCCGACTCCTCCAAAACAAACGGATAGAAAGCAAACAAAAGAAAAGCCGCCCGCTTACTCCCAGCCGGCGCCTGGGCCTAAGCCACATTGCCGCATAGCAACAGGACCGGCCCTACTGCCGGCCGCCGATTGGTCAGAGGGGATGGGGCCGTGCCGAGTGATTTGACGAGGCGGTGTGTGATTGGTTGGGCAACGTGTCAGTCAGGCGGCGGGTGGGTGGGTGGTCAGGATGAGGAAGTGGCGGCGGGTTTCCTGCTGCTGCTTTTTTTCGTCACAAGTTGAAGTTTAGCGTGTGTGGAGCCGGCAGCGGGAGTCACAACAAACAAACCAGCGCATGGGAGGAGTGCGGCCACTCAACCATCCGCCAATAAAGCCACCGCTTGATTATCCAGAAGTGATAAAAGGCCCTTAGGAGCCACGGGGCCTAGTTACACAGGCAGCAACAGAGCCTGGAGCCAGAGTGAAGTCGCTCGGCCGCTTGCGGAGGAACTTTTCGTCCGCACCTTTGGATTTTCGCGTCTGGGAAGAGGCTGAGCACAAGGGCACGGCAGTGAAAAACAAAGGGTGTTTTAGAGCTAAGAAAGAGGAAGTGACTCCCTTTGCTCAGAAACTCCGAGGGGCAAAAGTTTTTCTGTTTCATCGTGCCTTTTGTCTTTTTAAAAGTAGGAGGGAGAGAATAGGCCGTTAACTGGGGAATTAAAGGTTCCCCTCCGCCCTCTTATTTTAAAACCATTTGACTATAATATTGGAAGGGAAGATGCTCCCCCTGAAGAAGTATTTCACAGAGGGTCTCATCCAGTTCACCATCCTCCTGAGTCTGATGGGGGTCCGGGTGGACATTGACTCCTATTTGAATGCTCAGCTCCCTCCATTCCGTGAGATTATCCTGGGCCAGAGCTCGGCTTACACCCAGACTCAGTTCCACAACTGGAGGAACACGCTGGACGGCTACGACCTTCACCCCAAGAGCGTGGACCTGGACTATTACTTCACGGCCAGGAGGCTGTTGAACGATGTGAGGGGCCTGGACAGGCTGCTGGTACCCAGCACCGAGCTCAGTGCTTGGCTGGTGCACAGCAGCAGCGGCGGCGGCAGCAGGGAAGCGGACAGCTCGGTGATCGCCTCGCAGCCCAACCTGCCCTTGGACAACCCAAGCGGGGTGAACGAGGTGACGGATCCGGAGAGCAGCAGCAGAGACAATGTCTCCTCCGAACAGGGCGAGGAGAACTTGGGGGCTGTAGGATTGCCAATGAGTAGCGAGTTAACCAAGGAGGTATTTTAAACCTAATGCACATCTCCATTTAACTTGGATGCTGAGTCTGACCCATATCTTTGAAACAAAGCAAAGTTTTCTTTCTAAGTAGTAAACTGGGATACTCCTGCGAAAACGAAACAGCCCAAAATAGAAACTCCCACCCTTTTATGTAGAAAGGTAATCTACACGTGCTCTCTTTCAATGAAAGCCAGAATTCCCCCTTCCCACTATCAGATTGCAACTTGAAGTGCAACATTTAATCTCCAATCTAGCAAAACAATATACGCCACATTGTACCTTGAAGTTTGTGTTGGTTTCATAACATTGCTAGTTAAAGGAAGTAAACCTCACTCGGTGGCGAGCTGATGCATGGTTACTGGGCAGGGCTTGATTAAAATGGCTGCTCAGGAACTTGCCGTATCCGCAGGATGGAAGGTAACCCAACCTCAAAAAAATAGAAAATGCAGCTCTTGTGGTTGTTTATCATCATTCCGCAATTTAACCTTGGCTTTCACCCCGCCCCCTCTTTTAGCGGGCTGTCCATAAATTTCTAAGCTGGAAACTTAGGACAATAGTTCATCTGTTCCCACATATTCAGATATAAAAATGGGGACAATAGGCATTAAGGTTTTGGAGCAAACTTCAACTTCTGATATGATTTGCGTGTTGCAGAAACTGGTTACTATTTTCTCTCCTCACCAACTCCCCGCCCCACCCCCCCCATTCCCACCATCTCCCTGCGCCACCAAAATGTGAGTTTGAACGAATTAGGACTTCCTTGATAGTTCATCTTTTGCAATATCCTTGGCGCCTCTAGGCTAGTAACAACTTGCATTTATATAGCACATTTAATATAGTAAACATCTCAAGATGTTTCATAGGACTGTTGTGAAACAAAATCTGACACCAAACACAAAATCTGACACCAAACCACAAGGAAATATTAAGACAAACTTGATCAAGGAGTTTAGGCTTTTAAGGAACCTATAACAGGTGGCGAGTGGGGTTTTAGGAACGGTTTTCCAGAGATTAGGGCTCAGATAGCTAAAGGCACGCTGTCAATAGTGGAGCAAAGGGAATGGGAGTTGTACAAGAAGCTGGAGTTGCAGGAGTCCAGAGATCTCAAAGGCTGTAGGTTGAGAAGGTTGCAGAGACGGAGGGATGAGACCATGGATTGATTTGAAAACTGACAATTTTTAAAATTGAAGCATTACGGGACCGTAAACCAGTGTAGGTCAGCCAACATGGGATGATGGGTAAATGAGACTATCGGGAAAATCAGCCAGTGGATCTTGCTGTCGATTAATATATGGTGGGCTTGGCCTAGGATTGAACAAACTGTGATGCTGCTTTTAGATTGCACACCTTGCCAGTGCTCCCTGGTTGGGTGGTTTTTGGATTATGGCCATTTGACTGATATATGAAATGCTCATTAGTTGTCACAGTGGGATGGAACCATTGCAAGGGACCAAAGCTCCAAGGATGGGGAGGGTGATATTTGGAAGTCACTGGGAGTATGCAAGTTGTTGATTGTATGGTTTTGTCTTAAATTTGAGAGCTGAACGTGGGGAGGGGGTGAAGCTGGGAAAGAGGAGGCCTGGTTGGAAATAGTTTTTCTGCATGCCACTGTAAAAGAGGACCACAGTTGTTAGTGCGAGAACCCTGTGTTACTGTATGTATTGGTAGTGATATTGATTAAAAATCCCTGTTATTTTGGTAACTTTAACCAGGTTCCCTAATCATATTGCTTTTTGTATGGTAGATATTCTGGCAATCAAGGTAGCATGTAACTCAAAAATTGAATCATAGTTTTAAAATGTATCCTATTGTAAATCGGTCTTGGGGACTAACTGCTTCATGCCCAGGGCTGCAATCCTAAGTAACGTTACTTAAGGGACATTTAAATATTTTCGAATATATTTACTGCAGAGTGCAGTGATGGAACATGTCTGCATCTGTAATTCATCACATGGATGAGCTACTGGTTTCTGTTCTGCTGTGAACCTTTACCAAGTGGAGGTCACTTACTTCCTTACAAGAAAGGGAAAGGAAATGGGAGGAGAAAGAAACTGAAACTGCAGGACTGCTGTGTTCCATTAAATCTCAGTTCTTTCTCTTTAATAAGCCCTTCCACTTGCTTAGTGAATACTGGCATGGGTTCATTCTCTGATCAATGTTCCCTCACTTTCTCCATCATCAGTTTCACCTATTTTTTAAAAAAGCACTTTCATTTATATAGCACCTTTCATAATCACTGGGTGTTCCAAGGTGCTTTACACCCAATGAAGTACCTTTTTAAAGTGTAGTCACTGTTGTAATTTAAGAAACAGGACAGCCAATTTGCACAGCAAGCCCCCACAAGCAGCAGGTTGATAATGACCAGATCGTCTGCACTTATCTTATTGGTTGAGAGGATAAATATTGGCGAGGACACTGGACAAAATGCCCTTGAAAGAGTCTCATGTGATCTTTTTCATCCATCTGAGAGGGCAGATGAGGCCTCCGTTTAATGACTTAGCCAAAAGATGGCATCTCTGACTTTTTAGCACTCCCTCTACTGCACAGGCAGCCTTGAATTTTGGACTCAAATCCTGGACTGGGAATCAAATCCACAACCTTCTGACCTGGGTAAGAAGGCTACCCACTGGCACTTTTTTACTATTGCAATTTGACCCCTCCCCATTGCCACTGGAGCCCTGCTTCATGTCCTTTACCTCTAGGCTTAAATCTGCCAACACTAATCTTGCTGCACTCTCCTTGCTCGTCTATCTATGTAAAAGCCAAACCTCCAGGGCTGCTTCTCCATCCCCCTTATTCTTGCCAGCCTCCGCTATCCAACACCTTGAATTCTGTATTCCCAACCTTTGCAGCACTGTCCTGCCAATGTTGCGACAGGCATTTTTTTTTTGACTCTGGCCAGTTTTCCCTCTGTCTTTACCGCCCACTCTCTTCCCTCCCCAATTGCATTTTACCATAAGTAGGTGCAGATTCTTCATCTCTTAGCACGTCACTTTCTCCCAAAACTCCTCCACCTTGTCCCCACTGTAAAGTGTGCTGGAGATCAATGACTTTGGTCACCTTCCCTAGCTGCCTGTCTGTTTGTTTATTCTGCCTCAAGTGCTATGGGATGTCGAGGTTAGAGGTGCTATATATATAAACACAAGTTGTTTCCAAACTGGACACCACAAAGGAACATGACAAACACTGAATTCCATCCTACTTTCCACAGCTGCTGTGCAGGCCATGAGTAGAAGCCAGCAGCTTTACTGAAGATCAAGGGTGAAGGGGCAGTGGGCAGACAGGACTTCTGAGCTCTATTGAGTCCTGTCTCAATTTTAAAATGCTCGTCCCAGTGTTCAAATCCTTCCATGGTCTTGTCCTCCCTATCTCTGTAACCACCTCCAGTCTTACAACCCTTAGATCTTTGTGGTTCTCCAGCTCCTGAGCTCCGGAATCCCCTTCTTAAACCTCTCTGCTCCTGTACCCTTCTCTCTTCCTTTTAAGACATTCCTTAAATCCCGCCTCTTTGACCAAAATTTTAGACGCCTATCCCAATATCTCCTTTTAAGTTTGTGTTGATGTTTAATTGACAATGCTTCTGCCTTGGGGCATTTTACTACATTAAAGGTGCTGTATAAATACAAGTTGTTGCTGGATTAGAGGAAATTGATAAATTCCAGATTATTTTTACCAGTGATGATGTTGATTGAGGGGTAAACATTAGCCAGGGAAAATTCTTCAAAATAGTGCCATGGAATCATCTTGTCCCCAGTTCTGACAGTTCTCGCTCAATACACTGGGGGTGCCAGCCTGGATTTAAAGGCTTAGATCTCTTGAGTGGGACTTGATCCCAGGACCCCCTGACTGGGGTGAGAGTGCTGTGCTCCACTGGCTGTTGGGTAATGGTGGGGATTTTAGGCAACCCCCTGGCTTAGTTCAGCTTTGTGCAGTATCAACAGGCCAGTTTTGTTCTAATAGCCTGGCACTGGATGTCAAAACTAAGCCTTACTGTTGTATTTGTGAACCTGTATCAAGGTCTCTTGCTCGTTTAACGTACCGCACCACTTTTCATTCAATTTGGTGGAAGACACTGGAAAAGTTACCACACAGGCCAGTGTGGCAGGTCCTCAGGCTCCACCCAGGAATACGAGTGGTCTAATCAATCCCTCGAGCCTGTTCTGCATTCAGTTAGATTATGGCTGATCTGGACTGTATCGTAACTCAATTTTCCACCTTAATACCCTTGCCCAACAAAAATCTATCAATCCCAATTTATTTTTAAATTAATTTGCCCCCACCCCGAGCAGCTTTTTGGAGAAGAGTTTCCAGATTTCCACTATCCTTTTATGTGAAGAGATTCTTGGCCCTGAACAGGCTAGCTCTAATTTAAGAATTTGCTCCTTGTCTTGGACTCTTGCATCAGAGGAAATCATTTCTCTGTATCCACCCTATTGGATCTGTTAATTGAAATGCGTAAGATAATTATATATTAAAGGATAATGGAACGTTAGCCTTCATCTTGAGAAAATACAAGCCTAGTCTTTGCTATCTGTTCTCGTAATTTAACTCTTTAGGCTGTGTAACATCTGCTGAACCCGTGCTACACGCTCTCCAAGGCAAATATATTTTCCTAAGGTGTGGGCACTGAACTGAGTGCAGTACTCCAGGTGTGGTCTAACTGGAGTTTTTTATAACTGTAACATAACTTATGTCTCTTGTACTTCATTAGCCATGAACATTTCGTTGCACCTTGCAACTGTTAATCTGGAAGTGATTTGAAAGCTCAAAGTGGAATAACAAGTTGGTTAGGCAACCAAAAGAGTTTCTTCTCTCATTGCCTGTCGCGTGCATCAAAATACATTAGCAGTGCTGAGAGACTCTGCCAAGTGCTGTTTTGTAATCAGGTTGCACAACAGCTGATTTTCCCCCCAACCTCCACACTTGATCAAGAACTGGCTGTACATCAGCCTGTTTCACCACTCTCAGCCATGTTGTATTTGGCCTCTGGCCACTGAGGGTGGGAACAGTATTCTGTCGGTGGTTGCATTTTCCAGCATCTGCTGCAGGGATAGGGCACTGGGTTATTCAGAGAGCTTGGATTCTGGTGTCCTTCAGATTGTACGCATGAAAATAATGCAGCACAGGAGGAGGCCATTTGACACGTAATCTGTGCCAGTTAGCACTTTGAGGCCAGGAATGCAAGCTTAATTCAGCTATTTTCCCCATTTTTGTTTACCTAATATAGGATCTTAATTCTTGTAGCATATGGGCTAGATGGAGCACATATGTAACCTAATTGGTCCTGGATGTTAATGGCTCCAGGAAGTCTGCACCTATTGCAACACCTTTCTTTTATTGGGATAATTAATGGGAGGTAACATCTATATTAAAATGACGTGGATGACCGCAAATTTCTAACTACTATGTGACTACATCAGCAGCACCTCCTCTTTCACATTGTTTTCCCCTCCTGTCCTCAAAGCACTATTCTTGCTGAGGTGCAGTTCAGTAGTGCTGTTTGCCCTATGGTGTCTCTCCCAAGTTGCTTTGTACATGAGACTATGTATTGATTGTTTTTAGATCCTTCCTATAGCCTTGACCCCTTTCTATCTCTGTAACCTCCAGACTTGTAACTCTCTGTTGTGCTCTCTCAATTCTGACCTCTTGCGCATCCCGACATTCGGGATGCCCCGTCATTAGAGGTTATGCCTTCAGCTGCAGAGACTCTAAACTCTGGAATTCCTTCTTTAAACCCCTCTGTCCCTCTTATCCCTCTTTCCTCCTTTCAGATGACCCTGAAATCTATCCCTTTGACTAAGGTTTTGGGGTCGCCTGTTCTTGTATTTCTTTTTTGTGACTTCTGCTACAAAAGGCACGTACTGGGTTACTGATGCAATAGTGCTGTAATTCATGTAACACTGACTGAGAAGATCCTCCCCAGCTTGGAGTGAGAAAGTGCACTGATTGCAGTATGGAATTGTTTCTTAAATGATTCTGGAGGCAAGCTGTTTCCATGTTTAATCTAGTTATAACCTGTCAGGACTACTTGTACTTGTTGCTGTAATAGCCAGGCAGCCACATGGTTCTTTGGAAAATACCAGTTGTTCCGGCTGCAGTTTTGGCTGTGGGCTTAGAATGAAATCAGATACACAAGGATGTGTGGATATTTAAAGTGTCACTTTAGACTTCAACGATTTGTTGACTGGTAAGATAGAAACAGGAGGAGGCTATTTAGCCCCTCAAGCTTGTTCCACCTTTCAATGAGATCATGGCTGATCTGTGACCTAACTCAATTTCTCTTAAATTTTTGTTAAACCCAAAGATATTATCAAACTGAGATTTAAAATTTGCAAATGATCAATTGCTGCTTGTGGAAGAGTGTTACAAATTTCTACCACCCTTTGTGAAGAAGTGTTTCCTAATTATACTTCTGAAAGGTCTGGCTCAATTTTTAAATGGCTTCCTTGTCCTAGACTGTCCAAGCAGCAGAAATAGTTTGTCTATCCTATCTGTTCTCCTTTTGTCTTGAAAGCTTCGATCAAATTGCCCCTTAACTGTCTATGTGCCAGGGAATGCAATCAAATTTGTGTAATCTCTCCTCATAAATTATTCCACAAAGACCAGCTGTCATTCTAGTAAACCTATGCTGTACTCCCTCCAAGGCCAATATAACTTTTTCCTAAGGTGAGGTGACCAGACTGGTTACAGTATTCTAGATGTTGGCTTTGTATAGCTAAAGCATGGTTTCTATCCCCTTGTATTCCAGTCCTCTATATATAAAGGCATCAAATTTGTTTGGCATGATCTCTTTGCAAAACCATTCTGGCTTGCTCTGATCAGCTAAAAATTTACAAGGTGTTCAGTTCCCTGTCCTTAATTATAGACTCTAGTAATTTCCTGACAACAGGTGTTAGGCTAACTGGTCTTTAATTTCCTGTTTTCTTTCCTTTACCTTTCCTAAAAAGCAGACTAACATGCCACAATTTTCCAATCTAAAGGAACAGTTCCCAGATCTAGAGAACTTTGAATATTCTCTATAATTATAATCTTCCAATGTCTTCACCTACTTGTTTTTAAAACCCTGAATGGAAATCACCTGGTCCTGGGGATTTTCTTCTCCACCTCATTCTTTTTCATTCTTTCATGGGATGTGGGTGTCTCTGGCTGGGCCAGCATTTATTGCCCATCCCTAACTGCCCTTGAGAGCAGGTGGTGAGCTGCCGTCTTGAACCACTCCAGTCCCTGTGCTGGAGGAACACCCACAGTGCTTTTAGGAAGGGAGTTCCAGGATTTTGATCCAGCGAATTTTCTATTTGTTTTTTAATCTGTCTTTTCCACAGTGCCATGTAAAGTTTGGTTGGCTCCCTGTTTTTCCTAAGTATAAAGCTAGCATGATTTTGAGGGAGTACATTTGGGCCACTTGTCGTCTTAGCATTAATTCTCTCCCAAAAGACCCATGTTGTGACGTTTGACATCTGCCCTTTGGAAGACAACAGATCAGGAAGTTGGAGATCCTGCCCGTGCCCAGTTGGGCAGTACACAATATCCGGACAGCTACTACTTGTATTTATATAGTGCCTTTAAAGTAATAAAAATGTTACCACTATTAGTATGTGCAGTTACCTCCCTGTTTCTCTGAAGTTGGTATGTGGCTAATGCAGCGCCACACTGTCAGTGAGCCTAGATTAGTGAGGCGTGGTGGCCAGGGTCGGGCCTCATGGTGTGGTGGGCCAGGTGGCAGTTTGCTGCATAGTGCTTCCATTGTACTTGAGAATTGTTTTTTTTTTAACCAAAACAGTGGATATTGGCCCAGATTCCTGATCCCTGTGGAGTGATGTAAACCATGGTCATGTTGAACTTGGATTAGGGAGGGCAAAACCAGCTGGAATTTCTGCTCCTGATTACAGTGGTGATTTCTGCTGGAGACTCTGGGTATTGAGCACAATCCTGATAGAGCACCAATTTGGGTGGGGCTATGGGTTTGTGCATGAATTAAAAACAAAATACATTTCTGTAGTGCTTTTGACTATATTAGGATATCCCAAAGTGTTTTACAGTTAAGTAGTAGTTTTTTTGAAGTGCTGTAATGTAGTAATTGTGGAATCCAGTTTGTTCACAGTAAGGTCTCACAACAGATAATGTGGGGTTTTTAAGGGGATGGCTGAGGGGTAAATATTGATCAGGACAGCAGGGAGAACTCATTCCCTTGATTTTCAAAATGATGCCATATTAATATGTCAGAGTAATGGCTGCTTTGTATATATCTCAGGGCAGCTGGTGTCTCTGGTACTTTACCCTTGCAAGAAGCCAACATCTTAGATAAGGAAGGAAATTGGAAAGAGTTGGAGGGGAATAATATTTGTGTTTCAGTTTCCTCTTATGGACTCGAGCAATGGTTGAAATGAAAATCCTGCAAACTGGCTTTTTGTTGCTTTCTGTTTCTGTGGTGACTTTAACAAAGCTGATCATGGTTTCCCGCCTGTTTATCTGTTTTCAAATAGTGGAGGTTAAGCAGCTGCCAGTCATGTGCTTTTCAGAAAAAAAGACTCCATATCAACAACATTTTGTTCCTGGACTGATTAAAAATAACCGTTCATTCCAATATCTTGTGATGGAAGTTCGCCCATGCATGTCAGTAACTCCATCTGGAGCAGGCCTATTTCTGTCACCACGATTTCTAGGGGATTTCCACACCCAGCGACTGTTCTTATCTGCTCCACGTAGTTGGACATGGAAAGCATACTGGAATGTTAGCAAAACTTAAGTTGATTGCTGTGCATGAGTCAGAGTCCAGTGTCGAGTCTTGTTGTGACTTCTCTCTTGGGCAGGTGTGTGTACTCGATAAACACCTGGCTCTTTGGATATTGTATGTGAATATAAATCAGCTGTTTACAGAACAGAAAATCATAGAACCACCCTTGTGGAGTTCACTAGTGAATATATTCCTTGAGTCAGATGCTGTTTTAATTTGTTACCCTTTGTAATCAATCTGGTTGGTTTGCTTTGGGATTTTCTACAAGGTCCTTCATTTTAAGCACTGGGGTGAGCTGTAGTGTGGCTGACCTCAACTTTAGAAACTCCATGACTTAAGTCTGAATACTGGCACCACTGGTGGTATTGAAGCCTTGTCAGACCCTGTAGCTCTCTGATATCCTGCGATGTTAAGATGGAGAAGAAATTAGTGATTATTCTTGAGGCATATTTTAAAAATTTTGACCAATTACTTAAAGGACCTGGAACTTCCCTTTTACCAGCATCCTTTCTACACTGGCGGATTAAGCATGGCTTCTAATTTGACCCCGAACTGGACTTGTGAAGTGAGCAGCCAATAGATAGAACAGTACATATGGTTCAGGCACCCAGTTCAAAACCAAGAGAAGCTGAGAGTCTTAAATTTGTTCAGTAAAGGAAGACTAGCATTTTTGTAGCCCTTTTCCAAAGCGTTTTCCAGCCAGTTTACAATTTTTAGCAGACCATGAGCCAGTAGAATGATACAAGGTTAACACCAGTGTCCTTTTCATTGCTGCTGTGATATATTTCTGGGATAATTTATTGCCTTTGCTGACGGTTTTGTGTTTCCACGGTAGGACTCTTAGGGTGCTTTAACCTTTGAGCTCAGAATGGAGGCAATGAATGAGTTAACAATTGAATGACCAGTTATCCACTTTAGCATGCACAGATTCTGTTGGGGTTTTTTTTTTGGAGGGGAGAATCCAGGAGTCTCCCATGCCTTCAGTTCACACACAACACTCTTGAACAGCAGCACTAGTGGTGGAGCTGCATCTTTTATCGACTTGTGTAGGGGACACAAGATGATGGGGTGCTTTGCTGGAAATTGCTCCACTGCAGTCTTATCAGCAGTGAGTCCAGCTGTTATGTATTGACTTGTTTTCTCCAAACCACTGGTATCAAATGTGTACTCAGTCTTTGTCTCCATTGTCTCATAGCACTTTCAAGGGTGTTAATATTTACAGTGAACTTATGCCCCCTTTCTATCTTACATCTCTGAAAACTTGGTCATTCAAAACTCTGCTGCTGGTGTCCTAACTTGCACCAAGTCCTGCTCACCAATCTTCCTCTGTGCTCTTTGATCTGCATTAGCTCTTGATCAAGCCATGCCTCAATTTTAAATTGTATTCTTTGTTTTCAAAACTCTCCATGACTTCCCCCTCCCTATCTCAAATCTCCTTTGGCCCTACCACCCCTGAGATCTTTGTGGCCTGATTTCTTGTGGATTCCTGATTTTAATCACTCATTGGTGGCCACACCTTCAGCTGCCTAGGTCTGAAGCTCTGAAATTTTATTTATTCGTACTTGGGAATGAGGGCATTGCTGACTCGGCCAACATTTATTGCCCATCTCTAATTGCTCTTGGGAATGTGGTGATCTGTCATCTTGAACTGCTGCAGTCCATGTGGTGTAGGTACACCCACAGTGCTGTTAGGAAGAGTTCCAGGATTTTAACCCAGCGACAGTGAAGGAACAGTGATATAGTTCCAAGCTACACACCAGGAAGGTTTGTGGCATGGAGGGGAACTTGGAGGTGGTAATGTTCTTATGTATCTGCTGCCCTTGTCCTTCTAGGTGGTAGATGTCAAAGATTTGGAAGGTGCTGTCGAAGAGGCCTTAGTGAGGTGCTGTAGTGCATCTTGTAGATGGTACACCCTGCTGCCATGTGTGTCGGTGGTGAAGAGAGTGAATACTTAAGGTGGTGGGTGCCAATCAGACAGGCTGCTTTGTCCTGGATGGTGTGGAGCTTCTTGAATGTTGATGGAGCTGCATTCATCCAGGCAAGTGGAGAGTATTCCATCCTGGCTTGTGACTTGTAGATGGTGGACAGGTTTTGAGGATTCAGGAGGTGAGTTACTCTCTGCAGAATCCCCAACCTCTGACCTGCTCTTGTAGTCACCATATAGTGTCTATAACATAAAACGATCCATGGCATTCTGTAAGATATATTTATCAAGCATACGTTCCTTCTAGAGGGTGTTTTCAGCCTCTATTTTCCTGCTCTCTGTCCCCTCCATCGTCCAACCTTATTCTATCTCTGCCTGAAGAGGGAAAGTCCATTCAATGACACCACATGTTGGCACTCAGTTTGATGCGCCTGTATTTATGTGAATGATTACAAACTGGAGGTGAAAGCACTGCTTGTTCAGTTTTGTGTTCTGATTGTCTCAGTACAGTAAAAGTCAGGAGCCTATGTATGTGGAAAACAAAAACAGCATTACCTGGAAAAACTCAGCAGGTCTGGCAGCATTGGCGGAGAAGAAAAGAGTTGACGTTTCGAGTCCTCATGACCCTTCAACAGAACTGAGTAATATTAGGAGAGGGGTGAAATATAAGCTGGCTTAAGGAGGGTGGGGGGGGTGGTTGTAGGGACAAGCAAGCAGTGATAGGAGCAGATAATCAAAAGATGTCACAGACAAAAGGATCAAAGAGGTGTTGAAGGTGGTGATATTATCTAAACGAATGTGCTAATTAAGAATGGATGGCAGGACACTCAAGGTACAATCTATGGAGGTGGGGTGGAAAGACTAACAGGGCATAAAAGGTATAGATTTAAAAATAATGGAAATAGTTGGGAAAAGAAAAATCTGTATAAATTATTGGAAAAAACAAAAGGAAGGGGGAAGAAATGGAAAGGGGGTGGGGATGGGGGAGGGAGTTCAAGATCTAAAGTTGTTGAATTCAATATTCAGTCTGGAAGGCTGTAAAGTGCCTAGTCGGAAGATGAGGTGCTGTTCATCCAGTTTGCGTTGGGCTTCACTGGAACAATGCAGCAAGCCAAGGACAGACATGTGGGCAAGAGAGCAGGGTGGAGTGTTAAAATGGCAAGCGACAGGGAGGTCTGGGTCTTTCTTGCGGACAGACCGCAGGTGTTCTACAAAGCGGTTGCCCAGTTTACGTTTGGTCTCTCCAATGTAGAGGAGACCGCATTGGGAGCAACGAATGCAGTAGACTAAGTTAGGGGAAATGCAAGTGAAATGCTGCTTCACTTGAAAGGAGTGTTTGGGCCCTTGGATGGTGAGGAGAGGAAGTGACGGGGCAGGTGTTGCATCTTCTGCGTGGGCATGGGGAGGTGCCATAGGTGGGGGTTGAGGAGTAGGGGGTGATGGAGGAGTGGACCAGGGTGTCCCGGAGGGAACGATCCCTACGGAATGCTGCCGGGGGGGTGAAGGGAAGATGTGTTTGGTGGTGGCATCATGCTGGAGTTGGCGGAAATGGCGGAGGATGATCCTTTGAATGCGGAGGCTGGTGGGGTGATAATTGAGGACAAGGGGGACCCTATCATGTTTCTGGGAGGGAGGAGAAGGCGTGAGGGCAGATGCGCGGGAGATGGGCCGGACACGTTTGAGGGCCCTGTCAACGACCGTGGGTGGAAAACCTCAGTTAAGGAAGAAGGAGGACATGTCAGAGGAACTGTTTTTGAAGGTAGCATCATCAGAACAGATGCGACGGAGGCAAAGGAACTGAGAGAATGGGATGGAGTCCTTACAGGAAGCGGGGTGTGAGGAGCTGTAGTCGAGGTAGCTGTGGGAGTCGGTAGGCTTGTAATGGATATTGTTGGACAGTCTATCACCAGAAATTGAGACAGAGAGGTCAAGGAAGGGAAGGGAAGCGTCAGATGGACCATGTGAAAATGATGGAGGGGTGGAGATTGGAAGCAAAATTAATAAATTTTTCCAGGTCCCGACGAGAGCATGAAGCAGCACCGAAGTAATCATCGATGAACTGGAGAAAGAGTTGTGGGAGGGGGCCGGAGTAGGACTGGAATAGGGAATGTTCCACATACCCCATAAAGAGACAGGCATAACTGGGGCCCATGCGGGTACCCATAGCCACACCTTTTTGGAGGAAGTGAGAGGAGTTAAAGGAGAAATTGTTCAGTGTGAGAATAAGTTCAGCCAGACGGAGGAGAGTAGTGGTGGATGGGGATTGTTCGGGCCTCTGTTCGAGGAAGAAGCTAAGGGCCCTCAGACCATCCTGATGGGGGATGGAGGTGTAGAGGGATTGGACGTCCATGGTGAAGAGGAAGCGGTTGGGGCCAGGGAACTGGAAATTGTTGATGTGACGTAAGGTGTCAGAGGAATCACGGATATAGGTGGGAAGGGACTGGACAAGGGAAGAGAGAAGGGAGTCAAGATAACGAGAAATGAGTTCCGTGGGGCAGGAACAGGCTGACACGATCGGTCTGCCGGGACAGTCATGTTTATGGATTTTGGTTAGGAGGTAGAAGCGGGCCGTCCGAGGTTGGGCGACTATCAAGTTGGAAGCTGTGGGAGGAAGATCTCCAGGGGAGATGAGGTCAGTGACAGTCCTGGAAACAATGGCTTGATGTTCGGTGGTGGGGTCATGGTCCAGGGAGAGGTAGGAGGAAGTGTCTGCGAGTTGACGTTCAGGCTCCGCTCATATCACTGCTTGCTTGTCCCTACAACCACAACCCCCCCCCCCGCCCAACTTCTCTCTCCCCCCCGCCACACCTTAAACCAGCTTATAATACACCCCTCTCCTAATATTACTCAGTTCTGTTGAAGGGTCATGAGGACTCGAAACGTCAACTCTTCTCCGCCGATGCTGCCAGACCTGCTGAGTTTTTCCAGGTAATTCTGTTTTTGTTTTGGATTTCCAGCATCCGCAGTTTTTTGTTTTTGCCTATGTATGTGGATTTGTTTGCCCTATAAATAAACTATTACTAAAAATCATGTCCTATACATTATATAAAACATATGAGTTGCCAGCTGAGCATGTGATTGACTGCTGAGCAATCCCTGCATCTGTCAAATATCAGAATTTTCACAAACTTAAAACTGTTGTGCTTACTTAATCTTTAATAATGAACATTCAGATGAGTGTTGAGGGGTTCAAGCAGATACGCAACACGAGGAAGATCATTATTGGTATTATGCTGTTGTCTTATGTTTCTCTCCACTCCCCTGTTATGACACCTGCCAGGGGAGTCTACAGCAGTCATATTAGCCCCTACATGAACTGATTGCGATGTAGGAAGGGAGGGGCTGGTTAAATGCCCTGTTGACTGAAATAACCTTGCAGGTCACCCCAAAAATAGAGTAATAGGATCTAAACACTTTGATGTGAAAATTAGCCGGAGTTCCACGTTTGAAAGTGTTTCTGAATTGCATTGTCTCATGAGCCTGCATGTGGCCAGAGTGAAATTTGTTTCCTGTGACTGCCTAAACCGCTCTAGCTAATGCTTTGTGTTTTGGCATTGCAATAATTGGTTTTGGTGGAGGGGTGGGCTGAATATTTTGGGGATGTTTTTGGAGAATGAGGTGTAACTATCCTCAAGCAGGGAATTGATTGCTGAAAGGTTCACACTTGGGATAACTAGTTATTATAATAATTATAATAATAATTATAACTAGTTGTTTTGGTGGAGTGGGGAGGGTGTATCGCTCTGGCGGCCTCTTCCACAGCCTTGCCCAGTCCTGGGTGTCCCTAGCAAGGGACAGTGCAGATAGTGCTCAAAGCCATTTATATCCAATGGGCACTGCAACGTGACCTATATCATCTTGACAATAAGATCCTGAGCCAGCTTAGTGGTGTTGATTTCTGTAGTGCCGGCCTTTGCGGCCCACAATTTGTTTTTAAATTAAAAGAATGGCTTGGATTTGTTTAACACTTTTTCCTGATCTCTGGATGTCACTTGAATGCTTCACAGTCAGTGAAGTACTTTTGAAGTGAAAGAGTGTGTAATGTAGGAAGTGTGGCAGTCAACTTGTGCACAGTAAGCTCCCAAAAACAGCAATCCAACAAATGACAATGTTTTAGGTGTTGTCTGAGTGATTCTTCTTATCGTGTCCACGGACAGTCTATACGTGGCCCAGCCAGAACTGGACATATTTTTGCGCCTTGTTGAATTCGGCAAGATCTGCAACAGTGCAGGGTTCCTGTAGTGATAGGCATTGCAGGAGATGTTGCATAGCCTGTGGCTCAGTTCCACATTCACAAGTTGTCGGGCAGGTTGTATATCCCCATTTGCTTAGTGACACCCATCAATTTATCTGAGTGATAAATATAGGCCAGGACACATTGCACTGGTGCTTTTGGGTTTTCATTGTCTTAACAGACCTGTACATGTATTTTACCCAGACCAGCAGACTCCAGCTGCATGTACACAATATGTTTACAACAGAGCTCAGTTTCTTTTAGTTTGTGTGTATAACATTTCTAGGATATGACATTCATTTCATGGCTCCCTGTCCTTCCTTTTCCATAACGGGTAATCTTCCTTCAAAGACCAGTTCCAGGATAAAGAACTGTAGCTATGAGGATAGATTGGAGAGTTTGGGACTGTTTTCCTTGGAGAAAAAGAAGGCTGAGAAGAGACTTGATAGAGGTATTCAAGAGGGGTATGGACAGGGTAAACAGTGGAAACTGTTCCCACTAAGAGAATGTCAAGAACTAGGGGGCACAGATTCAAAATAATTGGCAAAAGGGGTAAATGTAATGTGAGGAAAATTTTTTTCACCCAGAGGGTGGTTGGAGTCTGGAACAAATTTTCTGAAAGGGTGGTGGAGGCAGGTTCAATTGAGGTATTCACAAGGGAATTGGATTGCTACCTGATAAGAGAGAATGTGCAAGGTTAGGAATAAGGCGGGAGAGTAGGACTAGGTGGAATGCTCTGAGAACCAGTGCAAATTTGATGGGCCAAATGGCCACCATCTGCACTGTAAAGATACTGTGATACTGAGAGTTAACCCCATTAAATTGGAGATTGTTTACTCATGAGCACTGGGTCCTTGGACCAAGATTTTTATTGTCTTCAAATCAGTGAGCTTGTTTGGTCTGGGCATCTAACCAAATCCAAGTCAAGTCAGTGCATAAAAGGAGAAGAATAACATACTGTTTTCAATATCGATACCTCTGACCTTGCAGATTATTTTATTATCCATATTTTGAGGGAACATTTACTTATCCTTTTTTTCCACTCTGTTTTCTCCTCTTTGAGTTCTTTTCGATTTTTCACTCTTCTCTCCATTACCAGCATTGGTTATTTTTTATGGATTTCTATAGTTTATTCAGGTGAGTGGCAGTGTGGAGGCATTTGAGGCTAATCTTGTGAAGATATCTTGCTCTTTTCCCTTGCCTCCTTTCTTGCTTGTGCTCCCTCTTTCTTTTTTTCCTCTATCTCTTTCCCCCACACACTCACCATCTCCTTGGGTAACTGGGTCCCTGCTCATCAGTGTGGCTGAGATTATCTAGCTTGTGGAATAAAACTCTCCACAGGTGGATGATGGCAATCACTCCTGATCAAACGTGAAAGCCTGAACCATCTGTTCGTGCATGCCATGACCAGAAAAAGGTTGTGAATCTTTGAACCAGCACTTTCTATTGTACTGGGCCAGGTTCAAAATATTGGGCTAGGTAACTTCTCCCTGGTGTCTGTTTTGGATGGATTGCACCATTCTAATTTGCTCACTTGTAAAGAAGATATTAACTACAATGGGTTTACTGTGTGTTGGAATATAGCTTGTTGGGTTTTTAATAAATGATCAACAAATCTGTATACTGTAGTGATCTGTAATATTCCCAGTGATCTTATGGTGTGGAATCCACTTGTACATTTAACTCCATCAATGCCTTTTACAAACATCAGTTTAATTAGGACCTGTCATCATTGGGTCAGTGCTATATTCTCAACAGGAATGTGTGGGCATTTTCTTTTACCTGAGATCTCAATTTGGAAATTGGTGAATTTGGTCAATTGGAGAGCAGCAGGATAGTCCAACAATAGTCTGCTGGAACATGTTAATGGATCAATGGTTTAACTTCGTGAATTTGGTCTGACTTGTGACCAAATGAATTTTGTCGGCATTCCATTTCGTCAGCAACTGAACCTAATGTTTTGTTATTGCTTTGTGTCATGCTGTAGGCAGAGTAATGTGTGGAAACTTGCAGTTTATTCCTCCCTTTCCCTTACATTGAGATATAATACTGAGCTCCTGATACTTCACTGGAACTGACCATTGTTCATGCCTGAGCTCAGACTCTCAGGCAGTGCTACTCAAGCATGTTGGGAGAGGTCATGACCCTGCTTGCATGTTGTCCAGCTGGGTCTGCTAGATGTGGCCAAGCGCAGAAACCGTTGGAGTCTCTTCACCCTATGAGCACCCAGGAATTGTAGCACTCTCACCAAGGCTCTGCACAGATCAGAGGATGGATCACGGGATGAAAATGTTGAGGATCAAACAATTGGACAGCCAGAGGTATTGCTGCTTGGGTTTTCCCGCTTTATTTCATGATGGGATTGTGATAGTTGTTGGGTTCTGGTGATTCTACCATATATTACATGATGTTTGTAGATTTTTTTTTGTTCAACAGATATGGGTGGTAATTGGAAAAAGTAGCTTTGTATAGTGGTATTTAATTTACTTCTGTCTCTGGTCAGACTAATGTCCCAAAGTTCCTCATAACCACCCTCTGATTTGCATAATTCTCTTGTGTGGAACAATTGCGGTAGTAATTATGATTTGCATTTTTTTTTCTGCAAAGGAAAGATGCCAGCCTCCTCTTTCCCTTCAAATTATTATTTTTTCCTCCAACTATTTTCCCCTGCTGTTGCCTCTGGCCTATGGTATGATTCAGTGAAACATTAGTTGCTTTTTGCTACTTCCACATGTAAAAGTTTATTTGCCCCAAGTGTTAAAATTGTGTCAGCTGACTTGACTTTGGTGGGTCCCAATTCTGCTCCCTTATGATATCCATTGATCCTTAACCTGGATCCTGGTTATGATTTACTAAATCAACACCGATTGAGCCTGAATCCTTCTATGCTGCTTTCTGGCTAAGGTTTCCCAGCCATCGGGATGGAGTTGCACAACTTCCCTTGTGGGAATAGAAGGAACTTGGTCAAAAGCAAAACACTGGTGGATGCTAGAAATCTGAAATGAAAACAAAAAAATGCTGTAAATGCTCAGCAGTTCAGGCAGCATCTGTGGAGAGAAACAGTTAACGTTTCAGGCCAATGACGAAACATTAGTTCCGTGTTTCTCTTCACATAAGAGACTTGGTCCCTGGCCTCTGCCCTTGCTGGTGAGTGGTAGATTGTGCTTTGAGTGAGGGGTTGAAGGTTCTCCTCTATCTTGTTACACTCTCATACTTGTCGGAGCAGTTTGAGGGACACTGATGGGTAGAGTAGCTCAGTTGATCCATCTCTTAAAATGGAAATGTTATTTTGGTTGGATGGGAGAGAAAATCTTGGTACAGGGTGATAACTCTCACTACAGAAGGAGTTTTTGCAAAGTTGATATGTTTAGGGCAAGTTACAAGTTTTAACTTAAAGGGGAAATGGTTGGGGAGTTGGCAGGGGGCGGGGTGGTAGAATCAAAGCAGGTCATGTTGCTCCTTTAACTCAATGAAATTCCCTCTCTAGAGGTCAAGCTTAAGTTATCATCCTTTGAGCAGTGGGTGTGGGCCTTCGCAAGGAGTAATGTGAACAGTGATTTAAGTTGGATGACAGAATAAAGATAAATAAAGGTAGATAAATGTGGATTAAGTCCAATTACCATATGACTCCCTGCTACAGTTACAGAATTGGGCCAGCCTAGACAGACTGCTCGCCCTGCTCCTCTTGGAGTGCAAAGGAATTACCAGCCACCTAACCCATTGCAGCGCTGTACAACACGCTGACTGCAGAATAACAGAGCTTATGTAAAGTCAAAAATAGCTATGACCCATTATCCATGAGGACAGGAGGAAGTGCTGCAGATGAAATGAGTACTGAAAATTTCAAATATTATTCTCGCCACTCCCGTCGTACAAGGCAGAAGGAATCATCTGGAGTTGTTTGTGTGACCTGGATTATTTGAATCTTACTGCATAATTTTTCAAACTACTTCATATTTAAAGTGTTGAGTGCGTTTCACCATTGCAGCTTTTTAAGTTTGACCATTGACTCTGTAAAGTTTCCACTGATTTTCTTCAGAGGTCACCTTGATCTAAACAGCCTGCTGTTTTAAGCAGCCATTTTTCTCTGAATTGACTATGCTTCTAAGTTTAATTAAATGTGTCAGCTGTCCACCTCCAGACTGGGCTGAGACCACTGATCAGCTGAGCTGTGACTGAGACCAATAGGCTGCCATGGATGTCTGCTAAAAGCAGTCACCCTTGTTCCACGTTCAAGTTGGTTTCAAGGCCTAATGTTTAATCATAAACTGAGTCGCCATCACTGAATTTGTCTGTGTCTACTGGGTTGTGACAGCGGTTGATAATCTGTTCCAATGTGAATTTCATGCACTGTACAGAAAACATTGGCATTTTCCAGTGAATTTGGTGCTAGATGTCCTGGGAAACTTGTTTTGTATTGGGCAAATTAACTTTTTTTTTAAAGGAAAACAGTTATTGAATTCTGGTTTCTTCTGATCTGGACTAAGAAACATCATAACTCTACCTTGAGTGTAAACCAGTTGCAATGACCTGGCTTTATCTGTTAAGATCTCATCCCCAGAGGGACTGCTGGACATGCCTTTAAGGGGCAGGTGGGTTAAACAAAGCATCATCTTAGCCACTAATCAAAACTGCTGCACACCCTTGGAATACAACAATAACAACTTGCATTTATAAAGTACTTTCAAACATTAAATGACCCAAGACGCTTCACAGGAGTGTTAACAGGCTACATTTGAAACAGAGTGCATGTAATATTCAATCTGTGGATAGGTGCATTTCTTCTCTGTTTCTCCTTTTTCTGCTCTTGTCCACACCCCTCCCAAATCCACAGAAACATTTTCCAGTGTCCCATACTGCTGCCAGGCACAGCTTTAATAGAAACAAGCACACTCCCCCTCCTTTAGTGAACTGTATGTATATATTTGATTTTGCTACATCTTATCAAGCTTATCTTCCTGTTTGAGACTGGTGCAATGAAGGTACAGAAGGAACAGTCCAGACTGCTTTGCTACAGCTCACTGCCCCCGTATGTAAATCAGTGGTGGTACCACTGTGACGTGGGCTGGAGAGAGAGAGGAAAGTGGCAGTAAATCGAACATTACTGCCAGGCAGTGCCTTACTAGAGCTTCTATCCATTATATCTAATCTCAAATTTGTGCCCTTCTCAAAGCATTCTAAGCTGCTGTCTGGAATTTGAAATACAAAAGCAGAATAATTGGTTTTAAATCTGGCGGCATTAAAAGGGGAGGGAAATTGATGGGATTGTTTCAGGACCACCTCAACGTGCGAACGGGGGAAAAATTGGAGTTCTTTAGAGATCTATCATTTTAGACTTGCCTTTTTAACTTTTCCCTTACCCTGTTAATGGGATCAGTGGGTTTGTGATTCATCATTTGGGAGCTGATCCAGAGAGATTCAATATCTGGAAAATAAGCAGTTGGTGAAATATCATATAGGGTTTTTTTCCCTTTAAGGCAGTGGGAGAATATTCTGAATAAAAAGCAGGTCTGCTCGTTTCTCTGTGTCTCTGCCTCTCTCCCTTTCCCTGTGATACTTTTTCAAGGTAGTTTTGTAAACTTCAGATCCTTTCTACCGACAGCTGGACACTGCATTTTTTTCTTTTATTTTTGCTTTGTTCCTGAGATGTAAGCAGCATTGACAAGGCAGTAAATCAGAAAATGCTGGCAATTCAGGTCAGGCTGCATCTGTGGAGCAAGAAACAAGAGTTAAGGTTTCAGGTCTCAAGTTCTGTTAGTATGTCATTGACCTGATACATAACTCTGTTTCTCTCCACAGACGCTGCCAGACCACCTGAGTTTTTCCAGTAATTTGTTATTTCAGATTTCCAGCATCCTCAGTATTTTGCTTTAGTTTTGGCTGCACAGTATTTATTGTCTATCTCTGGTGACTGAAGGGTTTAAGAACCAAGCATGTAGTGTACAACTAGAATTAGACTGCGTAGGTGCTGTTTTCCTTGAAAAACATTTGTTAACTAGTTGTTTCTTTAATTTAAATAATAGCAGCTTTCCTGGTCTGGTTCCCAAATTTATTGAACTCCATTTTGCAATATGTCAGGTTGCTAGACCAGTACCAAAACCTCTAGGCTACCATACATTCTCTGGCGGAAGGAATGACCAGCAGTGCTTTTCTGAAACTAGCTGAGTGTAGAAAAGTGTCCCCAGGGTGACAGTCTCACTGTCTCTCTTTTGCTCATTCTCACCCTTTTGTCTTCCACTCATGCTATTCTTCAGTGGCAGTGCCTTGAGAGAGTTTTTTGGTTTGTGGGGGAAATTGGTAACCATCCCATTTCTGTATGTTGGAGTTGTAGCATTCTGAATATTAGGCTGATCAACATTCTGTTCAAACCAGTGTGGTACATTGGTAATTGGCAAATTGACACTTAATACCAAAAAGCAGAGAGTTTGAGGATCAGGTGTGAGGTGGCTGAAACCCTGCAGCTAGACATAGTGAGGTATGGCATACATATTCCTGGAGTAGGGTAGAAAGAGCAACTATTTTCTCTGGTGGGAAAGTCCAGAGGGTTATGTTAGGAGAGATTGATTAGTCTAGGCTTGTATTCCCTTGAATATAGGAGATGTGGGATGATCTTACTGAGCATTCAAAGAGCTGATGAGGTAGATAAAAACTACTATCCTCTGGTGAAGCAAATCCAGAATGAGGGGTATAACCTTTAAAATTAGAGCCAGGTCGTTCGGGGATGATGTCAGGAAGCACTTCACATAAAAGATAGTGGAAACCTGGAAGATACTCTCTCCCGAAACGTTGTTGAGGCCTGGGGGTGAGATTGATAGATTTGTTAAACCAAGATATTAAGGATTACAGAGCCAAGGGGGATAGAGATCGTTAAGAAACAGAGCAGCCATGATTGAATTGAATGGTGAAACTGGTTTGAGGGGCTGAATGGCCTCCTCTTGTACCTCTGTTTATTACCTAGTTTAGTGTCCACTAGTGGGAATTGAAACATTCCCTCCTTGCACCTGTCAGACTGGGGGGAATTACAAATGATCCTATTTCACTTTGAGCTGCTTGCTTTGCAATTGACAATGAAAGTGTCTTGCTTTGTTGCTGAAATAAATTTTGGATACAGCTGGAGTTATTGGAATTCTTTGGTTCTAGGACATTGATCTAATTGATATCCTGTGGAGGCAAGACATAGATCTGGGCGCTGGGAGAGAGGTTTTCGACTACAATTACAGACAGAAGGAGAACGAGCAAGAGGAGGAACAGAGCGAGAAGAATGAAGAGAAAGATGGAAATGGGAGGAGTGGATTGCTGCAGGGGCCTGTTCAAGTGGATGGGGAAACGGGAGAAAGCGTTCCCAATCAGGTACTGGTTCATGGCTAAGGGCAGTTAGTTTAACCTCACCAATAGCCTGCTATCTAGTTCTGGTTGTTCTCGGAATCATACAGCACAGAAGGTGGACATTCAGCCCTTTGTGCCTGTGCCAGCTCTTTGAAAGAGCTATTAAATTAGTTTCACTCCCCTGCTTTTTCCCCTTAGCCCTGCAATGTTTTCCCTGATCAAGCATTTATCCAGTTCATTTTTGAAACTTACTATTGAATCTGTCTTCATTGACCTTTCAGGCAATACACTCAAAATCATCATAATTTGGTGCTCATTTCCCTTGCGGTTTCCTTACCAATTGATCTAAATCTGCACCTTGCTTCCTGACCCTCCTGCCAGCGGAAACTCTCTTTACTTTATCAAACTCCATCATCATTTTTAACACCTATCATATATCTCCTTAAGAATGATCCCAGCTCCTACAGTGTCTCGATGTAACTCAAGTTCGGCATCTACTACCAAAATTTGCCTTTTCCGTGATTTGGGTATTTCCTGAACAGCTTCAAGTTGCAATGCTCAGTTACAAGCTTTAAGCTCTACCAGACGCAGTCACAGTCTAGACAACGTTACTAGGCAGCGTGACTGGTCAGGTGTAGGGATCTGGTAACATGTTTTTACATTCATCTTATCCCAATATTTTTGCTTAACTAAGTAAAGCATGTATATTGAAAGCTTCATTTTAATCTGCATTCTATCACTCCCAAAGGCTGGATCACTGAGAGGCATTAAAATGGAATGATCAGAACATGTCTCGAACTGTTTGCATTAAAGTTTCACTGCAGTTGGCTTCTCTCCATCAAGCTAAATAAAAAGGGAGCTTCAAAGAGGCTCTGTGGCAAGGCGCAAACTGAAATTCCATCCATGTTTGTTCTTCATAGACTTAAAAAAAAGGAAGGGCCTTGGTTCAGATAATGGAATGTTGGATTACCTGATTGCACAGTCACTAAGCCAAACAATCCAATTGTGCACTTGTTTTACTGTTTCAGCCTATAAATCTGATTGTAGATGGGAGTTAGAGTTCTGATTTAAGAAAATTGATGATTTTTCCCTAAACCAGTTCCTCTGTGAGGATGCCTTTTGCTGTGGTGAATGCTGAGATCAGTAGTTCTATGTAGAAAACGATAGCTGTCAGCAGTGGCTCAGCAGGTAGCATTCTCACCTCTAACTAAGAAGGTGTGAGCTCAACAAGTCCCACTTCGGAGACTTGAGTACAAAATCTAGGGAGTGCTGAAATGTTGAAGGTGCCATCTTTTGAATGAAACATTAAACCAGGGCTCCATCTGTTTCTCAAGTAAAAGATCCCATTGCACTTTTTTGAAGACTAATTGGCAAATTCTCACCAGTCTCCTTAAGCAACACCTAAAATCTGGTCATCACGTTGCTGTTTTTAGGACTCTGCTATGTGCAAATTGGTTGCTGTGTTTCCTACATTACTTAAAAATGTAAAGCACTTTGGGATGTCCTAAGATCATGACAGTCGCAAAACCATCTTTTAAATCATAGATTTAACCCCTTCTACCACACTGGCTAACTTCAATGTACAAGGCAACTTTATAATTGATCCTATTGTTGAATGATTTAAAGCAAATGCAATACTATCCTACTAGGCTATAATGGGGGAGGAGGACTGAACGGTTAGGTTGTTCGCACCAAATGTTACTCCGGAAAGCTTCTCATACCTGATCTGAATGAGTCTCAGGGCATTTTAAGTTGTTTGAAGATGACAAACTGTAGCTGTTGAGGTAGGAGTTTAAGAACCAGGATATCATTCTTCCGGCCATTTCTAATTTCATGACTTTAAATGGAAATATTGTACTTGCTACAGTGTTGAACATGTCTTCTCAAGGTTCCCTCCTGCATTCTAAGTTTGGGTGAGGACTTTGTGTGGGAGGGATCAAGTAGAAGCAGCGGTCAGTGTGGAAAGATGTGCCTGTTGTCGTTTTATAAATCATTCCAAATGTTGAGTGTAAGGAAAATTCTAAACAGTAGTCTGGTGGTTTAGTAATATTTAATGATTGGAACTTGTAATCTCTCTGGAGAAGGGTATAGGGATAGCCTCAGGACTGACTGCTATGGAAATTGAATATACTGCCTCAGTATCTACAATACAGATGTCTTTAATCATTAATTTTATAACTTTGTACAACTGCATTGCTACTTGCCAGCCCTAATAGTATAAGGTACCACCCAGTGTAGCACTGAACAACATAGACCAGAAATTCATTGATGTTTTGATTCGTGCTGTATGATGAGCCAGTCTGGGGAGGGAAAAGGAAGTGTTTTTATTTAAGGAACACCTTAGGAAGGATATATTGGCCTTTGAGGGAGTACAATGCAGTTTTACCAGAATGATACCAGGGTTCCAAAGATTAAATTGGTGAAAACTGTGAAGAAATTTTAAAAAAGAAATATTTCTCAAGACCTGTTTTTATCAATGCAAATATTCCTTTGTTAACCAGTAGACTACTTGTTCACCTTAATTTAGAAAGAAACTTGACTTTTTTCTACAACTTCAAACAAAAAAATTGTTGGCAAACAAGCTGGTGAAAAGCGGACAGTTTCCAAGGTACTTTTTTTAACAGCTGAAAGATTTTATTGTAGAAGAGATTACACAAATTGGAATTGTATTCCCTAGAGTTTAGGAGATTAAGGGTGATTTGATAAGCGGGAACAGATGGGGCAGATGGAGAGGGTTGGCAAGTTTAGGACTAGGGAACATAGCCTAAATGTTAGACCCAGACCTTTCAGAAGTGAAATTCGGAAACACTTGCAATCAAAGAATGATAAAAGTTTGGAATTCTCTTCTGCAAATGACAGTTGATGGGTTAATTTTAATCTGAGATTGACAGTTTTTTGTCAACCAAAGGTATGCAATATCTTCCTTAGTATTTGTGTTACAGAAAGACACCACTTATAATGAGCTGGACTCTTCTCTGATATAATAGGAATGTAGCTTTTTTTAAAAATCCTTTGGATGTGGGTGTCGCTGGCATGGCCTGCATTTGTTGCCTATCCCTAATTGCCCTTGAACTGTGTGGCTTACTAGGCCATTTCAGAGGGCATTTGAAATGCAGTCACATTGTTGTAGATCTGGAGTCACACGTAGGCCAGACCAGGTAAAGACAGCAGATTTCTTTCCCCTAAAAACCAACATAGTTCTCGTGGTCACCGTTACTAAGACTGGCTTTTAATTCCAGATTTTTAAAAATTGAATTTAAATTCCATCAGCTGCCGTGGTGGGGTTTGAAACCATGTCTCTGGAGAATTAGCCTGGGCCTCTAGATTACTAGTCCAGTGACATTACCACTATGCCACCATATCCCCCACTTACGTAGTATATAAGCACCTTTTCATGGTAACATGTTCTTGTGTGTTAATAAATACAATATGCTAAAATGATTAGCAACGGTGCTTTTTAAAGGTTGCATAAATGCACAAAACTCGTTGTGCCTGTGGGTATATTCTGGCATTTATCATTGGTTGCTTAATGCTCCTGTTGACTATTTTCCTAATGTACAAAAAATGTAGCATTTATATAACTTTCTTCCACCTCTGGCAAACTTGTGGTGAATCACATTGAAATGCAAATGTGGCAGCCATTTTGCACACAGCAAGGAACATAGGAAGAGGAGGCCATTCAACCCCTCAAATAAAATGAGATTGATTAAAACTTTTTGTTTGAGACTTTGAGTTTGCACTATTCCCAAATGTTAGATCCAGCATAAACATTTAGAAAAAAACACATTACAAAAGGATGAATGCATTTTTTTTTAAAGCAGTTTCCTCTACAGTTCCTAGCTGCTCATCATTATAAAATTCTCCAATTTATCTATCTTCAGTCCTTTGTGGATGATCTCACGCTTATGTAACATTTACAGCACGGAAATGGCCATTTACCCCCCCCTCAGTACATGCTAACATTTATGGTCCACGCAAATCTTCTTTCACCCATTTCTTACCCCTTCAACATAGTCGCACTTGTCGGCATCAAACTTTTCATCTGCCATAGTTTTGCCTACTCAGTTCATTTATCAATGTGCATTGCAACTTCCTGTTCCTACCTACACTGTTTACGCTAATACAGTGTCACTAATACAGAAACACAGGTATATACCTCTTGTTTTTTGCCAATAATTATGTGGATCTTTAAGGAAAGTTTTCTAGCAGTCCATATTGACGTAGACATTCCCTTGTTTATATAGCTTTTTGCCTTAAAATTAGATCTTTAAGCTTAGCCTTGAAGTCGATAGTTTGGCTGCTGTGTGGTTTTATAATTGTCTCCCAGACACACTTTACTTGCGGTTTGTGTGCACGCATGTTTCTTATTGAAAGGCAGTTCTGACATTTCTGTTGGCTGAAGCTAATCAGATCTGGTGTTATTTTGTCAGGTGCCGGAGTTGGCTGAGCAGACGGCACCTTCCTTCGAGGAGTGCTTGAGGCTTCTGGATGAAACATTTTCTTTTGGGGAGGATTCTGAGGTAAGCGAGTCAGTGAATCGTGACAACGCCATGTCTGGATTTAACCTAGAACCAAAAACCATTATGCCGTAAACACTCCACCCAGGTTCGATGTGAATTTTTATTGTGGATTCCTGGCAGTAACTATAAAGCTGCCATCTCTGGGTCTAGATATCCTCGTGTAGGATGTATATGGTTTTTGGAAGGAGCGGTCTGTGATTGAGACCAGAGATTAGAGCTTGGAGGCAAGAGCCAGAAACTGGAGCTAGGTATCAGAAGGTTGATTAATAAGGAAAATTTGAAGGAAACTTGAGCTGTTCATTGGCGTTAGGAGGTGGATGGGTTATCTGGTACCTACAAACAGTATGAGAAAGGCAAATTTAGAATGCTGCTTTGAGCTAAACCATGGTAGTCATTGAGGGTGAATTCCGGGGTTGGGAGAGATGGGTGTGGACGGTGGGATCAGAGTCACTGGTCAGTATGGAAGGGATGGGGGAGGGTATAAGGCCTGGCACCAGGACGTTTGCCAGTGTGATGAACACACAAAACCAATTTCCAGTTAGGATAATTGAGGCAAAAACCCCTAGATGATAAAATGATATGAGGGGACTAAAGATTGGAGTAGCTGGGGGTCATCCTTATTCATTGCTAGCAAGTGGCTTCCAACTATTTGGATTCTGCAGGTTAGTCTTGTATTCCTGTCAGGATGTATATAACACACTTCATTGTTTGTTTGTGTGTGTGTGTGTGTTCACGAATTTTAGTGGGTGTATTGATGTGCTTCATCTAATTTGGCACTGTGACGCTATATCTCCCTTTCACTGAGGGAGTAATCATTGTAAATTGTATCAAGCAAAACATAGCAAAAACAGAAACATAAATACCTGGAAAAACTCAGCAGGTCTGGCAGCATCGGTGGAGAAGAGCACAGTTGACGTTTCGAGTCCTCATGACCCTTCAACGGAACTAAGTAAAAAATAGGAAAGGGGTGAAATATAAGCTGGTTTAGGGGGGGAGGGTTGTTGGGACAAGAAGCCAGTGATAGGTGGAGATAACCAAAAGATGTCACAGACAAAAGGACAAAGAGGTGTTGAAGGTGGTGATATTATCTAAAGGAATGTGCCAATTAAGGGTAGAAAGCAGGACAAACAAGGTACAGATAGCTCTAGTGGGGGTGGGGTGGGGTGGGGTGAAGGAATACTAAAAAGGCTAAAAGGTAGAGAGAAAACAATGGATGGAAATACATTTAAAAATAATGGAAATAGGTGGGAAAAGAAAAATCTATATAAATTATTGGAAAAAACAAAAAGGAGGGGGAAAAACGGAAAGGGGGCGGGGATGGAGGAGAGAGTTCATGATCTAAAATTGTTGAACTCAATATTCAGTCTGGAAGGCTGTAAAGTGCCTAGTCGGAAGATGAGGTGCTGTTCCTCCAGTTTGTGTTGAGCTTCACTGGAACAATGCAGCAAGCCAAGGACAGACATGTGGGCATGAGAGCAGGGTGGAGTGTTGAAATGGCAAGCGACAGGGAGGTCTGGGTAATGCTTGCAGACAGACCGAAAGTGTTCTGCAAAGCTATCACCCAGTCTGCGTTTGGTCTCTCCAATGTAGAGGAAACCACTTTGGGAGCAACGAATGCAGTAGATTAAGTTGAGGGAAGTGCAAGTGAAATGCTGCTTCACTTGAAAGGAGTGTTTGGACCCTTGGACGGTGAGGAGAGGGGAGTTGAAGGGGCAGGTGTTGCACCTTCTGCGGTTGCATGGGAAGGTGCTGTGGGAGGGGGTTGAGGAGTAGGGGGTGACGGAGGAGTGGACCAGGGTGTCACGGAGGGAATGATCCCTTGCAAAACATAGCTTTAATCCTCACACTATACACTAGTCACAAGGCTAAAGGTGGTTGTTTCTGCAATTCAACATGATGCTAAGTTGACCGTGACTGTGAACCTCAGTTCCTGAGGTGCAGACACTTGCTGCTGTGGTGAACGTAGCAAATCATTGAGTAATGTAATTAATGTCTCCCTATCCAGCATCCCCCCCATCAAGGCAAGCGTCACACTATGTGCACACTTGCTTGTATAGGAACAACCTGAGATACGTTGATGGGGCACGGCACAAGACTGAATTTCATGTCTTCTGTTATCAGTTTCCAGCAGCAGTATCCTCAGTGCTGAATGAGGCTTTAGACAATGCTCTGCCCAGCACCAGCGACAGCCTGACTGCAGGCTCACAGATGACCCTTCTTCCACCTCTCTTGAGGCCAGAGACTCCTTTAGACTTAGAACAACAGTGGCAGGACCTCTTGTCCCTCATGGAGCTACAGGTGAGCATGTTCTGAACTGTGTGCATGGTTTGTTTTGCTCTGTGTCGATGTGTGCAGGTACTTTGGTGGGTTTTCCTAATTAACATTCCTGTCTGATGCAAAAAACCTGAGGTACAATTCAACCCTCACCAGATTGCCTGTTTACCTAAGGCAGTGTATGCAATGAACTGCCCATAGCCTTTTGGATAAAATGGGCTACCAAGTGAGGCACAGCCAGGAATGTTTGTACTAAGCTGGCTGACGCAATATGAGTGCTATACTGCACTCTGTGCTCCTTGGACTAGGGAGTTTCTGTTTCTGAGAAATATCTAGATATAGTCTGTGTCACATGAGGGCAGGTTGGATTTAAAGGTTATAATCAAATAGCCTGTCAACACACTCTGTCTAGACTTGTACAGAAGGGATGGTCATTTGGCAAGGTAACGGAGGGCACCCAAGTACCTGTGGAACCATGCTAAAACATGAGTCAATGCCTTCAGGAGTGGAGAGGCTAGTTAAACTTGCATTGGGTTTTCCTGTTGGATGCAATGCAGTATAGTTTGATAGGACCTGTTCATTAGGAGGAGGTGCTGGGCTAAAGTTGAATGCTTCTTCCACAAGGATTGACACACAATGCAGACACGATGGGCTGAATGGCCTCGTTCTGTGCCGTTAAGATTCTGTGATTGGAAACTGAAAAACAGAAAATGCTGAAAAACAGAAAACTCAGCACGTCTGGCAGCATCTATGGAGAGAGAAACAGAGTTAACGTTTCAAGTCAGTATGATTCTTCAGAGCTAAAGAGAAGTAGAAATATGATGGATTTTATACTGTTTGAAGAGGCTGGAGCAGGTGGAGCAAAATAGGAGGTCAGGGATAGGTGGGAGCTAAGGAGAAATTTGACAAAGAAGTCCTGGACAAAGGGAGTGTTAATGGTAGTGTTAAAGACTAAAGAAGGTGCTGATAGAAGATAGCAGAATGTGTTAATAGCAGAACAAGGGTCAGCGATCTGTGAAAGCACAACATAGAAACCAGTGACAGGTGGCCCTGTGGGTGGGGGTGGGTTGGGGAAAAAAGGATTTAAAAAACATTAAAAAGTAGATTAAAAAAGGGAGTAAAGATGGACGAAAGAGTTCATGGCCTCAAGTTGTTGGACTCAGTGTTAAGTCTGGAAGGCTGTAAAGTGCCTAATCGGAACATGAGATGGGCCGGACATGGTTGAGGGCCCCGTCAACCACAGTGGAGGGGAACCCTCAGTGAAGCAAAAAGTTCCAGTGAAGCCTAATGCAAACTGGAGGAACAGCACCTCATCTCTTGCATCTCTTCCCCTCCCTCCCAAAACCATAATAGGGACCCCCTTGTCCTCATTCTTCACCCCACCAGCCTCCACATTCAAAGGATCATCCTCCGCTATTTCCCCCAACTCCAGCATGATGTCAAATACATCTTCCCCTCACCCCCCCCCCCCCCACCCCCAGTCAGCATTCTGTAGGAACCATTCCCTCTGACCCCGGTCTACTACTCCATCACCCCCAACTCCTCACCCCCTTCCCAGGGCATGTCGCCATGCAATTACAGAAGGTGCAACACTTGCATCTTTACCTTCTCCCTCTTCACCATCCAAGATCCCAAACACTCCTTTCAGGTGAAGCAGCACTTTACTTGCACCTCCTTCAATTTGGTCCACTTTATTCACTGCTCCCAATGCGGTCTCTACTTTGGGGAGACTAAATGCAGACTGGGTGACCGCTTTGCGGAACACCATCGGTCTGTCCGCAAGCATGACCCAGACTTTTCTGTTGCTTGCCATTTCATCACACCATCCTGCTCTGATGCCCGCATGTTCATCCTTGGCCTGCTGCAATGTTCCAGTGAAGCCCAATGCAAGCTGGAGGAACAGCACCTCATCTTCCAATTAAGTGCTTTACAGCCTTCAGGACTTAACATTGAGTTCAACAGCTTCAGACCATGAACTACCTCCTCCATCTTTACCCCCCCCTTTTTAATCCAATTATTTTTTTTATTTTTATTCATTTTTTAACTTATCCTTTTTCCCCAACCCACTTCCATCCTCCAAACAGGGTCACATATCACTTGTTTTTATGTTGTGCTTTCACAGAGCGCTGACCCTTGTTCTGCTATTGATATGTTATGCTGTCTTACCTTTATGCTACTATCAGCACCTTCTTTAGTCTTTAACACTCCCTTTGTCCTGTGTCCATAACATCTTTGTCAAATTTCCCCTTAGTTCCCACCTATCCCTGACCTTCTATTTTGCTCCACCTCCTCTTAAACAGTATAAAATCCATCACATTTCTACTTATCTTTAGCTCTGAACAAGAGTCACATGGACTTGAAACGTTAACTCTGTTTCTCGCTCCACTTGCCAGACTTGCTGAGATTTTCCAGCATTTTCTGTTTTTATTTCCGATTTCTAGCATCCACAGTATTTTGGTTTTAACTGAAAGAACAAGTGTCCGAGTTCATTCTTCATTTGTTCTCTGGCTTATATCAACTATTTTGCAGTTGCGCACCAGCTATTGAGCATGGATGATAGAGGCATGATAACAGGTTCCCGAGGTTGTGCTCCTCAGCAGTGTATGCCCTAGAAATATGTGTGGCCAACTTTTTTAATCATATTTTGATCCTCATTTGCAGGATATGGAAGTGACCAACAGTGTAACATCATCATACAATAATGACTCTGGGAATGGCAGCGCTGACGTGCCCACAAACTACAACCAAACTCCAGCCACAGCAATCAATCAAGATGTAAGTCTCCACGATGCCACTCTGCCTCCATGTGGCCAGGACTTCCCATCATTCTTTAATCCAAATTTGGAGAACCCTTCTGTGGAAAGCAGTCCCAGACTCCAGCGACTGGCATCCACCAATTCCACCAACTTTGATGCCACCTTTGGTTCCACCAACTTCACAGGGATGTTTTTCCCTCCTCAGATTAATGGAACCAGCAATGAGACTTCTGGCTCCAGCTTGCCTGACCCTCTATCTAGCCTACTGGATGAGGCAATGTTTGATGAGATCAGCTTGATGGACCTGGCCATGGAAGAAGGTTTTGGTCCGATGGTGGCCTCGCAGATTGAGGAGGAGCTGGACTCTGATTCTGGCCTCTCTCTTGATTCAAGCCACAGCCCTGCTTCTCCGAGCAGCTCTGAATCCTCATCCTCTTCCTCCTCCTCGTTCTACCAGGAAGGGGCAGTCGGATATAGCACTGATTCGGAAGCTGCGGACTCCGAAGAGCCCGAGAGGGAGGGTGCAGTGGGAGGCTATCAGCCAGAATACAGCAAGTTCTGCCGAATGAGTTACCAGAATCCCAGCTATTTCCACTCGCTGCCTTACTTGGATCAAGTCAACCACAACCATACTTACAACCTGCCCCCTGGGGCTTCTGTCTCCAGTGAACAATATCACCCCAGCCCTGGAAAGAAAGCAGTAATAAAGGAAACCCATTCCAGTCGCATGGATATACATCTGGGCCGGGATGAGCGCAGGGCCAGGGCACTGAAGATCCCATTCTCCAATGACAAGATCATCAACTCACCAGTCGACGAGTTTAACGAGCTCCTGTCCAAGTATCAGCTCACTGAGGCCCAGCTGACCCTCATCCGTGACATTAGGCGCCGTGGGAAAAACAAACTAGCAGCTCAGAACTGCCGTAAGAGGAAGCTAGACACCATTCTGAACCTGGATCATGATGTGGATCACCTGAAGAAGCAGAAGGCCAGGCTGCTAAAGGAGAAAGTGGAGTTTGTCAAGTCCTTGCGCCAGATGAAGCAGAAACTGCAGGAGCTTTACCAGCAGGTCTTTGACCGCCTGAGGGACGAGGAGGGAAGGCCTTACTGCCCAAGCCAGTACTCCCTCCAGTACACAAACGATGGCAGTGTGCTGGTTATGCCTCGGGCCCTAATCTCTCAGCAAGGAAAATCAGACAAGAAGAAGAACAATAAGAAGAAGTGAAATCCACGGCCAGCCCTGGTGTCTGGCTTTGAACTGAACTAAAGAAAGGAACTCAGCGAGAGGCAGCGCCTCCAGAAAGCTGCCGCTGACTTTTACAAATAGACAACTGACAATTCGCACCTTCTTGTATTTGAAAATATCTCGCAAATCTGACAGCTGCAGGTCAGTTAGGATGGAACAGTATCCCAGGAGGGTCGGTGACAGAGCTTTATGTATTGAGTTGGTAGTTTGCTTTTGACCACAGCTTGAGAATCAATAAGTGTCTTTGCACTCCTGTTGTGTCCCTTGGGAAGAATAGGTGCGTGCGCTTATGTGCCTGCTTAGAGGGAGGGGTGAAAGAGCTCTGGATGTAGCAACTGAAAGGAAATTTTCTCTCTCTCTCTCTCTCTAATCGAGACACCCTGGCTGTGGGTAACAAACTACTCAGCAAAACAAATGAGGATTAAAAATAATTCCCACTCCTCCACAGTTTACATACATAAACCAGAAGCTATGTGTTCAGTTGTTACTTGAATATTTCCCTTTTTTTTTTAAATCTAAGGACTTGATGTGTGAACTAAGGGCGTTTGTTCACAGGCAATTTTTTATTTAAAAGTTCTAACTTCTAAATAAATCGGCTGCATACATTTTGAAATCTAGATGGTAAAAGTTACTGATAGAGGTGGCTTGGATAAAGTACAGTTGTGCGAAGAGTATTTCCTTTCAGAGGCACTGTGCTGCTATGAGAGTCTTGGGCCTGCCATCCTGAGTATGACCTTGCTCCGCAGGGATTCATTTTTGCCAAGTGCTAAATCTCTAGCAGGGTTTGAAGAGGCGATCTACTTGGAGTCCTTGCCCCGATGGCTCTATTTATTAAGTGCAGAAGTCAAGCCTTGCAAGTTTAGTTTTATTTCTGTTATACAGTCTGTTCATTTGGGGACTAAGGAGTGTTTTAAATTTTTGTTCATTGCCTTGCACTCCACACACACTGAGGGGCAGCTGAGCAGAAATACCTGTTTAACTCCTTTCGCTTAGTTAGGAGACTGTTTCAGAACTCGAATTGAGGTGGGGGCCCAGGTGATTGTTGCCATATTTGCCCCGTCAGCTAGGCCCCCCTTCCATGACCCCTCAGTTCATCCTGTCTGAGACAGGATAACTGACCATTGGGACTTGAGACCTAAAGCTGCTGGATGCTTGCTGATGCATGGTGCTGCTAAGGTACAGGTTATTTAACTTATCAAAGAACAAGACAGGAATACTGTGAACAGAAGACCATGTGGTCGCTGGAATTTCAATGTGTGATGTATTAAGAATGATGAATTTATTTGTTGTCGCCTTCCTCCTTTGGCATTCTTCCCAACACCAGGTATTTTCTGTGGTGAGGGGGTTGTGTGGAAAGGGGAAGGAAGAGGCATTAGCTGGGGGTGAGTGGGGGAAGAGAGCCTGTCCCTAGGCTTTTCTCAATGACACTATAAATTGGTGATGTCAAGGAGCATTATGGGCTGTCCTTCGCTTTTCCCAGTTAGTTACGGCTGAAATCTGGAGATCTTTGTGTTGCGGGAGACTGTACTGTTCCCCTCTCTCCTTTACTCAGTGTGCTGTGATTTATTGGGGAGGTAGTGGCTGTCTCAAGATCCCCATTTGTGTACCAAATGTGTTGACGTTATTAACCGTGAGTGCAGCTCTCCTTTTTATGGATTCTAGGTGTGTCAGGTAATCTGCTGTCAGGCCACTGTGTGGTGTGTGCCTGTAAATCCTGGCTTTGTCAGCTTTCCTTTATTTTTGTGTATGCAGGGACCCGTGCCTCTGCTGTGACCGGGTTGTCACCACATGGGGATCTACAAGTGTGAAGCAGCCCTCAGATTCCCTGCCCCATTCAATATTTAAGATAAGGATTTGTGTCACGATGTGTCTTTGAAATGTGCTATATTGGGTTTAGAGTTGTGGGGGGGGAGGTGCCGTGGATGGATTTCTAGACTAGATTAGCCCTAATGCAGCAATCAGAGTTTCTTCACTTGGTTAGTGCAGATTTTAGAAACTTGCAAAGGAAACTCAATAGCAAGAATGCTTGGCAGTTGCATTTTTCCTTCCTGATTTTATATCCTGGCAATTGGAGTCTGATCTGTCAGAATACTAACCCCATTCAAGTCGAAAAGCACTGCTGTTTTAATAGAGGGCAAAATAAATGGATTAACATCTCTAATGGAAGAGGCACTCTACGAACGAAAGTAGGTGTTCAGACAGCTTCTGGGTTCATCACAGAACCAGGCAATCTGAATGCAGTTCAATCTGCGGTTATTATTCAAATAATGCAGGGAGGAATTGTTGCTTTGCAGAGTGAAAACCTTTTATACTTTTGATCATAAACTGTGTGATATCAAACTAACTAGCTCAGGGCTGTAACATGATAGTGATCTAGAGAATGCAGAAAAAAAAGCTTGGTTTCCAAAATGGAGTGTTTCCTGTTGGTAATCTCCACAGTTTCTTGATTGGGAATGGAGATGAGGCAAGATGGAGGAGAGGCTCACTTATAATGAAAGGATGCTGTCCAGCAGGATGTGTGCACTTGTGCAAGGATTTGGTGGGATGTTCTCTGGTTTTGGATGCATGGCTGACTTGAATCCTCCCATCCCACACCTCTGAAGATGACTTGGTTCTAGTGCTGATGTTGAATGAACCCTGCATTCTGTGACCATTCTGATTGACAGCGGTTAGTGTGGAGATTTTTAAGAACTGGCTTTTGGCTGCAGCTCATGTTATTCGTACTCCAGATAGAGGCTACAACTCCATGTACACTGGCTGTTGATGCACCTACGCTCCAGTATTGACTACGAGCCATTATTTTAGTCTCACTGGCCCTGCCACTTCTGCATGGCATGTTCGGTTGTGATGCAATAATCATCCGAGACACTCTGCCATTTTCAGGTATCTGAGGTTCTGGATGTCAAGATTCAGCTCCTCCTCCCACTTTGCCAAGACTAACAGGTAACTAGCAAGAAAGGAGACTTGTGACAGGCAGAAGTTAACAAATATCATCATCCTCCAGCTGATTCACCACTTATCAGTTTCCAGTGATTTCAAGAAATGACGACTAGTCTTGGGTCAGGAGTCGCTGCAGTTTTCCATTGTCTTGTGTTAGCTTACTCCATGTTAAGTGTGTAGCATTTCCAAGATGCATAACCTTCCCTTCATTAGTGTCTGTGTATAAAGATAACTTAAGTGAATAGATTTGAAGTCATAACCATTATCAATTTATCTACAGGGAAACATCTTTCTTGAGTGTAAATTTGCAATTTTAATTGTGAAGCTAATTTCAAGTGATCTCTTAGTTATTGACTAAGACGCATTGCACCAAGTGCTCAGTCCTTCAGCCCCTGATTCTGATCCTGGTGGTCAGAATGTGATTGTCAGGGATGGGATGGGATGGTTTCTGATAATCCTGAGCTGTCTGTAGCGCTGCAGTTTAAAGAAAGCAGCTTCACCTGAACAGTTCATTGCAGGGACCTTTTTAATCGGACTTGGGCTCCCTCTGCTGCTGCTATTTTAAATTTTACACAAACTGCATTTTTTTCCCTTGCCCGAAGGCAATTTTACGATTCACAGGAACCCTCAATTAACTTGAAGTGACTTATTTATTTAGATCAGCTCCGACAGGGGAAACTGGTTTTGACTGTCTGGGAGAGGAAACTGAGCTGGACCATGTCAAGCAGGAATTGGCAATGCAATCCCAAGTTGGAGTTCTGCTTTCCCACATCCTCTTCCTGCCTGATGCATTGCACAGCCTTCACTGCTAGCAGGCTGGTATAAGACTGAGTGGAGCACAAGTTAAAATCCCTGCTGCAATTTATGGGATTACATGGAATGTAACAGCATTGAAACTGGTCCATGCCAGTGTTTATGCACCAATGTCCTTCCATTCCCCTTTCATCTCATCCTATCATATCCTTCAATTCCTTTCTCCCTTGTGTGTTTATCTAGCTGCCCCTTAAAAGCATTTGTTAGTAAGACAAGTCGCAAAACTCATGAACTTTAATAAACTTAAATGAAGCTAAAGTGGGAGTTGCTAAGTTTTGTATAAGACTTCCTATAGTTTGTGACTGTTCAGTGTCGGGCTTTCCATGAAGGTGGGTGAGTTCATTTTGGGACAGCAAAGTTTGCATTACGTTGACTGTTTCTAGTGGAAAAGTAGTTGGGCAGGCAAATCCTCAGGGGGGGGGGGGTTCCAACAAACAGGTTGCACAAAGCTCAAATTTCTAAAGAGTGAGCAGGTCCAGTACCTGGGGAGATGGAGACAAACCAACAACCATGTTGCTGTGTTCGGTTTGCCTGCCTACTGGCCTGTGTTCCTAAACACTGCTAACATTTATTTTCCCTGCACCCAGAGCAGATTTCTAACTCTTAGATGTGTTCCCACTCACTCAAAAATGAAACAATCAAGGTTCTGAATGCACCAAATTGTATGCTGAGAGCTCCTGATCTGGCAGGTGTGTGCAAGCCTGCCTGTTGAATTAGGACATTCTCTCTGATCATACAATTTCAAGGTTCCATGCTCAGGAACAACACTGGTCCGCCATCGTTCCCAGGTGCTGATTGCCAAGGGATGGGCAGTTTCTAGAAACAAATCATGGTTAAAGCTGACTCTGCATTTCTGGTTAGTTCTAACGGCACTTAATAACATTTGCTCCAAAGAGGTTACTGAACAGCTTCATTCTCCCAGCTGTGCAAGAGATTGTTTCCTTCACCTGTGTATACACCTATACCAGCTGTTGCAGAATAACCAGTAATCTCTCCTGTTTTTTTTTTGGTTTTTGTGCTTATTTATGTTAAGTTATGGATGATGGAGTGTTTCTCCTATTTTATTGTTTTAGTTTCCTGTCAGATTTGTGCAGATATAATGTTGCCTATAAACAAATGTCTTGATTTTTTTTCTTGGCTTGGCAGGGAATATCTCTCTCAAATCTGTATATTTTTCTTTACATGGAAACTTGCAGCAAACCAGGATTGTTTGGGGAGGGAAATTCAATAAATTAGTTCTATTTTCAGATGTTTTCAAGGCTAATTATTTCATTCTACCGGATGTTCCTGTTTGTTTGGGGGTAGGTGGAGGGGATGAGAAAATTAGATGTTCACCTCTGCCTCAAGGTAGAAAAATGTAAACCTGTTTTGACAAAGCATTTCTGGATGGATGGTGGTGGGAGTTTTTACACCTGTCCATGTCTGATCTTGACCATGTCCATATTGGGAATGAAGGGATCATTCCTTCTGCAAAATTGAGAGCAGTCCCACATACTAGTCCAGTAACAGTATGACATCACTATTCTCACCAAATCATATCTGACAATGACCCAGACACCTGTCACCCTGGATGCATCCTATCCCACCAGCAGGACCGACCGCCCTGGCAGCACAGTGGGGAGGGAGTCCTTAACGTTGACTCCAGCCCTCCTATCCCACCAGCAGGACCGACCGCCCTGGCAGCACAGTGGGGAGGGAGTCCTTAACATTGACTCCAGCCCCCATGAAATCTCATGGTGGCTAGAGTCAATGTTATGTCAAACTTGAGCATGGAAACCTCCTGTTGAACACTACTTGGATCTACCAAAATGCAGTATGCAAAATAAGTGATCAAGACTGGTTCTTGAACCTGATAACTCTAAACACCTTTAGGAAAAGACCCCTTGGCTATATTGATTCCAAACTTCTCTCCTCTTCCCCTGCCCCCAAATCTTGCATTCTCATTTAACACCCCCCACCCACCCACCCACCCTTGGGAATAGGTCTGACTGCATCGCTTTCCAGAGCGATGACCAGGGTACGATGGGTTGAATGCCCTATGCTGTAAAGTTAGTAAGAGGTGTATCATTCATAACAATTACCACGATGACAAGTACTGAATGCAGCTGATCTAACACAATGGAGACTTGTGCCCAAGATTCAGAACATCTCAATCTTTCGCAGCCAGTAAAATACTGGTATACTGTTGTAAGAAACACATTTTATGCATCCATAAAACAGCTTGAAGGAATAAACATAAATGATGGCCAGGGTACTGGGAATAACACCCCTGGTCTAGATCTGAATCAGGATGAAGTTTACAGATCATTTCAGTATTTCTCTTTGCAATGCAACATTAACTAGAGTGGTTTCCTTTCACATTGCACAGATTTTCATAAACATCCAAGATGTCTGCACTACATGAAAAACTTTGGTTTAATACTCCAGAAATTTTCTTCCATGTTTTGAGTTGTCTTTCCACACATGAACCTGGCCCAGTCCTTGCAACATCCACTTTAAAAAAATAATCAGTATTGACCAGTAGGGGGCAATCATGCCTGTTTTAACTATCCATACCCAGAGATAGAGGTCACATATTGCTTTAATGGGGAGGGTGGGGGGGAAAGGTGCAGTCTAACATAGCAAAATGGCTGAAAACACTCAACAGGGGAGCAACTAGAGAGAGATACACAAAGGATCACTGACCTGATATGTTAACACTCTCCACAGATGCTGTCTGACCCAAGTGTTTCCAGCATCCTTGGTACTTTGCGCTCTCAGTTTAACACTTGTCCAGTCACAAAAAAAATTTCAGGCAATGTTAGTGTTTTTCCTGTTTTATTACACAATATTTGCGTGCCTGTTAAACAACACACAGGGTGTGGTGTTGCAGGAGCATTTATCACAATACTTAATAGGAATTCTACAAAACAGATCCTTTAAAACCAGCTAAAATCAGTTCTCCCCGTCTAAAAGACATTCGATGATTAAATGTGAATCAGACAGAAGAGCTGCAATGTATGAAAATTAGGAAAGTGGCACTAATACTTTAGTTTCCATGCTTATATATTTCCTTCCACAAATACCTCAGACAAACACCCCCCCCCCATCATCACGTTTAAAAAGATTACTAATGAAAACATAATCAGTCTTACTCCAGTAACACAAAAACACTTTGTCGAAGCAATACTTTTCCTGCATTAGGACAGTGTTGGATTTCTGATGTTCAAGCCAGTTGGGAGGGACCATCAGGGGAAAAGCAGCCACATCCCTGTTCAGACCTACAGTACAAGGGTTATATTGGATGACACTGTTTTTTCTTCCTCTTACACCCTTCCCCACCCCGCCCCCCCCAACCAAACAAACCACAGCCAGTGTTCAAATAAGAATCACAATCCTACAGGGAAATTAAAAAAAAAGGCAGCCTTGTGTTTTTTGGTTTGATTTGTGATTTTGCTACTGACTTGGGCAGGTAAATCCAAATTCTATCCTCCCCTCACCAATCCCCCACTTGCCATCCAATGACTGTGACACTCCCTAAGATCTATATCTCAGGAAAGGGAGCAGATGTAAACCAGTCACCCAGTGCTGCACTTACATATCTACCTCAACTTCCCCCTCTACCCAGACAGGTTGAACAGATATAAAGTACTGGTTAAGCAAGAGGTTTCACCAATCAGAAGCAACTGAGTTGATAATGAACAGGTATCCTGGGACCAAATGAACTGAAGAGTTCCTTGGGATGTTACCCAACATTCCCAGAGTGAGCTTTACTCCTCCTAGTATCTACTCTAGTGCTCCTTACCAACCAATGAATTGGATAACCTCTGGCCACATACTGCACAACTGTCTGGAAATAAAGATGGAATTATCAGAGCACTGGAATGCACATCTTCAAAAGTCATTGGTCCAGGGATGGTGAGACAGATAGTGGGGAATGCACTGTGGGGCCTTAGTTGGAATCTCATAACTTGTACCATCATAAACCCACTTGTGTGTGATATGAGCAGGAAATGCTGGAAAGGCACAGTGAAACATGAGGTAATGCTTCAGGTGTAAACCTCTTTCTGACCACAAAAAAAAATGGCTCACACCTGAAAAACAGACTTGCTTCTTCTCTGTCCCAATACCACAGTCTGCTATGTCTTTCTGCAGTCCTGTCTGAGTTACATGTCTGCATCCCTCAGTCTCAGGCAGGCCCAAGGGTTCCAGCATTAGGCAGTGGAAGTTATAAGAATGAGCAGGTATTAATACAAAAATAAAATTAAAAAAATGTAACTGCTGCCTATGACACAAGAACAATGAGCTGCTTTGGTGCAAATGACTCCATCTTAAGCAATAAGCCAATCAGCAACCTCAAGAATTTGACCCTTAAAGAATGCTTGCCCAACAGTTTCTGACTGTTTAAGAATGCCTGTCCCCTCCACTAATTGAGGTTTATCATTTCATTGTAAAGTAGCCTGCACCAACCAACAAGAGGAGAGTCTTACTGTAACACTATCTAAAAACAAAGACAAAAGTCCAGGGGAGGGAGGCTGTGAAAATTACTGCTCCTCCCACAAGTTAGTTTAGTATCACATAGCCCCTTTGCTATCCAGTGTTCCTCAGCTTCTCTGCAGAGGTTTTGGTGCTCATGTGTGAAGAGTGGGAGGAGCTGGCATCAAATGAGGCTCCCAATGGCAGGATACTCATGAGCAGGAGCCACTAAATTCCCCCCAAGCAAGGTGCAAATGCAACTCGCAGACAACAATTTAGGGCTTTCTAAAGTAGCTGCCACACCTCAACCAGTCAGATAAATTCCACCCAAGCTGCCCTTCAGATCTGGAACATGCGAAGGAAAAGGGTGGGGTGAGGGGGAAAAAGAATTTCAAACAAAACCGCCGCATGTCATATTAAAAGAGGCTACTATTTAATGGCACATCAACTCCTACGGATTCCTTTCCCCTTCAAGGACTCAAACCCTACGCTACAAGCCAAGGTAACTAATCTACAATTCACTGGCTTCTACAGTCAGTTGTTATTCAAAACCTGGAGGAAAAAAAAATCATGCTGCATTTAAAAACACAACCTGTCCCATCCCCTCACAAATGCTGACAATGATATGGGTCTGAAAGGATTGAGAAAAGGTACACCCGGAGAACTATACACCTGTACAACTGAAAACCACTTTCTGAAAAGTCGGGATTATTTTCTCGTCTTGTAAAGTTGTAAACGGGAGGTGCATGAGCTCCTCTCCCTTGGTTACTTTTCCTCCTTCTTTTCTTCCTCTTCAGACGGGTACGAATGCCACGTCAGACGTTCCTCATAAAACGAGATAACCACCTGGGGACATTTGACGTTAGCCTCTTTTGCCGGAACCAAATCAGCCTCATCAGAATTTTTCCTGGATGGAGAATGGAGAAAGTAAAACAAAGTTTGTTGTTAGAAATAACTTTAAACTGACTTGGTCTGGTTTCTGCAGTTACACAACATACCCAACAAGATCAGTTAAACTGACGTTAACTTCTCACATTTAGACATACTTTTGATAAAGGCTTTGTGCTCAGGGTCAGGAGCCAGTAATGGCCCAGGTGACGAAGGGTGGATCTCCCTTCAGTCATCTTCCAGAGCACCAAACACTTCTATTTCCTCAGGGGAAAAATTTGCAGGGCTATGGAGAAAGAGCAGGGAAGTGAAACTAATTGGGTAGCTTTTTCAGAGTCAGTGCAGGTATAACAGGCCAAATGGCCTTCTATGCTGTATAATTCCATTCCGATTTCTCTCTCTCAAACTCCTCTTCAGCCACCCTTTGGCTCATGTTGTTAATTTAGTGCTATTTCGGGGAAGTTTTGTGGACCCACCCCATCCATAGATTAAGCTCTTTTAGCCTCTTGGCACAGCAACTTTGTTCAGTGAGAGGTTAAAACCAGTCAGAAATAAATCTTAAAAGCTGGAACTCACCACTTCATGAGGAACATGAGCTCTCCACTTGAGTCTGTCGCCCCAATAATACGCTCTGGCTCCAGTCCTCTCGCAAAACCCCTTGGCTTCTCCTGCTGCAAGAGAAACACATTAGACCTCGGCCAGGGGTGGAGTGAGGGGTGCGGAAAATGGTGTCATTGCTGTGGTAAACCAAGAAATCCACAGAGCCAGGTTTGCCTAATAAAAAGGGGTGAGGATCACCCTAGCTTACAGGGTTATCTGGAGAATCCGAGAGCTTAGCTAACCCTCCAGGTCCCATCAAACATCCTAGCCTGACTGGACCAATAAATAGTGGCCTGGATACTGCAAAACAGCCAGGGTCTGGTTGCCAGAGGATTCAATCTTTCATTGCCAAGAGTTATTACTGAGCATCTTGACCACAGATGAGCCTGCTTACTCCTCCTCTCCCCTGAAGTTATGAGCCAGCTTCTCACCAAGGGATAGTATAAGTAACTGTTTTTGCAAAATTTGCTTTATTCTCTTGGTAGACAATTCAGAGACTTTCCTCTGTCTGATTCCAAGCCCTGCACATTGGTTTGGTGGGAACCCCAAGACAAGCGACTGGAATGGAGGAGAGAATGAATTCACAATTCTATCCCTCACCCCCACCATATGATACAGAGAAACATGGAGGGAATGGGCAGATACAAATTAACTTTCCACACCAGGATAATTCTAGAAAACCTCAGATCACAACAAAGGAGAAGGCCATTTATCCTCTCGCAACATGAAAGATGTGGAAAATTTTCCTAGGCTTTTACTCTTCAATAAACACTGTGCATTCTCAGTTCTACGCTGGAGATGGAAGAGCAGGTAATACATTCACTGACCTCCTCTCTCCTCTTCTTGTTTTTATTTTCCTCAGTTTCAGTATCAGACTCTGCTTTCCGTTTGGGCCCCTCTGTTTTATCTATGCCATCATGTGCTATTTTCTGAGACTGTAAGAACTCTGCGATGAGATCAGGACAGTCAAGGTTCTCCTCAGGCTCCCATGTGTTGTCGTCACTGGAAAATAATTCAAGTTTACAGACCACAGGACACCAGCAACTTGAATCATTGCAATTAACCCAATTTACAAACACTTGTTAGATGGTAGGGGATAAATTTCATAGTGCTGTGAATTCATATTGATACTATATTACATTCTGCATCTAGCTTCCTTTAGCACAGCATAGAATGCATCAGACTTGCAAATCAAATACATATTTTTACACACAGTGGTGAGGTACCAACAAAATAAGCCAGGTTGTGGATACTGTGCAGCATCCTGCATGGTAAAGTGATGCAGCTGAAACACAGCAGATGTTGAACAGAGCAGAACTCTCTACCACTACTTCAGTGTGACTCACCATTACCCACAAGGACTTAGCCTCCACTCTCCTGACAGTACACCCACAACCAGGCACAGACAGAGAAATCACAAGAGCAAATCAGTGACTAAACACTTGTCCAATGTGATGTCTGGTTACAGGTTCTCTCAAAATCTCATATCATTTGATCTTTCATCTCCTAAAAAACATTCACAGAATAACCAAGCAAAAGTGACCCAGCAACCCAGTGAATCAATGTGCTGTACAGTCGTATAGAACTGAAGACACAAAAAAGAGAGAGAGAGAAGGCCTCACTTAACCTCTGGACTGTGCTGAGGTGGCTGACTTCACCTTGGCCACCCCCCTCCACCACCACCAAGGCAGTTCAGAGGACTTTAGTGTTCCAATATATTTTTGGGGGTGGGTAAGACAGGGGGGTTAAGAAGGAAGATGATTTAATCTGATTGCTTAGTGAAGGCGACATTGGAATGGATGGGCGATTATCCATTCAGTGTTCCTAGAGTTAAACACAATAGTGACAGAGGAATCTCTCTATGTCCCCCTCCTTACCCAATGACCTGGAATGATAAATACGCACATGGCTCCAGGGTGAGGACAGGACCCGGCTCGGCTATGATACTCATGACGAACACAGCCTTCTGATGAACATCTCTCATGGGAACAGGAGGAGGCTGTTCAGCTCCTCAAGCTTGTTCCACCATTTAATAAAAACATGGCTGATCTGTACCTTAACTCCATGTAACCACCTTAGCTCCATTCATATTCTTGTCTGGTAAAAAAAAAATCAATTATGAATTCAGATAGCACCTACTGCTTTTTGTGGGCATCAGTTCCAAACTCCACTACCTGTTGTTAGACGACGTGTTTGCTAATTTCTCTCCTGAACTGACTGGCTTTGATTCTGTCTGACTATGCTCCCTTGTCCTAGGCCCCAGTGGAAAATGTTTCAATCTGCCCTATCCTTTCAAAATCCTAATCAAATGGCTCTTTAACTGTCTACATTTCAGGGAATCGATAAATGGAAGTTACAACTCAAAACAGGCCATTCAATCCGACAGGGTGTGTGTCTTATTTACTTTCCTTGCAAACAAATAGCTCTAATCACATTTACTCATCCTCTTTTTGTACCTTTTCATTCATCCACCTAGTCAATCTAATCCTGAATGCGGACATATTCCAGCATCAACCACTAACACTGGATGTGAATTTCATAGCCTCCAGTCTCCTGACACCAGTTCAAAATCTCCCATTTAATTTTGGAGATTTGGCCCCTCATTAGGAAGGTAAATGGAATGTTGGCATATATTGCCAGAGGAATGGAACAAAAAAAGTAGGGAAGTTTTACTGCAGCTGTACAGAGCCTTGGTGTGACCACAGCTGGCAAACAGTGTACAGTTTTGGTGTCCTTATTTGAAAAAAAGATTTAATTGCATTAGAAACAGTTCAGAGAAGGTTCACTTGACTCATTCCTGGGAAGAAGGGCTTATCTTACGAAGAATGATTGAACTGGTTAGGCCTATACCCATTGGAGTTTAGAATAAGAGGTGAACTAATTGAAACATAAAAGATCCTGAGGAGACTGGATAGAGTGAAAACCAGGAGGATGTTTCCGCTTGTAGGGGAAAGCAGAACTCGGGGACATGGTTTAAGATTAAGAGGACTCCCTTTTAAGACAGAGATGAGGAGAATTTTTTTCTCTCAGAGGATCATTGGAGTGGGGAAATTCTCTTCCCCAGAAAGTAGTGGTGGTTGGGTTTTTAAATCTATTCAAGGCTGAGTTATAGATTTTTGTTAGACAAAGGAGTCAAGGGTTATGGGGGGCAGTCAGGAGATCGAGACCACAACCAGATCAGCCATGATCTTACTGAATGGTGGAGCAGGGTCGAAGGGCCGAATGGCCTACTCCCAAGTCCTATGTTCCTATTCCTAACCCTTCAATGACTGGGGTGTAGTTTATGTTATTTAATTTTTGGTGCCCTGGGAATATTCTGGTGAATCTGTGCTGCCCTCCTTCCAAGACCTATATGAAGAACAGGCATTTAGCTAGGCCGGGGATCATAACTGAAACCAGCAAAATTTGTCAATCACTCACTCCGAGAATCCTTTCCACTTCAGCAGATATTCCACTTTTCCTTTTACAATACGCCTGTCCAGTACTTTTTCCACGACGTACTCTTCCTCCTCCTCCTCTAGAACCTCCTCCACCTTTTTCTTGTTTTGCTTTTTCCCCATTGTGTCCAGTCTTAAATTGAGAAGTGAGGCTGAGGCTGTTTAAAAAAAAAGTTAATTAGATCTAGAATTTGGACAAGCAATTCAAAGAGGACTGCTGTCAATCAGAACGCACTACCACCCCATACTCTCTTTTTAAAGAAGAGAATCCTCCAAACTGCTAGTATGAAACTGTACAAATACTCTGTAACTGAGCAGCAACTACAACTGCAACAGGATGTGAGGAATTGACAATTTTGAAATTCTCATTTGTGTTTTCAAACCTTTTCATGACCTTACCCATCTCTTAACACTCTGACTTCTCTGTACTCCTCCGCTTCTGGCCTCTTGCATATCCTGATTTTCACTGCTCCACCATTGGCAGCTATCCCAAGGAATTTCTTCCTAAACCAATTTCTTCCTAAACCTCTGACTCTCTGCCCTTCTCTCCTCCTTTAAAGGTGCTTCTTAAAACCTAATTCTTCAGCCAAGCTTTTGGTCATCTGTCCTCGTATCTCCTTACATGACTTGGTTTCAAATATTGTTTGAAAAATTGTTCCCGTGAAGCGTCTTGGGGTGTCTTAATGCATTAAAGATGTTATATAAATGCAAGTTGTTGTACATATGTAATAGTGTGTGGCAGTGGTGTGGAGGTATAGAGAGTTGAAAAGAGCATTGTCAGGGCAGTGCAGAAGGAGCTTTGCTCCACATTTGACCTGTGCCTCACTTCACAACAGTGCAATTTAAAACAAAAATTCACTGCCTCCTCTTTAAAGCCCCAATTCCCAATGAAAGACCTTTGACAAGCTCCAGCCCTCCTGTGGAACATAATCCCAACATCGGTCAGAGTTGCAGTAAAGGAGGGGAACCGAGTTTGTGTAACAGCCCAGTTTACATACAGTCGAGATGTAAAAACTGTCGATACACAGTTGGGGAGGCTGAAAACAAAATGGGAGTTCTAGATTTACATGTCACTTGCACTTTCAACTCATCACAGGGACCAGCCAACATCCCATCCCTCGCCCTCAAATCAATTCTCCAAGTTCAGCGAGTCCTACTTCTCCTCCCCATCCATCAGCTTCTCGGCTGCATTCAAGGGCAATTGTGTTCCCTTTATAAAAAAAGTTAAATAAAATCACCTTAAATTTCAGAGGAAAGAGTGTTGGGCAGTCAAAAAAGTCAATTTACAGAATAAAGACAAATTGTGGATTTTTTTTGGCTGCATATAGTGAAACCGCAAGCTCTGGGCAGAATAGAGATGATCGGGGAATTCCCCTGTCTCACCTGCAGATGCGCTTAGAGTGACTGTGATTGATTTTACACGATGTGTCTTATGTAACTATCCTGCTGTCATTGTGTTTTGCTGCTTTTAAATAGAGACTCTTGTTGCTATAAGTCCTACAGAGTCTTGGCTGACAGGGTGGTGTCAATACACAACTCTATATTGGGCTGAGTTATTTGCACTCCCAGTTACTGCATTTTATTTACACGGCATTTTGCTGGAGTAGAGTAGTTAGACATAGTGAGATTAGTAACAGATCAGTGAGCTTGTGTACAGCACAGCCAATGCTGATCCTGCAGAGCAAGTGCATGACATTATAGGCACCAATACTCAGACTGTGACAGAGCACCGATAGCTGCAACTTCTAACTTTATAACAAGTTTATATATAAAAAAAAAGCTGGAAAAGATAATCTTTATTACCTGTACATCACCCCCAGAAAAAGATCGCAAGATTGGATATCCTATTGGATAGGTCAGCGAAATCAACGGATGGGGGAATGAGAGGGCACAGGCTACCCAGGTAGTCAAAGCGCTGAGCTTCATATTCCACATACAGGAGCTGATGCAGAAAGAAATGCAACAACCTAACCATGGTAGGCAAGGTAAGTATTCTCAGGGCTTCAAGTCAGAACTCAGAGAATTGAATCTCCACAATTTGTACTGGCAAGCAGTTGTCCTAATCAAGGGGCATTAGGTACCTGCAAGGTGCAATCGGCTCGTTTGCTCAAGTCAGACCCAAAAGGATAGCAAGCCTTCTCAGGATAGCTTGTTGATGAATTTGAAGCTGACGGAAACCTCCCAATGACTGATAGGATCCCATCAGATCAACACCTGTTCCTCACTCAAAGCTCCCATCAAACTGCTTCCCCAGTTCCCAACCTCTCCCACATTGTACTAGTTACCACCAACCAGCCACCAGTATGGAGCTGCAGCTATCACCCCCACAAGCCTGTCAGATAGGAGACATGGATCTGGCCTGTCCAGGGGTGGAGGAGGGGTGCAGGGGGGGTCACCCTAGACCCCATGAGGTTGCATTGATGTTAGGCCCAGTTTAAGGATGACTGAGAGCAGGCCTTTACTGCAAGAGGATTTGCGTACATGAGTAAAGAAGTCTTGCTGTAATTGTATAGAGCCTTTACCCAAGATAAAGGATAGACTTGCCTTGGAGGCAAGGTTCACCAGACTGATTTCTGGGATGACAGGATTGTCCTACGAGGAGAGATTGAGGAGGCTATTCTTGAGTGTAGAAGAATGAGAGGTGGTGATCTCATTCAAACATACAAAATTCTTACCAGAGCTCAACAGTGTAGACACAGGAAGGATGTTTCCTCTGGCTGGGGAGTCTAGAGCTAGGGGGACACAGGTCTCAGAATAAGAGGTAGGCCCTTTAGGACTGAGATGAGGAGGAATTTCTTTACTCAGAGGATGGCAAATCTTTGGAATTCTCTACCCCAGAGAGCTGTAGAGGCTCAGTCATTATGTTCAAGGCAGGGGTTGACAGATTTTAGATGTTAAAGGCATCAAGTGATATGGGGATAGTACGGGAAAATGCCTTGAGGCAGAACATCAGCCATGATCTCTTTGAATGACAGAGCAGGTTTGAGGGGCCGAATGGCCTACTCCTGCTCCTATGTTCCTACAAGGGTCTGCGCCTGCAAGGGAGGATGGTGCAGGAGCATAGGGGGCATCTGTCACAGATAATGCTCCTTTGTTTGGGCTGGGTAGCGTCAGGCAGTTGCACAGGAAGCTCAACCAACTGCCAAAAAACCCCACAACTGTCTAAGTCAGCACCTATGTCTTCGTACCCCTCCCAGAGCATGCAGTTGACAAGTAAGAAGGCAGCAGCTGCCAGGATCACCTCTTTCCACCCCAGGCTAAATGCTAGATGCGCAGAGGCCTGGTAGGATCCAGCTGCTGAGGGTCACCATCCAATAAAGCAGCAAGAAGCGGCTCTATCACAGCAATCAGATCACAGCTACACCCCACATCCGCTTGAAGCAGCATCTGGAGCCATCCAAATCCCTACTCCGTTTAGGGAATACGTGCCCTTGAATGCACAGCTATAGGAGTCCTGCTCCTATAACTTCAATAAGAGTGCCCTTCAACTTTCAATTAGTCCACCTCAGCTTAGTTCCATATCTCCCTACATCGTTACCCAATCAAAAAAAGCCATACAATCTTGAACACTCCAATTGTCCCCCAGCCTTTTGAGGGAGAGTTCCAAATTTTTACTAGCCTTCGATTATGCCTTCTTGTTCTCGATTCCCCCCAGAGAAGTTTCTGTATCTACCCTATCAAATCCCTTTAACTTTTCAAACCCCTCAATCAGATCATCTCCCAATGTTCTAAGCTTATGGGAAAACAAACCAAATTTATGCAAGTGTCCTTGTAAATTTAACCCTCCGATTCTCTGCATCATTCTGGTGAATTAATGTTGTACCCCCAAGGCCAATATCTTTTTCCTGAGGTGGGGTGAGCAGAACTGAATGCAGTTACTCCAGACAAGGTCTAACCAAGGATTTGTTCAGCTGAAGCATCACTTCCACCAGGTTGAAATAAAGGCTAACATTCCATTAGCCATATGACTGCTTTTTCTTCCTGCGTACTGCTTTTTCTAATGACTCCCAAATCGCTGCCTCTCCATTGTTCCTGGTTTCTGACCATTTAGACCCTGATCTTCTGCTCATTCCCTCACTCAGCTGTCCCTGGAGGTGGTTTAATCTGTTGTAAATGGTTGGCATTTCAAATTGCTGTTTTGGTTATCGACTGTTAAGTTATCTGGCACATTTTGCTGTTTCAAAATTGCTTTAATGCAATTTAATGCAACAAGCTTACATTTAAAGTGTTATAGGAATTTTTTCCTGAACTATTTAAAAAAACTTTACAAATCAACTGCCTCAGCAGCATCAGCACCACGAGCCTCGGGCACCCTGGCCGCCTTCCATTTTGCGCTTTGTTCTTGCCCAGCAGTGTGGCCGTGTGGAGACTGCACCTGGTCTTCTGTCTGCCCATTTTAATTCAGTTGTCATCTTGATTTATTCTGATGCATTTACTGGGTGTTTTCTCATTTTCATTTGAGACTGATGTGGTTTGCTGACCAGCGTTGTACTGAATGAAAGTTCAATTGTTTGTTTAAATCTTTGCAACACAGCAAGCATTCCATGGAGAAACTGTTCTGACTTTCCCTGCCAATCCCACATTACTGATGGGACTTGGGTGGGGGTAGAAGGCAGACGGAGTCATCTTTGGTCCAAATACCCAATAATCAGAAGGCTGAGAGTTCGAGACCCATTCCAGAAACTTCAGCCAATAATCCATACTGCTGCTCCAATGCATTCCTGAGTGCGCTGCAATAGGCAAGGTGCTGCCTTTCAGATGTTAAGCCAAAGTCCTTGTCGGCCTTCTCAGGTGGGCACAAAGGATCCCATGGCACCATTTCAAAGAAGAGTAGAGCAAGTTCTTCTAAATTTCATGGCCAATATTTATCTCAAATCAATATCACCAAAATAGATTCACTGGTCATCAGCCTATTGCTGTTTACAGGATGTTACTGTGAGCAAATTGGCTGCAATGTTTCCTACATTGTTAAGAAACTACAAAACAGGGTAATTCATTGGCTATGATGCATTTTGGGACATCCCGAGGTCAGAAAAGGTGATATACAAATGCAAACCTCTCTTTCAATTGTATCAAACTGCTTATTGGTGAATAGGGATGTGGAAATAAATGCAGCTCTGCCACATCCCAAGAACGAATTAAGGAAAGAACAACTGAATACTCCATTCTCAAATATCAGAGGAAAGAGAATATTTATCTCTCATTCCTCTTCTCCCTACATGCTCAAGATAATCAGCCAAGTTCAAAGTTGACCAGTAAATTTGCATCCAATGGGCCGAAGAGGAAGACTGGGTTTCATGAACAGTTAACATGTCCCAGCACCAATATTCATTGTCACAGAGGAAATTCATTTGAGTGTGTAAGCCACAGATTTCAGAAGAGTCAGGGTTTGAAGGGTCGAATGGCCTACCCCTGCTCCTAAACTGGCCAAGAGATGACAGGTATTGTAGCAGCAACCATCATTTTATAGACAGCACCTTTCACAACCTCAGGGCATCCAAAAACAACATTGCAGGCAATCGCTGTTGCAGTGTAGGAAATAAAATATATTCTTGGATTGAGATTTTAATATTTTTTGCTGAATGTGGCCAGATATCACATAAGGTCCACTGCATTAAATAAGCACGACACCTGAGAGGAACTGCCATAACAAACCAACACTGAACAGTGAAAGCAAACATCAGAAGAGTTAGAAGAATATGTTGAATATTTCAGCCAAGATTACTCACAGCCATTACCAATTCAGAGGTTTCAGTATCATCTCTCACTGACATCTTCTCAATTCCCATTAGCAACAAATTTTACACTCAGTTCTTTATATTGCAAAACCCAGAGAAAGACAAGTTTCTCGCTGTGAAACATGAATATTCACAAAAGTGCGCCTAGCATGGGTGGTCAACAGTCTGATTATCTAATGGCCAGCTTAGAACGTTTTTCAAAACTAGTGTAAGACTGTCTGTTTAGCTTGAGATGGCTGATTCTTAAAAAAATAGGAATTGGTTAAAAGGCAATGTCAGTGCAGACACGGAGATGCTGACTGAGGCATGGAGAAACTGCAGCAGCCATGGCAGTACAAGAGGAAAGCTGTCTCTCTGTCCCAGGAAAGACTGCAACCCTGACACACACTCACAATGTGCTGTCATATCAAACCAGCAATATAGATTAGCCCCAGGCTGGCTGGCAGGAATTTACAGTTTGTAGCCCAGTTTCAACTGTTCATAACTTGCAGCTGCTGGGGTACAAGTGCAGGGAGGCAGATCTTGAGTCAAACCTCCAACCTTAAGGTGAACCTTGTGAAATTCAGTCCCGTGTCACAAGGAAAGCAAGTTCTTAAAAACAGTGGGATTTTAAAGATGAAGCTACCAGAGTCACAATCTACCGCAACCATCCACCCACACCGCACCCCCCAATCCACCACCCCCCGAGGCCTGAATGTAATCTAACCACGGCACATGCACACAGACTCCTTTCAGTACAAACCAAACCAATGGTTTTACAAAATCTTTGTTCCAGACACCATTACAATTTATCTTGGAGGCCTGTGTCACAAGTCTATATTTACCCTACTAAACATTGTACAAAACCTTGGCACTCTGATTGACTGACTGGAGACTCACGAGACAATGAATGCATTAACAGGATAAGGGAACCAGGTGTTACCCCAACCCTTGGAAACCAGCTCACAAACAGATCTCCTGGAATCGGAATTAAAACAGCACCAGTATAAAAGCTGCTTTACTTCAATCAGAGTCCCACTGCTCTGCAATGAGATTTCTCATTAAAAAACATCTCACACTCTCCTTAGCTTCTCCTCCTTGGAGGGATAATTTTGTTTTGCAAATTTAGCTTTTGAGGGGTCATTTTAGTTTAAAACTTATTATTCGTGTCTGAGCTCCAGTTAATGCGATAGGCCTAAAGCTAATACTGACTAAAATAGTGGTTTCAATGTGATCCTGTGCTGCATCACAGCACTGACATTGCATGCCACATTCCACTGTATCCTGGCAACACCTTCAGAGTATTCCACTTAAATAACATGAAAGCACAGCAACTTGGGTGCATCACCTCACTGAGCAGAGCAACAGCAGGTTACTCTGTTACAGAGACTTTGATTAAAGGGTCAACCGTGTCTCACTGGCAGCATTCTCATTTTGGATTCAGAAGATCATGGATTCAAATCCACTCATCCAGGCTGACACTTAAAAGAGCATGCTGAGGGAGTGCTGTACTGTTGGATGCAACACCTTTTGGATGAGACGTTAAACTGAGGTGCAATCTGCCCTCTCAGAGGGACATAAAACATCCCATAACAATTCTGAAAAGCAGGCGAGTGCTCCCTGGTGTCCTTAATCAATATTTATCCTTTAACAAACATCACTAAAGGCTATCTGACCATTCTCATATTGCTAAGATAAAAGCAAAAAACTGCGGATGCTGGAAATCCAAAACAAAAATAAAAATACCTAGAAAAACTCAGCAGGTCTGGCAGCATCTGCGGAGAGGAACACAGTTAACGTTTCGAGTCCGTATGACTCTTCAACAGAAGAGTCTGAAGAGTCATACGGACTGGAAACGTTAACTGTGTTCCTCTCCGCAGATGCTGCCAGACCTGCTGAGTTTTTCCAGGTATTTTTCTCATATTGCTGTTTGTGGGAGCTTATTGTGGGAAAATTGGTTGCTACATTTTCTACAGTACAACAGTGACTATACTTTAAAACTACTTAATTGGTTAGAAAGTGCTTTGCGATGATCTGAGTTTATGAAAGGCGCAGTATATTATGGCACCAGTTGAAGAGCACCTGCTGCCAAGTCTCTACCAATGATCTGGGCAACGAGGGTGCATCTGAAAAGGAGCTCTCTTCCTTCCTATGTGGTGCTGTGTGGGTCAAGTCATACGCTTTAAAAACACAATTCACAGCACAGTAAATTATTGAATGAATGATGCTGACCAATTCCTGGGGGGAAGTCACCACAACAAACAATGTGATACAGACCAGATAAAATACTGTTTCTGATCTAAAAAACTCCCTTGTCCTGAAACATTAACTCTGTTTCTCTCTCCACAGATATCACCAGCTTGAGTATTTCCAGCATTTTCTGACATTTCAAATTTCCAACATCTGCAGTATTTTTCTCTCAGATTAATAACTGGCCGCTTAGGTTTCTATTATTTTGCTTTTGTGATGTTGGTGGAGGGGTCCAATATTGTCCAAGACAGGAGGGAGCTCTATGCCCTATTCTTCTTCAAATTAGTGGCCACAGGATCTTCTACATCCAACTGAGAGAACAGACAGGGTCTCCGATTAATGTCTCACCAAAAATATAGCACCTCAGACAATGCAGCACTCCCTCAGTACTGCACCAGTGTTAGCCACGATACTATGCTCAAGTCTCTGGAGTGGGGCTTGAACCCACAACCTTTTGACCCGAAAGGCCAGAATGCCACCCACTGAGCCACAACTGACGCCTTAAATTGGGCGGGGAATGAAGGTGGATTCAGTGAAGTGGATATATATTTTTCTAGTTAATGTAACGAGTCCCGTTAAGCTGCAGGTGGTGTTTGCAACTTTAAAAAGGTAACGTTTAAAATGCAAACCCGTACCTTTTATAAAAAGGAGCGGCCGACGGTAATAATTGTATTTAAACCGTCTTCAAATCCCACGATTATTATGTCTAAGAAAACAAATCTCGCAAAAATATAAAATCTGTTTGGTAAAATTTAAAAGAAACACACACACAAACAAAAGGCTTCTTCGCAACCCGCCACGGTGACCGAGCGCGGCCACTGCGCAAGCGCGGGAAATTCCAACATGGCCGTCGCAGCGGTGAATGCCGGGAGTTGTAGTTCCTGCTGCTCGGCGCCGGCCCCCAGCGGCCCCCGCGACGCCGCCTAACCGCCTAAGCCGAACCGGCCCTCAAAGCCCGAATCAACCCGGGCTTCGATCAGATCCCCTTCCCCAATCTTCCCATGTACCCGAGGATCGGCAACACCATTTCGGAAAATGAGAATTTAATCGCCGTTTGCCGCTTGAGCGCCCGCTCATGCGCAGTGAGGCACCGCCGCTGACGGACTACAAACCGCGCGCGGCAGAAACGGATTTGAAAAAAATGCCATTCAAAGAAAACAACCCGTGTTGAAAAAAATAAAAGCATGCAAAAACATCAAAAACCATCGGGTGTTTAAATGCATTTAAAACCAGCTGCATAAATTAAATAAAATCTGAGTATAAAACATTTCTCTTTCTGCTCCTGCATTGTAAATGCGCATGCGCATGAATCAAAGCAAGTTTATGTATTAAAAAAATGAACATTTATTAAAATAAAAACTACCGTGTGGGATTTTAAAAATCATGACTTTCACCGCGGGCGGCGATGATAACCGCGACTGAGAGAAGGAAAGACACTGGTTGAATGATAAATAAGTAAGGCCGCGGCCTAGGCCGAGGGATCGGCACCAAAACCCCGACACACAATAAAGCCCGAGGCCGCCCTCCCCTCACACACAACCTCCCTCCTCCTTCCAAATAACCCCTCCACGGCCAGCTGCAAATTTAAAAAAAGAGAGAATAGACAGAATGAAGCAGTCCCGAGAGGGAAGAAAAGTGAAAATGTATTTTTTGTTTTAAAATTAAAAGAGTGGAAATGCTTTACCCATGTTGCCGCTGAAGATGGTGGCTGCCGGAGAGTCGGAACTAATCTGCGGGAATGGGCGAGTAGCCGGAGCCCTGGGGGAGGCGGACCCGGGGTTGGGGGCGGGGGAAGCTACTGTTGCTGCATTCCGGAACAACTGTCCTGAGGTAAATTCTCGGCTTTTAATTGGGGCCTACTGCATAAAAGCCGGGCTAATTATTAACTGCTGTACCTTGGCTCCAGCTTTAAGTGGTTAGTTTACTGTTGTATATTTATTTTTTGATTTTAAAAACTCATTATTTAGAAGGGTTTTTTGTTGCTTTGAGTGATTGCAGATTGCTAGGATCTGTCAATTAGGATCATTAAATCATCAAAAGGAATCAACGAAACCGTCAACTCTTTCAATGCTCTCCTGGCCGGGTTTTTATTTAAACTTGAGCACATCTAAAGCTCTTGTCTGTTCACCCCCTGCTCGCTGACCTACACTGGCTCCTAGTCTAACAACGCCTTGATCTTAAAATTCTCATCCTTGTTTTTAAATCTCTCCATGGCTTTGCCCCTCTTTATCTCTGTAATCTCCTCCAGCCCTACAATCCTTCAAGTGATTTCTATGCACCTCTAATTCTGCCCCTTGAGCATCACCGATTTTGTTTCCACACACCATCCTGACTTGGAAATATATCACCGTTCCTTCACTGTCGCTGGATCGAAATCCTGGAACTCCCTCCCTAACAGCACTGTGGGTGTACCTACAACACATAGACAGCAGCGGTTCAAGAAAGCAACTCCCCACCATCTTCTCAAAGGCATCTAGGATGGGCAATAAATGTTGGCCAGCCAACCAAGCCCACATCCTGTGAATGAATTTAAAAAATCATTCCATCATTGGCAACTGTGCCTTCAACTGCCTGAGCCCCAAGTTCTAGAATTCCTCCAAATCCCTCCACCTCTCTCCTCCTTTAAGACCCTCCTCAAAACCTACCTCTTTGACTGAGCTTTTGGTCACCTGTTCTAATATCTCCTTATGTGGCTTGTGTCAAATTTTGTCTGATTTAAGCTCCTGTGAAGTATCTTGGGATGTTTTAACTATGTTCAAGGTGCTATAAATGCAACTTTTGTAAGGTCCCTCATTTTTAAGGGGCACAAACAGTAAGTTCCAAATTAGGAATTGACAATAAGTGCTGGCCTAGCTAGTGATGCCCAAATCCTGTGAAAGAATAAAAAATAACTAACGTAAATAACTTATCAACTTATAATTTTGTTTCCTATCTCAATGATGCTATTCAGTTACTGCAGTACCCACTGGGCTCAGAAAGCTTCAAGTGGACCAGCAGACACCATGCCCTCCCTCTTCAGGGATACCAAGGCATGCGACATGGTTGTGGAAGAGAGCCAATGCAGGCAGAGAGAACAACTTCCACCCGCTATGCCCAGCCTGGTACCTAGACCACAGCCCGGGAGCAGACCACAGAAGGAAGTCTTGTGACCTACCTGCACACTCTTCACCCACGCTGGTTACCAAAGATCAGGAGCTTGAGGAGCAGCCCCTTCATATAGTGGAAGAGGGATCATGCAGCCCCCTCTCCCACTCTGTGTAAACATGAAACACAGCAGATTGTGTGGTCTGAGACTCCAGAGAATTTTTATTCTTTCACGGGATGTGGGTGTCACTGGCAAGGCCAGCATTTGTTGCCCATCCCTAATTGTCCTTGAGTAGGGAGTGATGAGCCCCCTTCTTGAACTGCTGCAGTCCATCTGCTGGCCTTTCCAATAAAACTCAGGAGGAGGCATTGGGTTGCCCCAGAGTCATCAAAGTGCCCCCTTTTTAGAGGGATACAACTAATAGAAATCAGAATCATAAAAACTAAATGGCAACTTATTAATGTTGTCCTCCCATATGCCCTGCGGTACCCGATGGTCATGGAAAGCCACAAGTGTACCAGCTCATACTCTGCTTCTTCTCCAGATGGAGACAATCCAATTAAAGCAGGGACTTGGAGTATGAATTTGGGATCAATTTTTGATAAAGCATTTGTTCAGCAATAGCACAGTGGACTCCTCCTCATGGTCTTGCTCAGGCTGAGCCGTTTTCATGCACTGGTACAGATTCGTGGCATCATGGATCTGACCTGGCAAGTAGCAGGTGTGTCACCTGAAAATGATTCCACTTTTTAGCTGGGTCAACTATGCTCTTTATTAATGAGAACCCACCCTGAAATGATGATTGCTTGGTAAGATCTGGTGTAACCTGATGTCATCCTCACTTGCCAACCAAAAACAGGTGTCACTTTGAGATGGAGGATCACTGCCACTAAATGGCTGACTCCTGCTGCTATTTCTTATTTTCTTATTAGTGCCAAATTAAAAGCCAGTTTTGCCCACTCAGTGGCTCAGCAAGTGTATCCAGTGAATACAGAGCAACAAAGTCCCAGGTTTGAAGCTGAGTCTGTTCTGAACTCGCTGATCTCAGGTGGAGCATCTGTGGCATTTGGGCTCAGCTGTGATGCACCACTCCCCAACCCCAGCATGGCCAAACAGCTACTGTCATAATCTCACATGAGTATTAACTGCTTACCTGCAGTTTTGCAGAGTGCATCAATGCTAATTGGTCACTGGGTTGAGATTGACCATCGATTCTTAAGCCAGTTAACAGAGAAAATTTGATTTGAACTCAAGTCCCAGAGTTGAAAGGTAGTATTCTAACTTCAACATAGCTGATTTAAAAAAAAATACCCTTTTGTGGAAGATTTCACTTTTTGCTGTGGCACAGTTCCCTGGACTCCAGTCACTTTCAGCTCCCTCTTCTAAGCAGCTAATACTCATGTGAGAGTATGACAGTAGCTGTTTGGCCATGCTGGGTTTGGGGGATGGCGCATCACAGCTGAGCCCAACTGCCACAGATGCTCCGCCTGAGACCAGTGAGCTCAGGGCAGACCCAGCTTCAAACCTGGGACTTTCCTGCTGTGTACTCACTGGATACACTTGCTGTGCCACTGGGTGGCAACAACTGATTTTTAGTTGGTGACTATCCCTTTAATGTGTGACTGTCTGTAATTTACACAGTTCAGAGGTTTGTGGAAATGGTCTTCCTGTGACCTGATCCTCATGAGGAAAAAGTTAACCTTTCAGTCATGTCAGTATTTCTGCACCTGAAGCTATCAGATGATGATGATGGTTTAAAAAACTGGTTCAAGCATGTGGATGTGATGTGAATGGCCACTTGTTTTTGCGTTTTAAACAAAAAAAACGTTGAAAATGGTAAGCTAATTTTTTTTTACCTGTTTATATAGTGAATGTCAATGCCAAGGGACCTGATTGAGAGAAGTTGCTGAACCCAACAACTGAAGGTGTAAAATTACAAATGAGTCCGTCTTCCAGGTTCACAGTGGAAAGCCATGCTCATAGGAAGTACAGGTTGGAAAGTCAATATTACTGTGATGAAGTCATATCTCTGACCTACCATCCTTGCAAGTGTAGTGTTCCTGCTGGGAGCGTAGGTCCGAGAATTGATGTAATGACATTGTTACCCTATCTCAGACATGGCTTAGCTGCTTGGTAAATTGGTGTTACGGAGTCATGCTCTGTTTTTGATCTGCAGCCCATTGAGAAGGGCTTGCTTGCTGGGAACAGGTAATTGTGGAATTGACCGTGCAATATTAACCAGGCTGCTTTGGTAATCTTGCCGTGCCAGCTATCTTGAACAGTCCCCTAGTGCTATCAGTGTGAGGCCACTTTCATTCAGATTTCTAGCAATGATTTACAAATTCGCTGTTTAAAGGGCTGATCTGCTGTGATTGTCTGTATAATTGCAAACATGGAACTCTGTCAACTCTTATCTTAAGAACCTCCCTTAGACTACACTTCCTCCAACAAGCTGCAGGCTTTGAAAACTCTCAAGGTTGGAGTTACTAATTACTATTTCATGATTTATGGGAAATGGGCAGTAATTTGCAGTTGAGGCCAAGGTCAGCTCAGCATAATCGTATTGAATGGTGGAACATGTTTGAGGGGCCGTATACTCTTGCTCCTATTTCAGGAGATTTGATAGAGGTGTTTAAACTTTTGAGGGGAGTGAACAGAGTAGATAAAGAGAAACTGTTACAGTTCACAGAAGGATGCAGAACCAGAGGACACTTATTTAAAGTGATGGGCAAAAGAAGCAATAGTGACTTGAATATCTTTTAAACAGAAAGTGGTTAGAATCTGGAATGTACTGCCTGAGAGTGTGGTGGAGACAGATGTAATCGAGGCCTTCAAAAGAGAATTGCATATCATCTGAAGAGAAAAGCTTTGCAGGTCTAAAGGGAAAAGCCAGCAGAGTGGGACTTGGTGAGTTGATCTTGTAGAGAGCCAGCACAAACATGAAGCACCGAATGGCCCTCTGTGCTGTAACCATTCTGTAATTCTATTCAATTTCTTATGCCCTTATTTACATTACCTCCTGTGCTGTTTGTTTCAGCCTTGCTGATGTCCTGCAATGTAGATCGTGGCACTTCTACAGGGTTTTCCAATGTCAAAAATACATTCTGCAATTACAATCTGATGTAAGCCAGTGAAAGATCTTCTCCCTCCAGTCTGGATGTTTTTGAACTGTTCGCCACACTCTTAGTGAAGAACTTGATAGCTGTTTCTCTCCCTAGCACTGTGGAGAGGCCACTATGTATCTGACATTACTATTGTTGCTATTAGTTGTGGCTTAGTTGGTAGTGCTGTCACCTCTGAGTCAGATGGTCATGGGATCAGCACTAAATCTAGTCTGCAACTCTCTGCAGTACTGAGGAAGTGCTGCACTGTTAGAGTTGCCACCTTGTGGATGAGAAAACAAACTGAGGCTCTGTCTGCCCTCTCAGACAGACATAAACGATCCCAAGGCATTATTTTGAATAAGTGCAGGAGAGTTCTGTCAGGTGTCCTGACCAATATTTATCAGTCAGCTAACTTCACTGAAAAACAGGCTATCTGGTCACTATCACATTGTTGTTTGTGAAACCTTGCTGTGTGCAAATTGGCCACTGTGTTTCCTGCATTACAGCAGTAACTACACCTCAAAAATACTGAATTGGCTGTAAAGAGATTTGGCATGTCCTGAAAAGCATTATTTAAATGCAACTTTTTCTTTATGTTTGTGTCTTTGCGTCACCATGCAATGCTCACCAGGTCTTGGTCTCTGTAGTTGCAGCTTCGTGTCTGCACTACATTTGGATTTTTTTTTGTCATTGTGCAGTGAATAGTGACAGCTCTGTTTGGGCTTTCCGCCCAATTATACCAAACTTCTCCACCGCCCAGTGCTTCACCTGCATTGGTCGCTCCCAGCAGCTGCACAGGAAGATTTACAGGTATGGGCTTGTACTTGTCCTTTTCGCTGATTTGTAATGTTTTCCCAGTCTCTCCTGATGTCGCTGGCTCTTGCTGGCATATAATTTTCTGGGTATCACCCATCCTCTGGTACCTTGACCAAGTGATCATTCTATATAAACCTGGACAATGAGTGTTGACAGGCTGTGGAAGACTCCCCAACCGAGTCAGATCCTGCCCTCACCTAGGGTATATCTTGACTTTGTACGATAATGTGAAATGGGTGATGCTGAATGGGTGTTTTGCATCCTCTTGGATTTTTATTTCCAAATTAAAATCAAGAGAGATATAAAAGGGGATAAAAACAAAATGACGAACAACTTGCATTTATATAGTGCTTTTAACGTAGTAAAACACCCCAAGGTCCTTCAGAGGAGCATTATCAAACAAAATTTGACACTGAGCCATACAAAGAGATATTAGGACAGGTGATGAAAAGCTTGGTCAAAGAGGTAGGTTTTAATTACTGTTGTAAGAGAGGAGAGGTGGAGATGTTTAGGGTGGAAGTTCCAGAACTTAGAGCCCAGGTAACTGAAGGCATGGCCGTCAATGGAGAGTTGAAGGAAATCAAGGATGCACAAGAGGCTACAGATGGAGGAACACAGAGATCCCGGAGGGTTAGGGGGCTGGAGGAGGTTACAGAGAGAGGTGAGGCCACAATGGGATTTAGAGGCGGTGACATAGTGGTATTATCACTGGACTAGTATTCCAGAGACCCAGGGTAAAGCTCTGGGGACTTGGGCTCGAAATTTAAATTCAGTAAAACAATTTAGAATTAAATGGTCTGATGATGACCATGAAACTGTTGCTGATTGTTGTAAAAACCCATCTGGTTCACCAATGCCTTTTAGGGAAGGATATCTGCTGGTCTGGTCTGACCTACATGTGACTCGAGACCCAGTGCAATGTGGTTGACTCTTCAATGCCCTCTGAACAAGGGGCAATAAATGCTGGCCTAGCCAATGGCCCCCACATCCCATGAACGAATAAATTAAAAAAAACAAAGATGTGAATTTTCAAATCGAGGCATTGCTAGACAGGGAGCCAAGTAGATTAAAATTCTGTTTTATGTTTTCACACTATGTCCCTTCATTCCCCCTTCACAGCTTTCATTGAATAGTGATGAGGAAGCAATGATCCCTGATGTCTCCCCTGCTCACCCACATCCCACCATTTTGCCTCAAATCAGTAGTGCTGAGACCAATTATTTACAGTTGCCCGAGTCAGTAATCTAATGGCCAGCTATCATTTCTGTGAATGGTGAGTTTTTACCAACTGTGATGTGTGTGGGAAACAGGCTTACGCTTTATTGGTCTGTGGTGCATGGCCTTGACTTCTACGCCCACACTGCAGGTTGTGAGATAACAAGTTAGCATTGAGCATATCTGAACTTTGTGCTGTTTTTATGCAGGGCTTGTACTTGTTGCTGCCTATCAGTGTCGCTCAGATGAAGAAGTGAGGTGAGAGCTCAGCTGCTACAACTCTGAGTAGCAACTTAGTGACTGGAATACCAACTGCAAAACCAATAGTAGTCTAAACATTAAATTGGAGACCTGCAGGTGAGATATATGCTTGCTTATCCATCTAACTCACGGTTACTCGTTGGTGTTATGTAAAGTAAGATTATCATTGGTTTAAATTGAAGGAATGTAGAGAATGAAAAATATCCTCCTGGTTTCTTTCCTATATTTGTACTTGTATCTGCGACTGGACATTACTTCTGCAGGTTTTGTGCAGTGAGCACGGGTTTTCACCAGAATGATACTGGGGCCTAGAGCAGTGCTTCTCAAACTTGTTTCTGCTGTGACCCCATTTTAATGCTTCATATTTGGTACAACCCCAGAGGGAAAGTTAGGAGGTGGTGGGGGCAGGGTGGCCTGTTGATTCAAACAGCAGGGATACAAGCACAGATATAGACAGGTTGAGTGAGTGAGCAAAAACTAGGGAGATGGAGTTTAATGTAGGAAAATGTGAGGTAATACACTTTGGTAGGAAAAATCAAAAGGCAGACTATTATTCAAATGGAGAGAGACTCCAAAAAAATGCAGCACAGAGGAATCTGGGTGTTCTTGTGCATGAAACACAAAGGTTAGCATGCAGGGGCAGCAAGTAGTTAAGAAAGCAAATGGAACTTTGGCCTGTTTTGCTAGGGGTTTGGTGTTTAAAAATAGGGAAGTCTTGTTACAACTGTACAGGGTGTTGGTGAGGCCGCACCTGGAGTACTGTTGGAGTTTTGGTCCCTGTATTTAAGAAAGGATATACTGGCATTGGAGGCAGTTCAAAAGAGATTCACTAGGCTGATTCCTGGGATTAAGGGGTTGACTTATCAAGAATGGCTAAACAGGTTAGGTTTTTATTCATTACAAGAATGAGGGGTGATCTTATTGAACGTATAAGATTCTGAGGGGGCTTGACGGTAGATGTTGAGAAGATTTTCCACTAGTGGGGGAATCTCGAACTAGCGGACATAGTTCCAGAATAAGGGGACACTCATTTAAAATTGAGATGTGAAGGAATTTATTTTCTCAGAGGGTAGTGAATGTCTGGAACTCTCTACCTCAGAGAGTTGTGGAGGCTAGATCACTGAAAGTATTTAAAGAGGAGGTAGATAGATTTTTGAAATATCGGGGAGTTGAGGGCTATGAGGAGCTGGCATGAAAGAGGAGTTGAGGCCTGGGGCAGATCAGCCATGATTTTATTGAATGGCGGGGCAGGCTTATGGGGTTGAATAGCCTGCTCCTATTTCTTATGTTCTTATGCTATGTTCTTATGAAGAACTAAGACATCCACCATCTTGCAGGCTCTATTAGTATCAGATAGTAGGCCTCAGAGCACATCGATTGGGTCACACCCACAGACAAAAATAGACCACACACATTTTAAGGGATGTCACAGCGGATCCCAGGACTATCAAATCTGACTTTCTGCTCCATAGCTGCCATTGCTGCACAGGAGCACGTGACCCCAATTGCTCATCCTGTGACCCCACTTCCCGACCCACGTTTTGGGAACCCCTGGTTAAGAGGGTTAAATTTTGAGGACTGGATGCACAAAGCTGTCTTGCATTCTCTTGCGTTTAGAAGATTAAGGGATAACCTGATGGAGGTGCTTACATTGTTAAAAAGATTTGATAAGGTAGATGCAGATAACCTGTTTCCTCAGATGGGGAAATTAACAGCGATGGGGTGTAACCTTAAAATTAGAATTAAGGTGACCTAAGAATGCCTGAGTCAGATGAGCTGCCACGTCCATGGAACCTGTGCTGTAGCAAAGTCCATATCTCTTTTAGCATCAAAACCAGGAGCACTTATTCCACACACAGATTATTGGAAATCTGGAACTCTCTCTCTCAAAGGCTGTGCAATGGTGGGAGAGAACATTAATTGGAGCTTCCAAAACTGTGTTTGATAGATTTTTGGAAAGGAAGGGACAGGGAGCAATGGTAAGTAAATGGAGTTGAGATGCAGATCAGCCATGATCTAATTGAATGGTGGAGCGGGCTTAAGGAGCTGAATGACATCCTTTGTTCTACAAACTGAAGAAGGCTTTCAAAATTGTTCTATTTTTCTCCTTTTCCGCCTCTGGAGGTCTGGACTTTGGTACAGCACAGGTTCCATCGACGTGGCAGCTCGTCTGACTCAGGCATTCTTCGTTCTAAACAAATGTCAGCAGGGCATTCACCACATGTGTGGGGGTGCATGTCACAACTCTGCTCAATCTGCTCCTCAACACTCCCATATGCAGGTACCCTTTTCTGCACAACTCAAAACCTAGGGATCAGAAACCCCATCTGAATCCACAACATCCCCTTCCCTTAAGTCTGAGGAAGCTGAAGCTAATTGTAGCCACTCAACAGCTGCCTGAGCTGAGTAACTAACCAAACGCACACACTAGTCAAGCAAAATATCCCATCTCAGAGGTACGTTGGAGAGTTCTTTGTAATGAAGCCCTTGTTGGAGAGGGGGTTTGGAGATTTACAATGATGGTTTCAGTAAAAGGTTTATTTCAATTGAGCTTATTTCAGTTGACTTATTTTAATTGTTTCGGTGAGCGTGGTGCATTTTTCTAAAATCGTCAAGAACACTGAGAGCTTATAGTGTCAATATAAAAATCATCTCTGTTTAATTTGTGAGTCTATGCCCTGACAGATGGTGCTCCAATTCTCCAACTGAAAACAAAATGATGAAAGACCAGGAGGAAGAGGTAGGAATTGGTTCCTGAAATTTTCTCCAATTAAAAGATTTCCATTAATGCTAATGTCTGCCCTCTAGTACAACACCCGAGTGGTGGCTACTTCATTAGTAAGCTCAGATCATGAATGTAAGGAAGCTATTTAATAGTGAAAATCATTAACAGGATGGGGCTCTTTTCTTTAGAAAAGGGAAGATTGAGGGTTGACCTACTGGAGGCTTTAAGATTGTGAAAGGATTTAATAGGATAGTCATAAAAAAGATGTTTCTAACTAATAAATCCAATAAGGAATTCAGGAGAAACCCAGAGTGTGATTAGAATGTGGAGCTTGCTACTACTTGAAGTAGCTGAGGTGAATAGCAGAGACGTATTTAAGGGGAAGCTAGACAACACAGGAGGGAGAATGAAATAAAAGGATATGCAGAAAGCATTAGATGAAGTAGGATGGGAGGAGGTGTGTGCTGCATAAACATCAGCACAGACTAGTTGGGCCAAAAGGCCTGTTTCTGTACTGTAAATTTTATGTAATTTGATATAATAACAGCTGAACCTGATCTTGTTTCCATTCAATGTCGTACACTTTGCTATGGCGTTTACAGCAGTCGGGATGGCCCACTGTTTTGTATCCTGTTATGAGCAGGATGGGAGGAATGTGTAGTTTATCTAGCCCCGCTACTCCACAGGCCGCACCACTAAATGTTTACTAAGTGCACTATGTACAAGTAAATGTACACTAAGTGTAAATGTTTAATTCACTCACCAAAATGGCCAATTCTTTACCTTCGCTACTGGTGGACCCAGATTAAAAGAGACTTTAATCAGGCTTCTTTCAATAAACTCAGAATGATTGATTTATTATAAAATGAAACTTCTTTTAAAAACAAGTTGCAAGAACTGGTTAACACACAATTTGTAATCTGGAAGTGTAACTATCTATCCCTTTTAAAATACACCAAAACAGACAAACACACACGCACACAAACAAACAAATAGGGTCTCTGCAGAGACTGGCGGTTAAAGAAAAACTTTATGAAAAGGATAAAGTTTGCAGGGTTTCAACATTGTCGATCTGGTGCTCCTTCATGTGAAGATGGATCGCTAGTCCCAGTAGATGGCTGAAGGTTCTCACCAACGGCGTGGAGGTGAATAGAGCCAGATCAATCCTTGGGATCTCCCTCTTGTCTCAGCATCTCAGGTTTCCAAATACAGACAAGTTCCACTGAGATGAGGATTCCTCACTGGATACTGATAACCACACTGTATTTCAGGCAAGGCAAGGAGAGCGCAAGTTGGGCAGCTTTCCCCTTCTCGGTTTATTCCCAACTGAGTTCAAAAAAACAAGTTCAGAACATAAAACTCATCTCCATCAGGTGATTTCCAGAAAATCACCAGGGCCTTTGCCTTTTAAACAGTTTTTTTTCCAGCAATTAATGTAATTACAGTTCAAATACGCAAATAGCTCTTCTCAAGTGCCATGCTGGTCATTTAGCTGAAGTCATGTGATTTCTTGGAAAAGGCATGCTTGCTCACAGCCCAAGGTGAACTTATGACCTTTTTAAAAATAAAATCCAGGTCAGTTCCCAAGTGTCCAAATAATGTAACGTTCTTCCAAACTTTAAAAGGAAATATAGTTCTTGAAGATATGGTTTCCCAACAATCCCCTATACCTAGCCCAGTAACACAGCTTAATTGTAATGCCCCACCTATTTTACTGCTCGCTAATTACATTTATTATGTATCTCACATTCCATACAAACTCATGGAAGACTAAGTAAGAGTGAAAACAAAGCTATATCTAAAACTTTACTGTCTGTATCCTAAATTGGACCTGTTCACCCATCACCCCTGTGCTCCCGACCTGCACTGGCTCCTGGCCCACCATAGTCTCATATTTAAAATTCTCATCCTTGTTTTCAAACCCCTTCATGGTCTCACCTCTCCCTATCTGGGTAACCTTCTCCAGCCCTACAACCTTACAAGATCACTGCACTCCTCTAAGTCCGACTTCTTCAACATCCCCAATTTTAATCAGTCTGCTGTTGTCAGCAGTACCTCAAATTCCCTGGGCCCTAAGCTCTGGAATTTCCTCCCTAAACTTCCCTATTCTACCTCCCTCCCCTCCTTAAATACTCTCCTTAAACCTACCTCTTTGACCAAGCTTTTGATCACCTGCCCTAATATTGCCTTATGTGGCTTGGTGTCAATTATTGTTTGATAACCCTCCTGTGAAGGTCCTTGTACTTTTTTTACTTCTTTAAAAGTAGCTGTTGTTCTTGGTGCAAGGTAAATGCGTTTATCAAATTCATGTTTGGCATTCCTCATCCCACAGACTGTAGGATTAACATTAAGTCTCTGACCAAACAGTTTAAAATCGCACATTTTTCACTCACATTGCTGCTTAACTGATGCTTGATTCTTATCTATCAGGTGACTTGGTTTCACAATCCAGTTGTGGTACATATGTGTGTAGTTATTGAAAGTTGTGAGTGTTGGTTTTGCATCTAGTGCACAACATGCAGGCTCACATAGTTCAAGTGCTGGGTTAGGTAGCATAACAGTTCTGTTACTTGACTAGTAACCCAAGGCCAGGGAGTGAGAGTTCAATTCCCACCATGAGGGTTGGCAGAAGAAAAATTGGAAATAAAAATTGATCACAAAACTGTTGTATTATTGTAAGAAACCCAACTGGTGCACTATTGTTCTTTAGGGAAGGAAACTGCATTTGGCTCTGAAGTGACCAAACAAGCTCCACCATCTTCTCAGAGTAACTATTAATGGGTAATAAATGCTGGCCTTGCCAGAATAAAATTTGAAACCAGTCACATTAAGGAGAATCAGACTGTGATAGTATCCAAGTCATAACCCGAGTCAATATGGGAACACACAATAAAACCTACTTATTGGTAATGAGTTCAATTTACAGGAAAACCACATGATTCTGCAAGGTCACACTCAATATCCAACCAATTTTTTTTTTCTGATCTTAATCCGCCACCAAAACTCTAGCTCCAGAAGTCCAGCATTAAGATTTAGCACAACCCACATGTTAAGTGAACTATTTATGTGATCAGAATGCCTCCTAGTTCGTGTTTTAAATCCTCTTGAGTAAAAATTTTTCATGCAGATGAGACTGGTGGCAATGCTGCTTAAGTTCTGGAAGCAGTTGTCAGTTTTTGTCCCTTCAGGACCTCAAGACCAGTCTGATTCTATCCGTTATCTTCAAAAGAAAGTTGACTTTCTTTGTATCTAAATTTTAGTTTGGAGGGGGGAGGCGGTGCTGTAATGGTTTTGTCACTGGACTAGTAATCCAGTGACCCAGGGTAAGCTCTCAGGATCCAGGTTCGAACCTCACCATGGCAGATGGTGAAATTTGAATTCCATAAAAAATATGATATTAAAAGTCTAATGATAACCATGAAACCATTGATTGTTGTAAAAACCCATCTGGTTCCCTAATGTCCTTTAGGGAAGGAAATCTGCCACCCTTACTTGGTCCGGCCTACATGTGACTCCAGACCCACAGCAATGTGGTTGACTCTTAAATACCCTCTGAAATGGTAATTAGGGATGGGCAGTAAATGCTGGCCTAGCCAGCAATGCCCACATTCCATGAACTAATAAAAAAGTTACATTTTATTTGTAATTTCTGTATTTTAATTGTAATTTTTTCAGGAATTTTTTTCAAATAATGTGTTTCAACAAATACCCTAATTATTGTTTTAGCCACATGGGAAATGGTGAAAGTGGAACTTAGCTCATTTCAGTTTCCAGAATCCACACCATATGATATACTGCCCAGTCCAAGTGTTAGTGGCAGTTTCAGAGTTGTCTCTTTATGGCCAAGTATGCATTAACTCCTTTTTCTCTTGCCACAGATGCTGCCTATTCTGTTGAGTATTTTCAGCATTCTCTGGCTTTAGTACAGATCCTAGCTGCAGGTTAGAGAGCAGCATTGACAGTACAGTTTCACTCAATTGGAGAATGGCACAAAATCTGAGGAGTAACTGAGGAATATTTTTGAAAGGTATTAAAAAGGCCACATTTATTGCATTATTTAGATCTCCTACTAAGGGTTGCATTTATATGGTGTCTTTAATTCAGTAAAACATTCCAAGTACTTCACAGGGGTGTTATCAAACAATTTGGACACTGAGCCACATGAGGAACTATCAGGGCTGTGGTCAATGAGATAGGTTTTAAGAAGTGTCTTAGAGAAGGAGAGAGAGGCAGAGGGGTTTAGAGATTGAATTACAGAGTTTACCACCCCGACAGCTGAAGGAACGGCCGGCTGTGGTGAAGTGAAGGAAATCAAGAATACGGAAGTAGTCAGAATTGGTAGAGCACAGAGATATCAGAGAGTTGTTGGATTGGGAGCTGGAGGAGGTTAAAGAAACAGGGTGCAGTAAAGGCCAAAGAGCCATTGGAAAACAAGGATGAGCATTTTAACATTGAGGTATTGCCAGACTCAGAGCCAATGTTGGTCAGTGAGCTCAGGGATGATGGGCGAATGAGATGGTGCGAGTTAGGATACAGGCAACAGAGTTCTGGATGAGTTCATGTTTAAAGGTGTCAAGCCAGCCAGAGGAGCATTGGAAATGTTGAATTTAGAACCAACAAAGGCATGGATGAGGGTTTCAGTAGCAGTTGAGCTGAGGCAGGAGCGGAAATGGGTGATGTTACAGAGGGGGAAGTAGCTTTACAAAGCCTTTCAGTTTGTGATGTGTTTAAGACTGAAACATTGTGTTTGGTAGGAATTCATCACTGTGCGAGTGCAGGATCCAAGAATCCAAGACCAGAGTTCCTGGAGTCCTTATGTGGATTATAAAATATTCCTTTATGTAAGTATGGTGCGTGTTGTTTGCTTGGATATGGTTCAAGTGTTTAAAATGCTCAAAGGATTTTATAGGGTAAATTTTTTTACTTATTTATTCTTTCAATGCCAGCATTTGTGGCCCATCCCTAATTGCCGTTAAACTGAGTGGCTTGCTTGGCCATTCAAGAGGGCAGTTAAGAGAGTTAACCACATAACTGGTTAACTGTAATTTTAAGTCACATATAGGCCAGACTGGGTAAGGATCGCAGATTTCCTTTTCTAAAAGACATTTCATGACAGTCAATGATAGTTCTCATGCTCACCATTACTGAGACTAGCTTTCAATTCCATATTTTTATTAATTGAATTTAAATTCCACCAGCAACCCACGTTCCCAGAGCATTAATGAGCCTGGGCCTTTGGATTACTAGTCCAGTGATATTCCAACTATGCCACTGTCTCCCGCTAAAGATGACACCTCCAACAATGCAGCACTCCCTCAGTACTGCATTGAAGTGTCAGCCTTATCTTGTTATGTTCAAGTTCTGGAGTGGAACCTGAACCAGAAACCTTCTAACTCAGGTCAATGTGCTCCCAACTGAGCCACAATCCAAACTTAAACTTATTTTCTCTGATCAGGGAATCAAGAACAAGGCGGCACAATCTTAAAGTTAGAGCTGGGTTATTTAGGAGTTAAATCAGGAAGGAGTTATTCTACATAAAGAGTGGTGGAAATCTATAATTCTTCCCTTCCATCCTCCAAAAAAGTCTGTGAATGTTGGTTGTCGATTGAAATTTTAAGGTTGCGATTGATGTATTTCAAGTTGGTGAGGATATCAAAGAATATGGAACAAGTTGGGAAAGTGGAGTTGAGGTACAGCTTAACTATGATCCGATTGAAGGACAGAACAGGCTCAAGGGACTGAATGGCCTCCTTCTGTTTCTGTGTTCCCTGTGATCCGTTCACGCTGACCCTAGCCTTTCATCAATCACAGTCGTGTGTGTTAGCAGGCTTGTCCCAGGTCTCTGCCATGCTGCAAGCTGGTTATTGGGAGGCAAACAAATTCAGTCCAGAGAGGAGACACCTTGGTAGTTTTTCTCCTGTGGGGCACCTCTACGCCTCTGATGGGATCTCTTCTTAGCAACATCCTACTTCTCTTCTCCATGAGTGCTTCTATGTCCACTTGGTAGCATTCCTGGTGACTCTGCTCTGGTCTCTGCATACAAAAACTCAGTAAAACAGGGACTGAAATTGTCTGTCTTGACTCCATGACTCAACTCTCAACGTGTGTTGCCACTTCTTCCCATCACCTTCTCCGCTCCCCCCGCCCCCCAAGCAATGAATGTGTTGGCTCTTGCTGTTGTGGCATATTTCCATAAATGGCAAGTACCATCAGTACTTTAGCTAAGCAGCAGTTTGTTATCGCATGTTTGTCCGGAGGGTAGGAGCAGCACCTGGAGTCTGCTCCTGTTATTGCCATGCTTGTGCACATCCGAGCAGGCATCATTGGACTGTGATCAGGAGCGGGCACCATGGCCTGTTTTCCTTGCCCCTAAAGCTAGTGGTGTTGGGGTTAATTACCGCGCCCCAGTCTTGCCCAAGCTTGGCTCTGATGACTCAGTAAAGACCCAGGATTGAACCTAAAACCATTTGGCTCTGTAAAGGTGTTTAGCACCACACTGTAATTGTCAAGAGGACCAGCGGTGACTTGAGGAGAAATTTTTATGCTGTGTAAAACCAAGTTACGGTGATCTGGACACACTGTGGAAGCAGATTCAATAATAACTTTCAAAAGGGAATTAAACATAAGGACATAAAAAGGAGCAGGCCATATGGCCCCTCGAGCCTGCTCTGCTATTCAATAAGATTATGGCTGATCTGATCTTGGCCTCAACTACACTTTTCTCCCTGTTTTCCATTACCCTTGACTCCCCTATAGTTCAAGGATCTGTCTATCTCAGCCTTGAAAATATTCAGTGACCCAGCCTCCACAGCTCTCTGGAGTAGATAATTCCATAGATACACAACCCTCTAAGAGAATAAATTCCTCTTCATCTCCATCTTAAATGGGCTAAATAATTGGATAAATGCTTGAAGGGGAAAGATTTGCAGGGTTATGTGGCAAGAACATGGAGTTGGCTTAATTGGTTAGCTCTTTAAAAGGGCTGGCACAGGCACAATGGGACGAATGACCGCCTTCCCCTACTGTATCGTTTTAGAATTCTGTGGCAGGAGGGAGTACAGATTGTTATTTTTGACTAACAAACAGTAACAAAGTTAACTGAAAGGCCATTTGCTGCTCTCTTTCAGACAAACAGTAAAGCTTTTACTGTAAAGACCTCCTGTGTGCGAAGACGGTATCGTGAGTTTGTGTGGCTGAGGCGCAGGCTCCAGAAGAATTCTGGATTGGTGTAAGTGCTGCTCCGAATACTACTACTCGCGTGGCACAGAGCACTAGAATTAACAGCGCTGAGCTACACGTAGAATGGTGGATGATTTGGAAACCAAGTCCCTCTAAAAAGGCATGGCATGCTATCCCGAGAATAATTTTGGGATCACACCTGCCGACCACTACTGACCCCACTGGAGTTTGAGCTACCAGTGGGAGGACAAGTCACTTGATACCTCATGGTGTCAGATGTGGCTCAGTTGGCAGAGCCGTGAGATCTTGTACATCCACCTGATAAGGTTGATGGTGTCTCAGTTTAAAATCTCATCCAAAAGACAGCACTTCTGACAGTGCAGCACTCTGTCAGTACTGGTACTGATTGCATCAGTTTGTAGCATGTGTTCAAGTCTCTGTAGTGGAACTTGAACTTACAACCTCTTGACTCAGGCAAAAGTGCTCTGCACTGAACCAAGCTATAGAGGGAAAATAACTGATTCCATTCATGATTTGAATTATCAGTGGCACTTGCATTGAGCTCAAAGACATTCACAGTCTTTGAGGACCCTGCCGGTATTGAACATGCTGCTTTGCCAGAACTTGGCGCTGACTCAGATTGCAACTCCCTTCTTATGGACTATCATCCCTCCTTTCCTCCTTCCAACCCTTCTCCTCACTCTGAAACCTGGGTAATTTTGGAGTCCAGCTTGCCTGCTTCTATTAAATCTTTTTTGTTTTAGAATTCAAACATCCTTTCTAATTGCACGTTTAGTGACTCCATCTCTCGCCCCACTCCAGTCATGACATTCTGATAATATACGAATCAAAGCGATTGTCGCATTCTCCTTTACCAAAATGTACAAGATTCCCTAACATAAAGGCAAAATACTGCGGATGCTGGAAATCTGAAACAAAAACAAAAAGTGCTGGAAAAACTCAGCAGGTCTGACAGCATCTGTGGAGAGAAAGACAGAGTTAATGTTTCGAGTTCGAATGACTCTGCTTCAGAACAGATTGTGTACAAAATTCCCTGTTGTTTTTATTTTCACAGACCTCTCCCAGAGCTTCCAGGCAAGAAACCATTTTTCCAAGTTAACGACAGTGAAGGTATAGAGAGAAGACGACAAGGTTTGCAGCAGTTTCTGGAAAAGTAAGTGCAGTATGAGGAGTGTAATGCTATTTGACTTAATCTGCATTGCTAAGGAACCCTTGTTAAGGCTTCGTATCTTGCTTTTATTCCCAGTTCTTGGCCTCGGGCAGGGTTTGATTCTGTACAGATAGACACAGATTTCAAGTATTTCAATTACTCGATTATTCTCCCTGTGTGAGATGAGACAGTGAGTGTTGGTAGGCGAATGAATCACAGGGTGATTGGGGATCATTGCTGAGTCCAAACTTTTTTTCACCCGTCCCCGTGACTCAAACTTGTACATCAGGGATTTGTGGATACCAATAATGACTGTGATCCTGCGGACAGAGACACTGCTGCCATTCTGGGTGAAATCTGCCACTCAGCGCAGATCAGGGATTGAGCCTGGGATTTTATACAGCTGTGTACCACATCATTTGAATCATTGGAGAGATCAGAGCACCAGAACTTTAAGGCATAGTGCTGGGCCCAAGAACATTTCAACAATAAAAATTTGCACTTTCATTAAAAGATCACGGGACAATTACTGTGAGGAAGGCAATCTGGCCCATCTTAATTAATTCATCAGGCATCCTATATTTCCCCTGTTTGCAACAATCGTTCCTTAAATAAATCCAGGATTTTTTCCTCCATTACACTGTCTAGAAGTTCACCCCATGTGTTAATGACTCCTAGTGTGAACAGAAACCTCCTGATAACAATCCTAAAATTGTCTTTTAATTGTTTGAACCTGTGCCGCCTTTTCCTGCTCTCATGATTTAAAGTCATAGCTGAACATGGTGAAACATCCCGAAGCACTCACGGAGGTTTTAAAATTAAAACCTCTTGGGAGAGGGGTTGGTATGCTGACTGATGATAGTGGTTTAAATCTACAACCTTTGACTCAGAACTAAAGTGCTACCAACTGAGCTAAACTGACAGTTACTTTAAATAGGCACACCCTGGTCATATTAGGTTAATTTGAAGTGAACACATGCTTAATATTTTATTTGGAGACTGAATTCCTTAAACCCTGAAGTGCCACAGAGCATTTGCTTGACATTGACTCTGTCCCAGATCCCCAGGGCAATGGGTATTAGCATGAATGGTGCCAACGCCCCACTACTTAGAACTGGCTTGTCTGCTCCACTGGGGACCAGAAATATTGGGAGACCCCGAGACAGTCACAGCCTTTAGTGAACATGTTGCTTTGTTACAACTGGGTATTGGACCCAGATTACTGCTCCCTTCCTGGGGGACTAACAGCCCCTCCGCTCTCCTCACCACCTTTCCTCTCCCCTCCCCCGCCACTTTCCACCTACCACTTTCCTGCCTCTTCCCCCCTCCCTGTCCCCCTTCCCCTCCCTTTCAGGGATCAGCTCGTCTGCTTCTGTTACAGCACCACTTTTACATTTCAGAATATAACCATCCTCTCTGATTGCACTGTTAGTGATTCAGTACCAGGAGGGTGTATTACTATATGACCTCTACTACCTATTTTGATTTCGCTAGCGTTGAAAAAAAATAATTTCAAGACTCAAAAGTTAAACTGATATTAATGAAGTTTCTAGTTGTTTTATTTGCTGTTTGGGGCACCATCTAGTGGCCGACTCTGACAGCATTGTCTGATGCTCAGCCACAAGCTCCAGGTCTAAATTTTGTTTCTGTGCTGTTTTAAACCATTGCTGTTTGGAAACAGTGCTAAAAATTGTTGTGTATTAAAAAAACAAAAAATTCTGCTTGAAACTTTGAACAAGAGTTTAAAATTTCTGTTTGTCTTTATTCAAGTTGTTAATCTGGTTGCAGAGTTGATGTTCGGGTGTTCTGGCAGGTATCCATTGTCGGGCCTGGTTTTATTTCTTTATTCATTCACTGAACGTGGCAGTTGCTGGCAAGGCCCAGCATTTAATGCTCATCCCTAATTACCCTTGAGAAGATGCTAGTGATCTGGCTTCTTGAACTGCTGCAGTCCATGTGGTGGGAGGGAATTCCAGGATTTTGACCCAGCTACGATAAAAGAACGGCGATATATTTCCAAGTCAGGATGATGTGTGACTTGGAGGCGAACTTGCAGGTGATGGTCTCCCCAAGCGCCTGCTGCCCTTGTTCTTCTAGGTGGTAGAGGTTGTGGGTTAGGGAGGGGCTGTCAAAGAAGCCTTGGTGAGCTATTGCAATGCATCTTATGTCTGATACACATGGCTGCCATGGTGTACCGTTAGTGGATGGGTGCCGATCAAGCAGGCTGCTTTGTCTTGGATAGTGTTGAGCTTCTTAAGTATTGTTGGAGCTGCATTCATCCAGGCAAGTGGAGAGTATTCCATCACGCTCCTGACTTGTAGCTGGTGCTGGCTTTGGGGAGTCAGGAGGTTAGTTAATCAGCACAGAATTCTCAGTCTTTGAACTGGTCTTATGGCTACAGCGTTTATGTGGCTGGCCCAGTTAAGTTTCTGGTCAATGGTGACCCCCAGGATGTTGACTGTGTGGTTTGATGACAGAATTCCATTGAATGTTAAGGGGAGGTGGCTAGGCTTTCTCTTGCTGAAATTGGTCATTGTTTTGACACTTGAGTGGTGTTAATGTCACTTACCAATTATCAGTCCAAGCCTGAATGTTACTTAAGTCTTGTTGCATGCAGACTTTATTATCTGAGGAATTGTGAATGGTGCTGAACATTGTGCAATCATCAGCGAACATCCCCACTTCTGACCTTATGATGGAGGGAAGATCACTGATGAAGCAGCTGAAGATGGTTGGACCCAGGATGCTGTCCTGAGGAACTCCTGCAGTGACTCCAGCCAGTAGAGAGCTTTCCTCCTGATTTCCATTCACTTTAGTTTTACCAGGGCTCTCAGAGATTTGAGCACAAAATCTTGGCTAGCATTCCAGTGCAGTATTGAGAGTGTATGCACTCTTGGTGGCGTTGACTTTCATTTGAGTCATTAAACCAAGGTCCTGCCTACCCTCTTGAGTGGATGGAAAAGATCCCACAGCAACTTTTCAAAGAGGAACAGGAGAGTTCTCCCTGATTGATTTGACAATATTTAACTCTCAACCAACATCACTAATACAGATTATCTTTTCATTATCACATTGCCGTTTGTGGGAGATTGCTGTGCACAGATTGGCTGCTGTGTTTCCTACATTACAACAGTGACTGCGCTTCAAATGCACTTGATTGGCTGTAAAGCACTTTGGGACATCCTGATGTCGTGAAAGGCGCTATAGAAATGCAATTCTTCCTTTCTTTCCAAGTTTTTTATGAAGTGTAAATGGAGCTGGGATTTGTAGCTGTAGCTTGAGAAATCTGTCCCATTTGTGGTCTGTGCTATTGAATGCAGAAAGTTCAACAGTGGAACACATGCACTGGATTAAGGATGCAGAGTTTGTTGAATCAAATATTTGATTAAGTTGTTTTATTGTCCATTGCTTCTTTACCTGATGTCCACATGTGCACTTTCCAATAGCTGTTGCTGAATCAGGAACAGGCGTCCCATTTGATTCTTCCCTCACCTCCCTATCTCAGAAGTATTAATATAGTTGTGCAGCCCATATGAGCACCCTAGCTAAGCTTAACTAACTCATAACAGACCAGGAATTGAAGTTGGAGTTTCCTTGACCGGCTCAGTCTAGTGTTTGCCATTGTATACAAAATGAAGAATAGGTAGGCACACAGCCATATTTCGGGTTGCCCACTCCTGGTTCATTAGATTACCTCCTAACTTCCAAGTGGAGAGGCAGTGTTGTAGCGATAATATCACCAGACTAATAATCCAGAGGCCCAGGCTAATGCTCTGGGGACATGGGTTCGAATCCACCACGGCAGCTTGTGGAATTTAAATTCAGTTAATAAATCTGGAATTAAAAAGCTAGTCTTGGTAATAGTGACCATGAAACTATTGTCAATTGGTTCACTAATGCTCTTAAGGGGAGGAAATCTGCCATCCTTATCTGGTCTGGCCTACATGTGACTCCAGAGCCACAGCAATGTGGTTGACTCTTAACTGCCCTATGAAATGGCTTAGCAAGCCACTCAGTTGTATTAAACCGTTACAAAGTAGAAAAAGAATGAAACCGGACGGATCACCCGGCACCAGAAACAACAGCAAACCCAGCCCTGACGATCCTGCAGGGCCCACCTTACTAACATCTGGGAGCTCGTGCCAAAATTGTGGGAGGTGTCCTACAGGCTAGTCAAGTAACAACCTGACAGTCATACTCATGGAATCATACCTTACAGACAATTCCTATTCTACTGGAATTTTTCGAGGATGTAACTAGTAGAGCTGATGAGGGGGAGCCAGTGGATGTGGTTTATTTGGACTTTCAGAAGGCTTTCGACAAAGTCCCACTTAAGAGATTGGCATGTAAAATTAAAGCTATTGGGATTGGGGGTCGTGTATTGAGATGGATAGAAAACTGGTTGGCAGACAGGAAACAAAGAGTAGGAATAAACGGGTCTTTTTCCGAATGTCAGGCAGTGACTAGTGGGGTACCGCATGGATCGGTGCTGGGACCCCAGTTATTCACAATATATATTAATGATTTAGATGAGGGAACTAAATGTAATATCTCCAGATTTGCAGATGACACAAAGCTGGGTGGGAGGGTGAGCTGTGAGGAGGATGCAGAGATGCTTCAGTGTGATTTGGACAAGCTGAGTGAGTGGGCAAATGCATGGCAGATGCAGTATAATGTGGATAAATGTGAGGTTATCCACTTTGGTAGCAAAAGCAGGAAGGCGGATTATTATCTGAATGGCTATAAATTGAGAGAGGGGAATGTGCAACGAGACCTGGGTGTCCTTGTACACAAGTCGCTGAAGGTAAGCATGCAGGTGCAGCAGGTGGTAAAGAAGGCAAATGGTATGTAGGCCTTCATAGCCAGAGGATTCGAGTACAGGAACAGGGATGTCTTGCTGCAATTGTACAGGGACATGGTGAGACCACACCTGGAATATTGTGTTGCAGTTTTGGTCTCCATCTGAGGAAGGATGTACTTGCTATAGAGGGAGTGCAGCGAAGGTTTACCCGACTGATTCCTGGGATGGCGGGACTGACATATGAGGAGAGATTGAGTCGGTTAGGATTATATTCTCTGGAGTTCAGAAGAATGAGGGGGGATCTCATAGAAACCTATTAAATTCTAACAGGACTAGACAGGGTAGATGCAGGAAGGATGTTCCCGATGGTGGGGAAATCCAGAACCAGGGGTCACAGTCTGAGGATATGGGGTAGACCATTTAGAACTGAGATGAGGAGAAACTTCTTCACCCAGAGTGGTGAGCCTGTGGAATTCGTTACCACAGAAAGTAGTTGAGGTCAAAACATTGTATGTTTTCAAGAAGGAGTTAGATATAGTTCTTTGGGCGAAAGGGGTCAAAGTATATGGGGAGAAAGCAGGAACAGGCTATTGAGTTGGATGATCAGCCATGATCATAATGAATGGCGGAGCAGGCTCGAGGGGCCGAATGGCCTACTCCTGCTCCTAGTTTCTATGTTTTTATGTCCCAGACATCACCATCCCTGGGTATGTCCTGTCCAACCGGCAGAACAGACCCAGCAGAGGTGGCTGCACAGTGGTATACAGTCGGGAGGGAGTTGCCCTGGGAGTTCTCAACATCGACTCTGGTCCCCATGAAGTCTCATAGTATCAAGTCAAACGTAGGCAAGGAAACCCGATTACCACCTACGGTGCCCCCTCAGCTGATGAATCAGTACTCCTCCATGTTGAACACCACTTGGAGGAAGCACTGAGAGTGGCTAGGGCACAGAATGTACTTTGGGTGAGGGACTTCAATGTCCATCACCAAAAGTGGCTCGATAGCACCACAACTGGCTGAGCTGGCCAAGTCCTAAAGGACATAACTGCTAGGCTGGGTCTGTGGCAGGAGGTGAGGGGATCAACAAGAGGGAAAAACATACTTGACCTCATCCCCAGCAATCTACCTGTCGCAGATGTATCTGTCCATGATGTATTGGTAGGAGTGACCTTGTGGAGGCGAAGTCCCACCTTCACATTGAGGATACCCTCTCTCATGATGTGTAGCACGACCATGGCTAAATAGGATAGATTTTGAACAGATCTAGCAACTCAAAACTGGGGATCCATGAGTCCCTGTGGGCTATTAGCAACAGCAGAATTCTATACAACACAATTTGTAACGTTATGGCCCGGCATATCCCCCACTCTACCATTACCATCAAGCTGGAGGATCAACCCTGGTTAAAACAAAGTGTGCAGGAGGGCATGCCAGGAGCAACACCAAGCATACCTAAAAATAAGGTGTCAACCTGGTGAAGCTATAACACAGGACTACTTGCGTGCCAAACAGCATAAACAGCAAGTGATAGACAGGGCTAAGCAATCCCACAGCCAACGTGTAATGTAGATGTAAGCTCTGCAGTCCTGCCACATACAGTCGTGAATGGTGGTGGACAATAAAGCAACTCACTGGAGGAGGAGACTCCACAAATATCCCCATCCTCAATGATGGAGGAGCCCAGCACATCAGTGCAAAAGATAAGACTGAAGCATTTGCTACAATCTTCAGCCAGAGGTGCCAAGTGGATGATCCATCTTGGCCTCCTCTAGAGGTCCCCAGCATCATAGATGCCAGTCTTCAGCTAATTCAATTCACTCTACGTGATATCAAGAAATGGCTGAAGGCACTGGATACTGCAAAGGCTATGGACCCTGACAACATTCCAGCAATAGTACTGAAGACTTGTGCTCCAGCACTTGCCGCACCCCTAACCAAGCTGTTCCAGTACAGCTACAACACGGCATCTACCCGGCTATGTGGAAAATTGCCCAGGTATGTCCTGTATACAAAAAGCAGGCCAAATCCATCCTAGCCAATTACCGCCCCATTAGTCTATTCTTGATCATCAGTAAAGTACATGAAAGGGTCATCAACAGTGCTATCAAGGGCACTTGCTTAGCAATAATCTGCTCACTGATGACCAGTTTGGGTTCTGCTAGGGCCACTCAGCTCCTGACCTCATTACAGCCTTGGTTCAAACATGGACAAAAGAGCTGAACTCTCAAAGTGAGGTGAGAGTGACTGCCCTTGATATCAAGGCAGCATTTGAATGAATGTGGCATCAAGGAGCCCTAGCAAAACTGGAGTCAATGGGATTCAGGGAAAATTCTCTGCTGGCTAGTCATACCTCGCTCAAAGGAAGATGGTTGTGGTTGTTGGAGGTCAGTCATCTCAGCTCCAGGACATCACTGCAGGAGTTCCTCCGGGTAGTGTCCTCGGCCCAACCATCTTCAGCTGCTTCATCAATGACCTTCTCTCCATCATACATCAGAAGTGGGGATGTTCACTGATGATTGCACAATGTTCAGCACCATTTGCAACTCCCCAGATACTGAAGCAGTCCGTGCCCATATGAAGCAAGACCTGGACAACGTTCACGCCACACAAGTGCAATGACCATCTCCAACAAGAGAGAATCCAACCATCTTCCTTGACATTCAATGGCACTACCATCACTGAATCCCCCGCTATCAACATCTTGGGGTTTACCATTGACCAGAAACTGAACTGGACTAGCCATATAAATACTGTGGCTACAAGAGCGGATCAAATGCGGGGAATTCTGTGGCGAGTAACTCACCTCCTGATTCCCAAAAACCTGTCCACCATCTACAAGGCACAAGTCAGGACTGTGATGGAATACTCTCCACTTGCCTGGATGAGTGCAGCTCCATCAAAATTCAAGAAGCTTGACACCATTCAGGACAAAGTAGCCCACTTGATTGGCACCCCATCCACCAGCTCCAACATATACTTCCTCCACCACCGACACACATTGGCAGCAGTGTGTACCGTGTGCAAGATGCACTGCAGCAACTCACCAAGGCTCCTTTGACAGCATCTTCCAAACCCATGACCTCTACCACCTAGAAGGACAAGGGCAGCAGATGCATGGGAACACCACCACCTTCAAGTTCCCCTCGAAGCCACACACCAATCTGACTTGGAAATATATCGCCATTCCTTCACTGTTGCTGGGTCAAAATCCAAAAACTCCCTTCCAAACAGCACTGTGGGTGTACCTACAGCATATGGACTGCAGCGGTTCAAGAAGGTAACTCAGCACCACCTTCTCAAGGGTAATTGGGGATAGGCAATAAAATTCTGGTTTAGCTAGCGACACCCACGTTCCGTGAAAGAATACAAAATCTATCCTTGCCTGCCAGCCAAACTGCCTTTTTCTCTGTCCCATTTCCAATATTTTTGTTACTAATGAACACAAAAATGTTCAAAGAAAATGTGAAAAAAATACACAATTTGTATTTTAACGCCCAAATAATTTTTCTCCTGGGTTACTTAACTTAGCGTTCAGTATTTAATTTCTGTAGACTCCAGGTCAAGCCTGGAGGATTGGCAACTCCTAGCTATGCTTCTCCTGAGACCTGTGACCACCTCCCATTGGAATGTCTTCAAGCACTTCAAGTATAATTAATTATTTAAAGTGCTGTCACCTGTTATGTAGACAATAGGCAGCTATTTTGTGTAAAGCAAGATCTCACATCAGTTGTGTGAAAGGCCATCTATTTTGTGTTTTGGTGAGAATGGTCGGTGGCGAAGTCTGTACCATTTTTTTTGAATTGTGGAAAGGATCTTTAACATCCACTTGAACAGGCTTCAGGTTTAACAACTAACCTGAAGACCAGGACCTCCAACAATGCAGCACTCCCTCAGTACAGGAGTAACAGTCTGAGGTTTTGTGTTCAAGTCTTGGATTGGGGCTGGAACCCACAATGTTCTGACTCAGACAAGAATGTTATCAACAAGAGAGCGACTGCCAAAAGCAACGACTTGATGATTCCACAAAAAATGGTACACATGCGTCTTATTATCCGTGGAGCCCAGTTTCCTCATACTAGCAATTAAGAGGACAGAATGGGGGCTTACCTCTGAGTTTAATCCCTGTTTACAGAACATGTGTGCGGAATGCCATCGATGCTTTCTTCCTGCAGTGCACAGCCGACAGGAAACTGCTTCAATTGTCAAACTGGCAGTGATATTTAGCAGGAGGCGAATTCCTTTCGCTGTGTACTCTGCACTTAACATAGTTGCCATGGAGATTGGGATTTCTGGCATTTTGTCCAAAGATTGGAAGGGGGGGGGATGGGCAAACGGTGGTCATGTGGGGGGTGGTGTTCATGTGCGGTTATTCAAAAGACACTAACGGTAAGATAAAGCCATCGATTTTGAGAATGGAATGGGAAGGCGGGAAACTGTAACGATGCAGCCACAGGATACTCGGCCTTAATCTGCAACATTCAGCCACGATCTGAAATCATTTATTTTATAAATCATGGAGGGCGAAGAAACCCCAAGCATTTACCATTTGAGTGGAACCTGTAAGAGGAGCAAAAATGACTGCAACAAAAGATTGAGGTTTGATAATCAGCAACAAGGAAATCAAGTGTAAAGGAACTGGAAATGCTGGAAATCAGAAATAACAAAACAATGCAGGAAATGCACATCAGATCTGAAAAGATAAAAACAAGGTTAATGATTTGGGTGAAGGTCTTTCACCAGAATCTATTTTAGAAGCAAGACCATTGATTTTAAATTTTCATGGAATAATGAAATGCTAGCCCCAAAACACCAATTTAAAAATCCTGGAATCCTATGTAATTAAAGACCAAGTTTGACTTTATTCTGTTCCCGTAAATCAATGACCCCGATTAAAAGCCTTTCAATTGCATGCAAAAGACCAAGGAATCTAAAATGTTTCTTTTTATATAAAGGTACTTTGGTGTTAGCATCCCACAACTGGCTGAAGCACCAATGAGAAATTTTCCAAATTCAGCAAGGCTCGCATGGACAATTCACTTACTCCACACTGTCCCTGGCCCCAGGACCTTTAGCCCCATGTATTCAGTCGTCAGATCCAAAGCAATAAACTGTTTCCCCCACTTTTCTCCTAATGTTCAGTTTCCCCAGGTGAATGCCTGCCAATTACTAATTTGTAACTAGCAACCAGGAGGGGTGTGAAAAATAAAGACTTGCATTTATGTAGTGGACCACCACAGGACATCTCAAAGTGATTTACATCCAATTAAGTACTTTGAAATGTAGTCACTGTTGTAATGTTGGAAACATGGCAGCTAATTTGCACATAGCAACCTCTTCTGTCCTTTCTCCTTTCAGGTGCTCATTACAACCTAACTCTTTGACCAAGTGTTTGGTCACCTGTCTTGATATCTCCTGCTGTAGCATTGTGCCAAATTTTGTTTGATAACATTCATGTGAAGTGTCTTGGGACATTTGACTATGTTAAAGATGCTCTATAAGTCAAGTTGTTGCAGGTTTTCATTAATCCTAATTGAATCACAGAATTGCACAACACGGGACCATTCAGCCCATCGTGCCTGTATTTTAAAGAACTATTCAAATCGTCCCACACCCTGCTCCTTTCCTATAGCTCTGCAAATTTTTCCTTGTTAAGTATGTATGGAGTTCCCTCTTTGAAAGCTGCTATTCAGTCTGTTTCCACCACCCTTTCAGGCAGTGAATTCCAGATCATTATAATTTACTGCATTTTTAAAAAATGGTCTTCCTCAATTCCCCTCTGGTTCTTCTGCTAATTTTTATGAAGTGTGTATCCTCTGGTTACTGACCCTCCTGTCAGTAGAAACAGTTTCACATTACTTACTCTTATCAATGTCACTCATAATTTTGAACACAGAGATAAAAGCAAAATACTGCGGATGCTGGAAATCCAAAACAAAAACAAAAATACCTGGAAAAATTCAGCAGGTCTGGCAGCATCGGTGGAGAGGAGCACAGTTGACGTTTAAAGTCAACAACTTTAGATCATGAACTCTCTCCTCCATCCCCACCCCCTTTCCGATTTTCCCCCTCCTTTTTGTTTTTTCCAATAATTTATATAGATTTTTCTTTTCCCACCTATTTCCATTATTTTTAAATGTATTTCCATCCATTGTTTTATCTCTACCTTTTAGCCTTTGTCGATTCCTTCGCCCCGCCCCACCGGGGCTATCTGTACCTTGCTTGTCCGGCTTTCCACCCTTAATTAGCACATTCCTTTAGATAATATCACCACCTTCAACACCTCTTTGTCCTTTTGTCTGTGACATCTTTTGGTTATCTCCACCTATCACTGGCCCTCTACCTAGCTCTTCTTGTCCCAACACCACCCACCTAAACCAGCTTATATTTCACCCCTTCTCTATTTTTAATTAGTTCTGTTGAAGAGTCATGCGGACTCGAAACGTCAACTGTGCTCCTATCCGCAGATGCTGTCAGACCTGCTGAGTTTTTCCAGGTATTTTTGTTTTTGTTTTTGTCATAATTTTGAACACCTCTTTTAAATCTTTCTTTAAACTCTGTTGCTTTAAGGAGAATATAACTGAAGTCTCTCAGCTTCTCAACACATAATAGAGTATGGAAGTTAGCAGGGAAAGGAAAAAAAACTCTTATTTAAGAACTGAACCTTCAGCAAGCAGTTACAATTGGACTTTCCAGACAACCCACTTGAAAGCCAGACTGTCTGAAATGAAACTCAGTTGCAGCGTCCTTGCCTAATAGCAAACATTAGCCTTCTTTTAAAACATCTTTTCTATTCCAGACAACAACTCAACAACAAGGTTTTAAGCATCTTCCATTTTCTTTTAATGATCCTGTGAAACACTTCCAGCTACTGTGAGAAAATGCCAGCCTCTGACAGGATGACCCATGCTTAGAATAATGTTAATCGAGGTAGCGAATGTGTTTGGATCTGCGCCAATGATCCACAACCAACACGGCTATGGCTTTGAAGCACCTGTCTTTTTATTTTTTATTTTATTACCCTTTCTTCCTGACTCTGAGGTACAATTCCAGAGGTATGGTTGCTACTTTACCCAAGAGACTGTTACTTCACTGCAGTACTGAGGGAATTGGAGGCACCATTCTTTGGATGAAGCATTAAACCGAGACCCCCATCTGCCATCTCTGGTGGATGTTAAATATCCCTCAGCACCATTTCAGATTAGAGCAGGGGAATTCTCTCCCATGTCTAGACCATTATTTATCCTTCAACCAAAGTCATTTTAAAAAAAGATTATCTGGTCATAATCACATTGCTGTTTGTGGGATCTTGTTGTGCACAAATTGGCTGCCACATTTCCTACATTACAACAATTATGACTGCACCTCAAAAGTACTTCATTGGCTTTGAAGTGTTTTGGGACATCCTGAGGTCGTGAAAGTTGCAAATTAAATGCAAGCTCATTCTTTAACTTCCTACCTATCAGGAAGGTGAAATTATTGTAGCTGGGTGTGAGGGGGTGTAAGAGTTCTTAAGATCCTTTCACTGATTTGGCACCTAATGGTACCATGTGTATGGATGCTATTGTGTCAGTTGATCCTTGATATAGGAAACAGGTCTGAAATGGACAAGTATGCTGCTGAAATGGTTATCCCTTAGCTTTTTTGTTCCATTCCTTGTTAAATCATTCTCACCTCCACCAACTAGTGACTGTACCCCTGGAAAGGGTGGGTTGGGAAGGTACACATGCTGCTTTGGGATTGAGTTGGCTCCAATGTGACCCATCAGGTAGTAGACTCAGTAATCTTGGCACTTTGAGCCAATCAGGAATCTTGAAAAAAGTTTACAGGGCTGTGTGAAAGAGCAGGAGAGTGGGCTTAACTTGATAATTCTGCCAAAGAGCTGGCGCCGACATGATGAGCTGAATAGCCTCCTTCCATGCTAACGAAGCAGACTAAAGTACTCCAGGGTACTATTGATGATTGCCTATCTGGATCATTAATGGGACCTGGACTACACTGGTGGATGGAATTGTTCCTACTCGACTCCATATATGTGTGCAAAACAATGTTCTAACAGGTTGGATGGTCCCTAGGTGGACAAGCAGTAGGATATTTATCAATGCTTTGAGTTGCAGGACTGAAGTACAAATACGTACAGAAGCTAATAAACTGGGGTTTTCTGCATAGAGCAGAGAAGGTTAAGGGTTTTTTTAAGTAGAGATGTCCAAAATTATGAAGGATTTTTGATAAAGTAAAAAAGGAGAAACTGTTTCCTCTAGCAGAAAGGTCGGTAACCAGAGGACACCGATTTATGGTGATTGGCAGAAGAATCACAGAAGATGAGGAAGAATTACTTTATGCAGTGAGTTGTTGTGATCTGGAATGCGCTGGTGGAAGCAGATTCAATAGTAACTTTCAGAAGAGAATTGGAGCAATACTTGAATGCAAAAACCAAATCACAGGGCCATGGGGAAAGAGCGGAGGTGTGGGATTAATTGGATAATGCTTTCAAAGGGCTGTCACAAGCATGATGGGCTGAATGGGTCTTCTCTGCTGCATCATATTGTGATTTAATGTTTTATGTTGTTAGGCCACATTTATTTAGCTGTTCGATCTCCAGCAGGACCCAGCCTGCCCCTAAACTGGACCCAATGGCAACGTGCTCCCTGGAGTTCAGCAGTGGTGGGGGGGGTGGTGAATTGTGTCTCCATGGGAGAAAGAGGGCTTTCCAAACCAGGAAAACAGAACCCCTTCCTCTGTAACCTTCTTTGGAAGTTCAGAAACAGTGATAGATTGGTGTGCTAGATTTAAAAGTAAAATTGCCATCATACACCAATCCTGGATAGGTCTCTGCCGGCATTACTTTGCAGTCTTCCACTCAGTGTGTCACCTTATCTCTTGCCTTTATTTTCTTCATTTATGGGATGTGGGCGTCGCTGGCTAGGCCAGCATTTATTGTCCATCTCTAATTGCCCTTGAGAAGGTGGTGGTGAGCTGCCTTTTTGAACCGCTGCAGTCCATGTGGTGTAGGTACACCCACAGTGTTGTTAGGAAGGGAGTTCCAGGATTTTGACACAGAGACAGTGAAGGAACGGCGATATATTTCCAAGTCAGGATGGTGAGTGGTTTGGAGGTGAACTTGAAGGTGGTGGTGTTCCCATATGTCTGTTGCCCTTGTCCTTCTAGACGATAGTGGTTGTGGGTTTAGGAGGTACTGCCGAAAGAGCCTTGGTAAATTCCTGCAGTGCATCTTGTAGATGGTACACACTGCTGCTACTGTGCATGGGTGGTGGAGGGAGTGATTGTGGAAGGGGTGCCAATCAAGTGGGCTGCTTTGTTCTGGATGTTGTCAAATTTCTTGTGTTGTTGGAGCTGCACTCATCCAGACAAGCGGAGAGTATTCCATTATACTCCTGACTTGTGCCTTGTAGATGGTGGACAGGCTTTGGGGAGTCAGGAGGTGAGTTACTCGCCACAAGATTCCTAGCCTGTGACCTGCTCTTGTAGCCACAGTATTTATATGGCTGGTCCAGTTCAGATTCTGGTCATTGGTAACCCACAGGATGTTAATAGAGGGGGATTCAGCGATGGTAATGCCATTGAATGTCAAGGAGCGATGGTTAGATTCTCTCTTGTTGGAGATGGTCATTGTGTGGCACGAATGTTACTTGCCACTTGTCAGCCCAAACCTGGATATTGTCCAGGTCTTGCTGCATTTGGACATGGACTGGTTCAGTGTCTGAGGAGTCGCGAATGGTGCTAAACATTGTGCAAACATCGCCACTTCTGACCTTATGATGGAAGGAAGCTTCTGTCAAGATGAGGAGCGCTGGAAGTGATGATGCCTTTGATGTGGAGGCTGAATTCTTAACTCTGTTACTCTTTTTCTAACATTTTCCTCTCGATGTGCCCCTGGTGGAGTTCTCAATTTTATGGGGCAAGTCCTTTCTTCAGCAGGGATATAATCTTGGGCATTTGGTTCTACCTGACTCAGTCCCATGGCATATTGAGGCATTTCCCTTTTAAGCCATCAGGGGGAGCTGACTGCAGAATACGCTGTTATGTAGATCCTCTGGACATTGAGGTAAAATCAAAGATAAATAATATTTTCACAACAAACCTAGGTTGCTGCAGGGCATATCTATGCCTCATGCAGCTGCTCCTAAGACTGATAGATTTCTGGAACTCTCCCAGCAAATAGGCTTCCCTTCTTTTCTTCCTTGCTTATAACAAACAATTTAAAAAAAACCACAAGAACCAGTACAACTTAACAGTCTCTGCAAACCTCTAACTTTTTTGCTGCTTTGGCCTGTTGGCTTTACTCGATGCCCATTTGGAATAGGCAGCTACAAAGTTGAATTCCTTGATTGGAGGACCATGGATTGAGATCTTGATCAGGTTCTCCAGCGACTTGCTGGTCAGTGAGTTCCCAAGTTTGGTCCTCAACATGTGTTGTCTGCTGAACACTCCCACCAGATCTGCAGTGGGAATCGGCAAAGCCAGGTACCGTTCCGCCAGTGAACTGACCATGGGAAACATCAGTTTCTGCTTGAGCGCAAGCTCGCACACATCCTTGGCGCTGGTGAGTGCATGAACACCAGGCTGAGACTCTACAAAGTTCATGAAGCTGACCAGCTCCTGTTTGCAGCTCATCTCAAAATCGTCTTTGTCACTCTCGTCGGAAAGTGAGGACAGGTAATCAGTCACAGTTTGGATATGCCTGTTCTTGGAGTCGGAGGCATGTGCGGGGTCGAATATGGCAGTCATCGCTGTCATGGTGGCTGAATCCTTGGTTTCCGAGAACCTGGCCTTAAGGTCACGTGTGAGAGTTTCGAGGAAGGTCCTACAGGTGCTTTCTGCCTCTGTCCTCTGGCGGCGGCCTCCTTTTATCCAGTGATTCTGAAATATAAAGGAGCAGTCAGAGAGGCTGTCATCCCACATGTTGGGTGGCAGTGCAGCCAAGAGGCTCTTGAGCATCTCGCCGGTTCTTTCAGCACTCAACTTATTAATTGTGGTGACCGTTGATTTCAACAGGGCGTGCACAATTGAGAAGTCAACATTGGAGGTCTGGTAACTTTTACACAGAATGAACATCTGATGGAGAATGTCAGCCAAAAAGTGACTACAATGCAAAAATTTGTAGGTGCACATGGTCTTTGCTAGTCCAGCACCTCTGGCTGACCGACTGTTCTGGAGTGCTGAGACAAGGTTGCCAAAGTTGCGGATTACAGCTTCAACTGATGCTCTGACTGTAAGCCACCTGGATGGAAAGATATCCTTGAAAGGGCTGCTCTGTTTGTGCGTGTCTCTCAGTATTTTTTGAATGGCCTCAAGACCATCCCTGTTCTTTGGCAAATTGATAAAGTGTTTATAAACAGAGTCGAGAGTTTGTTGGTATTTCACCAGGTAAGGGACAGTGTCTGCAGCAGACACGCTGCTGAGAGCTAATCGATGAGCAATGCAGTGGATGGATAAGAGCCCAGGTGCCTGTGCCTTTAACTGAGTGACCACACTGTTTTTGCATTCAGCTGTGATAGCAGTGCCATCAATTGCAAATCCACACATCTGTTTCATGTCTAGATCTTTCTCTTTGAGCAAGTCAACTAACTCTGCCGTGATCTTCTTTGCTGTGACCTCTTCCTGCAGTTTTTTGACCGCCAAGAAGTATGTTTTGGGCTCGTATCCTCCTGTAACGTGCTCAATGATTCGGAGGTACAGGAACAAGCACGGCTCAGTGAAACAGTCTTCAGATTCATCGATCAGGATACTGAAACAGTTACTAGACCGCGCCCTTTTCAGGATTCCTTCATCCGTCACTTCAGCGATGGCCTGCTGGAATTCCTCGATTGACTCATTGTAGGAGACGAGCTTGTCCGAGTGAAGTCCAGACAGGTCAGTGAGACCTTGAATCACGCACAACTCATTCAGAGCTTCTGTTGAGGAATTGGGGATCATCTCTTTGGCCGCAAAATACACATTGCGAAGAGCGCACGTTGCAGCTAGCTCAGCCTTTTTATAGCATTCCTCTTGGACCTTGACTTCAGCTGTATTTTTTTTGGCAGAGTGCAGGCCTCCTGTGTAACTGTTCTCACCTGAAGTGTTGAAACAGAATAGAAAATATATATAGTTAAACTTTCATAGAGATTCTGCCACATGTTGGGCTGTGGGTTTCATGTGCCTTGAGTGCTCTGTGCACCTTGCTTAACCGTTCTTTATGTTTGAGCCTGGACCACTAAGCCTAGCTTTTTGTAATTGTAGTTGTATTAACGCTGATGGTAACACATTCATTTTAATCAGGTTAAGATACGAACATACATATGAAAAGACCTATCAATCCATCAGGCCTGCTCCATACAGATGTGCAGACACTTCCCATCCCACCATGTAATTCTCCGAAGGTAGAAAAACGCAAACCCATTTGGGGAAAGAACCTGGAAAATTCCTCTCCAACCTCCCCCACCTACCTACCTCACTGCTCATGTTATCGAAATGAATCCAGGAGATAACCCTGGAATGGGCTGATGTTACCAGGTACCTACCTCTTGTGCCAGGTGATCTCTGCCCAAGCCAGAAACCAGTTCAGCTCTAGCTTTAAGGAATTCAGTGAATTAGCATTCACCATAGCCTGTTCCTTACGTGCAAGGGTGGCAAGCCACCAATTTCAACTATACAAGGTTGTGTCTTTGAGGCTGAGTAGCAATCTCCCATAATGCTCACTAATGCATTTAAACAGTAATGATTGGAAAATTGTGGCTGCAGTGTTGGTATCACACATCTATACACATGCAACTTGTGGAGGGAGTCATTGGCTATTGAACAGGAGCTGAGCTCAGTTGTAGTACCTCCACTGCTGCATCTGACTGAAATCAATTAACTCAGCACAAATTGTAAAAGGCGCCTGGGACCTTCTGAAAGGTGCGGCATTTTACTTCAAGCAGTGCCAGGGCTCATATCATCAAGGGGGTTCATGTTTAGACTTTAATGAGTACAGAGACCACCATTAATTCCAATTCCTATGTTTATTTGAGCTAAAGTCTAGTTGAGGAACACAGGAACAGAAGGAGATCATTCAGTCCCTTGAGCAATTCCACCATTTAATTAAATCATGGCTAATCTGTACCTCAACACCATTCATTTGCCTTTCATCCATATCGCTTAATACCTTTATCCAAAAAATATCTGTTGCTCTCAGTCTTGAAATTTTCAACATCCACAGCCTTTTGGGGGAGGAGAGTTCCAGAATTCCCTACACTTTGTGTGAAGAAGTGCTTCCTGACATCACCTTTGAATGGCCTGGCTCTAACTTAAGGTAATGCCCCCCTTGCTCTGGATTCCCCACACCTGAGGAAATCATTTCTCTGTATCCACCCTGTTAAATCCTTTTCTCAATTTAAAAAGTTTAATTAGATCACGGCTCAGCATTTCAGAGTCAAGCGAATAAAATCCAAGTTTATGTAACCATCCTCATAACTCTAAGCCCCAATATCATTCTGGTGAATCTGCCCTATACGACCCCCTCTGGAGCCAACCTATCCGTCCTGGGAGGCACTGCCCCGAACTGAACACAATACTCCAGATAGGGTCTGACCAAGGTTTTGTACGACTACAGCAAAGCTCCTTCAATTTTTATTCCAGCCCCCTTGACATAAAGGCTCAGGTTCTATTAGCCTTTTTGATTATTTCATGAACTAACTCAGCACTGACCAGAAATTGAACTTATTTTTCATTACTTGTTCTCAGAATGTGGATGATTCTGATAAGGCCACATTTACTAGCCATCCCAAGCAGTAAAAATCAACCATGCAGTATGGACTGGAGTCGTGTGCAGGCCAGACTGAGTAGGGGTAGCAGGTTACTTCCCTGAAGGGCATGAATGAACCAGTTGGGTTTTTATGACGACCTAGCAGTTTTTCTGGCTCTAGCCCACTAATGACCAGACTGGGGCCGTCTGGCTGTGTACCACACAGGGCAGTGGATTTGCTAAGAAAGGTGGACTTTCCAGTCAGCACTGTGCGCGTATGAATGCTTAATGCCCTCAGAAAAAAAAATTGATGCCGGAGTTAAAACATCACAACCACAACTTGCATTTATATAGCACTTTTAACAAAGTAAAACATCATAAGGTGCTTCACAGGGCTGTTATCAAACAAAATCTGACACTGAGCCACATGAATAAATATTTGGAGAGGTGATCAAAAGCTTGGACAAAGCGTGAGATTTTGAGCAGCAACTTAACGAATAGAGAGGGATAAAGAAATGAAGAGGGTTAGGGAGGGGAATTCTGGAACTTTGGGCCCAGGCAGCTTAAGGTATGGCCACCATTCATAGAGCATTGAAAATTGGGTTGCGTAAGGGTCCAAAATTGGAAGGACACAGAGATTTGAGGGTTGAAGGGGTGAAGAAAGTTACAGAGATAGGAAGGGCGAGACCATGGAGGAATTTGAAAATAAGGATGAGAATTTTAAAGTTGAGGCTTTGCCAGATCAGGAGTCAGCATAGATCAGTGAGTACAGTGGGCAATTGGTGAATGGGAGGGATTTGTTATGATTGTGTTTGTGACTGATGCTGGCTGGAAATTCTGTCTCTGTACTCATTGGGAAGAGTACTTTGTGGTTCATTGAAACTCTGTCACATGAATGTACCTTTGTAAAACTGACTTCTCTTCTTGGACATGGAGTCATCCCTCACTTGCCCTCCATATTGGTTGCGAGAAAGTTCTGCCCCGGGATCGAAAGAGTGTGACGCTGGGAGCTCACTGCATGAACCTCGTGAGGGGAGCTGAGCCCCCAACTGCTGAAGCACTTGTGCCAGAGTCTGCTTTCCTGAGAGAAAGAATAGTGCAAGAAACAGTTTTTATTTTTCTCTTCTCCGCTCACCTTTCTAACTCAGTGGTGCTGATTAATGCTGAGGCACAGTTCCTTGGGTGTAGGCTGCAGTTACAGTCTGACCAATGGGGCCAGTCTTTGCTGGTGCAATTGTGTTAGCTATAGCTGAATGAGTAGTATCTTTGTCTCTGCGTCAGAAGGTTGTAGGTTCAAGGCCCACTCCAGAGACTTGAGCTAAAAATCTGGAGATGTTAACCCAAGGCTCATCTGCTCTCCAAGGTGGATATAAAAGATTCTACTGTTGAATAAGTGTAAGGGAGCTCCCCTCATTGCTCTGGTCAATATTTATTCAATCAATATTACTAAAAATAAGTTTTCCAATCATTATCAACTTCCTGTTTAATTTACTGTGCACAAATTAACTGCCATATTTCCTATGTTACAACAGCGACAACACTTTCAAAGCACTTCATTGGCTGTAAAGTCTTTAGGTACATCCGCACCTGTGAAACATGCAAGTTTTCTTTTTTTTTCCTTTGTGTATCAACAATAATAAAAAAAATCTTCCAGCAAATCATCCTATAAATCCTTTATAAAGAATGCTTACTACAGGACCATCCCAGAGAGCAAAGATAACTCAAGCCTCTTCTTCCCTATTGTTAGCTACTTTCTTAAATCCCTCTCCCCTGCCCCCTCACATCTAACAGTGGTATTGCCCCAATACTACATTGGAACATCAATCCAGATTATTTGCTCAATTTTTGACTATTTTCTTGAAGAAGGCTTCTGACACACAGACAATGCCATCAACTGAGTCAAGCTAATTTAGTTTGTTGTATTTCTTAAACTACAGAAAGGAAAATACTGGGCTCCAGGGTCCTGGTCACTTGGGTATGGCTTTAGAAAGAAAAGAAAGACTTGGATTTGTCTTGCTTCTTTCACAACCTACCCTGTGGACTGTCAGCCCAAGTGACCAGGACTTGAACCCTTAACGTTGATTCAGAAGCGAGAGTGCTACTGCTGAGCCACAGTTGAAGCACAGTAGAAAGGTTTCCAGTTTACAGTAAGTGGATCTGTACAGTGACTGTACCTTTGTAAGAAGGAATGCTTTTGCTCTGATGCTCTTTGGGCAGGGGCTCTTCCTCTTGCAATATGCACTCATGCCTGTTGCGCTCAGCAATTGTGCGATAAATTGGAGTCTTGGTCCTCATGATCTCATCCGAGGGGTTGTCTGAGGGACATGGTTTGTGTCTGTGATCTGGCAACTCTCCTGGCCCTGTCAGATGGAACACAATTGCTTTTGAATCGTAGTTATCTACAGGCAGGTGAATTGCTGCCCATCCTACCTGCATTTTTCCCTCAGCAGTGGTGACCAGCAGTGAATATTAATGGTGCCTGGGAATTTTACTTTTCCAGGTTTCTTCTCTTTCCTTTTCCTCTTCAAACTCTTTCTGAAGTACAATTTCACTGGCATCAGCAGCCCTTTGCTACTTAGCCTAAATCATCAACTCTTCACTTTTGAGCGAGTCAGTGAGTGTTGGAATTCAGAGCCAAATCCAATCCTTGTCTCAAGACAAAAACAAAAATAGCTGGAAAAACTCAGCAGGCCTGACAGCATCTGCGGAGGGGAATACAGTTAACGTTTCGAGTCCGTATGACTCTTCATCAGAACTAAGGAAAAATAGAAATGAGGTGAAATATAAGCTGGTTATGGGAGGTGGGACAGGTAGAGCTGGATAGAGGGCCAGTGATAGGTGGAGGCAAAGAAGAGCTTGCCAAAGATGTCATAGACAAAAGGACAAAGGGGTGTGGATGGTGGTGATATTAGCTAAGGAATGTGCTAATGATGACATTAAGGGTAGAAATCAGGACAAGCAAGTGACAGATAGCCCTAGTGGGGGTGGGGTGGGGGGAAGGGATCAAAATAGGCTAAAAGGTGGAGATAAAACAATGGATGGAAATAAATATTTGGAGGAACAGCATCTCATCTTCCGATTAGGCACTTTGCAGCCCTTCGGACTTAACATTGAGTTCAACAACTTCAGATCATGAACTCTCTCCTCCATCCCCACCCCCTTTCCGATCCCCCTTTTTCCAATAATTTATAATTTTTAATATTTTTTTAATATATTTTTCTTTTCCCATCTATTTCTATTATTTTAAAATTTATTTCCATCTATTGTTTTATCTCCACCTTTTAGCCTATTTCGATCCCTTCTCCCCCACCCCACCCCCACTAGGGCTATCTGTCACTTGCTCGTCCTGCTTTCTACCCTTAATGTCACCATTAGCACATTCCTTAACTAATGCCACCGTCAACACCCTTTTGTCTATGACATCTTTGGCAATCTCTTCTTTGCCTCCACCTAACACTGGCCCTCTATCCAGCTCTACCTGTCCCACCCCCCTCAACCAGCTTATATTTCACCTCATTTCTATTTTTCCTTAGTTCTGATGAAGAGTCATACGGACTCGAAACATTAACTGTATTCCTATCCACAGATGCTGTCAGACCTGCTGAGTTTTTCCAGCTATTTTTGTTTTTGTTTCAGATTTCCAGCATCCACAGTATTTTGCTTTTACCTTGTCTCAAGACATCTGGACACCCACAGGTTTTGATAGAGATCACGGGAAAGCATGGGCTGAATTTTCCCCCCATTGGGGGGTGGGGAGGTTGATGGGCGTGGCGTCATTTTACGTGGGCGAGCCAATTAAAGCCCGCCCAGTGCAACATCCGCACAGAAGTGCTTTGCGGTCCCTGTGCAGGCGGTGCGCACAAAAGAGCTCACTCATCTTCCTGAGTCTAGGTGCAGCTTCAGGGAGATCGGCTGCACATGTGAAAAAAGATAAAAATAGAAAAATAAAATTTCCCTCACATGTCCCCTCATGTGACAATGTCACATAAGTTGGGACATATCCATGATTTTTACAAAAACTTTATTAAAAATTTTTAAAGCCTACATGAAACCTCATCCCTGGGATGTTTTTTCTAATGCCCGCCGGGGCTCCTGGCCTGCCCACCAACCTTAAGGTTGGATGGGCAGGTCCTTTAATTACTTAATTGACCCTGTCAATGGCCTCAATTGGCCATTGACAGGTCGGCAGGTGCGCAGCTGATTTTGCTATGCTCCCGCCTTCCTGAAAATTTAAATCGGGCGCAGTGATATCGGGAGTTCTCCGCCGATGTCACCGCGTGTCATTTTATGCGTCGGCGAGCGGGCCCCGCCCCCACTTGCCGACTCGTAAAATTCTGCCCCATGAGTAGGAACCTGGGCTCATTTTTGCTTTCCATAAAACTAACACTGTGAAACCTAGTGTATAGGGGTCCCTACAATATATCTATCTACCCCTCCATTTAGCTATGTAAGCTTTGGTTTAGTGGTAGCACTCTTACTTCTGAGTCAAAAGCATGTGGAACCCCAGTCCAGAGACTTGAACACATAATCTAAGCTGACACTTCAATGCAGTACTGAGGGATTGCTATACTGTTGGAAGTGCCCTCTTTTGGATGAGGCATTAAACCAAGGCATTGTCTCAGATAGATGTACAAGATGGCGTAGCAAAGATAACTCATGATTTCTTTACTCTGTTACCAGCTATCTCCTTAAATCGTGTACTCCACCCTCACATCTAACAAGTTCTGAAAACTTATGGATTTCTTTGTCATCATAATAGAGACAAATCATGCAGTTGTCTCTGCTGCTTTCCATCCTCTTGATCACAAGCCAAACCTCTTCCCAGCCATGAACCCCATTTGACTCAAATGTTTTCCCCCTTGCCCTCTCTAACCTCATCTCATCTGCAAGCCTGGCACCTGGTCTCTTCACCCCATTCTCATTAAACTCCTGGATCTGCAAGCTAGCTGACATTGTAAATGGTTCCCCCTCCCTTACAAACTCACAGTCATCATTTCTTTCCTCGAAAACCCACCTTCAGACGCCAGGATTCTAGAATACATTGTCACCTTCCAGATCTCAAGCCATTTCAGAATCACAGAATTTTAACAGCGCAGAAGGAGGCCATTCAGCCCATTGTGTCTGCACCAGCTCTCCAAATGAGCATTATGACCTAGTGCCATTGCCTTGCCTTTTCCCCGTACCCCTGCACATTGTTTCTATTCAAATAATCATCTAATGCCCTCTTGAATGCCTTGATTGAACCTGCCTCCACCACACTTCCAGGCAGTGCACTCCAGACCCGAAAAAAGGTTTTTTCTCACGTCACATTTGCTTCTTTTGCAAATCACTTTAAATCTGTGCCCTCTCATTCTTGATCCTTTTACGAGCGGGAACAGCTTCTCCCTATCTACTCTATCCAGCCTCCTCATGATTATGAACATCTCTATCAAATCTCCTCTTAGCCTTCTTCATACCAAGGAGAACAGTCCCAATCTCTCCAATCTATCTTTGTAACTGAAGTTTCTCATCCCTGGGACCATTCTGGTAAACCTCTTCTGCACTCTCTCCAATGTGTTCACATCCTTCCTATAATGTGGCACCCAGAACTGTACACAATACCCCAGCTGAGGTCTCATGAGTGTCTTATATAAATTCAGCATAACCTCCTTGCTCTTGTACTCCATGCCCCTATTAATAAAGCCCGTGATACTTTATGCTTTATTAACTGCTCTCTCTACCTGTCCTGCCACCTTCAGTGATCTATGCACATACACACCCAGGTCTTTCTGCTCCTGCACCCCCTTCAAAATTTCACCCCTTATGTTATATTGTCTGTCCATGTTCTTACTACCAAAATGTATCACCTCACAACTCTCCACATTGAACTTCATCTGCCACCTATCTGCCCACTCCACCAATTGTTTCTAGAACCCTGCCCACCTCTGAAGTTAAACTGACTGGTCTCTAATTGCTGCCCTTATCCTTACAGCCTTTTCTGAACAAGGGCGTAATGTTTGCAATTCTCCAGTCCTCTGACACCTCCCCTGAGTCTAGGGAAGACTGAAAAATGATGGCCAGTGCCCCTTCAATTACTACTTTCACTTCCTTCAATATCCTTGGATGTGTCTCGTCTGGTCCCGGTGCCTTGTCAACTTTAAGTACCGACAGTCTATTCAACACTTCCTCCTTATCAATTTTGAACCCTTCTAGTGATAGAGTTTTCTGTCTGTCACCATGACCTGGGTAGCATCTACCTCCTTGGTAAAGACGGATGCAAAGTATTCATTTAATACCTCAGTCAAGGTCCCTTCGTCCACGTGTAAATTCCCTTTTAGGTCCCTAATCGGCCCTACTGCTCCTTTTACCACCCTTTTACTATTTGTATGCCTATAGAAGACTTTGGGATTCCTATTTATGTTGGCTGCCAGTCTTTTCTCATCATCCCTCTTCACTTCTCTAATGTGCTTTTTCACCTCCCCTCTGAAGCTTCTGTATTCCTCCTGGTTCTCAATTGTATTTTCTACCTGACACCTGTCATAAGCACACTTTTTCGTTTTTATCTTAATTTCTACCTCCTTTTTCATCCAGGGAGCTCTGGATTTGTTTGCCCTACCTTTCCCTTTCGATGGAATATGCCCAAACTGTGCCCGAACCAATTCTGTTTGAAGGTAGCCCATTGTTCAGCTACAGTTTTTCCCGCCAATCTTTCATTCCAGTCTATCTGACCCAGCTCCGTTCTTGTCCCATCGAAGTTGGCTCTCATCCAGTTAATTATTCTTACTCTGGCTTGCCTATCGTCCTTTTCTATCATCATCCTAGAATGTACAATACATTGATCATTTTCTCCTAAATGTTCCCCCACTGACACTTGATCTACTTGGCACACCTCATTTCCAAGAACCAGGTCCAACAGTGCATCTTTTCTTGTTGGATTGGATACTTACTGCTGTAGGAAATTTTCCTGAACACAGTCTAGGAAATTTTGCCCCTCCCCACCCTTTACACTACCACTGTCCCAATCTGCATTCGGGTAATTAAAGTTACCCATTATAACTACTCTACAATGTTTGCATCTCTCTGTAATTTCCCTGCAGGTTTGTTCTTCTACGTCCTTCTCACTATTTGATGGCCTATAGACTACACCGAGCAATGCAGTTGCACCCTTTTTGTCCCTTAGCTCTAGCCAAATTGACTCCATCCTTGAACCCTCTGGGATGTGTTCTTTCTCCAGCACTGCAATGCTCTCCTTAACCAAAAGGAGGCCACCCCTCCTTTCCTTCCTTTCCTATCTTTTCTGAACACCTCGTACCTGGGAATATTTAACACCTAGTTCTGCCCTTCCTTGAGCCAGGTCTCTGTTATTGCTGCAACATCATATTTCCACTTGGCAATCTGCACCTGTAACTCCCTAATCTTAGTTACTATATTCTGTGCATTCACATACATGCATAGTTATCCTCATTTAGATTTTGTTTCTTTCTCTCTCACCCTGACTTCACCTATTAACTTCCTATTCTCTATACTAGTGCTATCTGTCCCTCCCAGCATTTTGTGCACCCTGGTATTCCTCGCTAATATTTTCTCTTGGTTCCCACACCCCTGCTGAGTTAGTTTAAAGCCCCCCGCAACAGCACTAGCAAAACGTCCCACACGGAATTCAGTCCCAGCTCTGTTCAGATGCAACCCGTCCGGCTTGTACAGGTGCCATCTTTTCCCCAGAGCCAGTCCCAGTGTCCCAGGAATCTAAAGCTCTCCCTCCTGCACCATCTTTCCAGCCATGCATTCATACTCCTTATCCTCCTATTTCTGTACTCACTGGCACATGGTACTGGGAGTAATCCAGAGATTACTACATTTGAGATCCTACTTGCTAATTTTTTACCAAGCTCCCTAAATTCTGATTGCAGGACCACATCCCCCTTCCTACCTAAGTCATTGGTACAAATGTGAACCACGACCTCTGGCTGTTCACCTTCCCCCAGAAAAATGTCCTGCATCCTTGACCCTGGCACCAGGGAGGTAACATACATCCTGGAGTCACGTCTACGGCCGCAGAAACACCTGTATGCTCCCCTAACCAATGAATCCCCTATCACTATTGCTGTTTCTTTCTTCTTCCTCCCCACCTGTATAGTCGAACTGCTCGTGGTGACACAAACTTGGCTCTGACTGCACTCCTCTGAAGAACCAGTGCCCTCACCAGCTTCCAAAACAGAAAACCGATTTGTGAGCAGGACCCCAGGGGACTCCTGCACTACCTGCTTACTTTTCTTGGACTGCCTGGTGGTCACCCTCTCTGAACGTACTATCCACGTAGCTCTCAGCCTCGCGATGCGCCACAGTGACTCCAGCCGCTGCTTGAGTTCTGCAACCCGAAGCTCAAGTTTCTGCAGCTGGCAGCACTTCCTGCACATGTGGTTGTCAAGGACACCTATAGCATCCATGACTTCGCACATATTACAGGACACGCGTTCCACTCGACTGAGCTATCCTGCCATGTCTTAACTCTACTTCCTTTATATTAATTTTATTCTACTTTGGATTATCTATATTACTTTATTATATTGGCCCTAAGTTTCCCTTATTCCTGGTGCTTCACAGTTAAATCTAACTACAGCAACTTGTTTAAAAATATTACACTTTTCTAATTTATTCACCAGTTCCTACTTACCAAGGCTGCCCGCCGCTCACCTTTCTGAGGAAAGGTAGAAAAGGAAAGATGTACCTCCTCACCAAACTCCCTCAGTCACCTCTGTTCTCGAACTCTCGCTGCTTCTCGCGCTGTTTTTATAGCTCTTCTGCTTTCCTCTGGGTGCCGTTGACTGCCTGTCCCAGGGTCCTCCTTTCTCACTTCCTCTCCTCTCTCCCCAACTCCCTGTGTGAATCCCTCCAGCTAGGTTATCACTCCTCAAGTACTGAAATGGCCCTGACCAAATTCATGAAGGTCATTTTTTGTGTTTGTGACTGTGGTGATTTTGTTTTGATTTTCCATGTAAACCATGACCTTGGCTCCTAAGGGGCTACTGGAAGTCACTGTTCCCACATTAATTCAAAAGATCCAAACCACTCATATTCATAAGGCACTGCGCTTATTAATGAGAGATAATCAATGAGCAAAACTGAGCATGGACTACAGTGGTTCAAGAAGGCAGCCCACCACCACATTCTCAAGGACAATTAAGGATCGGAAATAAATGCTGGCCTAGCCAGTGACGCCTGCATCTCATGAACAAATGAAACAAAAACAGAGCAGTTTCTGTTCAATTGTTAGGACTGGACTGGTCTGCTCTGATTACAGGGAGATCAAAGACAAGAAGGTCTCACCTCTGTAGAATGAGAAACTGTGGCCGGACTGTTGAGGGCTCTCTTCTTCCTTGACTCGTTTTGTAGCATGATGGGTACTTGCTACCCGATGAATTGTAGGATGTGTCAAAGTGCCTTCGTCAGATGAGGTGTCTGATGAGTCTGAGGTAAACTGTTGATCTGAGGGAACTTCTGGTAGAAACAAAATATTGGGTGACTGCTACAAACTTTAGAAAGTTCAGTGAGCCAATAATAAATCCTTCAAAAATAAATTCAACTCACAGGGAAGTTAAGAACAGCTATGCTGTCCATCGAGTTTCTCTGAGAGTATATTAGACCTAAGGTTGTGCCAGTGTTCATTTCCAAGCATATTAACAATGCTAAAGTGAGACACAGTCCCACGATCGAATGAACGTTTATGCAAGATGAGATGGAACAGATTGGTAGTAGGGTTACTAATTTACATCGTGCCCTACACTGTGCTTGGTCTGAGGTGCGCAAATTCCTTTCATTTTTTAATTTGACCTGTTTGTGCCGCTATATTGCCTCAATAGATGACTGCGCCATAAATGATACCCGCTTGAAACAAGCCCGCACTATAAACTTGCTTAAATGGAAGAAGTTTGGCAGCACTATTGATGACACCACCAAACCATTTAGTAAATTTCTCTGACCATGAACTCTCTGAAAGCGAGGAATTTATTCTTGTGCATGGCTTCAATTTTGGTGTGCCTTCATCCCACATCAAACAGGAAGAGGTATTTTCTCAGTTTGAAATCCTCTACTCCCAGTTATCCAGCAACAAACCAGTATCCAGTGAAGATGCTGAGTCCTTGAATCACAAAATCACAGAATTTTAATGGCACGGAAGGAAGCCGTTCGGCCCATCATGTCTGCACCAGCTCTCCAAATGAGCATTATGACCTAGTGCCATTGCCTTGCTTTTTCCCCATACCCCTGCACATTTTCTATTCAAATAATCATCTAATGTCCTCTTGAATGCCTCAATTGAACCTGCCTCCACCACACTTCCAGGCAACGCATTCCAGACCTGAACCACTCGTTGTGTGAAAAAGTTTTTCTCACGTCACATTTGCTTCTTTTGCAAATCACTTTAAATCTGTGCCCTCTCATTCTTGAAACTTTTACAAGCGGGAACAGCTTCTCCCTATCTACTCTGTTCAGCCCCCTCATGATTATGAACATCTTTATCAAATCTGAAGAAGGGTCATATGGACACGAAACGTTAACTTTGTTTTTCTCCCTCCACAGATGCTGTCAGACCTGCTGAGTTTTTCTAGCATTTTCTGTTTTTGTTTCAGATTTCCAGCATCTGCAGTATTTTGCTTTTATCTCTATCAAACCTCCTTTTAGCCTTCTTCACTCCAAGGAGAACAGTCCCAACTTCTCCAATCTATCTTTGTAACTGAAGTTTCTCATCCCTGGAACCATTCTTGTAAACCTCTTCTGCACTCTCTCCAATGTGTTCACATCCTTCCTATAATGTGGCACCCAGAACCGTACACAATACTGCAGCTGATCCCGAATGAGTGTCTTATATAAATTCAGCATAACCTCCTTGTACTTGTACTCTATGCGCCTATTAATAAAGCCCATGATACGATATGCTTTATTAGCTGCTCTCTCCACCTGTCCTGCCACCTTCAGAGATCTATGCACATACACACCCAGGTCTTTCTGCTCCTGCACCCCCTTCAAAATTTCACCCCTTATGTTATATTGTCTGTCCATGTTCTTCCTACCAAAATGCATCACCTCACACTTCTCCACATTGAACTTCATCTGCCACCTATCTGCCCACTCCACCAACTTGTCTATGTCCTTTTGAAGCTCCACACTGTCCTCCTCACAGTTTACAACACTCCCAAGCTTTGTATCATCCACAAACTTTGAAATTGTCCCCTGCACACCAAGATCTAGATCATTAATATATATCAGGAAAAGCAAGGATCCCAATAACGACCCCCCAGGGAATTCCACTACAAACCTTCCTCCAGCCTGAAAAATATCCATTGAACATTTCTCTCAGCTTCCTATTTTTCAGTCAATTTTGTATCCACATTGCTACTGTCCCTTTTGTTCCATGTGCAATAACCTTTCTCAAGTCTGTTGTGTGGCACTGTATCAAAAGCCTTTTGAAAGTGCATGTACACCAAATCAACAGCATTACCCTCATCAATCTTTTCTGTTACCTCTTCAAAAGACTCCAAGTGAGTTAAACACAATTTCCCCTTTCGAAATCCATGCTGGCTCTTCCTTATCAACCCGTATTTTTCCATGTGACTACTAATTCTATCCCAAATAATTGGTTTGTAATTGCTGCGCTCATCCTTACAACCTTTTTTGAACAAGGGTGTAATGTTTGCAATTCACCAGTCCTCTGGCACCACCCTGAGTCTAGGGAAAACTGAAAGATTATGACCAGTGCCCCTACAATTTCTACTCTTACCTCCTTCAGTATCCTTGGATGCATCTCGTCCAGTCCTGGTGCCTTGTCAACTTTAAGACCAACAACCTATTCAACACTTCCTCCTTATCCTCGTCTGTTACCATGGCCAGGGTAGCATCTACCTCCTTGGTAAAGATGGATGCAAAGTATTCATTTACTACCTCAGCCACGGCCCCTTCATCCAAGTGTAAATTCCCTTTTAGGTCCCTAATTGGCCTTACTCCTCCTTTTACCACCTTTTTACTATTTATATGCCTATAGAAGACTTTGGGATTCCCATTTATGTTGGCTGCCAGTCTTTTCTCATAATCCCTCTTCGCTTCTCTAATATGCTTTTGCACCTCCCCTCTGAAACTTCTGTACTCCCCTTGGTTCTCAATTGTATTTTCTACCTGACACCTGTCATAAGCACACTTTTTCTTTTTTATCTTAATTTCTATCTCCTTTTTCATCCAGGGAGCTCTGGATTTGTTTGCCCTACCTTTCCCTTTCGATGGAATATACCTTGACTGTGTCCAAACCAATTCTTTTTTGTTCAGCTACAGTTTTTCTCGCCAATCTTTCGTTCCAGTCTATCTGGCCCAGCTCCATTCTTGCCCCATCGATGTCGGCTTTTGTCCAGTTAGCAGCCTAGCCGATCTGGTGCACACAATTGCGCACTTCCGTATGACTGGCTGATTTTCATTTGCAACACGAATGTCTGGTAGCGTTGCGAGGCCTCACGGCCAACCGAGACCATACACATCTGTACGCCCGACAAAAGGACTGGAATCCTCAACAAGTGTGACTATATCAATAAAATGCATGTATTCTTAATGATGGGTCCAAATTCATATCCATTGGATCTGCTGCTAAGCATGACCAGACAGCCTTGCTCTAAAGAAAGTTACAAAAATGCTTGTTGGACTTATGTAACAGTAACGAGCAGCCAGCTAGTATATATGATAGGGTTTGTCCTCATGGCTCACTGTTTCCATGTATGCAAGGGCTGCCCAAGACACACAAAAGTGATGTCACTTTACACCCTATTTTATTTATGACTGGTTCTGCACAACATGAATTGGCCAAATGCTTGGGTAAGTTGCTACAACCAGATCTGTGTAAGTTTTCCACATACACGGTGAAGGATTCATTCACTTTTGCAAAGACCATACAGGACTTGCATATCGATAGCAATGCTGTGTTTATGTACTCGTTCGACGTTGCTAGTCTATTCACCAATATACCACTCAAGGAAGTCATAGACATTTGCACTGTGTCACTATATCATGGCGATTTAGATGCACTGCCAGTGTCTGAACCTGTATTCATTGAACTTATGAACTCTGCAACCTGTGCTCCCCTTTATCCACAGCGCATGTTACTCCTTCAAAGAACTTCAGTAAATTAGGTGAACATGATTTCCCTTTCACAAAACCATGCTGACTCTTCCCGATTACCTTGAGCTTTTCTAAGTGCCCAGCTATAACCTCCTTAATGGTTGATTCTAACAGCTTCCCTACGACAGACATCAAGCTAACTGGCCTATAGTTTCCTGTATTCTGCCTCCCTTCCTTCCTGAATAGAGGGAATATTTGCTACTTTCCAGTCTAATGGAACCTTTCCAGAATCTAGGGAATTTTGAAAAATTAACACCAATGCATTACTACCTCATTAGCCACCTCTTTTAAGACCCTAGGATGAAGTCCACTTGTCAACCCACAGCTCCATCAGTTTGCTCAGTGCCGCTTCCCTAGTGATTGTAATTTCACCAAGTTCCCCTCTCTCTTCCACCCCCTGATTTACAGCTGTTACTGGAATGTATTTTGTATCCTCTATATTGAAGATAGAAGCAAAACATTTGTACATTTCATCTGCGAGTTCCTTATCATCTGCTATTAACTCCCCACTGTCATTCTCTAGAGGACCAACACTCACTTTACTTACTCTTTTCCTTTTTAAGTACCTGTAGAAACTATTACATCTGTTTTTACATTTCTAGCTAGCCTCCTCTCATGCTTTAATTTCTTATTCCTGATTAACTTTCTAGTCATTCTCTGCTGTTCTTTATATTCTGACCAATCATCTGACCTGCCACTCATCTTTGTGCAGTTTTATGTTTTTCCTTAAGTTTGATGCTTTCCTTAACTTTAGTTAACCTCAGATGGTGGGTCCTCCCTTTAAATTTTTTCTTTATGGTAGAAATATACGATCTATCCCCTAGCCTAGTATCCCAGTTAACTTCTGCTAGCTCAGCTTTCATGCCTACATAGTTGTCTTTCTTTAAGTTTAAAATACTAATCTTAGACCCACTCCCTCCCTTTCAAACTGGATGTAAAATTCAATCATATTGTGGTCGCTGCTACCTAGGGGTGTCTTCACTCAGGTCATTAATTAATGCTGTCACGTTACACAATACCAAGTCTAATATAACCTACTGTCTGGTTGGTTCCAGCTCTAAGAAACTATCTCGAAAGCAGTCTCTGAACTCCTCATCCAGGCTCCTACTGTCAATCTGATTTTTCCAGTTTATATGTAGATTAAAATCACCCATGATTATTGCCATCTCTTTATCACAAGCACCCAATATTTCTCCTTGTATATTGTGTCCTACATTGTGGTTACTGTTAGGGGGCCTGTAGACCACTCCCACTAGTGACTTATTTCCCCTACTAGTCCTCATCTCCACCCAAACCAATTCTACATCCTGATCTCCTGAATCAAGGTCATCTCTAACTATTGCACAAATGCCATCCTTGAGCAACAGTGCTACCCCTCCACCTTTACCTAGCTTCCTATTCTTCTTGAATGTCATATACCCCTCAATGTTCAGGATCCAATCCTTGTCATCCTGCGGCCATGTCTCTGTAATGACTATCAGATCATATTTATTTACTTCAATGTGCGCTACCAATTCATTTACTTTGTTGTGAATGCTACACGCATTCAGATACAGAGCCTTTAGTTTTTCCTTTTGGTATTTTTGTAACATCTAGTCTTGATGTATTGGTGTATTTATTGTATTTAATGGTATATTCTTAGTTTTTATCTCTCTGTCCCTTCCTGCTATTCTCTGACCCTCATTCCCCTATTACTATTATGGTCTCCTTCCTTGAATGTACCCCATTATTTGCCACATCTACCCAAGCTTGATCCCGCCCCCCCCCCGCCATTTAGTTTAAAGCCCTCTCTACTTCCCTAGTTATGCAATTCACAAGAATGCTCACCCCAGCACAGTCCAGCGTCGTGCCCCACAAATTGATTAAATTCTACATCCAGTCTCTATTTTAAACTTAAAGAAGGACAACAGGGCATCTCTGGCTGGGCCAGCATTTATTCCCTAATTGCCCTTGTTCAGAGTCAACATTTCCTTCCCTAAAGGACATTAGTGAACCAGATGGATTTTTACAACAATCAGCAATAGTTTCATGGTCATCATCAGACTTTTAATTCCAGATTTTTGTTGAATTCAAATTTCACCATTTGCCGTGGTGGGTTTTGAACCTGGGTCCCCAGAGCATTACCCGGGGTCCCTGGAATACTAGTCAGTGACAATACTACTATGCCACTACCTCCCACACCAGCCTTTGAGCCATGCATTCATCTCTCTACTCTTATTTGCCCTATGCCAATTTGCGTGTGGCTTAAGTAATAATCCAAAGATTAATACCTTTGAGGTTCTGCTTCTTAGTTTGGTATCTAGCTTCTCATATTGACTTTGCAGAACTTCCTTCCTTGTCCTGCCTATGTCATTGGTACCTACATAGACCATGACAACTGGATCCTCCCTGTCCCACTGCAAGTCCTTCTCTAGCCCTGGGCAAATGTCCCAAACGTTGGCACTTGGCAGGCAACACAGCTTTCTGGACTCTCGCTCTTTGCTGCAGAGAACAGTGTCAATCCCCCTCACTATACTGTCCCCTACTACCACTACATTCCTGTTTGCTCCCCTGGCTTGAACAGCTTCCTGAACCATGGTGCCATGGCCAGCCTGCTTATCTACCTTGCAGACCTCATTTTCTTCCACAAAGGTTGTGAGCACTTCAAACCTGTTTGACAATTGCAAAGCCTGAGGCTCCTCCACCACTGTCTGCTTGGTCCCATTACCTGCCTCACTCACGGTCACATCTTCCTGTCCCTCACTGCTGACCAAAAAAGAGGACCCTATTCTAAGAGGCGTGACCACCTACTGGAACAAAGTATCCAGGTATTTCTCCCCTTCCCTTTATATTGCGCAGTGTCTGCAGTTTGGCTTCCAGAACAATATTCCTGATCTGGAATTCCTCCAGCTGCTTACAGTTTCTGCAGATATATTTGTCCTGGATTGCCTTGGCATCCAAAAGCACCCACATTCCACAGCTGCAAGATAACACCTGTCCTGCCATTGTTACTTATGTTATTTAGTTAACTTAATTTGATTATTCACTTAATTAACTTAGAATAGTTGCTATGTATACCATACCTCTTTTCCCCCATGCACCAAATTCCCACATGAATCTAATTTGCTACTTACTCAGTCTCCTTCTCACTCTGGCATAGTCGCCTGTCTCCTTACATGCCCCGTGTCCAACATTAGATGTGATTCCGCGATTGGACAACACTTGCTAAACAAACATGACTTTGCTAAGAATTACCCTGAAAACCAATTTTAAGATTATCAGTCGGGCTCACAGTGTGGCTCACTTACATGTGCTAGAAGCCACATATATTCACACACAGGGCCCTGTCCTTTGTAGACAGAAGGAGCATGTCCACGCATTGTGTCTTTTCCAACTAAACAAAGGCTTGGGGGACTGCCATTCCCTGGTTCATTTCCCATGGAAATGCCTTGATCAATCAGAGTAGACCTCCTGTTTTGAATTTAAAACAAAAGCTTGGCAGTTAACTGTTCTCTGCTGCATTCCCCATGGTAATGCCTCCAGAATCCACTTGCCAACCAATCAGCGCACTCCTCTCATGCAGTATAAATTGTTGTTGCCTTGACTGTTCATTTATTTTGCTTAGCTATCCTGATGAGTGCAAAACAACAAGTTTTGATAGCATTTCTCTTTTTTCAGCAATACTCAAGTTCTGTACTACCAAATGACTAAAAATAAATTCATAACCCTCTAACCGCTGAGTGGGCTTGTCCCACTCCAGAGCCATGAGCACAAAATCCAAGCTGACCATCCCAGTGCAGCACCAAGGGAGTGCTGCACTATTGGAGGTGCCATCTATTGGACAATAGATAAGCCAGGGCCTGTCTACCCTCTCAGGTAAACGTAAATGATATCATGCAACTATTTCGAAGAAAAATAGTAGAGTTCTCCCCCACTTTTCTGGTTGATATTTATCCTTCAAGCAATATCACTAAAAATATATTAACTATTTGGTTGCTGTTTGTCGGAGCTTACTGTGTGCAAATTGACCGTCACATTTCCTACATTACAACAGTGACTACACTTTAAAAATACTTCATTGGCTGTAAAACATATTGTAATGTCCTGAGGTTGGGAAATGTGCTACATAAATGTGCAAGTCTTTCTTTTTAGAAAATGAGACATGTGAACTCCAATTTTGGTGTTAAGTTTACAGATTAAAAGTAACTTTTGCTCATTGGCACCTCACATGTAAAATGTAATGAAGATAAGTCTGCTGTGTTTATGAATTGCTCCAGTTTTGTTGTCTGATACTGTCAGATAGTTGAGTCCCTCCATCATTTGCCTTGGGCCTCTAAAGGAGACATAAGGAAAAAACAATTTCCTCCTCCCTTTTCTTGACTCCTCCTGGAATTACAGTTCCATGGCTTGTGCAGCTCTGAGTGTTAATGAGCTATTGAGCTGGATGGGCATCACAACCCAGGCAAAACTATCCTTGTTCACTGGCCATAGATAGACATTTAACAGCACAGGTCCTGGGGATTGCGTGCAGAAACACTGCCTGCTAACCCCCGCCTCCATTTCTCCTGACATGAGGATGATGAAACTCATTTGATTCCAGCTGTCTAGCTAACTTGGCTTGCATAGCTCAGTAGCACAACAAACAGTAGATTTAATCATTGAGCCATCCATGGAGACCTTTAAATGCTTTTAGTCGAATTTCTCCCTTTTCTCGGAAGCCTGAATCATGCAGAGGTATGGATTCCACAGTCATCCCCTGATACCACAGCCAGGTGTTAGCCTTCACACGTGAACCTAGACAGCAAATGTCAACAGACTATTCGACTCAAGGGTGTACCATAGCCTGGTGTGATCCTGTCCCCATATGAGACACCCATGCATGCACACAGACTTATAGCAGGAGGGTTGCTCAATGGCAGTCACAATTGAGAAACCCCAGTTGATTTTGTTCTTCCCTATCCTACCTCCCACTGTCATCCAAGGACGCTGAGGCCAATTTCTGTGTCCCACAGCTGCACCAGCTGAGATCAGCTCAGTATAAAGCAGGCATTAAAAATGCTAGCTCATTCTGTATGACTAGACCTAAATTCCTTAGGATTTAAAAGAATGAGAGGTGATCTAATGATACATATCAAATTCTTAAGGGGCATGAACAGGGTAACTGCTGAGTGGTTATTACCCCTCGTGGGGAAATCTAGAATAAGGATCTTTGGAATTCTCTATCTGAGAGAGCTGTGAATGCTTAGTCATTGAATACATTCAAGACTGAGATTGATAAGATTTTTGGGTACTAAGAGAATTCAGGGATATGGGGGTAACACAGGAAGATTGAGTTGAGGTAGAAGTTGATCTATGATCTTATTGAATGGTGAAACAGGCTCGAAGGGGCAAATGACCTACTCCTGCTCCTATTTCTTATGTTCTTATCACTCAGTATCACTTGTCACCATACTTTGACTTGTGAGCCATGAAGGGAGTCATTTTTGGTTAACTTTTACTCTTGATCTCAGGTACAAATTAATGAAAAAAGGAAGCCCGCCCTAGGAAACTCACCCTGAGGTGGAACAGCATTGGGAAGCCATCCCAACAGGGTTTTCCAATACTTTCCTGCCAATTATTTGCTTGTTAAACGGGAAACTCTTACCTTTGTAAAACTGATAGGTGTGGCTGCGAGAATCCCCCTCTGTCTGAACTCGCTCTCCTTTACTCTGGTTTCCTGAAGCTGGAGTTTCATTTGAGGTTCCAGGCATCTCTCGTTGACTTCTCAGATCTAACGGTGCTGGGAAATTGCAATTAAAAGGAATAAATATGAGCATTTGCAAATAGTGATATTGCATCAACAATAACTTGCATTTGTATAGCACATTTAACATAGTAAAATGTTCCAAAGCACTGAACAGAAAGGTTAACAAATGTGTTTCGACACTGAGCTACATTAGGAGAGATTAGGACAGGTGACCAAATACCTGACCAAAGAGGCACATTTTAAGGAATGTCAAAGAAGGAGAGAGTTAGAGAGGTGGAAAGGTTTAGGAAGGGAATTCCAGAGCTAAGGGCTAGGCAGCTGAAGATAGGATCACCAATAACAGAGCAATGAAAATCTGAGATCCCTCTTTATTAGCTCTTCCTTTTTTCTTCTCTCTCCTTCCTGCCTTACCTTCTTTTCCTTTTCCCCCTTCCTTCCATTGTTTCATCCTACCCTTTCTTTCCTCACTTTCCTTCCCTCCAGACCCTCTTCCCGTCCCATCTTCCTTTTCTTTATATTCCTCCATTCCTTTTGTCCTACACTTCCTCTTCTCTTTTGTCTGTTCCTTTTCTTCCATCCTTTTTCTTTTTCATTTCCCTTCTCCTTTCCCCCTTCCCTTTCTTCTCCCTCCCTTCTAAGCCCTTCCCTTTCCTTCCTCCCCTTTCATTTCCTTCCCATTCTATCTTGATCCCTCAATCTTAAACTTGAAAGTATCTTTGTCAAGTTTTGTTAAATGACTAACACTTTATTGAAGGCCCAGAGGAGAGATTAAACCCAGGATTGTCCTGTTCTGTATAGCTAATAGTACCCAATACTTTTATCCACCCCCTCCAATTGTCTCTTTGCCTGACCTTGCTGAAGGTATTGATTCATACTGGCTATTCTTCAGATCCCAATTTAGAAAGTGAGTGTGGGTAGGCTATTTAACTGCAAGAGCATAACAAGTAAACTGAATCATGTCTCTCCCTGATGTTCACACATGTTTACCCACAGCCATGATTGTGAGATAGTGATCAGGAGTATGAACCTTTTCTCCTCCCTAACCCAGGACCACTGAAGACAATTGTAACACTTACTGCTGCCAGTGATTAACTAATTTAACACAGGCCAGGGATTGAATCTAGAAACTTTCTACTCTGTGTGACTCATACACTGACTGCTTTAACTGACCATGTAAATGGGAGGGAAGGGAGATGTGGGTGAAAAATTGTTGCATTATTTCTTGATTAAATTTGCAGCGATAACACTGCAATCGTTAATCATTTATTGCGAATGTTATTCTGCATTAACACAAAGGACATTGGCAGTATTCACTGGCACAGAAACTGACTTAGAATTGACCATCTTCCTCATCCCAAATAAAATTGAAATATATTCGAAAACAGTAGCTGATTCCAGAGAGTGATTACAAGCCATCTAATCTAATCTGAGAGCTCAGATGACTGTTATAAACTGGCCTTGCTTTGCTCTGCTGTTTCGAGATGTCATTTGACACCCGCCCAGCCCCCATTAGATTAATGCCTTGTAAGCACTCCCGGATACCTATTTTTCTCCATTTAAAAGGACTATGTACTGATCACAGAGGCCAGCTGGGAAATTTATCTCTTTGTGTCTTGCACAATGTATGGTGATGGAGTGGCTGAGTAAGAGACACGGTGTCAGTGATGTTCCATAAAATGGGTCCACTGTATTTACAATGGATGGAAAGAGTGCTGCCAAAAGGCGCAGTTTATTATTGGAATTAGAAGTGAATTAAACTTTGGTTTTTCCAGCATCCACAGTTTTTTGCTTTTAAACTCCTTTACTGTCTGCTGCTGTTCCTCGACCTTGTCTCTTGCTGCAAAAATCAAGAGTAATTGCAAAATAGTGAGGTCCACGGAACAAAATGCAATTTACTGAAGCTTGATGCAGATATTGGAGGGGGTATGGGGTTTTAGCATTTTGTTTGCTGTCAGTTTATGTTAGGAGTCACTAACATTCTCATGGAGCCATAGGTAGAGGTTGATTACCATGGTGTGAGTCTGCTGCTGCATGCGCTCTCTCTCTCACGCCCACACATAGATTCATACTCTCATTCTCACTCTCACAAACTCTTGCTCATTCCACCACACACTCATTCATTCTCGTTCTCACATGCGCTCTCATAGACAATCATTCACCCTCTCACACATGCTCTCATTCACTTACACATTCTCAATCTCACTTACTCTTTACATTCTCATTCTCTCGCTCTCACACGCAAACCCTTTCCACCCCTGTTTTCGGTCTCTTCTGAAAATGATATCTGTTTCTGGAAACGGACAGCTCATACTGTGACCATTCTTGCATGAGTCTTGATGGTCACCTACTGGATGAGGTGTTCTGAAACCCAGCATCGCCCCCTGTCGACAGAAGTGAAGATTAACAATAAAAAGAAATAGCTCGTAAAGTCTTACAAACAATCTGAGGAGATTACTTTATCCGTGAAGTTGCGATTGAAAAGAGACTTTTTTTTTTTAAAGTGCTTAAGCAGTGACTTCTGATATGGAATTGGGCCGGTTTTAAATACCATCAGATCTGATTCAGAGACTTGGCTAGAAACCGGACATGACTGGGAGCTAAATATTCCAGAATGTAGGATCTTCAGAGTGTACAGGGAAATTGAGAAAGGAGGAGTGGCAATAATGACAAATGGCAGTGGAAAGAAATGTTTTCAGGATGGGTAACCAGACAATGGGTATGGCATGGGTAGGGTTAAGGAATAGTAAAAGTTATAAAATGGTGGTAGTGTCTACAGATCTCCTTACAGTAATGATATAGTAGGGAAATATATAAATATGGTGCTTTGGGAAGCATGTAGTAAAAGCAGTGTGGTGTAAAGGGAGATTTTAGTTTTCACATAGACAGGGAGAAGCAGAATAGCACAAGGTAGTAAAGGCAATAAATTTCTGGAATGCATGCCGGACAGTTTTCTGCACAGAGTACAGTGTGGAGATAGTGTGAAGATCGGTGGGCAGGAGCAGGATTTTGGGTGGAAGGGAACTGTTGCCAGGGAGCCAGGGGAATGGTTCCCACATGGAGCTGAGTCCTCAGGCTGGGAGGAGGTTTGTGCATCAGGAGCACTGATCTCATCTCCAGCTGATGCTTATCACTTCCATCACTGCCCAGGCTGAGATCAGCTCACCCAGCTCAACCCAGAGATGGAATCTGGGACTGTCCTGAGCAGTGTAGTTCATTTATCGCATGAACTTGTTGAGCCTACCTGGGGAGCTCTGTTCAGGAGCCTTTCAATTTTTTCATCTTGGTTAGACCACACTTGAAATACTGTGCACAGTCTTGTCCCCGTGGTATGAAAAGGATATAGAAGCACTGGAGAAGGTGCAGAAATGACTTACAAGGAAGACACCAGAACTGAGAGGCAGTAACTATCTGGAAAAATTGAACAGGCTGGGGCTCTTTGCTCTAGAAAAGTGAAGGTTGAGGGGTGGTCTGATAGAGATCGTTAAGATTTTGACAGGGAAGATGTGGAGAATATGTTTCCACTTGAGAGGCAGACTAGGACTAGGGTTGATAAAGACAAGATAGTCACTAATAAAGAGGGAATTCAGAAGGAAATTCTTTACCCAGAGAGTGGTGAGAATGTGGAATTTGCTACCAGAGGGAGTGGTTGAGGTGAATAGCATTTAAGGGGATGCTAGAACATGAGGGAGAGAGGAATAGAAGGAGACGCTGACAGGGAGAAATAATGAGGGGTGGGAGGAGGCTTGTGTAGCATAAACACTCTCACAAACCTATTGGGCTAAATGGCCTGTTTCTGTCCCATAAATTCCATGCAGTTTCTTTATCATCAGCAAACGAGACAATGGGAGCTCAGTCCTCTGCTCTGGCTGATTTCAGCAACCTTTCCTTCAGTAGCACCCACCTGTATAAAACTGGCAGTTGTGGCCTGGCTGCATGGAGACTTCCTCTTGCTTGATTCGCTTGGGTTTATGTTGAGTGACTACATCTTGCTGGACCAGGGGGTGTGCTGCAGGCATCTCATCAGAGGAGCTGTCAGTAGACCCAGGCCCCATTGCCCGCCACTGCCCACGCTGACCACTAGGCACTGGTGGAAACATGGCAGCTCCTGGAACAAGAAAGGGTCTGTCAGCGGCCATACTGTATGGTGCAAAGGGATTCACTCTGCCCGCTGGTAGATCGTTGTTCAAATCACAGCCAAATAAAGCGGAGGGTAAATAGAGAGAAATTCCTCTTGGCCCCATACAATCAGGGATCACCAAAATAATTAGAGCCAGGCCTTTCAGGGGTGATGTCAGAAAACACTGCTTCACACAAAGGGTTCCAGGGCCAATTCAGGAACCAGTCTTGAGGGGGCTGAAGAGTCTCCTCCTGTTATTAAAAATTATACCTGGTGGGGACAGAGCTGCAGAATCATATTGCTCTAGGATTTTCCCATATAGGAATAGGAAAACTCTTTCCCCTGGCCACCATCCGATGGGCCGTTCCTCATTGTGAGCCAATACAATCATTGTGAGTGGAGACATCACATTCAAATCTGTTCAGCACTCAAAAGGAGTCATTGAGAGCTGTGGAAGTACCGAAGCCAGGTAGCTCAGCACCGACTGCAGATTGAATTTGGGACTTCCTTGGACTGTTTAGCTCCGTGCTGGATAGAACGAGATTGAACCTAGGGCCATCATGTGCTGTTATAGCTCATGCCATGTTGAACATTCACCCATGTATTCATTAATGAGTATTCCCTCTCCCTAGTTTTTTCTGTATCCTGCAAAATTCCCCTTTCTCGCAATCATTTTTTTTCTGTTACTGCAATGAAATGCACACTTATCCGAATACCACATTTCTGGCAGCTATTAAGTTAACAATTTCCATTTGAAATTTTAAAAGTTAATCATTTTGTTGCTGGGTGTTGTCATAGGTTGAAGTCATCCACCCAGCTTTGTGTGGATAGAATACTTGCCTGTATAAAACTGTGGGTCGTGATCCTCTTGCTCAGCTGCCTCTGCAGACTGGTCATGGGAATCTTCCTCTGCTTCATCCAGTGGCTGTGTTGCTGTTCCCTCTCCGTAATAATCTGGGACAAGCTGCCCATCTTGGAGGTAGAGTGATGGAGGCACAAAAGCAGGGAAACCTGAAACAGCCAGTACATGTATACCTTAATATTTGTGTTTTCACTTCTCTTTCAAATCTGTTCTGCAGTATATTGGTGATGACTCTTGCTGAACAATAGCTCTTTGTATGCACTCTGGTAACTCAATTGGCATCATCTATGGTTTTATAAATCTTTTGTAAATCTTCAAACAAGTGCAGCTTTGGAACTGAGTGCCTATGTGGGAGTTTGTTGAGTGGGAGAGTTTAAAGTGTTAATCTTGTTCTTGAAAAATCTAATCTTGTCTGCAATTAGCAGTACCTAGAAAGTGCTGTGTAGGTAGAGTCAGTTTCTTTCTTTCTTTCTTCCAGCCTGAGGCAGGGTAAACACACTCTGCTGAGAGAGCTGAGTAGTTAATTAGCTAACTGGTTGAATCTGCTCTAACTCCTGTACAGTTTACTATACATTCAGGGTTTTTTAGAGCAGCCTTGCACACGAGTGCAGCTTTGGAATTGAGTGGGGAGTTCAGTGAGGAGGTGTTCCTTTCCTTTTCCTTTTTCTAACTTTTCCACCCTGCAGGAATTGGTTCTTGCTCTACTACTGGATAAGAAGCTAGCTGTTTGGCGAGTATCTGGCAAGCGATTAAGCTCTATTCTAGTCCTAATGTTTAAAATAATATACAAACTGGTGGCAAAGTTATTAAAATATATAAAAAAGGAAAATAAATGATTGAATAATATAATTAAGTAATTAATTAAAACACATTAAGGATGGCAGGACAAGTGATGTGTCATGGCTGCAGAATGTGGGAGCTCCTGGATGCCAGTATGATCCTGGGCAAACACATCTGCAATAAGTGTTTGTGGTTTGAGGAGCTTCAGCTCAGAGTCATTGAGCTGGAGGCTGAGCTGCAGATACTGCAACATATCAGGGAGGGGAAAACTACCTGGATGCTTTGTACCAGGAGGCAGTCACACCCCTTAGAATAGGGTCTTCTGATTTGGTCAAGGACAGCAGGTGTGACTGTGAGTGAGGCAGGTAAGAGGCCTCAGTGGGTAGGAGTGCCGGAGCCTCAGCCCTTGCAATTGTTCAATATGTTTAATGTTCCCTCAGCTTATTTGGATGAAAGTGGGGGCTGCAGGGTGGATAAGCACACTGACCATGGCACCGTGGTACAGGAAGCCATTCAAGTGGGGAGAGCAAAAAGGAATGTAGTGGTAGGAGGGAACAGTAAAGTGAGGGGGATTGACACTGTCCTCTGCAGTAAAGAGCGAGAGTCCAGAAGGCTATGTTGCCTGCCCATTGCCAGGGTCTAGGACATCTGCTCAGGGCTGAAGAGGAACTTGCAGTGGAAGGGAGAGGATCCAGTTGTCATGGTCCATGTAGGTACTAACAACATAAATAGAACTAGGAAAGAGGTTCTGCATAGAGAGTATGAGGAGATAGGCACTAAATTAAAAAGCAGAAGCTCAAGAGTAATAATCTCTGGATTATTACCTGAGAAATGTGCAAATTGCACATTGCATAGGGTACATAGGTTAGAGAGATGAATGTGTGGCTCAAAGACCGGTGTGGGAGAAGTGGATTCCGGTTTATGGGGCATTGGCACCAGTACTGAGGAAAGTGGGAGCTGTACTGTTGGCATGATCTACACCTGAACCGTGCTGGAGCCAGTATTCTAGCAAGTCACATAACTAGGGAAGTAGAGAGGGTTTAAACTAAATAATGGGGGCAAGGGATCATATTGGGAAAATGCTGTAAATAAAAGAGTAGGGACAAGGCAAGAGAAAGATATTAATTTGGGAAATAATAAACAGACTGTGACAGGAAGGGACAGAGGGTACAAGAAGTATAAATCTAAGAGTAAATCAGGAGATAAGGCTAGAGGTTACAAAAATAATACAGGTGAACTGAGAGCTCAAATAGAAATAAATAAGTATGATCTAACAGCCATTACAGAGATATGGCTGCAAGATGACATAGATTGGGACCTAAATATTAAAGGCTACATGACATTTAGGAAGGACAGGAAGCTAAGAGAAGGTGGAGGGGTGGTTCTGTTAATTAGTGATGGTATTCACACAATAGAGATGAATGACCCAAGTTCAGGAAACCAGGATGTAGAAGTGATTTGGGTCGAGAGGAAAAATGATGAAAGCAAGAAGCCACTTGTGGGAGTCATGTATGGGTCCCCTAACAGTAACCATATGGTAACACGGGGTTTAATGGAGAAATAATGGGAGCTTGTCGGAGAAGTACAGTGATAATCATGGGAAACTTTAATCTACATATAGACTGGAAAAATCAGATGGGCAAAGATAGCCTAGATGCGGAATTCATAGACTATTTTGGGATAGTTTCTTAGAATAGCATGTTCTGGTGCCAACCAGAGAGCAGGCTATACTAGACCTGGTATTTTGCACGAGATATGATGAATTAATGACCTCATAATGAAGGTGCCCCTAGGTAGCAGCGATCATAAACTGAATTTTACATTCAGTTTGGGGGAGAGAAGAGTGGATCTAAGATTAGTATTTTAAACTTAAATAAGGGCATGAAAGCAGAGCTAACTAAAGTGCATTGGCAAATTAGATTAAGGGATAGGTCAATGGAGATGAAGGGCAGATATTTAAGGGGATATTTCAGAATACACAGAATAGATACATCCTAATGAGAGAGAAAAATCCCAAGGGGAGGACCTACCATCCGAGGTTAACAAAAAGTTAAAGATAGCATCAAACTTAAAGCATGTAATTGGACAAAGACCAATTCTGCCAAGTCAGAAGATTGGACAGAATATAAAAAACAGCAAAGAATGACCAAAAGATTGATAAGGAAGAAAGAATTAGTGTACGAGAGAAAGGTAGCTAGAAATATAAAAACAGAAAGAGTTTCAATCGTTATCGGTGAGTGACAGGTGAGTTATTATATTATACCACACTGTAATAAACAGTTTATATAAAATTTAAGGTATATCAGTGCAGCTCGGCCGTGTGGAATGTGCATCCTGCAGGATATGGGAAGTCGTACAGGCACTAAGTGCTCTCGATGACTACATCTGCAGGAAGTGTCACCAGCTGCAGAAACTTGAGCTCTGTGTTGCAGAGCTTGAGCGGCGGCTGGAGTAACTGTGGTACATCCGCAAGGTTGAGGATTACATGGGTAGCACGTTTAGAGAGGTGGTCACACTGCAGCTAAGAAGTACACAGGCAGAGAGGGAATGGGTGACTGTGAGAGTACCTAAGAGAAACAGGCAGGTAGTGTCTTGAGACTGTTTGGCTCTCTAACCGCTTTTCCATTTTGGATACTGGTGAGTAAGATGGTTCCTCAGAGGACTGTAGCAAGAGCCAAGTTCATGGCACCACGGGTGGCTCAGCTGCACAGAAGGGGAGGAGGAAGAGTGGAAGTGCTATAATGGTGGGGGATTCCATAGTTAGAGGAGCAAACAGGCCTTTCTGAGGCTGTAGATGTGACTCAAAGATGGTATGTTGCCTCCTGGTGCCAGGGTCAAGGATGTCACAGAGTGGCTGCAGGACATTCTTTTGGTGGAGGGTGAACAGTCAGAGGTAATGGTCCACACTGGGATCAATGACTTAGGTAGAAAAAGCGATGAGGTCCTGAAAGCAGATTTTAGGGAGTTAGGAAGGGAACTAAAAAGCAGGACCTCAAGAGCAGTAATCTCAGGATTACCCCCAGTGCTATGTGCAAATGAACACATGAATAGGAAGATTGAGCAGTTCAACATGTGGCTGGAGAAATGGAGTAGGAGGAGAGGGTTTTAGATTTCTGAGGCACTGGGACAGGTTCTGGGGCAGGTGGGACCTGTACAAGAAGGATAGGTTACACCTCAACAGGACTGGGACTAATGTCTTCATGGGGAGGTTTGCTAGTGCTGTTGAGGAGGGTTTAAACTAGATTGGCAGGGGAATGGGAACCTGAGAGGAAATTCAGAGTGGAGAGGAGAAAACTGGCAATGAGAAGTAGTGAAGTATTAACTGATAAGGAGGATATATCAGAGAGTAGTATCAAGGTAAATAGAATATTTAAGAGAGTTTGATAGAATTAGAGTAGGCAATAGTAAGTCATTAGATGGGGTCAGAGTAAGAGAGAAAGTATAGAAGTCTAAATCAGGGTTAATGTGCATGTATGTGAATTCACGGAGTGTGGTTGCTAAAATTTGTGAATTACAAGGCACAGGTTGACGAATGGAATTATGATATTATTGCTATAACAGAGATCTGACTCAGAGAAGGGCAGGACTGGGCATTAAATATTCCTGGGTACAAGGTGTTTCGGAGAGACAGGGAAGGAAGAAAAGTTGGAGTGAGGGGTGGTGGGGAATGGCAGCATTGATTAAAGATGGCATTACAGTATTGGAGAGGAGGATGTTCCAGAGGCATCAAGGATGGAATCTCTCTGGCTAAAGGTAAGGAATGAAAAAGGTGCAATATCATTGATCGGCGTAGTATTTGGACCATTAAGGGACGTAAAGAAACAAATTTGCAAAGAGAGATGCAAGAATTATGGAGTAATTATAATGGGGGCTTCACTTATACAAAAACATACTGGGATAGGAATAGGACAAATAGACAAGAGGGACGAGAGTTTCTGGAATGTGTTCAAGATAATCTTCTGCAGCAGTATGTTTCCGGTCCAACAAGAGGAAAGGCACTGTTGAACCTGGTCCTGGGGAATAAGTTGGCCCAAGTGGATCAAATATCAGTGGGAGAGCATTTAGAGGATAGTGACTATTGTATCATAAGGTTTATGTTGGCCATGGAAAAGGACAAGGAACAATCCAGAGCAGGAATAATTAACTGGGGGAAAGCCAACTTTGGTGGGATGAGAATGCGACTGAGTCAAGTGAGTTGGAATCAAATGTCGGCAAAAAAGACGGAGGGTGGAATTTTCCGTGCCCGTTGGCGTCGGACGTGTTCGGCAGTGTGAGCGGACAATGTGGCGAGAAGGCCAAAAACCAGTTTCATGACATCATAAAACCAGTTTGCAATCATCCACTCTGCCCATCAATGGTGGGCTGTGTTTCCCACCGTCGGGAATCTCACTGTAATACATCTGCATATTATTATAAGCCCAGCCTGCCGGAATCATTCCCTCACGCTGAATCGTCTGTGCACATCACAGTGACGTGTTTCACAACAGCATATATAAGGCGTGCACTTGGCAGGCTGCTCTTCGCTCAGGACTTCAAGATTTGTTTGCCTAACTTGCTTCGGGCAGCAATCGCAGTCATCAGTGCCAGTCTTTGGAGAAAGCACCACATCACTTTTAGGCAACTCTACCTACCAGTCCAACCATAAGGCTTGGGTGGCTTTTCAATAGCTGCAGGGCTAGGGCTTGTTTGGGGAAGGGGAGAGGTGGCCTCAGGGAAAGGAATAGGTTGTAGGGCAAGGGCTGTACTGGGGAAGGAGGGTCTCCCAAGGTGTGTATGGGGGCACATGTTGATCTGTGCAAGTGGCCTCAAGATGATGAGGACTGAGGAGGTACTCTCCAGAGGAGATGAGGCCAGATGGACATGTGAAGCCATTTGTGAGAGAATGGGTGATGAAGTCGCTTGAGCTGGCAGTGAGTGAGATGCCAGTGAATGTGTGATGGGCTTGAATGTGTGCGTTTAGAGTGGTGAGATGGTTGCCTTAACCTGGCGGCATGGATGAGATCATTTATTCTACATCTACATTGGATGGCCAACCTCTTCTGTGCAGCATTGGCCCTGATCACCACTGCCATTGCCAACCAAGCTGGCGTGTTCAGAGCGGGGGTAGATGACGTCACAGCGGGCCTCAACGGTGTCCAAAAGGTGCTCGAGGGGCGCGTCACTAAACCCGGGGGGCTGCAGTCTTCTTGCCTTTCGGGGCCATGTCTTCTTTGCAGCAGTCCTGGACTGAAAGCACTGAGAGGTGGGCACGTTCCTATACATTAAATGTGGCACCCAGCACGATGAGCCTGCCAGCCATCGAAACGGTGTGTTTCCCGGGAATGCATAATCAATGTGGCGGGATTGGGACGATACAGCGTGAGAAGCTGCCATTGAGGCCGGTGGGTAAAACATCGTTTTTCCCGTCCACTACCGCACTTAGCGCAAATCTGGGACTATTCTTTCTGTCCAGTGGCTGAACAATGGGCCACCTCCAAATAAGCAGTATTGCAGGCAATGTCAGGGTATATTCCCTTGGAGGGAAAATGTAGGACAAATAAATCCAGATGACGAGAGAGATAGAGGTGAAGGTGAAAAGGAAGAAGTGCACGTACGACAGATGTCAGGTAGAAAATACAATGGAAAATCAAGCTGAATATAGAAGGACCAGAGGAGAAGTGAAAAAACTAATAAGAAAAGCAAGGAGACTTGCAGCTAACATAAAAGATAATCCCAAGGTCTTCTATAAGCGTATAAATAATAAAAGGGTGGTAAAAGAAAGAGTAAGCCTGATTAGGGATAATAAAGGGGACTTGCACATGGAGGCAGGAGAAATAGTGGAGGTATTAAACGAGTACTTTGCATCTGTCTTTCTAAAGAAAGAAGATGCTACGCAGGCTGAAGTGAGAGACGAGGTAAGTGGTACACTAAAAGAGGAGATGTTAGAAAGGCAATCTTAAAACTGATAAGGTGCCATGACTGGATGAGATGCATCATCCAAGGAAACTGAGGGAAGTGAGAATGGAAACTTCAGAGGCAATAGTGATGATCTTCCAGTGTTCATAAGACACGGGGAGGTGCCAAAGGACAGGAGAATTGCAAATGTTACACCCTTGCTCAAAAAGGGGCGCAAGGATAAAGCTGGCAACTACAGACCAGCCAGTTTGACCTCAGTGATAGGGAAACCTCTGGAAACTATAGTTGGGGACAAAATCAGTAGTTACTTGGTCAAGTGCAGGATAATTAAGGAAAGCCAGCCTGGGTTCATGAAGGGAAAATCATGTTTAACTAACTTGCTGGAGTTTTTTGAAGAGGTAACAGAAGGTTGTTAAGGGCAACGCTGCTGATGTGGTGTATATGGATTTTCAAAAGGCATTTGATACAATGTCACACAACAGACTTGTGACCAAAATTCTAGCTCACGGAATAAAAGGAAAAGTAGGCACTTGGATAAGAAATTGGCTGAGTGAAAGGAAACAGAGAGCAGTGATAAATGGTTGTTTTTCAGATTGGAGGAAGGTTTGTAGTGGAGTTCCCTAAGGGTCAGTGTTGGAACCCTTGCTCTTCCTGATATATATTAATGACCTAGACTGTGGTGTTCAGGACATGATTTCAAAATTTGCAGATGATACAAAGATTGGAAACTTTGTCAACTGTGATGAGGATAGTCTTGAACTTCAAAAGGACAAAGGCATGTTGGTGGGTTGGGCAGACAAGGTGGAGTTCAATGCAGAGAAGTGCGAGGTGATTCATTTTGGTAGGAAGAATATGGAGAGACAGTATAAAAATAAAGAGGAAAACTCTAAAGGAGGTGCAGGAACAGAGGGACCTCAGTGTATATGTGCATAAGTCATTGAAGATGACAGGGCATGTTGAGAGAGCAGTTAATAAAGCATATAGTATCTTAGGCTTTATTAATAGGGACATTGAGTACAAGAGTAAGGAGATAAAAGCAAAATACTGCAGATGCTGGAAATCTGAAACCAAAACAGAAAATTTTGGAAAAACTCAGCAGGTCTGACAGCATCCTTGGAGAGAGAAACAGAATTAACGTTTTGAGTCCGTATGACCCTTCTTCAGACCCTTACAAGAGTAAGGAGGTTATGTTGAACTTGTATAACACCTTATCTGGAGTACTGCATCCAGTTCCAGGCACCATACTTGAGGAAGGATGTGAAGGCATTGGGAAGAGTACAGGGGAGATTCACAAGAATGATTCCAAGGATCAAGAACTGTAGCTATGAGTATAGATTGAAGAGGTTAGGACTGTTTTCCTTGGAGAAAAGAAGGCTGCGAGGAGACTTGATAGAGGTACTCAAGATCCTGAGAGGTATGGACAGGGTAAATAGTGAGAAATTGTTCCCACTCAAGAGACTACTAAGAACTAAAGGGTACTGTTAAAAATAATTGGCAAAAGGAGTAAAAGCGACGTGAGGAAAAATGTTTTCACCCAGAGGGTGGTTGCAGTCTGGAACGAACTTCCTGAGAGGGAGGTGGAGGCAGGTTTGATCGAGGTATTCAAAAGGGAATTGTATTGCAATCTGAAAAGAGAGAATGTGCAAGATTATGGGGATAAGACAGGGAACTGGGACTTCTCTTTCAGAGAGCCAGTGCAGACTCAATTGTCCAAATGGCCTTCTGCACTGTAAAGATTCGGTGAGATTGAAAAATAGCGACCTTAACTCCTTTATTCAAAAAGGGGGTTGGGGGGGGAGACAGAAAACAAGAAACTATGGGGAGTTAGCTTAACATCTGTCATAGGGAAAATGGTAGAAGCTATTATTAAAGATGTTATAGCGGGGCGCTTGGAAAAATTCAGTTAATCAGGCAGGGTCAACATGATTTAATGAAAGGGAAATCATGTTTAACCAATTTATTGGACTTTGAAGAAGTAACATATGCTGCGGATAAAGGGGAACCAGTGGATGTACTGTATTTAGATTTCCAGAAGGCATTTGATAAGGTGCCACATCAAAGGTTATTGCAAAAAATAAAAGCTCATGGTGTAGGGAGTAACATATTGGCATGGATAGAAGATTGGCTAGCTAACAGGACACAGAGGGTAGGCATAAATGGGCCTTTTTCTGGTTGGCAAGAGGTAATGAGTGGTGTGCCAAAGGGATCAGTGCTGGGGCCCCAACTTTTTACAATTTATACAAATGACTTGGATGAAGGGGCTGAAGGTATGGTTGCTAAATTTGCTGATGACACAAAGATAGGTAGGATAGTAATATGTGAAGAGGACACAGGAGGCTACAAAGAGATATAGATGGGTCAGGTGGGTGGGCAAAGACTTGGCAAATGAAATTTAATGTGGGAAAGTGGGAAATTGTCCGTTTTGGCAGGAAAAATAAAAAAGCATGTTATCTAAATGGTGAGAGATTGCAGAGCTCTGAGATGTAGAGGGATCAAGGTGTCCTAGTGCATGAATCGCAGAAAGCTAGTATGCAAGTAAAGCAAGTATTTGGGAAAGCTAATAGAATGTTATCATTTATTGTGAGTGGAATTGATTACAAAAGGAGGGAGGTTATGCTTCAGTATATAGGACATTGGTAAGACCACATCTGGAGTACTGTGTACAGTATTGATCTCCTTATTTAAGGAAGGATGTAAATTCATTGGAAGCAGCTTAGAGAAGGTTTACTAAACTAATACCTGGAATGGGTTGTCTTATGAAGAAAGTTTGGACCAGCTAGTCTTGTATCTGCTTGTGTTTGGAAGAGTAAGAGGCGATTTGATTGAAACCTGAGGGTTCTTGACAAGGTCAATGCGGAGATGGTGTTTCCTCTTGTTGGAGAATCAAATACTAGGGGCCACTGTTTATAAATAAGGGATCGCCTATTTAAGAAAGCGATGCAGAGAACTTTTTTCTTTCGGAGGGTCGTGAGTCTTTGGAACTCTCTCCCTCAAAAGGCAGTGGAAGCTGAGCCCTTGAATAATTTTAAGGCAGAGGTAGATAGATTCTTGGTAAGCAAGGGAGTGAAAATCAGGGGGTAACCAAGAAAGTGGAGTTGAGATTGAAATCAGATCAGCCATGATCTTATTGAATGGTGGAGCAGGCTTGAAGGGCCAGGTGGCCTACTCCTGCTCCTATTTCATATCTTCGTACATTTATCTGCAGAGACTTGTTGGAACATAGAATGCTTCACTACGGGGAGTGGTTGATCCAGAGACTATTGTAAACTTTAAGGAAAAATTGGATGAATATTTGCTGAAGAGCAAGATACAGGGTTATGAAGAGAGAGTGGGGCAATGGGATTACTTTTGGATTGCTCTAGCAGAGAGGCAGCACAGACATGAAGGGCCTGCATCGTGATGTAAACTCCTATCATTGTAATTTCTTGCTTCTGACTCAAACAAGTGAGTCCTTGCAGGATATTCAACTCTGGAGGGCATCAGAACTGAACCTGGTCCTCCATGTGCCTGATGCCCAAACACAGAATGTCCAGCAGTGGTCAGTGGCTAATGATCAAGAACCCAGGCTGATATTTCTCCTCTCCCCTTCAGGAGATAAACAGTAGTGGCTCAAATGCTTCCTATGCTGAGAGCAGCTAATTCAAGACAAGCTGGGGTTGGAACCTGAATCTTTAGATCTGTATGTTTCAGTTAAAATGTGGCAAAGCTTACAAACTTGCATTTAAAGAACACAAGCAGAGCCTAATGAGAGATGAGTGGTCAAGAATAACTTTGTGCAATTTTCAGTAATGGAAAAATACCAGTGTTAGCTTCTCCGCATAGTCTAGCCTAATTACTTCACCAAGTATTGAGCAGTACAACTGAGCTGTACGAACCAAAAGGGGCCCTGGTTCAAACCCCGGTCTGTTTGGAGTGAGCTAATTTTAGGCAGGACAGTTGTTGAAAGGGAGTACACAACCAAGTCCCAGCTCCTGATTGGTGCATGCAGGAAAGTGCTCACGTGTTGCTGTGTCGGGGGATAGATTTGGGCTCAACTGTAATAACCCCTGTTTCAACAGCAACCCCCAGCACCTCCACCACCGGTTCCTGAATCCAGTTTACATGTATGTTCCTGTTCATTTTGCGAAGGATTGCTCACATAGATAATGGCAATCACCAAATCGGCTGTAAATCATCTTGCTTACCAAAACAGCAAGAGCCTGCATTTATATAGCATCTCTAATGTAGTAAAACAATGCAAGGTATTTAATAGGAGCTTTAAACATAATTTGATACCGAGCCACATATGGAGGTATTAGGGACGACCAAGAGCTTGGTTTTAAGAAGTGTCTTTAAAAGGGAGAGAGGTGGAGAGGTTTAGGGAGGGAATTCTAGAATTTAGGACCCAGGCAGCTGAAGGCACAGGTGGAACAAAGAAAATCAGGATCTGCAAAAAACCAAAATTGGAGGAGTACAGAGACCTCAGAGGGTTGTGGGTTGGAGGTTACAGAGATGGCAAAGGGTGAGGACATGGGAGGATTTGAAAATAAGGATAAGAATTTTAAAATCAAAAATTTGTCAAACTGGGAGCCAATGTAGGTTGGCAATTACAGGAGTAATGGGTGACTGTGACTTGGCGCAAGTTAGGATACAGGCAGCAGAGTTTCGAATGAACTTAAGTTTACAGAGGGTGCAAGGTAAAATGCTGTCCAAGAAATCATTTGAATATGGAGTCTGAAAGTAACAAAGACATTAATGAGGGCTAGTAATGCTAGCAGTCAAGTCAGACTACTAGTCCAAAACACTAAAGAGGAATTGTTATCAGACTGCTTTTAAAAATGGAGTCTTGCCATTGTTAAAGACTAAGATATTATTCATCCCTCTACTCCACCCCCTTAGCATTCAACTGTGATTTGTGCGCCTGCCTTTACTGCACAGCCTAGCTGATTATTCTAGCCATTTATCAGTCCCAATGTGATGACGTTCCTCCTGCAATCCAACCTAAATTTATTTTTCCCGAGTTTTAAATTTGACCTTTGCTTCTATCATCCTGCCATATTGTAAAGTGATATTTAGGATTTCCCTTATCTAAGCCATTTAATACTTTATATACTTCAACCGGATCCCTCTTAACCAGCCTCTCTTTTGACAATGGCGACTGAGCTTCTTTTCTTAATCTTTCCTCATAACTCTTTCCTTTACATCTGCAGTCATTCGTGTTGCTCTATATTTTAAGGACATTCTTTTATAAAGTATAGAATAAATCAAACTATAACAATGAACAAGGTTAGGTACAGAAGCAAAGAAAGGCTATTTGGCCTACCTAGCTTACTCTGTTCAGAGTATCGGATGATATTTTAACAAGGGCTTCACCGCCACCACCTCAACTGCCTTGGCTGTTAGCTCCTATGGTCAAATTTTCTGCTCACATTCATTGTTGAAGCCCCCACTGCTCATTTGGGTGAGATAGGGATGATTAAAACTGTACCCAGTATGGAGCCAGGAGAGAAGAAAAGGTTTATGAGGAAAAAATGGCAAGTAAAATATGTTTGGAGTACTGATATCAACAGTGATGGAACTAGAGGATGATGTTATTGATATTGTGTGACATTTACAGTTAGCACATGTGCTGTTTGAGGGGACACAGTTGGGTTGGAGCACTCCAGGGTTAAAGGCATAGGATCAGAAATTCCTGGGCGGTGAATCATGGGCACAGTGCCCCTGACCCCACAAGCCGTCAGTCCATTTCTTTTAAATGTGTCAACTGACCCTGATTCAATTCTGTTCATTGAGAGTTCCAAAAGAAAGGAGAAAGAAAGAAATATTTGCATTTATATAGTGACTTTTGGGACCTTAAGACATCAGTGTTTTACAACCAATTAAGTACTTTTGAATTGTAGTTACTGTTGAAATGTAGGAAACGTGGCAGCCAGTTTGCACACAGCAAGATCCCACAAACAGTGAAGTGGTAATGACCAGATAATCTGTTTGTTGTAATGTTGGTTGAGGGATAAATATAATCCAGGAGACCAGGGAAAACTCCACTACTCTTCTTCAAAATGGCACCAAAGGATTTTTCACGCTCACATGAACAGGCACCTAGGCCTCGGATTAATACTCATTCGAAAGACAACAACACTAATGTTGTAGCACTCCATCTGTACTGTATTGGGAGTGTCAGCCTGGATTATGTGCTCAAGCCTTGAGCAGAGCTTGAATCCACAATCTTCTGAAGCAAGAGTGTGACCCACTGAGCTGCAGCTATACAGAAAGGGAAAGCCCCAGCTTTGTAACCATGGTTTCTGTAGTGTTAACGTTATTAATGTTAATACTGTAATAACAAAAATGTTAGAATAGCATTAAGGCTGTAACAATAAGGTTAATGCACAAGACTTATAACAATGTAAGACTTGGAAGTAATCTAAAGTAACTCTATATCCATGGGATAAAGGCTTAGGGGGAGGTGTAGTAGAAGAGCCTGGTACATAAAGGGTTAATGTGGGACTGAGTACAGTACCGCTCATACACTGATGTAAGAAGATACTTGACCCAGAGCCAGAGTCAGTCTAGAGATGGACAGAGTAGGGTTAAGACCTAGACGGGAGTCAGCTCCTTACCTGTATCCCCTAGTGTAAATATATACATAGTTATGAGTTGTTAATAAAGACTTGCTGTTGCATACTCTAAATTATGAAATGTACATCATGGTGTCCAAAGCAGAATTCTTCAGTATCTGCTGAATGAGCTGATTTCAGTTGAAACAACAGTTGATGTTACTATAGTTGACCTCAGTGTCCTGACTGAGTGGAAGGAAATTTTTTTTTAAATCAGCTGGGATTCCTGCTCCTAATCACTGTCCAGTGTCTCCTGACGAAAAGTACATGTCTCTAGAATTTGGACAGGACAAGATTGGCTATGTGTAGCACTTAATTAAATCGTTTCCCAGAACACCCACATATGACCCAGACTCTGTCAGGAAGAATGGCTGCTTGGGCAAGCTGTCACAGGGCAGTTGTTAACCTGCGGAATTGTAGCCCAGCATAACTCATTGTCTTCCTGAGAAGGGATGGGAAAAAAACATACGAGCATAGCCGACTGAATGTTAATGCCCAGAGATCTGGAGTATTGTATTCAATTCTGGCCACCACAGTTTAGGAAGGATTTCAAGGCTTTCGGGAGGGTGCAGAAGAGATTCAATAGCATCAGGTCTGAGGGATTTCAGTCACGTAGAGAGATTGCAGAAACTGGGGTTGTTCTCCTTTTAGAGCAGAGAAGATTAAGAAGTGAGTTGATAGAGGTGTTCAAAATCATGTACGGATTTGATCAAGTAAATAAGAAGAAACTGTTTCCAAAGGCAGAAGAATCAGAAGCCAGAGAACACAGATTTAAGTGATTGGCAAAAGAACCAGAGGCAACATGAGGAAACATTTTTTTCAAATAGTTGTTTGGTAGTACAGAAAATGTTTCTTTCTGAAAAAAGAGACACGTCTAAGCTTTTTGTCTTGCACTCATCAGGACACTTCGCAAAAATACCAATATAAAGGGAAGACAACAGTTTATATTGTATGTGAAGAGATTGCTGATTGGTTGACAAGTGGCACTGCCGTGGAGAATGCACCACTGATAATGACTGACAGTTAACTGCCAAGCATTGTTTGAAATTTATAGGCAGCTTGACCCTGATTGGTCAAGGCATTTCCCTGAGGAATGAGTCAGCGAATAGCTGTCACCTATTTTATTTAGCTGAAACAGGCACAATGTATGTAAATGTTCTTTCTGTCTGCAAAGAACAGAGCCCTGTGTATTAATATATGTAGCTTCCAGCACACACACGGGCCACACTGCGAGCCTGACTGTCAACCTTAGATTGGTTGTCAGCGTAATTCTTAGCACATGGGACACCTATCACACAAATGAGTAATGTGGCATATGAATTTCAGTGCCAGTGTGATGCCAGGTATGTAGGTCGTAGATCCCAAAGACTGGCGGGTTATATCAAAGAGCATGTCCCAGCTGCTGTTCACAATGGGGAGGGTACAGACCATACCCAACTAGCCCGTGCTTGCAAAACTCAAAACACAGTGTCCAACATTAGATGTGATTCCATGATTGGACAACATTTGCTGAATAATCCTCAGTGTGCTAAGAATTACGCCGACAGCCAATCTAAGATTGTCAGTCAGGCTCGTAATGTGGTGCATTTGTGTCTACTGGAAGCTACATATATTAATACACAGGGCTCTGTTCTTTGCAGACAGAAAGAACATGTACATACATTGCGCCTGTTTCAGCTAAACAAAATAGGTGACACCCATTCGCTGACTCATTCTCAGGGCAATGCCTTGACCAATCAGGGTCAAGCTGCCTGATTTAAATTTCAAACAATGCTTGGCAGTTAACTGTCAGTCACCATCAGTGATGCATTCTCCATGGTAATGCCACTTGCCAACCAATCAGCACTCTCTTCACATATGGTATAAATTGTTGTCTTCCCCTTACATTGGTATTTTTGCAAAGTGTCCTGATGAGTGCAAAATGAAATGCTTAGACATGTCTCTTTTTTCAGCAAGAAACATTTTCTATGCAGCGAGTTGTGGTGAAAGGGTGGTGGAAGCAGATTCAGTAATAACTTTCAATAGGAATTGAGTAAATACTTGAAAGGAAAATAAAATATAGGGTAATGGGGAAAGAGCAGTAGAGAGGGACTAATTGGACAGCTCTTTCAAAGAGCCGGCACAGCTATGATGGGCCGAATGGCCGTCTTCTATGCTGTTTCATTCTGTGATTCAATCTGTTCAGAGCACATGCTGCAAGGGTTAAGCATATTATTGTTCTCCTGCTCCAGCCTGTATATATAATTTTAATTTCTAACTATTTCACTGATGTGCATGTAATTTAGCAAATCACAGTCACAATGCCACCCTCTTATTGGGAAGAAGAATGTGAAATTCAATTTTATTATTCCTGAAACATGAAAACCTACAGGGATTAAAAAATAATATTGAGGGAGAGGAGATAGTGGGTGGTCTGAGTGGAGAGGATTGAATGAAGCCCTTGTGCTGGCTTGATCACATTACCGATTTCTAATCGCTCAGGCATTCTCAGCTACCCAGCACCAAGAACAGCACAGCCCTGCTCAGCACAAGAGAAATGTGATTAAAGATTCTAGTCTTTTACAAAGAAAGTGGATGGAAAGTGGTACAATTCTTGGTACTGTTGAATTGTGATAAGATCATCGGTGTAATGCAACAAGCAGAAATTTAACATTGAATTCTCATTGCGGTTGCACTGCGATGTACCAACCACTGCCTCATCCTCTGATAAGATCAACTTCCATTTCACTGACGTTCAGTGTGACCTTAAACAGGACTTGATTGTATCTGTAAAGAATGTGGGTTTTTTTTCTTCATCGGCCTTGGGACTGCCAGAGAAAAAAAACAACAGGATGTGATTTTTAATATAGATAACTTGTACAAAAATTCTCTGTTGTTGGCCTACACTGGCTGTATCATTAACCTTACGAGTACCACATTGCTTTGGGCATGCTTTGTGTGTTTGAAGTTGGAACAAGCTACGAGAGCCAAGTGCACTACACTAGATCTACCGCAGAGCACAGCTTTCATCCCCTTTACCCCCACTCTCCCAAACAACATCAACTTGCTCCTTTAATATTTGAAGTTGCTTCGCATGATTGATTATCAAACAAAATTTGACACATGCTACATAAGGAGATATTAGGGCAGGTGACCAAAAGTTTGGTCAAAGAGGTAGAGTTTAAGGAGGTCTTAAAGAAGAGAGAAGTGGAGAGGTTTCTGGAGGGAATTACAGAGCTTAGAGCCCAGGCAGCTGAAGGTAAGGCACAGCTGCCAATGACAGAAAGATCAAAACTAGAGATGTACAGAAGGTCAGAATTGGAGGACTGTTCATTAAAAGTGCGATAAAAATACAAGTTATTGTTTCCGTAATGTGTGGCATCTCGTGAATTAAAATCATGTAAAAGCACTTATTTTTTAAAAACAAAAATGCTTTAATAACATAACCACAGTCTTTGGAGGATTAAAATATGTAAAATAATTGGAGACATTTGTATGCCTTGATGTGAAGATGCTAATTCTGTAATCTCATAAAACATTTAAAGAGACTGAACTTATGTTATGAAACCTGTGCTGGTTTTTAAATCAAAAACTGTCAAATTTCGCAATCAATCACACTTAGTTCAGTTTTCAATGTTCAGTTTATTTGTTGAAATCAGGAACTGGAATTCTGTAGTGTTATTACTATGTTGTAAAATATTTATTTCAATATTTTAAAAGCACTGTTTGCAGTTTTTGGCACAACACTATTGGAAGGAGATTGAGGCTTTATAGGGTACAGCAAAGATTCACAGGGTGAGGATGTATAAGTGCAAAGAAAGACTTGAGAAATTGGGCTTTCTTCATTAGAACAAGTCAAATTAGCATATGATAGTGGTGTTTAAAATCATGAAGAAATGGGACAGGGTAGATGGTTCAAACTGTGTCCAGTGGACAAGGGGTCTAAAATGAGGGGTCACTGATATGTAAGAGATTTAGAACAGAGGACAAGAGAAACCTCCTTACACAGAGAATTGAGAGTCTGTGGAATTCACATCCACACTGAGTGGTTGAGGCAAATTATGTCAAAATGCAAGATTAGATTGGATGAAGGAGAAGAGGATGAAAGGATTTGGGGACAGGATGGATAGGTGTTATTTGCACTGTTTGTAAGCGTAGCAGGTAAACACCAACACAGACTGGTTGAGCTGAATGGCCTGCGTCCATGTTGTAACTTCTTTGTGTTTTCATGTACTTTCACCAACAGAATGGGACTTTAGGAATTTTGATCCTCTTGATTTACTTATTTCCTCTTGTTTTCTTTTTAACTTTGATGGCTTCAAGCCCTATAGCCATTTTACATTCCGCTAGGTTTCTTAATTTAAGATTTGATTAAATTCTGTTATTTCCTAGTAATTAACTGTGGCTTATCACTTGATTAACTTGCAGTGATTATGCTGTGATTATTAATTGCACTGAATTCAGGGTGGGGTTGGGGGCTGGGGGGAGGGGGGGAGAATTGCTGTTAGCCAGGGTGACAAACGATGATAACACTGAAAAGTGGAACATAGAATAGGAGGAGGAGGCTATTCAGCCCTTTAAGCCTCATCTGTCATTCAACTAGATCTAAACACCTTGGTTCCTTAACCCTTAAAATCCCTACCCAACAAAAATCTGTCAATATCATTTTTGAAAGTTTTGTTTAACATGTCATTTGAAAGATGACACTTCCAACAATACAGCACTCCTTCGGTATTGTGCTGGGAAAAGCAGCCTAAATTTTGTGCTCAAGTCTTTGACTCAGAGGCTACCCATAGGTTTTCAAAATATTTTGCAAATGTACTGAAATGTTAAGTTAATTGCATCATTTATCCTTACACTGCACTGATCCTGATATGTAGTACTTAAATGATTTTGAAGCAAGCCTGGCACTCCTGTGAGTCACTAGATGCAAACTGAATGCCTAAACCATTGAAATATGTTAACATAATCAAAGCGTTACAGATCACAGTCTTCCAGAGAAATACCTGGGTCTTTGTCCTGAGGTGTGAGAATCAGCCAGGCTGTACCATAAATTTTATTAGCATGCAATCACTGACTTTACCTCTGTTGTGTGTAATGTGACCAGCAATAGAAAATACAATTGAAAATCTAACAAAGATTAAAATGCTTCATCTTTGTTGTTGCTGGACTGCACCCTTTTTTTCCCAGGGTTTTTCCTCCTCCATCTCCATAACCTTTTTCCTGCAGTCAGGCATTTCTAGAGAGTTTATAACTGAAATGTTATATTTTCTTTGTTCTTTAATGTTGTTTTTCAAAAACCATGGGCAGAATTTTGCTGCCGGTGAGCAGGGGTCAGGGCCCACTCGCCAATGCGTAAAATGACGCGGGATGTTGTCGGGCGGAACCCCCGACGTCATCCTGCCTCATTTAAATTTTCAGGAAGGAGAGGGGACAGCAAAATCAGCTGCGGGCCCACCGATCTGTCAATGGCCAATTGAGGCCATTGACAGGATCGATTAAACAATTAAAGGACCCGCCCATCCAACCTTAAGGTTGGTGGGCAGGCCAGGAGCCCCGGCGGCAAATAGATAAAACATGAAGCCTCATCCACCAGCGGGATGAGGTTTCATGCAGGGTTTCAAACATTTTAATAAAGTTATTATGTAAATTATGAACATGTCCCATCTCATGTGACATTGTTGGGGAATTTTTTTTAAATATTTTTAAACATGTCAGTGATCTCCCAGAGGCAGCACTTAGCCTCAGGGAGATGTGCACACTTTCGTGCGCATGTGCAAAAGAGCGCACTCTCGCTTTTGGGGAATCCCCCCCCTCCGCCTGCACAGGAAGCGCATAGCGCTTCCCGCCGGACGTGACGCTGGGCGGGCCTTAATTGGCCCACGAAAAATGGCAGCGGGGCCCGCTTCTCCATTGGGGATCGGCTCCCCGCCCGCCGGAGATTGGGTCGGGCCCGCCTGCCCGACAGGCAGAAAATTCTGCCCCATGTAAGAAATGTTAACTGTGGTGCATTTATTTATATTGTAGCCAGATCCTCATCCCTTCGTAGTTTTTGTAACTCACTGCAATTACTGTTTCCATGCAAATAGGACATTCATTAGCAGCACTGCAGACTCTCTGGCAGCTAACATTAACTTTTAATATTCATGGCCAGCTTTTGAAATGGCTCATACTCTCTGCAGATGTATTTCTATTTGCATCCCTTCTGCTTATTGCATTTTATCTACTCTGTCCTGATGCAAAGAGGCTGTTTCTCATGACTAGAGAGTTTAGAACTAGGGGGCACAGCCTTAGGATTAGGGTTCATGAGATGAGGACTGAGATGAGGAGAAGTTTCTTCGTGCAGGGGATTGTGAATCTTTGGAATTCTCTAATCCACAGGGCTGTTATTGAGTATATTCAAGACTGAGATTGATAGATTTTTGAAAACTGAGGAAATCATGGATATGGAGAAAGGCCGGAAAAATTGAATTAAAGTATAAGATCAGCAATGATCTTATTGAATGGCGGAGCAGGCTTGAGGGGCTGAATGGTCTTTTGCTGCTCCTATTTCTTGTGCTTATGAAACTGCTGACTAGTTGGGTTGAATTTTTGATTGTGGGTCTCAATCTCACCATTGGAAGAAAAGTGGGTCTGGTACTCACACATGCTGGTTTTGGGACCCAGAGAGTGATTTTTGAGTAGATGGCCAATGAATTGGCCACCTCCATAAGCCCTATGGAGGGTGGGCTCCCAAGGCTGGAGGGCCAATTGGAGGCCTTCCAGCACTAACACTTTGACAGCCCCACTGTTAGGAATGGGAGCTGCCGATGTAGGTAGGAGAAAGACGGAGACATCATCTGAAAACTTTTTTAAAACTTTAAAAATAAAAAGGGGTCACAGCTGCCATACTGTCATTCATTCAACCTATTCTTAAATGTTGAAGTAAAGACGATGCAATCACTAACTCTAGTGTGTTGCACAGGTTTTCAACCCTGTTTTAGTTTCTCCTGTTTTGTCCTAACTCTTTTGTACTTATTTTGTAGTATTTTTTCCTTATTCCAGATCTCTCAATCCTAAGTCTTCCTGCTCCCTCCACAGATGTCTGTGGCCATCTCACAATTGTGGTCCTGGTGAGAGGGATTAAAATGGTAGATGGTTCTCTGGTCTGCTGCTGGGACACCGTCCCGACCTTAGTGAAGACCCAACTGCCAACTGGAAAATTCCCCTCACCCCACTCCAACCTGGCTGTTCAAAAATGGCCCTGATCTGGATCCATGCTTGCAATTCGGCAGGTAGCGGGAAGTTTGGGGCCCCATCCGCCTCTGGTCCTGCTTCCACAGCTATTTAAAAGTTTGGCCTGTGCTGTGTTACTGTCACAGGTGGCAGCTGGCATCCAGTACCACACTGGTCAACCACAGCTTGTATTTATATAGCACCTTTAACTTAGTAAAACATCTCAGAGTGTTTCACAGGAATGTTATCAGACAAATCTGATACTGGACCACATTAAGAAGATATTGGGTCAGGTAACCAAGAGCTTGATCAAAGAGATAGGTTTTAAGGAGGTGAGAGAGAGCAGCAGACAGTCCCTGAGGTTTAGGGAAGGAATTCCAGAAATTAGAGCCTAGACGGCTAAAGGCACGGCCATCTGTGGTTGGGCAACGGAATCAAGGATGAGCAAGAGGCCAGGGTTGGAGGAATGCAGACATCTTTGAGGTTTGAAGAGCAGGAGAGGTTACAGAGTTAGAAGAGGCGAGTCCATGAAGGGATTTAAATACAAGAATGAGATTGGCCATTCACCCATAGGCACTGACTTTGGAGGAACAACTACCCTCTGTGGTGTCAATATCAGGTTGTAATGCATCCCAAAACCTGATTTAAAAAAAAGAAAGAACTTGCATTTATATACCTTTTCCCAACCTCAGGACATCTCAATGTGCTTTAGAGCCAATGAAGTACTTTTGAGATGCAGCACTGTTGCAATGTAGAAAACATGGCAGCAAATTTGCATGCTTGGTGTCTTTTGTTCTTTGTCTCAGTTGGAGAAGATTTTTTTCTCTATCTTATTAGCTGGCAGATATGACTGCCTTGTCCATTTTCAAAGAATTATTTCAGAACAGAGACCTCCTTGAAGGTTGCTCTCTATCATTAGGTATGCACTCCCAATTTTTTGATTTTCAGTATCTAATTCAGTGGCAGTGGAAAATCTGACATTGGAATCCAAGCCCATTTTTAATCTTAACTCGAAGACTTGTTCTATTTCTTTTAATTTTTGTTTGTGAGAAAGCCTGAATATGCTGTAAAAATTTGGGGATTATTTTTTGCTCTAAGTAAAAGGTTGCCTTCATTGAAAAGAAACAAAAGGTTTGATTGGCATGGCACCTATATAGACAAATGTAAATCGGAATTGGGTTGACTTGTGTGGCACATTTAAATTCAGTCAGTCGGTCCTCGGTGTGTACTCAAAGAAGAAATGGACCCAGTGAATATTTCTCAAAAAATCCCTAAATAAATGTTTATCTTCCGTTAAGAACTTAAGAAATAGAGCACAAGTAAATCATATGGCCAGCCTCTGGAGCCTGCTCTGCCATTCAGTAAATCCATGGCTATCTTCTACCTCAACTCTACTTTCCCACCCTATTGCCACATCCCTGAATTTCCTTCATCTCCAAAGATCTATTGATCTCAATCTTGACTGAGCTCCACAGCTCCCTGGGGTAGAGAATTCCAAAGATTTACAATGCTCTGAATGAAGAAATTTCTCTTCAACTCAGTCCTAAGTGACCAACCCCTTTTCCTGAGCCCTGGTTCTTGACTCATCAGACAGGGGAAGCAGCCTCTCAGCATTTATACATTTCAATTAGATAACCTGTAATTTCTCTTAAACTCCAGAGAACACACTCAATCTCTCATCCTGGGACAACCTTCTCATCCCATGATTCTCACCTCTCTTCTGGAATCTTTGTGGTTCCTAGTGTGATAATGTTCCTATCTCTAACCTCCTCCAGCCTAGAGGAGAAACACAACCGTGATTGGTGTCCTGTGACATCCACCTCCACACTGCAATAACTTATATAGCACCTTCAAGGTAATAAAACATCCCAAGGCACTTCACAGGACCATAATAAAACAGAATGTGACACTGAGCCACGTAAGGAGATATTAAGTTAGATGACCAAAATCTTGGTCAAAGAGGTAAATTTTAAAGAATGTCTTAAAGGAGGAAAGCGAGGTGGAGAGGTATAGGGATGGAGTTCCAGAGCTTCGGGCCGTGGCAACTTAAGGTACAGCCTCCAGTGGTGGAACAATTAAAATCAGGGATGCTCAAGAGGCCAGAATTAGAGGAACACCGAGATCTCAGATGGTACACAGCTAAAAATGTGTGTGCATATCAGGTGGTTGAAGAACCTGGTCTGGCTGTGACGCACCCTATAGTTAAATGCCTGTTGTCACTCACTGCCTAAGTCCGCACATGAAAATTGACAACTTGAAGGGCAGTAGGCAGCTATTGAACTGTATCTGACAGGAGTTAGTACCTTCAGGAGAAGGGGAAAATTGTTTTCCTTATTGCATTTCTATAACACCTTTCATAAGCTCAGGATCGCTCAAAGCACTTTACAGCCAATGGATACTTTTGAATTGTAGTCACGGCTGCCAATTTGCACACAGCAAGCTCCCACAAACATCTAAAATTAGTGGTCAGATAATCTGCTTTAGCAAAATGGGCTGAGGAATAAATATTAGCCCAGGACATTCTTCTTCAAAATGATGACACGAAATATTTTACATCCATTTAAGAGTTTAACATCTCATTCAAAAGAGTGCACCTCTGATAGTGTAGCACTCCTTCAGAACTGTACTGAGAACGCCAGCCTGGATTGCATGCTCAAATCTCTGTAGTGGGACTTGAACCCACAACCTCCTGACTTGGAGTGTGACCACTAAGCTAGGAGAGAGTGGTTAGGGGCAAATGATTTACATGCGGGGTCCAAGGTGAGTGAGGTGGATACGTGAACTCCTGGAGTTAAACAATTATGTGATGATCCCTCAAACTTGCTCATTGACATTCTCTGGAGAGAAGGACTTCTCCACATGGCTTTGTGCCACCCTGACTCAGTTTTTAACTTGTTAAACCTGTCTTCAGCCCATCCTCCAAATTCCTTGGTTGCTATTGGTTTCCTTTGTAATCACAAATGTACAGGACTCAGTTTCTTCCAGAATTAGCATCCATGTTATTGTGACCGGGAAAGAAGTGGCCGTGATCAGCAAATAACAAAATTTGTTCTTGAAAAGCGATGGAGCTGCTTGGAATATGAATAAAATTTGTGACCACATACGTAACATCACCCATCTCGGCCTCTGCCTCAGCTCATCTACTGCTGAAACCCTCATCCATGACTGTCACCTCCAGACTTGACCATTCCAGTGCTCTTTTGGCTGGACTCCCACCTTGCACCCTCTTTAAACATGAGCTCATCCACAACTCTGCTGCCCATTTCCAAATTAACACCAAGTTCTGTTTACTTTGCAGTCACTGAACTGGAAGGACAGACAGATTTACTGTCTCATCCTAAAGACTGCACCTCTGATTGTCCAGTGCTTTCTCAGTATTAGCAATCGGATTATCAGCCTGGATTTTGGGCTCAGGTCTCTGGGGTGGGACTTGAACCTATGGCCATTTGACTTAAGAGGCAATAGTGCTACCCACTGAGCCATGCCTGACAAGTGAACAGTTGAATGTTTATTCACCAACTGACCCATTGCAGAAGAGATCTTCACTTTTTCTCTCCTGTCCCGGTCTTGCCAAAATTCTTACCGGATCATACCTTTGCTATTTCAATGCCAATCTCATGAATCCAACAAAGATGTAAGTGATCATTGCCATTTGGCTAGTGTTACTGTTGCACATGGTAGTTATACCTATCTGCCCAATCTGATTGGTAGGGCTTACTGTGTGAGAAGTACCTTGCACAGTAGGCCATCCGCCCATTCATACCCTATAAAAATATTATGCTTCAAAATGGCTCAGTTGGTAACTGAAATGATAGTGTTAATGAGCCATACAGAGCCAGCAAAATTCTAAGTTTCATCCCTCGTATGGGTGAGTTAACTGGGTTGACAGTGACAATACTATTGACTTCTGAAAGGAGAGGGGAAATTAGCTGGGGAATTCTGCTACAGATCACTAGCTGGCAACCCCCTGGTGACAGGTATGTGGGCGGCAGGGTCAGATTTGGTTGTGCAGCACCATGTGATAGAATAGCTTGCTGATGTTCACCACCCACACTCACTGATCATGAAGAATGGCCACTTGTGGGAGATGTCAGCACCCATGAAAACCTGTCCCAGCAAAGTTAACATGTTCACAAAGGCAGGTTAAAAAATCGAAGAGAAAGAAATTGATGCTGAGGCATATCTCTGACCCCTAACTCAGTGAGTATGTGAAACTGGAAATAAGCCTTGTGCAAGGTGTTGTGGACTAAATGCAACCTTGCACTATAACAATTGTAGAGTGCGGTAAGTCCGTGGACGGATCTGTGGACAAGAACAAGGGCCAGGATTTTATTGGGCCGATGGGGGTCTCACCAACTGGTCAGGGAATCGGTGGGAAACCCATCAGTTCTGTGGGGGAGGCCTAACAGAATCAATTGCCCTTCAGGCACTTAACTGGCCACAGTCAGACCTTCTCCACGATTGAGGTCCCCAGTGGCAGAAGTTTCCCCCTCCCCACTGAGAGCTGCTGACAATCGGATCATGCTGTCAGTGCCAGTGGGAACAGTGGTAGCTGGTGGAACTACACTCACGTGAGGCCCAAGATGGCGGAGGGGCCACAGGTGAATGAAGGCAGTATGGGGGTCGTGAGGTGGGACTTCTGGGGCAGGGGGGGATCAAGAGGCATGGCTGAGAGGGGTGCGTGGCTTTCAGCAGCTACATCTCTGCCTGATGCTGGGTTCCTCAATCGGGCACAGAGTGCCTGATAATGAGGGACCACCACCATCCCATCCCGCCCCCCACCCTTGGGGAGGCCACTGGTAATCCCGACAGGTTTTTCCGAGTAGCCTTCCAAGGGTGAAGGAGACCCGTGAGGCCTCCATTTAATCCCTGAACGAGCCTAATTAACATCCCACCAGCAGCAGCCGAGAATTTTGTGTCAGTCCCATCCTCCAACTTAATCAGGAAAGGTTTTCCCAGCTATAAAAACAAAAAACTGCGGATGCTGGAAATCCAAAACAAAAACAGAAATACCTGGAAAAACTCAGCAGGTCTGGCAGCATCGGCAGAGAAGAACAAAGTTGGTTCTGTTGAAGGGTCATGAGGACTCGAAACATCAACTTTGTTCTTCTCCGCCGATGCTGCCAGACCTGCTGAGTTTTTCCAGGTATTTCTGTTTTTGTTTTAGGTTTTCCCAGCTGCTGGGAGACTGACACGGGGCCTCTCCCACAATTAAGTGGGCCCAGCCACCATGGTTCCAGCCGCAATGGGCTCCATAAGATCCAGTCCAGGGTGTTAGGGAGATCAGAACTAGGGGGCCATATATCTCAGATAGTCACTAATAAATACAATAGGGAATTCAAGAGAAGCTTCTTTTCTCAGAGAGTGATGAGTTTGTGGAACTTGGTACAACATGGAGTTGTAGTACTTGAGGAAAATTGCATCGATGTATTTAAGGGAAAGCTAGATAAACACACGAGGAAAAGAGGAATATACAGTGTGAGAGGAACAGCATTGAGAGGAGGCTCGTTCAGGCTGAATGGTCTATTTCTGCGCAGTAAATACTATGTACCAAACACACTGCTGAATTACATGGCTGCAGAAAGGAATGGGAGGTTGGATTTTGCCATTCCATCACAATTAAGTGAATTTACCTAAACCAACCCCGCCTGCCCCTGTTCCCAACTTCTTGATCAACAAATTTCTAATTTGATATTTAGAGGTGAACATGAAAACATGAGATCCTATCGCGTGGTAACTCAGATTAAACATGACCTGAAAGCTGTGCTGTGAACCAGATTTTGCCACCTTGGTCATTTGTTATTGATCCATGTGCAAGGAAAGGGCAATATGAAGGTGTGTGAATGGAATAGTGACAGCTTTGAGAGACATTGGGGATAAGGTTGGGGGGTGATCAGCAAAATTAAATATCGTACCAGTCCACTGGTCGCTTGTCCCTCTGAATTCGCTCTTATCCTTCGGCGCGCGCTTATAGGCCAGGTTGTTGCGGTTTTTCCACCGGCACAGCCACCCGTTGGTGGGTTTGAACTCGATCCCCATTTCCTCGGCAAGGGCCTTGGCTTTGGCCATCAGCACCGGCCCCGAAATTGGGCCTTTCTCCTTGCTGGCTGTCCAGAACCAGCTGAGCAGGGCGTCGTCGATGGTCTGGTTCTTCCCCTCACGCTTTCGCTTGCGCTCCAGGTTCCCACCACGCAACCATTCCTCCAGAATCTCCTCTTTCTTCTTGACGATTTTGGAGATGGCAGAGGCGGTCAGCCCGTACTCTCGGGCGATCTCCTTCTGTTTGAAGGAGGGGTCGTTCAGCTTCAAGATGATCTGGACTTTCTGAGCCAGCGTGATAGCGGTCCTTTTGATTTTGATCGGGTTCTCCATACCAGCACTGCAACAGCACAGAAACAGCAGACTACAATAGTGTGTTTATACAAAGAGAGTCTCCAAACTCCTAACCATAATCCACATTTTTTTTAAATGCCAGACAGGCAGTGCAGTTGTATACTGGATTTTTTTTGTTGTGTGATGAAGGAGTTAGGCAGCATTTACAGCACAGGCATTATGGAAGCTAACAGGCTCCAATGTGGCTGCTTGCAGAATGTAGAGAAGGAATGAGCTTCTCAGCCTCTGCTGCACAGACCAGGAACAAAGAGGTCTGTGAAACGTGAAGTTGATGCTGAGCAGGCTTTAGGGATGTGCTTTGTGATGTAAAATAAGTGATCTCATCTGAAATTCGACACCACAACCCAGCCCTGATAAGATCATCTGCAATTTGCTGACGCGTACTTATGATCCTAGGCAGACGTTGATCTTATCAGACACCAGCAGTACAGAAGGAAACAGTTTGTGGTTTATTCTCAAAAAAATTTAAAAGAGAGGGGAAAAACACACACTTAAGTTGATCCTATGCAGCAGCTTATCTCCAACAGGCTCTCAGTGTATTAGCAGTCAGAGAACGGGGCATATTTTAAATAGGCCTTAACCATCTCAGTACTGAATGATATCCAGCATTAAATATTAATCAAAAACAAAGAATAAAGAAGGCAAATTTGTTAATGACCAAACTGAATATTGAAAAAATAAATGAATTATAATGAGGAATAGCTTTGCAAAATGTGAAACAGACATCAAGTAACAACAAAGAGGGAGAGAGAGGGGGCGGCACATACAGAAAACAGAGAAACACGCACACACAAATACATATACAGTATAGTAAACAGAGAGACATGCGCACAGGAAAGAGACATAGAAAGCAGAAACATAAATATAGAGGGACACAGAAAATGGAGACATGCAGAAGTACAGAAAGAGAATTACGTAGACTCAGAAACAGGTATAGGGAAACCAGAGATGTGCAGAGAAACACCTATAAAACACAGACCTATACATACGAGAGGGTGACAAAATCACTTGGAGAAACTGAGAGAAACAGCAACAGACACCAAGGAAGATCAAGAGACTTGCACTGAGATGGAAATTTGTATGTCGTTGAGCTCCTGCGTGAAGTGAGAAAAAAAGCCCCCAAAAAGTTTTAATCACTGGTGGTTAATATAAATAAACTGGACTACCTCAAAACAGTTAATCCTGTACAGGATGTGGTTTTAGCCCTTCAAACACTAGGTTTCCTCTGCAGCTGCAAATGGGAAAACAGGTTTTACAGCGCACCTTAAATTATCAATTTAAAGTGTAACAAAAGAGGCTGAGGTTGGGGGAAGTAGCAATATTTAATATTTAACTAGCAATATTTATTCAACAGAATAATAACTAAAGAATCGTGTATAAGGGGTTTGTTGAATGTATATACACAGCAACAAGCCATTCGGCCCAACTGCTCGATGTCAGGTTTGCTGAAATCCTCAACACTGCAGTCAGTAGCCTTGCTTAGGGTAGATAAGAAATTGGAACAGGAGTAGGCCATAAGGCCCCTTGAGCCTGCTCCATCACTCAACAAAATCAAAGCCGATGTGATTTTGGCCTCACTGTTATTTTCCTGCCTGTTCCCCATAACTCTTGATGCTAATACAAATGGTGTGAAACTTCAGCAAGACGTGGGCTCAGCGCTCACTCCTTTACTGGTCAGTTTGTCTTATTACGAGGTCTTATTACAAACATGTGATCAGAATCTCCTGTGTGTTTATATATTTTTAAAAAGCTGAAATTCTCCTCTTGAGTACACACTCAGATTTAAGCATTTTCCAGTGCAGTGTCAAAAGATGAACACCCTTTTCAAAAAACAGATGTTCACTTTGCCCAATTTTCTCTCTCTTTCATAGAATTACATCAAATGTGCAGCACAGAAACAGATAATTTTACCCCAACTGGTCTATACCACTGTTTATGCTCTACATGAGCCTCCTCCTACGCTACTTACATAAGAACATAAGAACTAGGAGCAGGAGTAGGAAATTCAGCCCCTCGAGCCTGGCCTGCCATTCATTACGATCATGGCTGATCTCATTTCGGCCTCAATTCCAATTTCCCACCCTCTCCCCATAACCTTTCAACCCATTACTAATTAAAAATCTGTCTATCTCCTCCTTAAATTTATTCAGCGTCCCGGCATCCACTGCACTCTGAGGTAGTGAATTCCACAGATTCACGACCCTTTGAGAAAAGTAATTCCTCCTCGTCTCTGATTTAAGTCTACCACCCCTTAACCTAAAACTATGGCCTCTCGTTCTAGAATGCCCCAGAAAGGGAAACATCCGCTCCACGTCTACTTTGTCCAACCCCTTTAGCATTTTATATACCTCAGTTAGATCTCCTCTCATCCTTCTAAACTCTAGCGAGTATAGGCCTAAACTGCTCAATCTCTCCTCATAAGACAAGCCCCGCATCTCTGGAATCAATTTAGTGAACCTCCTATGAACCACCTCCAGTGCAACTACATCCTTCCTCAAGTAAGGGGACCAAAACTTGCACAGTATTCCAGGTGCAGTCTCACCAATGCCTTGTACAGTTGCAACAACACTTCCCTATTTTTATACCCAATTCCTTTAGCAATAAATGCCAAAATTCCATTTGCCTTCCTTATTATCTGCTGTACCTGCATACTAGCTTTCAGCGATTCATGCACGAGGACACCCAGATCCCTGTGCACTGAAGCATTCTGAAGTTTCTCTCCATTTAAATAATAAGTCGCCTTTTTATTCTTCTGACCAAAATGGATAACCTCACACTTATCCACGTTAAATTCCATCTGCCGAATTTTGGCCCATTCACCTAACCTGTCCATATCCATTTGTAAATTTCTTATTTCTTCATTGCAACTTACTTTCCCACCTATTTTGGTGTCATCTGCAAATTTAGCTATAGTACCTTCTATCCCTGAATCCAATTCATTAATATAGATTGTAAATAGTTGGGGCCCAAGGACCGAACCCTGTGGCACCCCACTAGTTACAGCTTGCCATCCAGAAAAAGACCCATTTATCCCGACTCTCTGCTTTCTGTTTGTTAGCCAATCCTCTATCCAAGCTCATATATTACCCCTAACTCCGTGTGATCTTATCTTGTGTATTAATCTCTTGAGCCTTATCAAAGGCCTCCTGGAAGTCCAGATATACTACATCTACAGGATCCCTATTATCCACTTTGCTTGTCACATCTTCAAAGAACTCTAGCAAATTAGTGAAACACGATTTACTCTTCATAAAACCATGCTGACTCTGATGGATTGCATTTTGACTTTCCAAATGCCCCATTACTACTTCCTTAATAATGGATTCCAACAATTTCCCAACGACAGACATTAAACTAACCGGTCTATAGTTTCCTACTTTCTGCCTCCCCCCTTTTTGAATAAGGGCATTATATAAGCATTTTTTCACCTCACCCTATCAGCATATCCTTCTATGCCTTTCTCACTTGTGCGTTTATCCACCTTCCCCTTAAATGTATCCATGCTGTTCACCTCAACCACTCCCTCTGGTTGCAAGTTCAGCGTTATAACCATGTTCTGCATAAAGACATTACACCTTATTCCTGAATTCCTCATTGGATTTATCACCGATGATGGCCTCTAATTTTGGACTCCTCCACAAGTGGAAACATCTTCTGTGTCCTCTTGAAGGAACTGTGCCCTACCTATCCATTCCACAGATGACAGAAACTCTTCAGTACTTCATCCAAGTAGCAGCTCTTCATGTGCGAGTCCAGACTATGAGCCAGAGACATCAAAGTTAAGCACAATCCTGTCCGCCTGACACACCCACATTTTCTATCAGGACCATACTGAATAAAATGGTTTTAGATAAAGTAAGCTAGAATGTTGCTTCAAAGTAAGCAAGGGAAACAGGACAAAGATGGCGTCAATTCAGTTAGTCAAAAGTAAATTTGAAACGAATCTTAGGGAGAACTTTTTTACTCCAAGCATATGAGAAATGTTAGAAATAATCATCCTTGCTGGGTTGGAGACAGATGCATTTGGGACATTCTAAATACAGCTGGAAGGGATGCAGGACAGGCAGGGCACTAAGAAAGAAAATAGCTTGCACTTCTATGGCACCTTTCACAACCTCAGCATGTCAGAATGCACATTATAGCCAATGAAGTCACTTTTGTACGGCAACACACGCCTATTTCCACATAGCAAGGTCCCATAAACAGCAATGTGATAACGTTCAGATATTCTGTTTTAGTGATTTTGGTTGAAGGATAAATGAGGGAGGGACGTTGAAGTTGAGCACTGCTTTTGCACCCTTGACTTGGCTGCTCTACTTTGAAATGGGATGGGATTTTTTTAACATGATTGCACTCCACTCCTCTATGTGCAAGTAGAGTTGAGAGATGGGCTTCAACAGACCAAAAACTGCTTCTCATCTTTAACTTTGCTCCAGTTTTTATATTAACATAGATAAGGAGTGAGAAGCCCAGCTGATTTTCCTTGCTCCTCCCTCACTCCGTCTTTCCCTCCCTAGTCCAGAAATACTGAGGCTCATTATACTACTTTAATCCCCGCCCCAGCAGAGAAATATCCAGGGGAAAAGGGGAAAAATTTACAGGGCTATGGGGTATGTAAGAGGATGTGGGAGTAACTGAGTTGCTGCTCCAGTGAGCCAGCACTGGCATCATGGGCTGAATGGCCACCTCCTGTACTTGAACAATTCTATGATTCTATTCCAGGAGTAAATAACATCTGCTAGAGGCATTTTGTTTAAATCAACATATCGGTTTATGCTGAGGAGGGGTTATGGTTGAAGTGCCAGTTTTAGTTACTTTGGCATGGGTAGCATAAACATAGGACCTGTGAGAATCCAGTAAGTATCCAAGAACTGAAAAACTATCACACAAAAATATTCACCGATAAAACAAATACTTAATCACATCTGACAGTCTAGCCATTTGCCCCCTTTGTATAGCTATTATTTTAGAATGGTTACCAAAGTACAATAAATAATATTTTTGAATTTTTAAAGAAAGATTAAAATATGTTACCCATTTACAAGTCAGTCCCATTTCACCATTCGATAAGTTCCTCAACTCAATCTGTAAGCAAATTCCAGCTTTTCAAAAGCTGTAAGGTCCTTTAAGTCTGAATATCATTGTTGCAAGATTAGGTTAAGGCTTCTTTAAGATGAAAGTACCGTTCTTACTGGGATAACTTATCAGTGATACCACACAAAATTGATCTTCTGTTTCTTGACAGCCAACTGGAATCAAAAGCAATGACTAAGCAAGGCGTAGAAAACATTAAGGAGGAAAAAAGCAACACTTAACCAGGCTTTGTGGCTGCTAGACAGTGTAGTTTGACTTTTAAATCCAACTCTGTATTCAGCCACATGTAACCATTACTCTACTGTGTTTGGATCTTACATTTGCTCAATGGCCGAAAAAGAAACTTGTATTTCTGTAGCACCTTTCACAACCACAGGACATCTCAAAGCACTTTAGCCAATGAAGCACTTTGTGAAGGATAATTACTGTTTTAATGTAGGAAACATAGCAGTCAATTTCCACACAGCAAGTTCCCACAAACACCTATGAGTTAATAACCAGATAATATGGTTTAGTGATGTTGGAAGAGGGACAAATATTGAGCAGGACACTGGGGAGAAGTCCCCTGCTCTATTTGAAATAGGTTGGGATATTTTAACAACTACCTGAGAGGGCAGATGGGACTTCAGTTCTGAAAGACGTTATCCCTGACAGTTCAGCACTGCCTCAAACATATTTTTCATATTACAGATAAAGACGTAGTAGAGTGATCAGATTGCAATATGCTCCCCTGTTTATGTGTACAAGTACAGTTGGTCTCCATGCATAGAGAGCTCAATGCATCTGTGGCATGATGGAATGACCAATTGGGCATTGGACATCAACAAAATAATATATAGGCTTATTGCAGTCCTGCTCTGGATGGGCAGTTCTGGAGTGGCAAAGTGATCAACCTTCTTGCACCTTTGGTTGGAGGTTTCCTGAGAATGGAGGTAGAGTCTATAGACTTTGTCAAGTAAAGTCTGTAGACTTTGGCTGGTTTGTACTCAGGTGAATGGTGTCAGTTTTCTGTGACTATGCCAGTAGAAAACCTGTAACTCAAGATTGTCAAGTGCTTCATTCTGGTTAACGTGATTTCAGCAGTTAGATCCTGTTCCTCATCTGTTCCAGTTCCCTGGAGCAGGGGATGACGTTATAAGGAATAAGTTACTGGAATTCTGGAAACCTGCAAGTGAATTTATTGGAGTTGCCACATAATTGTATAGTTCAGACTGTATCTGGGAGTGGTTCGTAAACATCAATTGAACACTGTTAAAAGCGTTCAGCCCTATAACACACACCCTGTCATTTTACAGGTACTTAACATTAAAGAATAAACTTGTATTTATAGCACTTCTTATCAGAAATATCTCAAAGTACTTAATGTACAACAATTACTTTGACGTGCAGTGCTACTTATCTAGGCAAAAACAGTGACCATTGAGCATACAGCAAGATGCCATAAACAGAGCTGAAATGAATGAACACACAGCCCTGTTTCTTTTTCCCAATGCTGTGGATTGAGAGAAGCATGTTGCCCAGAACACCCTACCCTTCAAATAGTACTGTGGAACCTTATCTGTGGAACCACATCAGAAAGATGATCAGAAAGCCTTTCATTCCTGATCCCAGGAATGAAAGGCTTAACATATGAGGAACGTTTGAGGACTCTGGGTCTATACTCGATGAAGTTTAGAAGGATGAGGGGGGATCTGATTGAAACTTACAGAATACTGAAAGGCCTGGATAGAGTGGACGTGGGGAAGATGTTTCCATTAGTAGGAGAGACTAGGACCCGAGGGCACAGCCCCAGAGTAAAGGGAAGACCTTTTAGAACAGAGATAAGGAGAAACTTCTTTAGCCAGAGAGTGGTGAATCTATGGAATTCATTACCACAGAAGGCTGTGGAGGCCAGGTCATTGAGTGTATTTAAGACCGAGATAGATAGGTTCTTGATTGGTAAGGGGATCAAAGGTTATGGGGAGAAGGCGGGAGAATGGGGTTGAGAAACTTATCAGCCATGATTGAATGGCGGAGCAGACTCGATGGGCTGAATGGCCTAATTTCTGCTCCTATGTCTTATGGTCTTATGGTCTAAGACCACTGGCACCTTGGTTTAAAGTGTTAGTGGTGTCAACCGGGGCTTAGTGCATAGCGCCTTTGAATAAGAAGGGACTTGAGCACATAATCCAGGCTAACAATACCGATGCAATACTGAGGGAGTGCCCCACTGTCTTTTGGAAGTTTTCGGAAATTTTAAACCAAGGTGTCAGGTGCTGGAAGTACTCAGCAGGTCTGGCTGCATCTGTGAAGAGAGCAAAAGTTAACTTCTCAGGTTAATGACCTTACATCAGAACTCAACTCCAGTATTTCCAGCATTTACTGTTTTATTTCAGATTTCAAGCACCTGCACTATTTTGCTTTTGTATTAGGCTCATTACTTAGATGAACAAATCACCCATTGTATTGGAAAGAATAATTTTCAAAAAATTGATGCAGACAAGGATGTTGTTATTAATAGATCTTCCACAGTTTCCTTAAAGCCACAGGCCAGAAATTATTGTGCTGATATCGGCCTTCTGAAAGCTTAATGTGTTTAATGGAGGTGTTAGCTTTAGGGTTATTCCTAGGTTTATAAGTTTACAAGTCTGTCAATAGACCATGATATATTTATGCTTTGCAGCAGTTTTCCCTGAGCAGTGCATCTATTCTCAAGCACGCTTCCAATAAAAGTGTCGGCTTGGTGTCTGTTAAGCAAGTGGCAATGAAAGGAAATAAACCTGAAAAGCGTGGTAAGCTATCTCTGGGTTGGAGAAGAGTGACAGAACAAGGTAGGGTTTCTACTTCTGATAGCCATCCGATGACTGACCCTGACTGTAAAGTGCATCTTTATGACAAAGTGAGGAGAGAATTGGACTTGAAATCCATCTTTCAGATGAGACGTTAAACTGAGGCTCTGTCTGCCGTCCTAGGAGGATGTAAAAGACCACAGGGCACTATTTCAAAGAAGTGCAGGGGAGTTTTGCCTGATTCCCTGGATAATATTTATCCCTCAAATAGCATCAGGAAAAAAGGTAACCTGGCCATTATCACATTGCTGTTTGTGGGAGTTTGCTGTGGGCACATTGGCTGCTGCATTTATTAATTTACACTATTTAAAGGGTGCTTTGGGATGTTCTGAGGTCCGGAAAGGTGCTATAGAAATGCAAGTTTTTCCTTCCTTTCTTGACTGTGTTGCGCTCCATGGCTAAGTAACCTGCCAATACCCACATTTGAAGAATGTTCACTTGGGCAAGTAACTGACAACCATTCAACATAACATGAGAAATAAGAGCTGGGGTAGATCTCTTGAGCCTGCCCTGCCATTCAGCACGATCACGGTTGATCTTCTGTTTCAACTCCATTTTCCCACTCACTTCCCATATCCCTTGATTCCCTGAGAGAAATCTCTCTATCCCATCCTTAAACATATTCAACAATGGAGCTTCCACAACCCTCTGGGGTAGAGAATTCCAAAAGTTCAAAACCCTTTGAGTGAAGAAATTTCTCAGTCCTAAATATCGACCCCGTATCTTGTGGCTATGCCCCCTTGTTCTAAATTGCCCAGCCAGGAGAAACAACGGGCTGAATTTTTCCCCCGTTGGGGGGGTTGTGCGGGGGCGGGCGGGAGCGAGTGCGAACCCAATTGGGTGCATGCCGCCATTTTACATGAGCAGGCCGATAAAGGCCCACCCAGCGTGATGCACACCCAGAAGCGCCGTGCACTCCCTGTGAGGGCGGGTGGGGGGGAGGGGGGAATACCCTGAGTCGGGGCCTGCGCTGTTTCGTGCATGTGCGCGAAAGAGCGCAGAAATTTCCCTGAGGCATGGAGGTGCCTCAGGGAGATAAGTTTAAGTTCTGGAATATTTAATAAAGGTGAAAAAAATTTCAAGGACATGTCCCTTCATGTGAAACTGTCACGTGATCTGGGACATGTCCATTAATTTTTTCAAAAATTTTTATTTAAATAATAAACCCTTCATGAAACCTCATCCTGCCCATGGATGAGGTTTCATGAAAAATGCGAAGGCCGCCTGAGCTCTTCACCTGCCCCCCCGCCAACCTTAAGGTTGGACGGGCAGCATTCTTAACAACTTTAATTTCTATGTTAATGGCCTTAATAGGCCTTTGACAATTTGGCTGTGCGCCCACCGAACTGACAATCTAAATGACACACGGTGACATCGGGATGCCCGCCCAATGTCACCACGCGTCATTTTACGCATCAGTGAGCAGGCCCCACCCCCACTCGCCAACGGAAAAATTCTTCCCAACCTTTCACTGTCTACCCCCTTCAGGCTCTTGTATGTTTCAATTAGAACACCTCCCATTCTTCCAAATGACTGAGATTATAGGCCTAATTTGTTCAGCCACTCATTATGGGACAACCCTCTTATCCAAGAACCAATCTAGGGAACATTTGCTGTACTGCCTCCAATGCAAGTATAACCTTCCTTAGATATGGAGACCAAAACTGCACACAGTACTCCCAGCTGTGTTCTCACCAAAGCCCTGTACAACTATAGTAAGTCGTCCTTATTCTTGAACTCTAATCGCATACCCCAACAAAAATGAGCTGCTTCAGGATAGATGGGGAGAACATTTTTTTTTTTAAAAATCTTTCTAAATTAAAATGTCATTCTCTGCTGCAAAAAGCTTTTGCACGGCAAAAAAAGGTGGCCATTCAGCCCGTTGAGAATGCTTGCCACTCAATTAGATCATGGATGATCCGAGTCTTAATCTGCCACCTTGGTCCCTTACCGAACAAAAATCTCAGTTTTGAAATTTCCAATTGACCCTCGGCCTGAGCAGCCTTTTTACAAATTTAAGAACATTGATGGACCTCCAGGTTAATCCAGTGTGTCTAGTGATTGTGACATTGTAAATAAACTTTCCATCCCACCTGAAACTATGTGATCTTCTGGGAGAAGCGAGAAGCCACGTTAAAAACCCAGCTTTGCGGGTGGGGGGGTGTGTGGTGTGTGTGTGTGTGTGTGTGTGGTGGTGGAGGGGGGGGTAGATGTGGGAGGTAGCATCCCAGCTCTCCACCATCCTTTATGTGAAGAAATGTTTTCTGAGATCCCAAATGGCCTGTTTCTAATTTTAAGATTGTGCGCTCTTGTTCTGCAAGCACCCACCAGACAAAATAGCTCCTCTTCCTTAATGTACTGTATGGGCGGAATTGTCCCAGATTTGCACAAAGTGCGGTAGCGGGCGGGAAAAAAGTTGTTTTACCCACTGGCTGCAGTGGCGGGTTTTTGTGCCATGTCATCCCATTCCTGCCTCATTGATTATGCAGCCGCAGGAAACACGCCATCTCGCTGGCGGGCAGCCTCTGATTTGCCCACCACGCCGTTACCTCATCGCTTCTTCACACTAGGCGCCACATTTAAACCGCAGCTGCATGCACACTTCTCGATGCTTGCAGCCCAGGGCTGCCCCTGTGAAGACATGGCCCCAAAAGCCAGGAAAGAGTGCAGCACCCCCTTAACGCCCACCCCCCAATTCAGTGATGCATCCCTGGGATGCCTTTTGGACAGCGTGGAGGCTCACCATGTTATCCTCTACCTCCGCTCTGGCCGCAGGAGGCCCATCAGTCTCACCACTCCAGCTTGGGAGGCAGTGACAGAGGTGGTCAGTGCTGATGCTGCACACAAGAGTTCGGCCATCCAGTGCAGAAAACGGATGAACGATCTCATCCATGCTGCCAGGGTAAGGCAACCATCCTATCACTCTAAACTCACACACTCCCAAGGCCATCACACATTCACTGGCATCACACTCATTGCCAGCTCAAGGGACATCACCACTCTCTCTCACATACACCCTCACATCTCCATCTGGGCCATATCTCTGGACACTGCCTCCTCAGCCCTCACCATCTTGAGGCCACTTGCACAGATCAACATGTGCCCCCACACACACTCTAGGATACCCTTCTTCCCCAGTACAGCCCTCGCCCTGCAGCCTCTTCCCTTGCCTGAAGCCACTTCTTTCCTTTACCCAAGCAAGCCGTGGCCCTGCAGCCATTGAAAATCCACCCTTGCCTTATGGCTGGCCTGGTAGGTAGAGACCTGCCCATGATCCCCCTAAAAGTGATGTGGTGCTGCTTGCGAAGCCTGGCGCTGATGACCGCGAGTGCTGCCCAAAGCAAGGTAGGCAAACAAACCTCGAAGTCCCGAGTGCAGTCCGCCAGGTGCATGGCGCTTACGTACAGCTGTGAAACACGTCAGCATGCGCCCGGATGATCCAGCATGGTGGGGGTGATTCCAGCAACCAGGGCTTATAATGAGATGCTAAAGTATTGAAATGAGGTTCCCGACGTGTGGCAGCGGGCAATGCAGCCCAGCGTTGACGGGTGGAGTGGACAATCGCAAACTGGTTTCACGACGGCATGAAACCGATTTGTAGCTGTCTTGCCATATTGTCCCATCCCCCTTGCCATGATGCCCGACACCAACAGGGCCGGAAAATCCCGGTTTATATTTTGTTAACAACCCCTTTCCTGAGGTGAACTGAAAAGCATGTGACAAACAGAATATTAAATGCACCTGACCTGAATCCTCTCTCTCTCTCTCTCTCTCTCGCTCTGTTCCGTTAATCCTGCTTTGTGTCACGCTCAGCTAATTTCTGGGGCCCACTCAGTGATTCTAAGTTTTTTGAGTATGTAAACCATAGTTAGTGTATTTACGGTTAGTTTGAACTCTTTCACCTCTGTGATTTTGTGTCCTAATTGCTGTTGTAAACAGCAATATGTTCTTTAACCTAAATTAGCCAGATGAGATGGGGGTTGGTGGACAGGGTAGAAAGTATTTACTTAGAGACAAAGCCTGCTTAAACAGCCCAATTGCTCATGGCTCAGGGTACACAGGTCTGATGAAAGGAGAGTTCTTTTTGGGTGTAATTAAATTTTGTTAAAGCTGTGCACTTAGGTATTTATATTAATTCCATGTTTAAACTTCAGCCGTTGCTAAAATAGGAGCACCCTGACAGTTGGGAACATTGCAAAAAAACTTGTTCAGGGCATAAAAAGGGGAATTTGTGTCAGGGTTCACAAGGTTGAGAGTTGTTTGGGCTACATAAGGATCCATTCACAAGGGTTCAACAACAGCTTGCATTTATGTGGTGATTTTAAAGTAGAGAAATGTCTCAAGGAGCTTCTCAAGAGTATAATTAGACAAAAATTTATACCGAGCCACATAAAGAGATATGGGGACTGGTGACCAAAACTTTGGTTAGAAAGAGAGGTAGGTTAAAGAATGACTTAAAGGAAGTGAGAGAGGTGGAAAGGTTTAGGGAGGAAATTCCAAGGCTTAGGGCCTAGGCAGCTGAAAGCACAGAAGGGGGCCATTCAGCCCATCATCCTTGTGCCACCTCTCGCAATCCAATCAAACCCAGTCTCCTCTTTCTGCATAATGTGTTAAATATTTCCTTTTCAAGTATTTATCCAGTCCCTTTTTGAAAGTTATTACAGTACTGAATCTGGTTCCACAGCCCTTTCAGGCAGAACATTTCAGGTGCAGAACCATTCAGACCAAGGATGCTTTAGGTTTCTCGTGTGAGCTGTGCAGATGCCAGTCAAATGACAGTTAGAGCATTAGAATTAATTTCAAAATGAAGATTAAAAGATTAGCCAGGGTTCGTCTTCTAGTCATGATCCAGTGATTGCTTTTATGTGTGTTGGGTGAGTATAAGCGCAGCCTCAGCTCTACCTCTATGGTCTCATCTCCCACTGACATGCAGGGAAAGGTTTTCTATTTCTTTAAGATAAAAGCAAAATACTGCGGATGCTGGAAATCTGATGAAGAGTCATACCGACTAGAAACGTTAACTGTGTTCCTCTCTGCAGATGCTGTCAGACCTGCTGAGTTTTTCCAGCTATTTTAGTTTTTGTTTTCTATTTCTTTGCTTGTCAGTTTGCAATTTTCTGCCCATTATAAGTGGAAAACCCCAGCCTGTATGTGCAGGCTCACAGATCATAGAATCTTACAGCACAGAAGGAGACCATTCAGCCCATCCTGTCTGTGTCAGTTCTTTGGAAGAGCAATCCAATTACAGCATCACAATTAGTCCAACTACCCTGATTGCCGAATGTTGCGGTACCGGCTGGTCATTTTGACCCCCTGCCCTGGATTTTGCCACAAAAATCCAGAGAATGCTGATCGATTTCTTCTGGGACAAAAGGCTGCACAGGGTTGCTGCTGAGGCTCTGAGTCTCCCACTTAGGGAGGGAGGTCAGGCACTAATGTGCCTACGCACCCAGGTGGTGACTTTCCGTCATCAGGACCTGTAGCGATACCTTTACGTAAGAGCCTCCTCCGAGATGGTGTGCCCTGACGACGCATTTTTCCCACCAGGTGCAAGGTCTGAATTATATTGTGCATCTCCTGTTTGTAGAGCTGAGGGACTTCGTGGCTCCTTGCAGGCGTTGCCTGCCTTTTACCAGGACCTGATCAAAGTCTGGAAACATGGTCGCCTTGCACCGCAACTCTTTTTTTTGCAGTATCTCTTTAAGTGGCTGCTTTTTACTTTGTCCCTGATTTTGTTCATTTAGTTTATCTGGTTTGTAACAAAAGAGTTACCCAGCTCTTTCCCCATTGTCACACTAATCTTTCCTTTTCATATGAAATTGTCTTTCGAAAGTTACCGTTGAATTTGTGGCCATCAGCCTCTCAAGCAGATCATGAAGGGTGAGGTACTAGAAAGCAGCTAGGCTCCAGGAATATTCCAGCATGAGCATCTTCAGGAGAGGAGAGGAGGGAGAAAAGAAAGAACGTGAAAGAAAGAATTATTTGCATTTATACTGTACCTTTTACAACCTCAGGACATTCCTGAAGTAAATTTGAAATGTAGTCACTGTGGTAATGGAGGAAACACAGCAGCCTATTTGCACACAGCAAGCTCCAGCAAACAGTAATGTGTTAATGATCATGTCATCTCTTTTTTAGTGATATTGGTTGAGAGATAAACATTGGCCAGGATATCAGGAAGAACTTCCCTGCTTTTCGAAATAGTGCCTTGAAATATTTTATGTCTATTTGGGAAGGCAGACAGGTTTTAATATCTCCACTGAAAGACAGGACCTCCAACAGTGCAGCATTTCTTCAGTACTGCACTGTCCCATCCTCAATTTTGTGCTCAAGTCTTTGGAGTGGAACTTCAACCCACAGTCTTCTGACTCTTGAAAAGAAGTAGCTTCATTTAGTAGAGATGAAGAGACAGCATGCACCCTGTCCCAGTTTGTCATGGCCATGGAGTTATGTAGACAACGATGTTTCAGACATTCCTACTGATAACTGGGAGTTAGCCGACCTGCTTGTTCTAGTGGTTCCTCCAAGACTTCCTTACTGATGACAGGATGTTTTGTGAATTACTATTGTTGATTAAAGTGGGATCCTCTGCATTTTAATTAGAAATAGAACTGATTGTAAATGTGGTTTTTGATCATTCATCCAAACTTTCAAAACCCACAGCAGGAAATGGGGCAGCACCATTAGAGCATCAACCACTGCAATTCATATGCAGCGCTTTAGGAACATAGGAGCAAGAGTGGGCCATTCAGCCAATCGAGCCTGCTCCGCCTTTCAGTACAACCATGGCTGATCATCCACTTCAATGCCTTTTTCCCACACTGTCCCCATATACCTTTATTTCATTGGTATTTAGAAATCTGTCAATCTCTGCTTTAAACATAATCAGTGACTGAGCTTCCACAGCCCTCTGGGGTAGAGAATTCCAAAGATTCACAACCCTCTGAGTGAAAGAAAATTCTCCTCATCTCGGTCTTAAATGGCTTCCCCCTTATTTTGAAATTGTATCCCCTGGTTCTAGGCTCCCCAACCAGAGGAAACATCTTACTTGCATCTACCCTGTCTATCCCTTTAATCATTTTGTCGGTTTCAATGAGATCACCTCTCATCCTTCGAAACTCTAAAGAATACGGGCCCAGTTTCCCCAATCACTCTTCATAGGACAGTCTCACCATCCTGGGAACAAGTCTGGTGAACTTCTTTGCACTCCTCTATGGCAATAATATCCTTCCTAAGGGAAGGGGACCAAAACTGCACACAGTACTCCAGGTGCGGTCTAACCAATGTTCTATACAATTGAAACAAGAATTTGCTACTTCTGTACTCAAATCCTCTTGCGATAAAGGCTATCATGTTATTAGCCTTCCTAATTATTTTCTGCACCTGCATGTTAGCTTTCAGTGCCTTATTGATGAGGATACCCAGATCCCTTTGTATATCTACACTTTCTAATCTCTTACCATTTCGGAAATACTTTGCACATCTGTTCCTTCTACCAAAGCGAATAAACTCACATTTTTCCACATTATATTCCATCTGCCGTGTTCTTGGCCATCACCAGGTCTGTCTAAATCCTCTTGAAGCTGCTTTGCATCTTCCTCACAACACACATTCCCACCTAGCTTTGCGTCATCCTCAAACTTGGAAATATTACATTTGGTTCCCACATCTAAATCATTGATATATATTGTGAACAGCTGGGGCCCAAGTACTGATCCTTGAGGTACCCCACTAGGCATAGCCTATCAATGTGAGAATGACCTGTTCATTCCTACACTTTGTTTTCTGCCTGTTAACCAATCCTTAACCCATGCCAGTATATTACCTCCTATCCCTTGTCCTTTAATTTTGCTAACCAACCTCCTGTGGGGGACTTCATCAAAGCCTTCTGAAAATCCAAGTATACCACATCCTCTTTATCGATTCTGTTAATAACATCCTCAAAAACTTCAACAGGTTCATCAAACATGATTTCCCATTCATAAATCCAGTTTAATGCCAAGAAAACTTATGATCTGGAATGCACTACCAGAAAGGATGATGGAAGCAGATTCAGCAATAACTTTCAAAAAGGCATTTGGAGAAATACTGAAAGGGGAAACGTTTTGTATGGTTATGGGGAAAGGGCAGTGGAACAGGTCTAACTAGATAGCTCTTTCAAGGATTGGCATAGGCACAATGAGATGAATGGCCTTCTTCCATGCTGTATCACTCTCTGATTCTCTATTCTTCATTTACATGTCAACTTTAATCACTTCATGACACTTCACAGCTTTACAAATTGCTTTAGAGTCAATTAAGTACTTTTGAATTGTAGCCACAGTTGAGTGCAGGAAAATGTGGCAGCCAGTTTGACAGAACAAGCTCCCACAAATAGATATTGAGCAGATCTGCTTTAGGTGTTGGTTGAGGGACAATTATTGGCCAGGACACTGGGGAGAACTTTGCTGCTCTCCTTTGAATAGTGCCATGGGATCTTTTACATCCACCTGAGAGGGCAGATGATGCCTTGGTTTACTCAAAAACCAGCATCTCCAACATTGTAGCACTTCCTGGAGTATCAATCTAGATTATGTGCTCAACTCCCTAGAGTGGGACTTGAACCCATGACCTCTTGACTTCGAGGTGAGAGTGCTGCCCTCTGAGCCATGGCTGAATCATTTTGTTGGCTGAAAATAACTGCCTTGATTTCCACTCTCCCTGAAGCCCATTCATTGCCCAGACTTCAAGTAACTACAGAAAGGTGTCCGGTTCCCCATTTGAATCCGTTTTATCCTTCTGTTTCAACCCCACCCCCACCGCCTCCACTTCACCTCCCCCAGAGTGAGAACTTTGCTTGACTGCTTTCACTGACACGTTGTTGTGGAACACCCCAATCCCCTATCCAGCCTATGCTGCTTATCATGAACATTGGAAAGCCTGTTTGACTCACCTTAGTAATGCCTCTGATGCTCCTACACACTGGCTGCAAGAGACTCGCACACAGCTAATAATGTGGAGTCTGTTTTATCTGTTTAGATCACATCCTGTCTGGAATTAAAGCAGACAGAATTAATCTTAAACTTCCTGCCTGGGGGAGGATAAAACTGAAACACAGCAACACACAGCCTAATTCAGTGTGAAGCTAAACAAAGCCAGGAGCTGTTTTTCAAGATCGTTTTAAAAAAAGAAGCCAGTCCAACTCTAAAAGCTTGAATTTTTTTCCCTGAAAGGTGAAATGTTTATTTTTCTTCTCTCCCCTGCATTACAGCACAGAAACAAAAAGTGCCGACTTCTGCTGAAATACAAATTCACAAGAGCCATTGGGCACCCGCATGGTCACCTTTTGCAAGCTAAACCCAGCAGCTATCATCTACATATGCACAGTGTCTTTAATGGGCTAAGATACTTCATGAAGGAGAATGGGATGGTGAGCAATAGGACAATTAGTGGGGGGGAATGCCCAAACACAACCAAAAAAGCAGGTTTTAGGGAGGCAGCTCTTTGTGGTGAGGAAGAGATTTAGTGAGACAAGCCGATGGCCTAATGAGTGTCATCAGATTATTAAAGTAATTGGGGTGAACACAGACCAGATGTTGACCTGATACCAACGCCCTTTAAGGGGTCATTGGATAGTGATCACTGCTTTTCCAGAATCTAGCCCAGGAATGCTTGAGGCTAACTATAGCAACCCAGCTGAGACAGGATAACTATATGTGTCCAGTACACAGTGGGTAGGAACATAGGAAAAGGAGAAGGCCATTCATCCCTTTAAACCTGTTCTGCCATTCAGTTAGGTCATGGCTGATCTGTATCTTCACTATCTACTCACCTTGGTTCCCTTATTTAATACCCTTACCAATGTTCCCTCTAACTTCTGTATGCCATGTGCGGCCAGCTTGTTGCACTGGTTGTCTCTTTAAGATTAATCCGTGGCCACACATACGTGCATCTTAAAGAGAATGTTGCTTGTGCACAGCTCTTTCTGCACAAGTTAAGAGAACGTTGACCCTCATCCAACAAAAAATTTGCCAGAGTTACTTTTGAAATCTGCAATTGACCTAGTCTTTTTGAGGAGCAAGTTCTAGATTTCCATGACCCTTAATGTGAAGAAGTGCATCTTGACATTATCCCTGATGGGCCTAGCTCTAATTTTAAGATTATTTCTCCTTGTTTTGGTTCCCCCCACCAGAAGAAGTAATTTACACTGGGAACAAGTCACTTCTGGCTGGTACTGTAGGTTCATGTGTGTCTCAATGTTAACTCCTGTACATGTACAGTACCATCTGAGTAAAGTGGAGTGACTCACGCCATGGTAAGGTATTAAAGCTGGGCTTAAGCTGTTAGGGGAGTGTCAGCCTTTCAAGTGCCCTTAAAAGGTGATCCTGTACCCTGAAGAGCTAACCTGCCTTGAATTAATTCTGTTGATTATTTTACACTGTTGTAATATCTCCTTTTTTAATAGGATTGGGTTAAAACCCAATAACGGCTATAATCTGTTTGCTCCTACATGCTTTCTAAATCAGGCAGAGACTGTAAGATGGAGGAGCCACTGGGTGCTTGCATTAATGAACAGATAACCTGTTAGAAACAAGAGCGCTAACAAGTAAAGCACTGTCCAGAAACCTTTCGGGACTTTTCTTACATGATAAGTTTTCAGTAAAAGTGTCAGCAATGGTGTCTGTTAAATGAGCAAAAACAAAAAAAGAAAATTAAAACCACAACACAGAGAAGAGGCCAGTGAGACACATCTGGTGTAGCAGTAAGCTTGCAGGCTCATTGTGTGGCCTTTGCTGAGTAAGGCAATCTTAGGGGAACTGCAATTCTTCTCAGTGTCCTTCCCTGGCCTCAAGCTTTCCCTATCTCTGTAACCTCCAGCCCCACAACTCTCCAAAATTTCTGCATCCTCCAATTCTGACCACTTGCACATCCCCAATTTTAATTTTTCCACTACGGCAGCTGCCAGACCCTAAGAATTTCCTCCCCAAATCTCTCCATCCCCTACCTCTTTTTTCCTTTAAGTCGCTCTTTAAGACCTACATCTTTGACCAAGCTTTTGGTCACCTGTCCTAATATCTCTTTCTGTGGCTTTGTGGCGAATTTTGACTAATAATGATCTTCTGTAGTGCCTTAGGACATTTTACTATACTAGTGACACTATATTAATGCAAGTTGTTGTTGTAAGCTGTTGTTGGAGCAGGAAGAAGGATAAAGTAGGCAGGTGTACCTGCCCCTGACCACTATCCAGTGATATTTATTGGAAAGTGCATGTGGCAGGACAAATCCGACTGGGATCTGATGCCCCCCCCACCCCCCCCCCAATAGTCAAATAAGCTGCTGGCTTGCAATCCTTGATTTTCCAATTGGTGTTAAAATAATGCTAACAGTTCCAAATCTCCAAACCTCATTGGCTCGAGTAAGACATGAAGAATGGCTGCTTAACTGCAATGCAGGAGGGCAGTTAGTGCCTTTGGGACCTTACTCCTGTGAGAGTCAACCAGCATCTTTAGGAGATCCAAAAAGACTTGGAGGCCTATGTGCATAAATCATTAAAATGCAATGAACAGGTATAGAAAATAATCAGAAAGGCTAATGGTATGCTTTTCTTTATACCTAGCGGACTAGCATACAAAGGCATAGAAGTTATGCTGCAGCTATACAAACTCCACACCTTAGGAAGTATATATTGGCCTTGGAGGAAGAGCAGCATAAATTTATCAAAAAGATACCTGGACATCAAGGGATAAATCACAAGGATAGATTGCACAAACTAGGGTTGCACTCCCTGGAATTTAGAAGATCAAGAGATGTCTTTCATCAAAATTGTCAAGATATTAAGGCAAATTGCTAGGGTAGGTGGAGAGAATCTATTTCTGATCTATTTCTGCTAGTCAGGGAGTCTAGGAGTACAGGATATATCCTAAAAATTAGAGTCAGCTCTTTCAGAAATTTTAGGAAATATCTCCACATGCAAAGGATGGTAGAAATTTGGAGCTCTTCCACAAACAGCTATTGATGCTAGATGAATTGTTAATTTTAAATGAGATTTTTGTCAACCATAGGTATTAAGGGATATGAGATAAAAGCAGATGTATGGAGTTAGGTCACAGACCAGCCATGATTTCACTGGATGGCTGAACAAGCTTGAGGGGTAAAATGGCCTCGTCCTGTCCCTGTGAAAGTTAGGACAGACAAAAAACACAGAAGGGAAAATAATCTGAAGAAGAATTTACCTGGAGTTTTCTTGTTGTGATTGAGCAAGGTTTAATTCCATTTTGCATCTGTGCAGTCAGTGAACCTGTTTTCATGTATGTGGGACACACCTCTTGTGTGGAAAGGTACTGTGAAACAACATTAATTCCTGCACTCACTGGCACTTTCTGTAGTATGACATTTCATTGAGGAGATGCTGTCAGCAAAAATAATCATCCTCTATGTCAAAGAATAAATACAGCAAATGCAGGTTACTTCAGGACAGAGTACAATTTATTAAGCGCTGAACCATACAATGGCCATTGGGAGGAGATCACGACGGATCTGCTCGAAGTTACAGTGTTCAACAAGCAGTATTTATACAGTACAATTACGTGACTCCAGCATATTTACATAGTGATCTTATTAACATGAGGATCTTATTAACTTGCCCTTCTTTATTCTCTTATAATTATATCTATGTTAGCTAATTGATTTTGCTTACCCATACAGTTTCTTGATCATCCCTTATCTCTTCTAACAATGTACTATTCATTCCTTGAGACAACATCTGTTTGTGTTATACGGACTCGCAACGTTAACTGTGTTCCTCTCCGCAGATGCTGTCAGACCTGCTGAGTTTTTTCAGGTATTTTTATTTTTGTTTTGGATTTCCAGCATCCGCAGTTTTTTGCATTTATCTGTTTGTGTTTATTGTGTCATGTATCCTTTTTATCTACTCTTTGCCTAACCTTTGATCTCAGGACATTTCACGTGTCCAGGCTTGTTCTTCTTATTTTTTTTGTTCTTGCTTCCCTTTATAATTTAACCCTTTAGATGATTTTTCTTTCTCACCTAATTATAGCTCCCATTTCCACTTCTTGCTCCCTTTGACTAATGTCAAATACGCTTCCTCAAGATCTCTGGGCAACCTGCGTTTCTCCTTAACTATTGTCTCAGAATGTGTGCAATACTATAAGAAATACCCATTCCAAGCTACCCAGACAACCGATTAACAGGATAGGCCACTTTGCAAGGTGTTAATGAATCGACTCCATAGTGTGAGCTGAGCAAGAAGTCATGGCATGTACCCTTCTTCGAAGCAGTTTGGTTTTTACAATATTGCAAGTGCCATTCAGTTTTGACCTATCTGAGTTCACAACTTGCCCTGGTGAAATCACAAGACAAGCCCTCTGGGTTGATAGGCTGGTACCATAGGTACTTCATTGCTGTACCCATTCAAACATTTGGCCTGAGCCCAATCCTGTACTCAGCACCATCCATACATGCACAACACGGGCCAGTGCTACACCACGCTGCTTATTGTAACAAACCTTCACAGTAAATAAGATAAAAGATATCACACCTTTCACAACCTCTGGGCATTTGAAAATGTTTTATGGCCAATTAAATACTTTTCAAGCATCATTATATTTTAATGTAGAAAACGTAGTGGCTAATTTGTGCGCAGCAATCCCCTATAAATGCAGATAATGATCAGATACTCTGTTCCATTGATGTTGATTGAATTATTGGCTTGGAGGCCAGGAAGAAGTCCCTGCTCTTCTTCGAACTACTGCCATGGAATGTTTTTATTTTCAAATCCCTCCATGTCCTTGCTCCTGCCTATCTCTAACCTCCAGACGGTGACTGCCACTGGCAACTCCCCACATTCGTAACCTCACTCTCAGCTGGGTTAACAACAGGATCACTACATTTGGGTCAGAAAGGGAAAAATCCAGAGTTTGCATTTTCATTTGAGATACATCAGCCTCTGGTGGGTGTGTTTACATGTTGCTCACATGGTCAAATAGCACAGTGACATTCCTGTCTGATCCCACATGTGAAGAATAGCCATTGGGCCAAGAGGATTCCCTTTTGGAGGATTACCATCTCAGTGGAGATGTATCCAGCAAGAGTCAGTGTCTTCAAAGAAGGAAGGGAGAAATAAGGGAAAATATTTGCTCGGCTAGGAGAAGGGTACTGGAACTTCCAGTGCTTAAAGTTCTCATGTCTTGAGAATGCTGAGTATCGGGGCTCAAGTGAGAGTTGGCTTTCTGAGTAATTAGTTATCCATCAGCCGATTCATATTCAGAAAAGTGAGACTGAAGGAGATATTAAATCTTCTGCTTAAACTTGCATTATGTGCATGGACTATGAAACTATATAGTTAATACAATTACCCCAAGGCTCCAAAATAACTTCTGTTTTAAACCCAAGACACTCTTCCTATGCCTGTTTCCTGACACTAATTCATTTTTATCATTTGATCTATGCTACACAGTAAAAGCAAGTTTCAGGTGGATGTGCTCCACCTACTAACAGACTAGTTTGAAGAAATTATCAGCTGCATTTCTCAATTGTGTTTGCTGCTGATTCTGATCTAGGTGAAAAATTCTGGACAGGATGGATTTTATTCTTTACAGTTAATGAAGTACTTTTTGAAGTATAGTCACTGTTGTAATGTAGGGAAAGTGGCAGCCAATTTGCACACAGCAAGTTTTTAGTGATATTAGTTGAGGGATGAATATTGGCCTGGACACTGGGAGAATGCCCCTGTTCTTTAAAATAGTCGCATGGAATCTTTTACATTTGCATGAGAGGGTAAACAGGGCCTCAGTTTAAAGTCTCATCTAAAAGAAGACACCTCCAACAGTGCTGCACAACCACAGTACTGCACTAGAGTGTCAACCTGGATGTTGGTTGAAGTATAAATGTTGGTCAGGATACTGGAGAACCACACCCTACTTTCTTCAAAATTGTGCCGTGGCATCTTTTATGTCTACCTGAGAGGGTAGATGGAATCTTGGTTTAGCCTCTTACAAAAGATGGCGCCTCTGGAGTGGGACTTGAATCTGTAAACTTCTAACAAAGAGCTGAGTGTGCTAACTAACTGAGCTATGGCTGACACCTTAATGATCTTGACACGCTGGGCAAGGAGGAAGTAATCAGCCCTGGTTCCTGGCCTAGGTGTCTATCTAGTGATCCTTGTTGAGAAGTGCGCATGTTGGTTATTTTAGGCAATAATAGATTTCAGGTACAATTGCCATTGCCAACACTCCAGGATTGCCCTGGAGTCCCCAGGAAATAACAACTAACCTCCTGGAGACAAACAATCAGGAAAAGGATCATTTGCTGTAAACAAATTGTGGCTTTTTTTTTGAGTACTTCCATTTACTATTCTAAAATGTATTGGAGATGGCGAAAAAAGGCTGTTCGACTGGGTGGGGCAGTTGGGTTATTGGCTGAAACCTCCAGAAATGTCCCAATCAGAGTTGGAAATCCAAGATACAATGCTCTCCTGTTTGAATATCTTGCTGTCTAGACTTAGACATGTGGAGTGCTTTGTTGAATGGTTACCCTGTAAGAATCAGCAGCTTCAGGAGAAGAATAGAGAAGACTAGAAAATTAAGCTAAACTGCACAACTGATTGCTTGCACTTTGTGGGCTCAGTGGAAATCCACTTGCACTGAAATGGTTTAGCAAATGGGAATTATAATCTTTGCAAAACTTTCTTGCCTGATTTTCCTGACAGAGCAAGCAGGTTGCTTTAATTTTAATTTGTGGAGATGACTGTGTGAATCAGGATATCAATCAGACAAATCTGTGATCAGCTTCCCCCACCCCTGGCTAATGATGTGCTCCAGTATTGCTAAGCGTGTTATGGTTCATTGGAAAATGATCTTATCAGGGTCTGTCTGCTATTCTAAATCAGAAAAGCACTCTCAGACATTTTAAGTGTCACAGCAACCCTCACACAGGGAAATCAACTGACTCTGGCATACTGCAAATCTGATTTAAACCAGTTCTCTGCAGATCACTGTTTAGAAGGGCAAGACAGTTTGTGTTTTCTGTTTGCAATCACTCCTACAAAAATAAATAATCAGACTCAAAGGCTTTGATGGTGCTTCTTTCCTGTGCATCACATCCATATGTAATAACATGAGTAAAATCAAAATGTTTGTATATTTGGATGCAGTTTCAGTGTTTCCTGCTTCTCTGCTGAAGTTGCTATCATTGTGGAGCAAAACTATTTGGGGCGCTTTTACCTGACTGACCATCCTTTATCTCTGGGTTTTTGATGATGAGTCCAGCAGGAGTTTAACCCACGAGGGCCTACTGAGCAGTATCTCACTCTCACTTGATATCTACGCACGGATACCTTTCATCAGGAGTCACTGGACAATCAGGAGCAAGAATCCCAGTTCATGCACCTCACCTACTCCAGCGATACTGAGGACAAGTGCGGTGTGTCAGCAGTGATCAGCTAAATTAACCAAATCCTCTGCTCCTGATCACTGCTCCATGACCCCTGCTGTGTGTGTGTGTGTGTGTGGGTGGGGAGTAAGGACAGAATTGAGCTTAGCTTTAACGCCTTCCCATCACTATCTATGCCTCAAACTACATAGAATCATACCACACAAAAGGAGGCCATTAGGCCCATCATGCCTGTGCTGTCTCTTGGAAAGCTGTCCAAGGAGGCGATGGCGGAGTGGTATTGTGGCTGGGCTAGTAATCCAGACATCCAGGGTAATGCTCTGGGGACCTGGGTTCAAATCCTGCCATGGCAGATGGTGGAATTTGAATCCAATTTAAAAAGAAAATCTGGAGTTAAAAGTCTAATGGTGACCAAGAAACCATTGTCGATTGTTGTAAAAACCCATCTGGTTCACTAATGTCCTTTAGGGAAGGAAACCTGCTGTCCTTAACTGGTCTGGCCTGCATGTGATTCCAGACCCACGACAATGTAGCTGACTCCTAAAAATGCCCTCTGAACAAGGGCAACAAGGGATGGGCAATAAATGCTGGCCTAGCCAGCAATGCCCACATCCCATGAATGAATAATTATTTCCACTTCCCTTCTCTTTTCCTAAAGCCCTGTATCTAGTTCCTTTTCTAATGTTTATCCAGTTCCCATTTTGAAAGTTACTATTGAATCTGCTACCACCGCCCTTTCATTCAGTGCATTCCAGATTGTAACAACTCACTGCATTAATATGGAGGACGGTTACTTGGTATCGCAGCAGCCGGTACACATAGAATGGCCCAGGAAGAGTCGCTACCTTCTGGACATTAAAGGCAAAACTGGAGAGAGGGGAACCCAACCCCGTATATATTACTCAAGTTGTGTATTACTACACGTTTCATACACAGGGTTACATACCTAAGATAAACGACACAGAAACAGGCCATTCGGCCCAACCAGTTCATGCTGGTGCTTATGCTCCACTCAAGCCTCTACCTATCTTTCCTCCTCTACCATCGCAATCCTTTACTCCCTTCTCCCTCATATGCTTGTCTAGCTTCCCTTTAAGTGAATCAATACTATTTGCTTCAAACGCACCCTGCAATAGCAGGTTTTGCATTTTTACCACTCTTTGGGTGAAGAAGTTTCTTCTGAATTCCCTACTGGATTTCTTGGTGACCAGTTGTTCCCTTCCCACTCAGTTTTTCAGCCATGGCTCAGTGGGAAACACTCTCACTTTTGAGTCACACGTTGTGGGATCAAGTCCCACTCCAAAGACTTGAGATCAGAAATCTAGATTGGCACTCCAGGTGCCTCAGTGGGGGAATGCTGAATTGTTAGAGGTGATGTCTTTTGGATGAGACATTAAACCCAAGGTTCAGCCTGCTCTCTCAGATTCCCATTGCACTATTTGGAAGAAGAACAGGGGAGTTCTCCCTGGTGTCAAGGCCAACATTTAACCTTCAATAAACTTCAACAAAAAAGAAGTTTATATGGGCATTATTACATTGCTATTTGTGGGAACTTTTTTGGCTGCTATGTTTCCCTGTGTTGTAACAGTGACTACACTTCGAAAGTACTTAATTGACTGTTACGCACTTTGAGGTGTCCCAAGGTTGTGAAAGGCACCATATGAATGAGGTTCTTTTCTTCTTTTAGGGTTCTCCACACGATGATCTTTCTGTCCGACAGTCAACTCCACCTCTTCCTGCAGACGCAGCTGCCCACAGCGCAGATTGAGTGTTGTGTCCAGGGGCAAACTCCATTCTCTGTCAACGAGGCCATTCTGGATAACGCCATGTGCAGAAAGAGTGTTCTGCACAGAGAGGGTGCAGAGGCTATTGGCTACGAGTGTGAAAGGTGAGCATTAGGAGGTGGAAAAGGTGATCACTGTAATGCACTTTAACTTTACACCAGCTCGGAATACATGAAACAAATCCAACATTGACTGGTAAAACAGCCAGAGCGGAAATAATCATAGGGAAATTGCTAGAATCCATCATTAAGAATGGTATAGCAAGATACTGGGAAAATCATAATCTGATCAGGCAGTCAACATGGGCTTGTGAAAGGGAAATCATGTTTAGCTAATTTATTAGAGTATTTTGAGGAAGTAACAAGCAAGGTGGATAAAGGGGAACCTCTGGATGTGGTGGACTTGGATTTTCAGAAGACACTTGATAAGGTGCCACATCAAAGGCTGCTACACAAGATAAGGTTACATGGTGTAGGGGGTGACATACTAGCATGGATAAGGGTTTTTTTTTACATCCACCAGAGAGAATAGAGTCTCAGTTTAGCACCTCATCTGAAAGACGGCATCTCTGACAGTGCAGCACACCCTCAGAGCTGCACTAAAGTGTCAGCCTGAAATATATCTTTGGAGTGGGACTTGAACCCACAAACTTCTGACTCAGAACATGAATGTGGCCCACTGAGCCAAGTGGCATGAGTTGATGAGCCAGGATGAAGGAGAGGGAAAACTGAAAAGAAAGATAAGTGACCTGTGGAAATTTAATTATTTAACAACAAATCAGATGAGAATGTGTTTTTGGTGCGATGTTGCCCTGCACTGACACGGAATTATCAGTCCAACTCTTGATCAGATGGCCTGTGAGGAGAAAAAGGAAATCACAAAACAAGGACCTGCTTATCTAAAAGATGGAGGATACTCATCAGCAAGTGTATTTTCTTCTGTCATTTTAAATTCCTCTGTAATTTTAAAACTTAAAACTGTTGGTGCTGGACTCCCATAAAGGCCAAATCGGGTAAGGATGCTGGGTTTCATTTACTAAAGTGAACCATTTGGCTTCAGATTGGAGCCAGGATTTAATTTTGCAGATTTTTAAAAATGAAATTCAAATTCCCAAATTAGGATTTGAGTTCATATTCTCATGATTATTAGCCCAGGGTCTCTGGATTACTAGCCTAGTAATATAACCATTACGTTACCATGCCCCAGTCACTGCACAGCCTGGATTGTGCCCAGGTGAGCAGTAGGTGGCATCTGCTCCTCATCCTCTCTACATCAGTCATATGTTGACACAGGTGATCAGCTGCCTGACTGTATTTCCCTCTCTACATAAGAGAAGCACCTCTCTCATTTGGAATCGTGGGATCAGGAATTATTCAGGTAGGGGATTATAGCGCTGATTCACAGTTCTTCACAATGCAGACTAGCGGTCCAGTGGGTCCTGATTGATGAATTCTGACAGGATAGTGTTAGATGCTGCTAGACTGTGCTTTAAATCTATATGATGTCTCAGGAACTGACTCGTATGCTTTCTGCTTGTGGCCAGCTCACCCTCTCACATTCTGGCGAGTGACATCGAAACCAGTGCCGAAATCCCTGCAACACTGGACGAGCCAGCGGCCTCAGACAGAATATGAGGACCAAGTCGGAATGATATATTGTGTATTATTTTGAAATTACCCAGGTCCTCTGCATGCAATGATGTCCTATCACTCAAATTAGTTAAAATACTGAAGGGATTGAACACAGTCTAATATGTAGCTGTGATCCTGGGCTATGTGATACCAAAATATTGGACTGTCGCCTTGCGAAAGCAATTTTGAATTGATTGACATTTACTGCTTATTTCAGTAACAGGGTAGCAAAATAGGTTAGAGAAGGAATTCCCAGCAAATTCAAAAATGCTTTTTAATGGGGGATATTTGTGGACTGTCTGTGATGGGTGTTGCTTGGCAATAGAGCCTGTGAGCTGGGTGCCTCATCGTCCCATGAGGGAGATATTATGCCTTTGTTACCTCCAGACCCAACTATTCCAGTGGTTCCTGGTCAGCCTCCAACTTTCCATACACCTCATCCAAATGACTGCTGCCTGTACCCTAATTTATACAAAGTCCCATTCACCCGTCACCCCCTGTCCTTGCTGACCTACATTGACCCCCCCCAGTCCAGTGATGCTTTGATTTTAAAATTCTCTACTTTGTTTTCAAATCCCATAAGACATAGGAGCAGAAATTAGGCCATTCAGCCCATCGAGTCTGCTCTGCCATACAATCATGGCTGATAAGTTTCTCAACCCCATTCTCCCGCCTTCTTCCTGTAACCTTTGATCCCCTTACCAATCAAGAACCTATCTATCTCGGTCTTAAATACACTCAATGACCTGGCCTCCAAAGCCTTCAGTGGCAATGAATTCTATAGATTCACCACTCTCTGGCTAAAGAGGTTTCTCCTTATCTCTGTTCTAAAAGGTCTTCCCTTTACTCTGAGGCTGTGCCCTCGGGTCCTAGTCTCTCCTACTAATGGAAACATCTTCCCCACATCCACTCTATCCAGGCCTTTCAGTATTCTCACTCCTCCCTCTCTCTGTAATCACCTCCAGCCTTTCAACCCTCCCAGATCTCTGTACCCTGGCCTCTTACCTAACCACTAGTTTTTATCGCTTCATTATTGGCAGCCATTCTTCAGCTGCCTGGGCCCAGAGCTCTGGAATTCCCTCCCTAAACTCTCCGCCTCTCTACCTCTCCCTCCTTCTCCAAGACACTCCATAAAACTACCTCTTTGACCAAGTTTTTGGTCATCTGACCTAATATCTCTTTAAGCGGCTCTGTTGTCAAATTTTGCCTGATGACGCTCCCTTGAAGCACCTTGCAATGTTTTACAATGTTAAAGGTGCTGTATAAATGCAAGTGTTTGCTGTACAGAGAAGCTACATTGTGCATATCCACAGAGAATGCTTAAGTCCTGTTAAATGGTTGAGTTACCTGTGTGGGTGTGTGTGGAGCAGAGCAATATTTGTTGCACAAATCAATTTTTGTAATGGTCAATTCAATTCTTGCCCATTAGGATTGATAGAACCGGGAATTGAGGAAAATGGCAGAGGGGAGTTTAGAGACAAATGTCCCACCCTCATCCCCACAAACGTCATTAAATCTCCATGACTGAAGGGTGATGGGGACATCAGTGACACCAGGGGAGGTGATTTTTCTGCTTGTAAATCACGTTGTGGCTGTGTGCAGAAGTTGTGATGCTCCTAACTGCAAGAGGTCTGAGCTTGTGGGGTAACTTGTTCCTGAAGAATAAAATGGCATCAAAGGATGACCTGCTTTACAAAGAGGATGCACACACAACAGCCAGAAATCAGGCCAGTAGAAGGAAAATGGAAGACTTATTGTCAAAAAGCCAAAGAAGAGTACCCACTGTTGTAACGTAGGAAACTGGAGCCAACTTGCACACAACAAGGTCCCACATGCAGCATTCTGATAATTATCTGTTTTAATGATGTTAGTTGAGGGATAAATATTGGCCCAGGACAGTCTGCCTTTCTTTTTCGATGGGACCCTGGATTATATGTTCTCCTCTGAAAGATGACGACTCTGACAGTGCAGAACTCCTTCAGTACTGACACTGGGAATCTCAGCTTGCATTTTGTGCTCAAATCCATGGGAGCTTGAACCCACAATAACCTTCTGACTCAGAAGTGAGAGGGTGATTCACTGAGCCACAGCTGGTTTCATTCCCCTTCCCTCCCCACTTCGATTGGATAGACTAATGAAAATGACTGGAGATGTAAACAGAGGTCACAAATGGAGACCCAGTTTTGATGCTGATTTTTAGTTTAAAAAAGGGGACCAGCAGATAGCAGTGCAGTCTGTAGCAAACTAAAAATATACAGAATCCCCATAAAAAGGCCACAGCTTTCACTGTCAGGGTATAACCAGTATAGTTCAGTTGCAACCAGGTCTCTAGAAATGACAAATTAGGTAAATGCTGTTTGTGTATTTTGTTTCAGAGATTGAGAATGTCTGCTAATTAAATAAAGAGAATGCACACAATTATTTAACACAGGACAAAGCAGTCCTCATGATTGAAATCTCATTCACCAGCTTAAACCGCCACCTTCTCAAGGGCAACTAGGGATGGGCAATAAATGCTGGCCCAGCCAGCGAAGCCCACATCCCGTGAATGGATTTTAAAAAATGAACCCCCTCCGTCGCGAGCGCACAGTGGCAGCCGAGCGTACCATCTACAAGATACAATGCAGCAATCGTCAAGGTTCCTTTGATAGGATCTTCCAAGCCGGCCACCAAGACAACCTCTACCACCACAAAGGACAAGTGCAGCAGATGCATAGGAACACCACCACCTGCGAGTTTCCCTCCAAGTCACACACCATACTGATTTGGAAATGTATTGGCCCTTCCTTCATTGCCACTGGGTTAAAATCCTACACTACAGTACCTACACTACACAAACTGCAGCAAGATGGCTCACCACCGCCTCAGATGGGCAATAAGTGCTGGCCATGCCAGTGACACTCGCACCCAGAGAACGCATACTGTAATTAAAGAAAACAGAGAATTGGGAAAGATGCAGAATGGGTAGTTGATCTGATTCTTTTTTTACTCACACAAGGACAAATATACCCCCCAGCATGTAGATTATTTTACTCTAGCTCTCACCTTCCCACAGTGTGCACTTACATCCTAAAACTACGTCACAGGGACACACCAGCTTCACACTCCTTTTTCAACTGACCATTTTCTTCCAGCGGATTACGAATATCCCACAAACTCAACAGAAATGAATACAGCCAAGTGCTGTTCAGGGCTCTAAGACCTGGATGCCTTCAGTCTTGCCTCCTGACATGCCATATTATTATTCGACTGGAATAACTTTTCTAAAAGATAGGACGTATATTTATACAGAACTTCATTACATCTCTCAGCAACAGCTCACAGGGCTGCAGGTAAAAGGATTGAGTTTGACCACTTAATCTGCCTCTGGTTCAGAGAAGAATGCTCACCAGGAGAGCTCCCTGCCTCTCTTCAAATATTGTCATGGGATCTGCAATGTCAACATGAGCAAAGAGATGGGGAATCATAGAATCTTCTAGCACAGAAAGAGGCCATTCAGCCCATTGTGTCTGTGTCAGCTCTTTGAAAGAGTTGTCCAATTTAGTCCCACAGCTTTTTCCCTAAACCTCTGGAAATTAGTTCTCTTCAAGTTTATTGGAATCTGGTGCCACTACCCTTTCAGGTACTGTGTTCCAGATCTTAACAAACCTCTGTGTTTTCAAGTTTACTGTATTGAAGTACACTTCCTCTGATAATATTATAATAATACATGCCTTTTACATATTTTGACATTTGAAAGTGGGAAAAGATTAAAACCTGGAAATCGGTGCTTTTGAAAATCCCAGTGAATTTGTTTGTGATATATGATCTGTGGGATGTGCAGCTGTAAAATAAAGCCTGTACATCATCAACTGGCTGGATAATTTTCCTAGTAACGGCAAATTATTTCCCAATTAGACCTGAAGTGACGATGTCACAGTCATTTATCCATCAACTGTGAACATTATTGCACATCAGCAAGATGGAAACACACTGACACTTGCTATCGACTGACACACAGCCAACATAAGATACACACTCAAGAAACAAAACAAATGGTTCTCCAGTATATGTTATAAATGATAGCAAGGAGAGATTTCCACCCAGTAATCTAATTTTAAGATCCAGAAGATTAGGTTACTGTGTTGCAATCACTCCCTGGTATCCATTAATCCTGCTACTATGCTCCCTTGTGAAATTTGTCACAGTGTTGCTCAGTACTGATGCTATCACAATAATTACTTATATCGTAAAATCATACAGCACAGAACGAGGCCATTCAGCTCAATATACTTCTTTGAAAGAACAATCCATTTCGTCCACTTTTCCCATCCTCTTCCCCCATATCCTGCAATTTTTTTCAAATATTCATCCAATTCCCTTTTGAAAGTGTTACAGACAGGGGAGAGATGATAGGATGGTTTCCCCTTTTTCCACCTCTCGACTGACTACAACGACAGAGGGCATTTAACAGTCAACCACATTGCTGTGGGTCTGGAGTCACATGTAGGCCAGAACAGGTAAGGACAGCATCTCCCCTTGAGTGCTGCAACTCTCAAGAACAGACAGGTTTTCTCATAAGTTTAAAAAAGAAATGTGTTTATTTCGCAGCACCTGAATGTAGTCAGGCAATTTAAACAGCGAGACTTCAGGGCAGCTTAAACAGTGAGACTTCAGCGCAGTTTAAACAGGGAGGCTTCAGGTAGTTTAAACAGTAAGACTTCGGCACGGTTTAAACAGTGAGACTTCGGCGCATTTTAAACAGTGAGACCAGGTAGTTTAAACAGTGAGACTTCGGCGCAGTTTAAACAATGAGACTGCAGGGTAGTTTAAACAGCAAGACTTCAGGCATTTTAAACAGTGAGACTTTGGGGCAATTATGTCAATGAAATAATGTTAAGACATGGCAGGGCAGCTCAGTCACAGCTTCCTGTAGTATATGGGAAGTCGTGGACGCTACCAGTGACCTAGATGACCGCATGTGCAGGAAGTGTCACCAACTGTGGAAACTTGAGCTCCGGGTTTCAGAGCTCCAGTGGCGGCTGGAGTCACTGTGGTGCATCCACAAGGCTGAGAGCACATTCAGAGCGGTGGTCACACCGCAGCTTAGGAACATGGAGGCAGAAAGGGAATGGATGACTATCAGGCAGCCCAAGAGAACCAGACAGGTAGTGCAGGAGACCCCTGAGATCCCGCTGGCTAATTGGTTTTCCGTTTTGGATGCTGGTGAGGGCATTGGTTCCTCAGAGGAGTGCAGTCAGAGCCAAGTTTGTGACATCACAGATGGCTCAGCTGTACAGGAGAGGAGGTAGAAGAGGGGAAGAGCAGTAGTGATAGGGGATTCATTAGTTAGGAGAACAGACAGGCGCTTCTGTGGTCGCAGACGTGATTTCAGGATGGTATTTTGCCTCCCTGGTGCAAGGATCATGGGTATCACCGAGCAGCTACAGAGCATTCTGGAGGGTGAGGGTGCACAGCCAGAGGTCATGGCCTGCATTGGTACCAATGAGATAGGTAGGAAAAGGGATGAGGTCCTGGAGGCTGAGTTTAGGGAGTTAGGAAAGAGATTAATGAGCAGGGCCTCAAAAGTAAAATTCAGAACCGAGAGCGGGAGACAGAAAATTAGCCGGTGACTCTGAAAGACAAAAGAAGCAAAGCTTAAACGGTTTACAGCACAGGAATTTGGCAATGTTAAAAGGTATATATTTAAATGTAAGGAGTATAGTAAAGCCGATGAGCTGAGGGCACACATAGACACATGGCAGCATGATATCATCGCTTTAACAAAAATTTGGCTTAAAGAGGGACAAAATTTGCAGCTCAACACCCATGGATGTAGGGTGTTCAGATAGGATAGAGAGGGAGCAAAAAAGGTGAGGGTGAAGCATTATTGGTTAAAGAATCAATTACAGCTGTGAGGAGGGATGACATACTAAATTAATCATCAAGTGAGGCTATATGGGCTGAGCTCAGAAATAAAAAAGGGGCAGCCACAATACTAGGAGTGCACTAGAGACCCCCAAATACCGAAAGGGAGATAGAAGAGCAAATATGTTGGCAAGTTTCTGAGTGCAGAAACAATAGGGCAGTAAAAGGTGGGGACTTCAACTACCATAATATCAACTGTGATATGACAGTGTGAAGGGCACAGAGGGCACAAAATTCTTAAATTGCATTCAAGAGAACTTTTTTTTAGCCAGCACATAACAATCCCAAAAAGACGGAGTGCAATTCTAGATTTAGCCTTAGGAAATGAAGCTGGGCAAGAGGATGAAGTAGAAGTGGGTGACCAATTTGGAGATTGTGACCATAATCCAGTTAGATTTAGCATAATTGTGGAAAAGGATAAAAATAGAACAGGAGTAAAAGTTCTAAATTGGGGAAAGACAAATTATACGAAGCTATGGACCGGGTGCTGGGAGGCGGGATTAGAACGGGCGGCTAGTTTTTTCGGCCAGCATAGATATGATGGGCTGAATGGCCTCTTTCTGTGCCATAACTTTTCTATGGTTAATCACAACTGCACCCACTCAAGCAACAGCGATATATTTCCAAGTCAGTGTAGTGTGTAGCTTGGAGGGGAACTTTCAGGCTATTGTGTTCCCATGCATCTGCTGCCCTTGTCCTTCTAGGTGGTAGATATCGCGGGTTTGATAGGTGCTGTTGAATGAGCCTTGGGGGAGTTGCTGCAGTGCATCTTGTAGATCTGTGCATCAGTGGTGGTGGGAGTGAATATTTAAGGTGATGGATGGGATGTTAAACAAGCAGGCTGCTTTGCCCTGGATGGTGTTGAGCTTCTTGAGTGTTGTAGGAGATACACTCATCTAGGCAAGTGGAGAGTATTCCACCACACTCCCGACATGTACCTTGTAGATGGTGGACAGGCTTTGCGGAGTCAGGAAGTGAGTTGCTTGCCGCAGGATTCCTAGCCTCTGACCTGCTCTTGTAGCCACTGTATTTATATGGCTAGTTCAGTTCAATTTCTGGTCAATGGTAATCCCCAAGATGGTGATAGTGGAGGATTCAGTGATGGTAATGCCATTGAACATCAAGGGGAGATCTCAAAATCACAGAATTTTAATGGCACAGAAGGAGGCCATTCGGCCCATCGTGTCTGCAGCGGCTCTCCAAATGAGCATTATGACCTAGTGCCATTGCCCTGCCTTTTTCCCTGTATCTCTGCACATTGTTTCTATTCAAATAATCATTTAATGCCCTCTTGAATGCCTCAATTGAACCTGCCTCCACCACATTTCCAGGCTGTGCATTCCAGACTATAAATCTGTGTCTTCTCGTTCTTGATCCTTTTATGAGCAGGAACAGCTTCTCCCTATCTACTCTGTCCAGCCTCCTCATGGTCTGAACATCTCTCTCAAATCTCCTCCTAGCTGCCTTCTCTCCAAGGAGAACAGTCCCAACCTCTCCAATCCAACTTCATAACTGAAGTCCCTCATCCCTGGAACCATTCTTGTAAACCTCTTCTGCACTGTCTCCAATGTGTTCACATCCTTCCTATAATGTGGCACCCAGAACTGTACTCAATAGTACAGCTGAGGTCTGAGGTCTAATGAATATCTTATATAAATTCAGCATAACCTCCTTGCTCTTGTACTCTATACCTCTAATAATAAAACCCAGGATACTATATGCTTTATTAACTGCTCTCTCCACCTGTCCTCCCACCTTCAATGATCTATGCATATATACACCCAGGTCTTTCTGCTCCTGCACCCCTTTCAAAATTTCACCCCTTATTCTATGTTGTCTGCCCTGTTCTTCCTACCAAAATGCATCACCTCACACTTCTCCACATTGAACTTCATCTGCCACCTATCTGCCCACTCCACCACTTGTCTATGTCCTTTTGAAGTTCCACACTGTCCTCTTCGCAGTTTACAACACTCCCAAGTTTCGTATCATCAGCAAACTTTGAAATTGTCCCCTGCACACCAAGAACTTCCATGGATAGGGCTATCTCCTGTGTGGAACTTGAATCCTGCCAAACTAATCAGTCCTCGCTGACCATGTTGTGCAAACTACAGATGTCAACATTTCTGCTACCTTAAGCAGGATAACAGATACTTTGGCCATGGCCTAATAAGGGCATCACCCATCTACTCCAAGTTGCTCTTCAGCAGAGAGATAGTAGTTATATGCTGCTGCCCCAGGGATGGTGACGAAAGGGGGCATATAAGTGGGAACTCTACTCAAAGCATTTACATATCTTAAACATTTCCCAACCTGTGTCCAGCCAGTACCTGACATCCTGCCTCCTCTTCCAATGGCTGAGCTTGCACTTGCACAGGTACAGGTGAAACAGTCTTTGGCAGGTCCCTCACAAGATTCAAACTCACAGGTCACTGTGTGTGAGCACCTCAGAAATCAAAATGGTGATCTGAGCAGCCTGCCTCTACCCCTGATGAATCCACAGGAGTTGCACCATGTCAGATTCTCTCTTGTTGAAGGTGGTCATTGCCTGACACTTGTGTGGCGCGCATGTTATTTGCCACTTGTCAGCCCAAGCCTGGATATTGTCCAGGTCTTGCTGCATTTGGATATGGACTGCTTCAGTATCTGAGGAGTCACAAATGGTGCTGAACATTGTGCAATCTTCAGTGAACATACCCACTTCTGACCTTACAATGGAAGGAAGGTCATTGATAAAGCAGCTGAAGATGGTTGGGCCGAGGACACTACCCTGAGGAACTCCTGCAGTGATGTACTGGCACTGAGATGATTGACCTCCAATAACCACAACCCTCTTCCTTTGTGTTAGGTATGACTCCAGTCATACCCCTTAATGTCATTAGTATCTGGGAATCTATTGGTCTCTGTCTTGAACATACTCAATGACTGAGCTTCCACAGCCCTCTGAGGTAGAGAATTCCAAAGATTCACAACCCTCTGACTGAATAAATTCCTCCTTATCTCAGTCCTAAATAGTCTGCCCCTTATTCTGAGACTGTGTCCCCTGGTTCTTGACTCCCCAGCCAGGGGAAACATCCTTTCTGCATCTACCCTGTTGAGCCCTGTAAGAATTTTGTAAGTTTCAATGAGATCACCTCTCATTCTTCTGAACTCTGATGAATACAGGCCCAGTCTCCTCAATCTCTCCTCATAGGACAGTTCCACCATCCCAGCCAGGGATCAGTCTGGTGAACCTCCACTGCACTCCATCTATGGCAAGTATATCCTTCCTTAGGCAAGGAGACCAAAACTGTACACAAAACTCCAGATGTAATCTCACCAAAGTTCTGTACAATTGCAGCAAGACACCTTTACTCCTATACTCAAATATTCTTGCAATAAAGGCCAATGTATCATTTGCCTTCCTAATTGCTTGCTGCACCTTCATGTTAACTTCAGGTGACTTATGAACAAGGACACCCAGGTCCCTTTGGACATCAACACTTCCCAACATCTTAGAATTAAGAAATACTCTGCACCTCCATTCCTCCCACCAAAGTGGATAACCTCATATTTACCCACATTATATTCCAAGTGCCATGTTCTTGCTCACTCACTAAGCACGTCCAAATCCCCTTCAAGCCTCTGCATCATCTTCACAACATATCCCCACCTAGTTTATCCTCAAACATTTGGTCCCCACATTGGGATCATTGATACAAATTGTGAACAGCTGGGGCCCGAGTATGATATTATCCTTAAAAATCCTTTTTGCAGCTACTGCAGTGCCTGGAAATCCTTTTTGTAATCTGGAGACCAGAACTGTGCACAGTAAGCATGGATGTTACTAAGGTGAGCAAAACTTCTCCTCTATTCCTGAATTTCATTCCATTGATTTCAATGGGTTGAAAATCAAGCGGGTTCTATAAATGGTGTGATAGGGCGTTCATAGGAGTTGAAAGAATAATCTATTCTGCTGTCTGCAGTGAGGTAGATTCCATTTCTGCCAGCACCTCACCCATTGTTCCCAGAGGTACAAGAAAGTGAATGTTACCAAACTATTTGGCACAGGTGAGAAGCATAGCCCTTATTCAACAGCCAACACATATACTTTAAAAAAAATTCATGATGGTGTGTAGGCGTCGCTGGCTAGGCCAGCGTTTATTGTCCATCCATAATTGCCCTTGTTCAGAGGGCATTTAAGAGTCAACCACATTGATGGGGGTCTGGTGTCACATGTAGGCCAGACCAGGTAAGGACAGCAGATTTTCTTCCCTAAAGGACATTAGTGAACCAAATGTGTTTTTACAACAATCGACAACGGTTTCATAGTCATTATAAGACGTTTAATTCCAGATTTTTTAAAAATTGAATTCAAATTCCACCATCCCCAGGGCATCACACTGGGTCTCTGGATTCCTAGTCCAGCGACAATACCACTGAGCCATCACCTCTCCAGCAAGAATCTCTGGGTCACAAGCAGGATATTGTCTTGCCCTCTCACTTGACATCACTATGTGTTAGCCAATGAGTTGGAGGTGAGGTGGTATTTACAGCAAACAGTGCCCATTTTACAGAAAAAAGCACCTATTTTACACCAGTGTCTAGCTGAACAGGAGTCGATACAAGTTACAGCAAATTAAACTCATCACCTCCTGATAAATGCAGGGCGATTTCTCCAGCAATTAGCAGTGAGACAAGGATACTTACATACAAATTCTGCTCCAAAAATTCATCCCAGTCACTTACAGCACTGTGGTCTCTGGGCATGACTGACAGGGGAAATTACCCAATCATCTGTGGCTGGGACATGTGGTGTCACTATATACAGCCAAAATAAGGCTGGGAAATCAAAGTGTTCAGTTGCTCTTATACTGTCAGTAGGTGGAAATAGAAGCAGGGGGAAAAAAAAGATAGCATTCTACAAAAATAGTGCAGTGGTTATTTAAAATGTAGATAATTATTTTTATCTTGTATGATATTTAAAGCTGCATATTTAAACCTGGCATCTCAGGGCTGCAAGAAATAAGAACACATTGGGCAGTATTTCTGTCCACAACTTTCAGGGGGCTGAATCCCCACTATCCTGGGGGTTACCATTGACCAGAAACTGATCTGGGCCAGCCATGTAGATACTCTGGTTACAGGAGTAGGTCAGAGGCTAGGAATTCTGTGGCAAGTAACTCACCTCCTGATTCCCCAAAGCCTGTCCACCATCTACAAGGCAAAGTCAGGAGCGTGATGGAATGCTCTTTATTTGCCTGGATGAGTGCAGTTCCAACAATACTCAAGAAGCTTGACACCATTCAGGACAAAGCAGCCCACTTGATTGTCACCACATCCACAAACATTCACTCCCTCCACCACCGACACACAGTAGCAGCAGTGTGTACCATCTACAAGATGCACTGCAGGAATTCACCAAGGCTCCTTCCAAAAGCGACCTCTATCATCTAGAAGCACAAGGGCAGCTGAGGTACGGGAAAACCACCGCCTGGAAATCCCCCTCCAAGCCACTCACCATCCTGACTTGGAAATATATCGCTGTTCCTCCACTGTCGCTGGGTCAAAATCACGGAACTCCTTCCCTAACAGCACTGTGGGTGTACCTACACCACATGGACTGCAGCGGTTCAAGAAGGCAGCTCACCACCACCTTCTCAAGGGCAATTAGGGATGGGCAATAAATACTGGCCTAGCCAAGGTCACCCAAATCACATTAAAAAAAAGGTTCCAACCTTAACTGTTTTGCATATTTCACATTTCAAGTCTCCAAGTTCTATGTTTGTAAAAATGACAGATAAAGGAGGGGTAATTAAAGGTTGCTGTTTACTCCCTGGGATCAAGTTAACACTTGGCATGTACCTTAATGTGGACTGTGCCATCATTTCCTGGTTCCAGACATGCTGTCAAGTATTTGCCTGTATAACTCAGTTATATGCATCATTCAGGGAGGAACCAGCTAACCAGAAAATCTGGCACCAGTCGATGATCAGTCCTCAATTAGCTGATTCCAGTCGATGACAATAACCTTCATTTATATAGTGCCTTTAATATAGTAAAATGCTCCAAGCACTTCAATAGGAATTTGACACCAAGGCAAATATGCACAGGTGAGCTAGTGTTACAACCGGTCCCCAGGTGAGGTTCTCCCAATCTGTTATGATCCCAGACAAGGCACCCCCAAATTCTTATGCTCCTGGGTGAGGAAGGGTGAACTGGCTCCCCTTCTTTATTCAACTCCCTCGGTTAGTTGCAGCAAGGTTAATTTAAAAAGGATCCCTTCCCTCATGGGTACATTTTCTGAGTCCAAATATATTAATGTTTTAAAGGGAGCCTAATTAACCAGGTTTTCTTGAGCCAAAGAAAGAGTGAGTTTATTAGTTACTAAAACGTGAGAAAAAATAATAAAAATGCAACATACATTCACAGAGATTAGAAATGAGAAGTGAGTCCAGAAATAAAATTTTTAAAAGATATACAAGTCAGTCTTTGGCTTGTCCATAAGGAGTAGATGGTGAAACGTTGCGGCCATTAAATTGGGTGCTTCTGGTACAGCTTACTTTGGCAGTTGAGCAGTGGTCATGCAGATTCTTGGTTCTGCAGCTTAGATGAAAGGAGTTGTCCTGTTTCCTTTTTGATGGTAGCTTTGCTGACTTGTGACTTGCTTCCACCAATTAGAGAGAGAGATTTTTTTACCTGCAGTGCAGGGGTGCCTAGTTGATGTTCTTCAGCTGTGACCTTCATAGCACACACTCGCACAGTAGAACTAGAACACCAGACCAGCACACAGAGACCAGGGTTGCAGTTGGCTTTTAACCCTTTTTCTTGTGTATTCCTGGAAGGGAAAAACAAACATGTCTTTTGCCCAATAACTGGTTTCTTTTAACTCAGATCAGGTCCACAGTTTGGGGTATAACTCAACAGGAGATGGTTTCTTCTGAGATGGTAATCAGTTTTTTTGCATTCCATCCCTTCCTTTGAAGTGTCTCTGCCTATAGGAGACATTGACACCTTTTTAGGTGTGACATTCTGTTCTCTCTGGACTAGTTGGTCACATGTAATCTACATAGGAATTTTCCGGCAAGTGGTTATTTTACAGTCTCAACCAGCTTTTGCTTATAGGTCCTTTTTAAAAAAACACATGTCTTAAAGTTCAATATGTCCATAAGTAATTCAGGGCTATGATCCGTGGTCATGACACAAGGTTTTGAGCAGCATCTTAAAGAACAATAAAGAAGCAAAGAAGTTTAAGGAGGGAATTCTAGACTTAGGGTCCAGGCAGCTGAAGGCACAGCCACCAATGGTGGAGTGATTAAAATTGGGTTTACACAAGAGGCTAGAATTGGAAGAGTGCAGAGATCTTGGAGGTTTGTGGGGCTGAGGGTGCTTACACAGAGAGGGGTAAGGATGTGAAGGGATTTGAAAACAAGAAGAAAAATGTTCAAATCAAGGTATTGCCAGAGCAGGAGCCAATGTCAGTGAGCACAGTGGGTAATGTTTGAATAGGATCTGGTGTGAGTTAGGATACAGGCCACAGTGTTCTGGATGAGCTCAAGTTTAGGGGGGCCAGGAGAATGGTGGAGCAAGTCTAGAGGTAACAAAGTATGGGTGAGAACAGTAGGTGTATTTTAATTGGCCCTCACTTCATTACAACATACTAGTGAAGCGAGGAATCAAAGACCTCGACTTGTGCAGAGTGCACTTCTGAATGTTGGGTTAGAACGGCATCAGCACGAAAACACAATGCACAACATGGTAGGTTGGCTAGCTGACCAGAGAGAGACTGGCCTCTGTGTGGAGGTAGCAGAGAAGCTGCTGGTGTGTCGAGAATTATGCAAACAGTCCACGCTGATGGGGCTGGGGGAGGGGAATTGTTTGAGGAAGATTCTGTATTGGGACCAGTGGCTCCCGCACAGGGAGAGTTGCCCAGATGTTGTGCGGCTGTTATGTGCCCTCTACTGGCTGGTTAAAGAGCAGCGTTAGTGAGAGGCTTAAAAAATAAAGAAAAGTATCTTTGAAAAAGAACGTAAAGACTAGATGTTTAGACCATTCGGCCCACCGTTCAATCGGATCATGTCAGATCTTCTACCCCAACTCCACGTTCCTACATTATCCCTTAAATTCCATACTATCCTCAGTCCCGAGTGTACCCAGACATCCACAAATCTCTCCATTCACAACCTTTAAATAAGTCTTCTGATGCTCTCGCTTACACTCCGCTTTACCTGTTGGACAGGACAGGACAGGATGGGGTGGGGGAATTAGCCAGGGTTCCTGCTGCTTGATCAGAGCAGCCACTATCCTGCTGAAGAGGCTGAGGATCTGGATGTTGACTGTCGCCTCCCATCAGGTGGACCAGACATTGGAAGTCAGTGTCCAGTCAGGAGGAGAGGGAGTGTGGGAGAAAAGGGAGATTTAAAAAAAAACATTTCTAACCCAGACCATAAGGTTCCTATACAGTGGTCTGTGAACCTGTTGTTTTCTTATTTGTTTACACAGGAGGAGGGCTGAATGAAGCCTGATACTCGACATAATGTCGGCAGTGAGTTCAAGTGCAGAATCAGCTGCCTTCAGTTGCGCGCCTCTGGTTCATGCAGAGAGAGAGAAAAATAAAATACAGAGAGCAATAACACAGTGGGTAGCTGCGAAATAAACTGCACAGACGCAGCTACAAAGACCCACTAGATTGGAAGACTAAGTATGAATGGCTATGCAATATGAAGTGTGAGGGCATGTAGAGGAGACCTCTTGTCAGATTGTAATGAAAAGCATCACCAAGTCTGAAATACCTTATGAATTGATTTTTTGTGTGTGTGTAATTAATTGGCCAGTCGGAGACACTGATCGTCACGCAGGAGTGCACATTCGTTTTTTGAACTCATTCATTTGAGTGCTGACAGTTCTGGTATTAGCCCTGGCAACAATGAATTGTTCTGCTTATGGCTTGTAACAGTTTGAAATTACACCGTGGCCTGTGGCAGCTACATTACTGAGCGGGGAGAGGAAGCCGCAGACTGATGGCTGCCTCAACACTTTTGGCCTCACTGCTCCTACAAGACAGGGAATATTTATAGAAAATTAGGAATCCCAACAGTATTCCGAAGCAAACAATGAGATCTCAGGTGACACAACCTCTCACCAAATACTGTAGAAGCGTCCTTAATATTTAAATAAAAATGCACCATTCCCACTAGTAACAATGGATGTTTTCCTGGGTGTGAGATTATTTTTTTTTTCGGGGAGGGCAAATCTCCTTCCCTCCTTGAAGCATTGACTTCATTTAGCAGGTTATTAAACTGTGTAGCAGACATTGAAAGAAAAAAATAAAGGGTTTTTACAGAGTTCAGAACTTCAGGATGCTCCAAAGTGCTTCACACCCAATGAAGTATCTTTTGAAGCCTAATCACTTTTGTCATTGAGGAAACCCAACACTCAATTTGCACACAACAAGCTCCAATCATCAGCAATATGATAATGACCAAATCATCTGCGTTTTTAGTGATTTTGGTTGAGGGATAAATTCTGGCCAGGATTAATTCTGCAGTTCTTTAAAATAGTGCAAAGGATTTGTTTACATTCACCTTCATGAGAGGGGAAACTTTTCATCTGAAAGACCCTGGATCCTGACAACATTCCGGCAATAGCACTGAAGACTTGTGCACCAGAACTTGCCGTGCCCCTAGCCAAGCTGTTCCAGCACAGCTACAACACTGGCATCTACCCGGCTATGTGGAACATTGCCCAGGTATGTCTTGTACACAAAAAGCAGGACAAATCCAACCCGGCCAATTACCGCCCCATCAGTCTACTCTTCATCATCAGTAAAGTAATGGAAGGGGTCATCAACAGTGCTAGCAAGTGGCACCTGCTTCGCAATAACCTGCTCACTGACGCCCAGTTTGGGTTCTGCCAGGGCCACTCAGCTCTTGACCTCATTACAGCCTTGGTTCAAACATGGAAAAAGAGCTGAACTCGAGAGGTGAGGTGAGAGTGACTGCCCTTGATATCAAGGCCACATTTGACAGAGTGTAGCATCAAGGAGCCCTAGCAAAACTGGAGTCAATGGGAATCAGGGGGAAAACTCTCCACTGGTTGGGGTCACAACTAGCACAAAGGAAGATGGTTGTGGTTTTGGAGGTCAGTCATTTCAGCTCCAGGACATCACTGCAGGAGTTCCCCAGGGTAGTGTCCACAGCCCAATCATCTTCAGCTGCTTCATCAATGACCTTCCTTCCATCATAAGGTCAGACGTGGGCATGTTCGCTGATGATTGCACAATGTTCAGCACTATTCGCGACTCCTCAGATACTGAACCATGTCCAAATACAGCAAGACCTGGACAATATTCAGGTTTGGGCTGGCAAGTGGCAAGTAACATTCGTGCCACACAAATGTCAGGCAATGACAATCTCCAACAAGAGCAAATCCAAAGAGCAATTGCCCCTTGATGTACTAATGGCATTATGATCACTGAATCCCCCACTATCAACATCCTGAGGTTTATCATTGACCAGAAACGGAATTGGGCTGGCCATATAAATACTGTGGCTACAAGAGCCGGTCAGAGGCCAGGAATCCTGCAATGAGTAACTCGCCTCCTGACTCCCCAAAGCCTGTCCACCATATACAAGGCACAGGCCAGGAGTGTGATGGAATACTCTCCACTTGCCTGGATGAGTGCAGCTCAAGAAGCTTGACACCATCCAGGACAAAGCAGTCCGCTTGTTTGGCACCACGTCCACAAACATTCACTCCCTTCACCAACGAAGTACAGTAGTAGCCATGAGTACCATCTACAAGATGCACTGCAGGAACTCACCAAGGCTTTTTCGACAGCACCTTCCAAACCCCAGACCACTACCATCTAGAAGGACAAGGGCATCAGATAGATGGGAACACCACCACCTGGAAGTTCCCCTCCAAGTCACTCACCATCCTGACTTGGAGATATATTGCTATTCCTTCACTGTCGCTGGTTCAAAATCCTGGAACTCCCTCCATAACAACACTGTGGGTGTACCTACACCCACATGGACTGCAGCGATTCAAGAAGGCAGCTCACCACCACCTCCTCAAGGGCAACTAGGGATTGGCAATAAATGCTGGCCCAGCCAGCAAAGCCCACATCCCATGAATGAATTTAAAAAAACTGCACCTCAGACAGTGCAGCACTCCCTCAGTTCTGCATCAGGACTACCAGCCTGGATTATGGTTTCAAGTCTCTGGAGTGGGGCTTGAGATCCTGATATTCTGTCTCAGAGTGGAGAGTGCTGCACCCTGAGTCTCAGCTGACATGGACAATTGGAAATGTGTCCTGGCGTCAGATGTCCTGGTGTGAAGGAAAGAAAGGTGTTGTGGGGGTTGGTGCAGGGGTGGTTTGGTGAGATTTAAAATGTATTTGGTCCAGTATTTTGAACAGAAATTCTCCCATCTGAATCAATCTTACCCAGATGATCACAAACACAGTTGGGGCAGGGTGAAGTATCCTGCCTGGTAACTTCAGCCTCTCTCATGCTCTCACCTTCTGACAAGTTTTTGGATTAAATTGAGACTGAAAATAGATTTTCACTTTTTAGATCAGACAAATCTTTGTCTCCAATTAGTGCACCCAGCTCACTGACTTGAGAGCAATTACTGAGGCAAATTACCTACAGATAGCAGTTTAAATGTGGGCAAACACTGATAAAGCCTTGCAAACTCACACCCTCTCTTTTAAAGTTTTTAAAAATTTATTCCAGGCTCTTGTTGGAGATTGTCATTGCCTGACATTTGTGTGGCACGAATGTTACTTGCCACTTGCCAGCCCAAACCTGAATATTGTCCAGGTCTTGCTGTATTTGGACATGGTTCAGTATCTGAGGAGTCGCGAATAGTCCATCCCTAATTGCCCTTGAGAACTGAGCAGCTTGCTAGGCCATTTGGGCATACAGGAAGGATGTAATAGCTCTGGAGAGAGTGCAGAGGAGGTTTACAAGAATGTTGCCAGGGTTAGAAAAGTGTAGCTACAAGGAGAGATTGGATAGGTCGGGGTTACTTTCCTTAGAACAAAGAAGGCTGAGAGGTGACTTGATTGAGGCGTACAAAATGATGAGGGGAATAGATAGAGTGGACAGGATAAAATTGTTTCCCTTGATGGAGAGTTCTAGAACCAGGGGACATAGATTCAAGATAAGTGGCAGAAGGTGTAGGGAGGACATGGGGAAGAAGTTTTTACGCAGAGGGTGGTGGGTGTCTGGAATTCGCTGCCCAAATTGGTGGTAGAGGCAGAGACTTTAAACTCTTTTAAAAAGTACCAGGATCTGCACCTAAAGTGCTGTAAGCTGCAGGACTATGGGCCGGGTGCAGGAAGGTGGGATTAGAAAGGGCACCTGGGTGTCTTCAGGCTGGCATGGACAAGATGGGCCGAATGGCCTCCTTCTGTGCTGTAACTTTTCTATGGTTCTATTTCAGATGGCAGTTAAGAGTCAACCACATTGCTGTGGACCTGGAGTCACTTGTAGGCCAGACCAGGTAAGGATGGCAGATTTCCTTCCCTCTTTATGGTTTTAACAATGGTTTCCTGGTCACTATTATTAATTGAATTTAAATTCCACCAGCTGCCATGAATGGGATTTGAACCCATGTCCCCAGGGAATTAACCTGGGCCTCTGGATTATCGGCCCAGTGACATTACCACTATGCCACCATCTCCCCCACTAGTGGTAAGTTGGAGGATACAGAAAGAAGAAACAACAGTTATAAGGCACATTTCATAACCTCAAGATGTCCCAAAGCAGTTTACAGCCAATGAAGTATTTTTCAAGTGTTGTAATGTAGGAAACATAGCAGCAAATCTGTACAGAGCAAGATCCCACAAACAGCAATGTGATAATGACCAGTTAATCTGTCTTAGTGATGTTGGTTGAGGGATAAATATTGGCCCCAGGACACTGGGGATAATTCACCTGCTCTTCTTCCAAATACTGCAATGGGAACTTTTACATCCACCTGAGAGGGCAGATGGGGCCTAGGTTTAACATCTCATCTGAAAGACAGCACCCAGTGGCAGTGCAGTGCTCCCTCAGTACTGCACCAGGAGAGTCAGCCTGAATTTTGAGCTCAAGCCTCTCGAGTGGAACTTGAATCTAGAAATGATGTGGCTCAGGTGTTAGGACTTCAAACCCCACTCCAGAACTTGAGCAGAAAAATCAAGCTTTCCACTCCGGTGCAGTACTGAGGGAGTGCCACACATTAGTGGTGCTGTCTTCCAGATGAGATGTTAAAATGAGACCCTATTTGTCCGCTCATACGGATATGAAAGATCCTGTTGCAGTATTTTGAGGTCAAGCAGGGGAGTTCTCCCCAGTGTCCTGGACATCACTAAAACAGATTATCCGGTCATTATCACACTGCTGTTTGTGGGTGCTTGCTGTGCACAAATTGGCTGCATTTCCTACAATACCGCAGAGCCTGGACATTAAGAGTACTTCATTAGCTGCAAAGTGCATTGGGTCGTGAGCATCCTAGAGAAAGGAGGGGAGGAAACACAACGAAATAGAAAGGAAAGAACAGTTTGCAGTCCAGCCTTTTAATGCAAGGCCATGTGTCAGGCAGGTTGAAGACTGTTGCAAGGCTGAGAGAAACAGTTCAGAGATAAACAGTGCCTGCGGATGATAAAACACAACTCATCAGCAGCCATTTCTCTTCGGGCTGCCTAATCACCCCATTACACACCACAGTCTGCTCCAGTGGACAGTGACCTCTCCTAATTACCTCACCACAACCTGGTTCCTCATCCAAACACAGCCCAAACAGCTGCCTCTGTTATTGCAGCTCAGTCCAATTCCTTTTCATTATCAGTCCCGGCTCCCCATGTGGAACAGGCTTGTAGAGAGAGGCAGGGAGTGCGAGTTTATTTGCTGCAAGGGGAAGATGGATCAGAAACTAATGCCCTGCTGGGGAAGGTTGTCATTAACAGGAATAATTCATGCAGTATTTCAAAACTGTATCAGGAATATCAGGTCAGCAATAATCATCAAATGGGAAAGTGGATTTTACCACTACAAAGCTTAATTGATATTGCCTCCAATTAAAAGATTTACATTTATATAGTACCTTTCACAACTACAGATTTCCCAAAGTGCTTTACAGCTAATAAAGTATTTTTTGAAGTGCAGTCACTGTTGTGATGTAGGCAATGTGGCAGCCAATTTGTGCACAGCAAGATCCCACAAACAGCAATGTGATAATCACCAGGTAATCTATTTTAGTGATGTTGGTTGAAGGATAAAAGTTGTCCCAGTCATTCTGCATAACTTCCTTGAGACCTCAGTTTAATATCTCATCTGAAGGACTGCACCACTGATACAGCGTAGCACTGCCTCAACATTACACTGGGCGTTTCAGCCTGGATTATGGGCTTGAACCCACAAGCCTACTAATGCAGAGGTGAGAATGCTCCCAACTGAGCCATGGCTGACACTACGTGTGGCTGCAACAGCACAAGCTGGGAACACAGTGTATGATTGTCAGGGAGAACAAAATCAGACTTGACTAGATGTCCCTGCATTTGCACAATCAGTATCCACATTCAGAGATGATGGATGGTCACGTGGGTGAGTTAGTGGAGGATAATCCTTTAAACTGTATTCCAGCAAGGAGTCAACGCCTTCAGGAATGGGATTGAGAAAATTAACAATAAAAGAAAGGAGAGAAAAGATGTTAACTTGATAAAAAGAGATCATTATCTGGAACAAAGCCTCTCGTTCTCATAGCTGGATAATCACACAGACAGCGACACATATTGGGATAGCTGCAGAGCTGGATGCCGAGTTGGAACTCTATTTGCAAACAGCTCTCTCATCCCATCAACTCCCTCCAGCTGAAGGCTTGATGGGACTGTAGAGGCTGCAAGTGTCATTAATTTTTCAAACAGGCAATTACACCACACTGTCTCTGTCTCATACAGAGCGGAGTTTAAATCAATCACACACACACACACACACACATGCACGCAGACACACAAATACACAGACATGTACACAAAACTAGACACAGAAATGCACATGTACAGAACACACGCAGATACACAAACCATGGCTGCTATGGGAATTTACTTTATTAAATAATAAAATGGCAATTTTTCCCTACCCCAATACTGCCAAACGAAGCAGTGGGAGAGATGAGGAGAACTATTTTACACAGCAAGTTGTGATCTGGAACGTGCTGTCGAAATGGTGGTGGAAACAGTTTCAATAGTAACTTTCAAAGTGAGAATTGAGGAAATAATCGAAAAGTAAAAATGATAGCCCTATTGGGAAAGGGCAGGGGAACTGTTTCTCACTGCATAGCTCTTTCAAAGAACCAGCACAGGCATGATGGGCTGAATGGCTTCTTTCTGTGCTATCATTCTACGGCTGACCTCACCTTTTTGAGGAGTTGATTTATGTTCAAGTCAGTTTAACTGGTTCCAGTGTCGTCAGAGTTTTCAGAAGATACTTTATTCCCTCCACCACAGAAACTGCAGTTACAATTCCCATCTTTCCATAAAAACACAATCAGCTTCCCACCACCCCCATCGTCCTGGGTGAGAAATGCAGATCTCAGGCTGCACATCAAGCAGAGCTCCTGTTCCTCGTCTCCCTCCCTCCCGTATGTACGGGTGGGATAGGCATTGAGAAAAAGGAGGAATAACAACTTATATTTTGTATAGCTTCTTTAAAGTAATAAAATGTTGCAAGGTGCTTCACAGAAGTGTTATAAAACAAGATATTTGGTCAGAGGAGCAAAAGTTTGGTCAAAGAGGTAGGTTTTAAGGAACGTCTTTGAGGAGGAAAGGGAGGTAGAGAGGAGGAGAGGTTTAGGAAGGGAATTCCAGAGCTTGGGGCCCAGGCAGCTGAAGGCATGGTCGCCGATGGTGGAACAATTAAAATCGGGGAGGCTCAAGAGGCCAGAATTAGAAGAGTACAGAGATCTCAGAGGGTTGTGGGTCTGGAGGAGATGACAGAGATAAGGAGGAAGCGAGGTCATGGAGGAATTTGAAGACAAGTGTGAGGATTTTAAAATCAAGATGTTGAATAATCAGCCTAGGCGTTTGAAGTGTAAGTAAAGTACTTTGGGAGGTAAGAGCAGAACCGTACCCAGGAAAGATGTTGGGCAAGGTAGCTGGTGTTAAGCATTAACAGTGGGTGTAACTGTGCTCGTGTCTTGTGCTGCTGCTCAGTAATAAAACAGCAGCTTTAATTAAAACGGTCAGGGGCTCCTCAGCTCCCCGAAAACAGCATGTAGCAAAGTCAGACCTTCCCCATGACCTCTCAGTGTGACGGAGCTGCAGTGGGATTACTCTCCCTGCGCTACAAATGATCAGAATTTCTAATTAGATTCTGACAAACCTTCAGAAGCACAGAGCGCGAACATAAGAGTAATTAAAGAATCAGCCGACAGCAACATTTTAAAGATATCTAATCTTCATCTTAATCTACGAGTGTGAGACAGTTTTAGCTTCCTTGACTTTATTCTTCCAAACGAGGCAAACTCTTCCTTTCCTCTCTCTGTGATAAGTGAGCTGGACAATACGACATCGATTCATGCACGAATTCAGTCTCCGAGCAATATCTGCAGCAAGTGCTATCTGTGGCTCAGTGGATAGCACTGTCATCTCTGAGTCAGAAGGTTATGGATTCAATTCATACTCTAAAGGCTTGAGTGCATAATCCAGGCTGAGGGTCAGTGCTGCGGTAAGCACTCCACTGTCAAAGGGTCAGTACTGAGGGAGTGCTGCACTGTCAGAGGGTCAGTACTGAGGGGGTGCTGCACTGTCGGAGGGTCAGTACTGAGGGAACATTGCACTGTCTGAGGGTCAGTGCTGCGGTAAGCACTCCACTGTCAAAGGGTCAGTACTGAGGGAGTGCTGCACTGTCAGAGGGTCAGTACTGAGGGGGCGCTGCACTGTCAGAGGGTCAGTACTGAGGGAGCGCTGCACACTCTGAGGGTCAGTACTGAGGGAACATTGCATTGACTGAGGGTCAGTACTGAGGGGGTGCTGCACTGTCAGAGGGTCAGTACTGAGGGAGTGCTGCACTGTCAGAGGGTCAGGACTGAGGGAGTGCTGCACTGTCAGAGGTTCAGGACTGAGGGAGTGCTGCACTGTCAGAGGGTCAGTACTGAAGGAGCGCTGCACTGTCAGAGAGTCAGTACTCAGGGAATCTTGCACTGCGGGGGGTCAGCACTGAGGGAGCACTGCACTGTTGGAGGGTCATGCTGAGGGAGTGCTGCTCTGTCAGAGGGTCAGTACTGAAGGAGTGCTGCACTGTCGGAGGGTCAGTACTGAGGGAGTGCTGCACTATCGGAGAGGCTATACTGAGGGAGCGCTGCACTGTTTTTGAAAATCTTTATCCCTCAACCAACATCACTAAAAAGAGATAATCTTGTCATTTATCTCATTGCTACTTGTGGGAGTTTTCTGTTTACAATTAGCTGCTGCATTTTCTTGCATTAAATAAGTGACTACACTTTAAAAAGTGTGTGAATAGCTGTAAATGCTTTGAGATGCTCTGAGGTTGTTAAAGGCACTATAGGAATTTCCTTTTTGTCCAGGGACTGGAGAAGATGCAAAGAAGGATAATTTGAGAACGGAGACGTTAAAACTATTGGAAAGAGTTAGCAGGCTGGGGCCCTTTGCTCTAGAAAAGAGAAGCCTGAGGGGTGACCTGGTGGAGGGCTTTAAAATTTTGTAAGGGTTCAATAGAGTAGATTAGAGGCATTTCCATTTGCAGGTGAGACCATAACCAGGGTCATCAATACAAGACAGTCGCTAATAAATCCAATGCGGAATTCAGGAGAAACTTCTTTACCCAAAGAGTGGGGAGAATGTGGGACTTGCTCCCACAGAGAGTGGTCGAGGTGAATAGTATAGATGCATTTAAGAGGAAGCTGGATAAACACATGATGGAGAAAGGAATAGAGCGATATGGTGATGGGGGAGACGAAGGAAACTGGGATGAGGTTCATGTGGAACAAGTTTGTCCAACGTTTTTGTGTGAGGGACCACATTTCAATTGTTTTCTCACTCAGGGGACTGATAAACAAAATTCGGAAAGACAAGGTTTAGCACAACATTAAACTGAATTTCCAAACAAAAAGCAATGTCAAAGCAATAAATTGACAATTAAAAACTGCAACTAATTAAAAATTAACATTAAAAAGCGTCAAGGAGAAACGCTAACTAATAAAAAACCTTTTTTGCCTTTTCGCTTAAGAAGCAGAGCTAGAGGGACAGACTAGGCCCCAAGTCCTGGTCACCAGTGAAGGGAGAGGGGACTGTGGCAGAGCAAAGGAGTTGGGTTTAACTAACACCAACCTGGTGTTTGCCTCTAGTGACACACACTCTGAGCTCACCTCAGCAGAATTCATACAAAAGCGGGGCTTGGGGTTGCCTGGTTTTAGCCTGGTTTTCCTTCTCTCCCAGCCTGGTGTGTGGATAGGTTCTTGGGGACGGAGGAGGAGGAGGAGGAGGGGAAGGGTGTTCGCATCTGGCTCGCTCCCAGTCTTAGGGTCCTCGGCCTCACAGACACACGCTCACTCTCTCACACACATCCACACACACTCATTCTCATGCATGTACACACTCTCACACTCACACACATTCTCACACTCACACTCACAAACATATATACACACACTCTTAGACACACTCTCACATCCACACACACGCACACTCACAAACATATATACACACACACTCTCTCTCGCACACACACACACACACACTCACTCTCACATAAGAACAGAAGAAAGAGGAACAGGAGTAGGCCATTCGGCCCCTCGAGCCTGCTCCATCATTCAATAAGATCATGGCTGATCTTCTTGTGTTTCGATTTCCACTTTCCCATCTAACCCCGATAACCTTTGATTCCCTTGCCTAACAAGAATTTATCTACCTCTGCCTTAAAAATATTTAATGACCCCAAATCCATCACCTTCTGAGGCAGAGGATTCCAAAGTCACACAACCCTTTGAGAGAAAAAATTTCTCCTCATCTCTGTCCTAAAAGGGTGACCCCTAATTTTAAAACAGTGCCCCCTAGTTCTGAAGTCACCCACAAAAGGAAACATCCTTTCAATGTCCACCTTGTCAAGGCCATTCAGGATCTTGTATACTTCAATCAAATCATCCCTCACTCTTCTAAACTCCAGTGGAAACAAGCCCAGTCTGTCGAACCTTTCCTCATAAGACACCCCACTCATTCCAGGTATCAATCTAGTAAACCTCCTTTGAACCGCCTCCGATGCATTTACATCCTTCCTTAAATAAGGAGACCAAAACTGCACACAGTATTCGAGGTGCGGTCTCACCAATGCCTTTGTACTCACACACACACTCACTCACTCTCACTCTCTCACACAAACACCCACACACACCCACACACTCACTCTCTCACACACAAACACTCACACACATATATAAACACACACTCTCACACTCACACCCTCACACACTCTCAAATACTCACACACATATATACACGCACACACACACTCACACTCACTCTCACACATACTCACAAACATATATACACACACACATTAACACATACACACACACTCAAACAAACACATGCACTCACACACACAGTCACAAACACAAATGTTTGAGTCTGAGAGTGTGTGTGAGTGTGAGAGTCAGTATGAGTGAGTGTATGTGAGTGTGTGTACATATGTTTGTAACTGTGTGTGTGAGAGAGAGAAAGAGTGTGTGTATCTAGGTTTGTGAGTGTGTGTTTGAGTGCGTGTGTTTGTTTGAGTGTATGTGAGTGTATGTATTAATGTGTGTGCGTGTATATGTTTGTGAGTATGTGTGAGTGTGAGAGCGTGTGTGAGACAGTGTGTGAGAGTGCATTTGAGTGTGTGTTTCTGTTAGTGTGTGTGTGAGTGCAAAAGCATTGGTGAGGGCACACACACTCGCTCTTTCTCTCTCGCACACACACACACATACAAACATATATACACACACTCACATATACACTCACACACACACACTCACTCACACACACTCTCAGTCTCAAACACACCTGCAGACTCTATCTCTCACACAGACCCACACTCACACACACAGACCCACACTCACACAAACACAGGCACACACACAGACATTCATATACAGTCACACACACATATCACACACACACTCATACACACACAAGCTCACACACACAATCAAATGCACTCAGACACACTCTCTCACACACTCACAAACATATATACACACACACATTAACACATACACTCACACACACTCAAACACACACTCACAAACCTATATACACACATACTCGCTCTTTCTCTCACACACAAGGTTATAAACATATATACACACACTCACATATAGACACACACACACACATACACTCACTCATACTCACTCTCACATTCACACTCACACACTCCAGGCTCAAACACACATGCAGACACTATCTCACACGCATTCATACACAGTCACACACACAGACCCACACTCACACAAACACAGGCACACACACACAGAGACACACAGACACTCATATACAGTCACAGACACAGAGCTCACACACACACTCATACACACACAAACTCACACACACACAATCAAATGCACTCACACACACTCACACACACAAACTTAACTCACACACACATATACTCACAAACATATATACACACACATTAGCACATACACTCACATACACTCAAACAAACACACACACACGCTCAAATGCACTCACACACACTCTCTCTCACACGCACACACACTCACACACAGACACACACACAGACACTCTCACACACACACTCTCTCTCACACACTCTCACACAGACACACACACAGACACTCACACACACACACACTCTCTCTCACACACTCACACACAGACACACACACAGACACTCTCACACACACACACTCACACACACACACTCTCTCACAGACACACACACAGACACTCACACAGACACTCTCTCTCTCACACACAGACCCACACACAGACACTCTCACACACACACACTCTCTCTCACACACTCACACACAGACACACACACAGACACTCCCACACACACTCTCTCTCTCACACACAGACACACACACAGACACTCTCACACACACACACTCCCTCCCACACACTCACACACAGACACACACACAGACACTCTCACACACACACTCTCTCTCACACACTCACACACAGACACACACACAGACACTCCCATACACACACTCTCTCTCACACACTCACACACAGACACACACACAGACACTCCCACACACACACTCTCTCTCACACACTCACACACAGACACACACACAGACACTCCCACACACACACTCTCTCTCACACACTCACACACAGACACACACACAGACACTCCCACACACACACTCTCTCTCACACACTCACACACAGACACACACACAGACACTCTCACACACACACATGCCTGAATTTTGCTCTCGTTGGGCACGCGTGATTGGTGGACCCAGGAGTGGATGGGAAACAGGCCCCCGATCATGATTTGCCCCTGACCGTGATCGGCCCCTGATCACCATTTCACACCGGTTGGCCAACTAATGGCCAGCCAGCGTGAAAGGTGCCCGGAGGAAGGCTCAGCACTGCCAGTGGGGGTGAGTAGAGGGCGGGCGTCGATATCACAGCGGCACGGGCGAGCACTTCCGATGAGCTCCCTGAAGGCAGACACCTGCCTCGGGGAGCTGCAGACCTCCAAATAAAAGAAAGCCCAAAAATGCTGCAAAAAGTGTCCATGCAGCACAATCAAGAATCTGAAAACAGACCTCATAAAAAAACAGTCCCGAGATATTTCTTTTTATTTTATATCCTAACAGAGATTTCATCCGGCCCTTGGATGAGGAAATGATTAAAACGTGAATTCTGCCCTTGTTTTGCCCAAGCAGTGAGGTAAACATTGCACAGGCAACAGAAAATCACAGTCAATAGGCTTTTTAATGACCCTAATTGGCCCTGTATTTGTCGGCGGGCACTGCTCTGGCTCCCATGCCCGCCCGCCCACCTCAATATTGCCCCCGCGTGCAGTGACATCAGGACGCACGCCTGACATCTTTTCGCACAATTTTATGTGCGCCCGGGTTGGGAGACGCCTGATCTCGGAAAGCAAGATTCAGGCCATCACACACACTCACACACACACACACAGTCACTCACTCACACACACTTGCACACACTCACACACAGTCACTCACTCACACACACACACACACAGTCACTCACACACACACTCGCACACACACACACAGTCACTCACTCACACACACACACACAAACACACACAGTCACTCACTCACACATACACACACTCACACACAGTCACTCACTCGCACACACACACACACACACACTCTCACTTTCACACACACACACACACACAGTCACTCACTCACACACACACACACACAGTCACTCACTCACACACACACACACACACACACAGTCACTCACACACACACACACACACTCTCACTTTCACACACACTCACACACACACACAGTCACTCACTCACACACACACACACACGCACACTCTCACTTTCACACACACAGTCACTCACTCACACACACACACAGTCACTCACTCACACACACTCACACACACACACAGTCACTCACTCACACACACACTCTCACACACACACACAGTCACTCACTCACACACACACACACACAGTCACTCACTCACACACACACACAGTCACTCACTCACACACACGCACACACACACTCTCACTTTCACACACACTCTCACTTTCACACACACACACACACACACACAGTCACTCACTCACACACACGCACACACACTCACTTTCACACACACTCTCACACACACACACAGTCACTCACACACACACACAGTCACTCACTCACACACACTCTCACACACACACACATACACACACACTCACTCACTCACACACATGCACACACACTCTCACTTTCACACACACTCACACAAACACATACAAATACACAAATGCACACACACTCACTTTCACACACACACTCACACACTCTCTCACACACACACACACACACACACACACTCACAGACTCACTCGCTCACTCACTCACACTCTCACAGACTCACACACTGACACTCTCACACACACACTCACACCCTCACAGATTCACACCACTCACAGGCATACACAGGCTCACTCACTCAAATAGAATCATGCACACTCTCAGAGACTCACACACTTTCACACACACTCACACTCTCACAGACTCACACACACACTCTCACATACACTCACACGCTCACACATACTCACACACACTCTAACATACACTCACATACTCACACTCACACACACACACACTCACACACACTCACTCACTCTCACACACTCATTCACTCACACTCTCACAGATCACATAGACTCACACACACTCTCATATTCACACCCTCTCACACGCTCACACAGACTCTCTCAAACTCACACAGACTCACAGGCTCACACACACTCTCTCACACTCACACAGACTCACACTCACTCACTCACAGACAGACTCACACACTCTCACACACTCACTGACTCTCACAGACTCCCACAAACTCACACACTCTCACACTCATGGACTCACAGATTCACACACACACTCACACATTCAAATACACTCGCACACACACTCACACACACTCTCACACTCACAGACTCACAGATTCACACACACTCTCACACATTCACATACACTCGCACACACACTCACACACAGACTCACACACACTCATTCACACAGACTCACACATTCACACACACTCATTCACACAGACTCACTCACTCCGGCCCCGGACCAGAAGGTTTTGCACATTTTACCTCTGAGGAGGAATTTGTGGTGAATGTGATGCTGCCAAGGTGCACTTCCTTACTCACCCTGTCAGAGACTCCAGCTGCCCCGGGCAGGGGCTGTTGCTGCAGCTGCTGTTCCTCGTGGCCTCCTTGGCTCAATCTGTCATCTTGACCTCTGTCCTTCTTTAGGAGGCCAGCACCTGTGGGGAGGCCGAGGGAGGGAGAGAGACAGCGGCTATAGGTGGAGAAAGAATTCGCCACGGCCACTCACCTTCACACTGTTCGCTGTTCCTCCAATCACAGACAGTTCCTCTCACCAGTGAGCCTATCAGCAGCAAATACAGGAGAGAACTGGCCTGTGATTGGAGGAGCATCTGTTTGCAGATCTGTCACTTCCACTCACCTGTATTTTGGACAGTGAGTCCTCGGCCAGAGGGTGAGGTCTGGAAGCCAGGATTGTGGCCCACGGGCTGTATGTTGGGTAACACTGGTATGGAGCATAAACACCACCATAGATCAGTTAGGCTGAATGGCCTGTTTCTGAGCTGTAAAATCTATTCTATTTTGTTCTATTTAAAATTAACTTACCTTGCAGAGGTTCCACGTAAAGGGTATAAGTCTGATTAGGGGAACTGTGTTTCCTGCTGCTCTGTACAGCAAGCTGCCTCTGGGAGGTAGTTTTAAAAGCTGCATTGTTGCTTTGTTCTGTTTATGATGCCTGGATCGGTTCAGTGCTCAGAATACATGGTGGGTGTTATGGGGATAAGAGTATTCCAGTGAGGAAACCAGGCATTGATTGTTCCTCGCACCAGGGCCTGGGTTACCCCCCACCCACCCACCCCGGTCCCTCCACACAACGCCGCAGATTCGCGCAGCCCATAGGTAGCTGCAGCTTTAATTGTGAAGCAGTCCCACTGGAGGTGACCCTTAGAGAGGGCAGCAGCTGCCTCCTCACTGGCCTTCTGCCAAAGATGTCACTCTTCCTGTCACCAGTCAGTCCCAAGGCACAGCCTTCAGCTCACAGCAGAACAGGGACAGGCTGATTGTTCCAATAGGTAGCCAGGGGAGCAACACATCACAGGTTCAGCTACTCTGCCTCCGGACTCCTCCAACCTGCAGTGCAGATTAACACACTCACACACATCTGCAGTGTGTGTGTGTGTGTATGTATACATATCCAAGCAGGTATGCATATACACATGTATATATGCAGGTGCAGGGTAGTGGTTATTTTACAGGACTAACAATCACAGAAAACATGAGTTCAAATCCCACCATGGCAGATTAAATATTTTTAAAACATCTGGGAATAAAAAAGCTGATGTCAGTAAAAAGTTACTAGACGGAGAAGGCTTTTTCCGATAATTATAACCGCACAATTCTGATATCAGATTCCAGACTGTCCCATTGGTGGCTAAGGTGGAGGAATATCATTGACTCAGCTTCAGTAGGTGCTGGTTATTGTTCAGGCTCATTAAAGATGTACAAATATATGAGGAGGTTTACATTGCTATTAGGAATAGAGTTTTGAGCGGATGAGGTATTGAAGCACTTGTGTTACTAATAATCCTGAGAATGGGAGTTTAAATCCTGTAGTGGGCAGCTTGAGAATTTGAATTTGGATTTTGAAAATCTGGAATGAAAAGATGGTCTCAGTAAAAATGATCATGATGCTGTCAGATTGTCACAAAATCTCACTAGGTTCCCTGATGTCGTTAGGAAAGGAAATCTGCCGTCTTATCCAATCTGGGCCTATGTGTGACTCCTGTCTCCACACCAACCTGATTGACCCTTAACAAGCCCCCACCACCCCACCCTGTGAAATGGCCGAATCAAACCTTCATTGGTATCAAACTGCTAGAGAGGTTTCAGTGGCCCGCACACCTTTGTGGGGCAACTAGGGATGACTTTACCAGTGGGACCCCTCTCCTAAGGATGAATTTAAAGAATACACAAATTTAAAGCTTGTACAAAACAGCACATCTCCCACTCCCTCCCAAATCCCCACCCCACCCCCCACCCCCATTCCACATGTGTTACATGGGTGTCTCTGTTGAGCCAGTCAGAAAATACCCTTAACCATCACAATTAGAGCAGCAGCCTGATAGCAAGGTGCTTTTTAAAGGATAAACCCAGCTCTTTTCATCTTGATAAAATCTAAGAAATAGGAGCAGAAGTAGACCATTCGGCCCCTCAAGCCTGCTCTGACATTCAATAAGATCAAGGCTGATCTGTTTGTGTTTTGAATTCTACATTCCCATCTACCCCCGATACACTTTGATTCCCTTACCTAACAAGAATCTATCTACCTCTGCCTTAAAAATATTCAATTGCCCCGCCTCCACCACCTTCTGAGGCAGAGAGTTCCAAAGTCGTACAACCCTCCGGGGAAAAATTTTTCCTCATCTCTGTCCTAAAAGGGCAATCCCTAATTTTAAAACAGTGCCCCCTAGTTCTGGACTCACCCACAAGGGGAAACATCCTTTCTACCTCCACCTTGTCAAGGCCGTTTAGAATCTTGTATACTTCAATCAAGTTACCCCTCACTCTTCTAACCTCCAGTGGAAACAAACCCTGTCTGTCCAACCTTTCCTCATAAGACAACCCACTCATTCCAAGTATCAATCTAATAAACCTCCTCTGAACCAAATCCAATGTACTTACATCCTTCCTTAAATAAGGAGACCAAAACTGCATTCAAGATCCGGTCTCACCAATGCCCTGTATAACTGAAGCACAACATCCTTACTTTCATGTTCAATTCCTCTCATGATAAAGGATAGCATTCCATTAGCCTTCTTAATTACTTGCTGTACCTGCATACTAAATTTTTGTGACTTGTACTAGAACACCCAGATCCCTCTGCACCTCAGAATTATGCAGCCATTCTCCATTTAAGTAATACTCTTTTTTTTGTTCTTCCTGCCAAAGTGAACAACTTCACATTTTCCCACGTTAAACTCTATTTGCCAAATCTTTGCCCATTCACTCAACCTATATCCATCTGCAACCTCCTCATGACCTCTTAACATACTTTCCTACCTATTTTTGTGTCATCTACAAATTTAGCTACCATGTCTTCGCTCTCCTCATCTAAGTCATTGATGTAAATTGTAAAAGGCTGAGGCCCCAGCACGGATCCCTGCGGGACTCCACTCGTCACATCCTGCCAATTAAACAAAGACCCATTTATGCATACTCTCCGTTTTCTGCCAGCCAGTCAATATTCTATCCAGGCTAATATGTTACCCCCTACACCAGGAGCTTTTATTTCCTGCAATAAACTTTGATGTGGCACCTTATCAAATGCCTTCTGGAAATCCAAGTTCAGAATGTCTACAGGCTCCCCTTTATCCACTGCGCATGTTACTCCTTCAAAGAACTCCAATAAATTGGTTAAACATGATTTTCCTTTCACAAAACCATGCTGACTCTTCCCGATTGCCTTGAGCTTTTCTAAGAGCCCAGCTATAACCTCCTTAATGATCGATTCTAACACCTTCCCCATGACAGACGTCAAGCTAACTGGCCTATAGTTTCCCGCTTTCTGCCTCCTAGGATGAAGTCTATCAGGACCTGGAGACTTGTCAGCCCACAGCTCCATCAGTTTACTCAGTACCGTTTCCCTAGTGATTTCAATTTCACCAAGTTCCCCTCTCCCTTTTGCCTCCTGATTTGCAGCTATTACTGGAGTGTTTTTTGTATCCTCTATAGTGAACACAGAAGCAAAATATTTGTTCATTTCTTCCACCATTTCCTTATTATCTATTATTAACTCCCCACTGTCACTCTCTAGAGGACCAACACTCACTTTACTTACTCTTTTCCTTTTTAAATACCTGTAGAAACTCTTGCTGTCCATTTTCACATTTCTAGCTACCATCCTCTCATACTCTAATTTCTTTCTCCTGATTAACCTTTTAGTCATTCTCTGTCGTTCTTTATATTCTGACCAATGATCTGTCCTGCCATTCATCTTTGTACAGTTGTATGCTTTTTCCTTAAGATTGATGCTTTCCTTAACTTCTTTCGTTAGCCAGGGATGGTGGGTCCTCCCCTTAGAATTTTTCTTTATAGTAGGGATGTATTTATTCTGAATACTCTGAAATATCCCCTTAAATGTCTGCCACTGCTTCTCTATTGATCTTTCCTCTAGCCTAGTATCCTAGTTCACTCCAACTAACTCAGCTTTCACCCCCACATAGTTGCCTTTATTTAAGTTTAAGATACTAGTCTTAGACCCACTCTTTTCCCTTTAAAACTGGATGTAAAACTCAATCATATTGTGGTCACTGCTATTTGGGGGTGCCTTCACTTTGAGATCATTAATTAATCCTGTCACGACACAATAACAAGTCTAATATAACCTGCTCTCTGGTTGGTTCCACAACATGCGCTTTAAGAAACTATCTCGAAATCATTCTCTGAATTCCTCATCCAGGCTACTACTGCCAATCTGATTTTTCCAGTTTATATGTTGATTAAAATCATCCATGATTATTGCTGTTCCTTTATCACAAGCACCCAATATTTCTTCTTGAATACATTGTCCTACACTGTGGTTACTGTTAGAGGGTTTGTTGACCACTCTCACTAGTGACTTCTTTCCTCTACTATTCTTCATCATCACTCAAACCGATTCTACATCCTGATCTCCTAAACCAAGGTCATCTCTAACTATTGCACCAATGCCTTCTTTGATTAACAGTGCTACCCCTCCACCTTTACCTAGCTTCCTATTCTTCTTGAAGTTCATATATCCCTCAATATTCAGAACCCAATCCTTGTCGTCCTGCAGTCATGGATCCATAATTGTTATCAGATCGTATTTATTTACTTCAATGTGCACTATCAATTTGTTTACTTTGTTATGAATGCTACGTGCATTCAGATGGCCTTTAGTTTAGTCTCTTTGTTATCTTTTGTAACATCTAGTGTTGACTGTTGATGTATTCTTAGGTTTTTTCTCTCTGTCCCTTCCTGCCATTCTCTGACCCTGATTTCTCATTTTCCTATTTTACTCTCCTGTCTTGACTCTACCCCTTGAATTCCTACCTCTTCCCAAGCTTGATCCCTGGTTTGCTGGCCAGGTGCCAGCTGTGACTCAGTCGGTAAGCTTTTGAATAAGGGAAACCATAGATTCAAGTCCCACTCCAGAGATTAGAGCATAAAACCCAGGCTGAGACTCCTAGTGCAGGACTGAGGGAGTGCTTCACTGTCAGAGGTGCTGTCTTTTTGATGAGGTGTTAAACCAAAACCCTGTCTGCCCTCTCAGATGGATACAAATGATCCCATGGCACTATTTTGATGAAGAGCAGGAGAGTTTCCTGGCTTCCTGGCCGAGATTTATCCCTTGATTAACATCATTAAAACAGATTATCTGGTTAAACAGCACTTGCTGTTTGTGGGAGTTTGCTGCATGCAAATTGCTGTTGTTTCCTACAATAAAACAGTTACTGCGCATCAGAAAAATACTTTACCAGCTGTAAAATACTTTGGGATGTCCTGTGGCTGTGAAAGATGCTATAGAAATACAAATTCTTTTTCTTTTCTAACTCCAGATCAGTGCATTCTGGCTTCAATATTATTCATGGTTTGTACGAAAATACAAAGGGGTGAAAATCTGATCAGGCTCCCCCTATTCATTAAATGGTGCAAACCACTGGTAATGGCAACTCCCGGGTAAGTGAAAATTATCTGCAAGCAACTTCAACAACAACAACTGGCATTTATATAGTACCTTTAACATAGTAAAATGTCCCAAGGCGCTTCAAAGGAGCATTATCAAACAAAAATTGACACTTAACCACATGAGGAGAGATTAGGGTAGATGATCAAAAGCTTGGTCAGAGAGTTAGGCTTTCCGAGCGTCTTAAAGAAGGAAGGCGAGGTGGAGAGACAGAGAGATTTACAGAGCTCAAGGTTCAGGCAACTGAAGGTCACCAATGGCGGAGCAAATAAAATTGGGCAGGTGCAAAAGTCCGGAACTGGATGAGCAAAGAGGTTCTTGGGGCTGAAGGAGGTTACAGAGATAGGGAGGGACAGTGGAGGGATTTTAAAACAAGAATGGGAATTTTAAATTCCATGCAAACAGCACAGGATACCAGTTCTGGTCTCTGTGCCTATGTATTGAAATCAGTGAAAGATTTCAGTAGCAGATCTACCAGCTGGTGGAGTTGATTAAAACCTTGTGTTACTGATTGTTCCACAATCAGCAGAGGGAGTTCACACCTTAAAATGACTCACAACTCCCTTGGTTCCAATTTGACTGAAAACAGCAGCTGCTACCCTGTCAGCCTCCACTGGTGTCAAAAAGCTCTTGTTCTTTCTGTCTCTTTCTCACTCTATTGCTCTCTCTCTCTCTCTCACTGTCTCTTTCTCAATATATTGCTCTCTTTCACTATCTCGTTCTCGCTCTATTGCTCTCTCTTCACTGTCTCTTTCTCACTCTATTGCTCTCTCTCACTGTCTCTTTCTCTGCCTGTCTCTCTTGTGGTCTGCTTCACTCTTGCTCTCTGTCTCTGCCTGTCCCTCTCTCTCAGTTTCTCATCTGTCTCTTTGTGTCTTTCTCTCTCTATGCCTCTCTTTCTCTCTCCGTCTCTCTTCCAGCTGTATTCATCCAATAGCTGGTTCCAAACACAGTTTTGGACCAATCCTTGATGTCTGCTTTTTGATGTCAGAGGGAAAAACTTCAAGCTTCTCCTATCACAGGAGTGAGTCAAGTGGCATTGACACATTTATCATCTCTGCTTCTCATTCTCCTCCGTCTCCCAGTTGCTGTTGGTCCTTTTCGCTGTTCACCACCCACTTGCCAGTGGGGTGTTTTGCTGTTTTTCAGACTAAAGGATCATATATTTTTATTTTTGGGCTGTGAGCCTTGCTGGTATGTATTATCCATCTCTAATTGTCCTGAGAAGGTAGTGGTGAGGCCCCCCCTTCTTGAACTCCTGCAATCTTAGCACGTTTGATAGAAGGAATGGCTTGCTGGGCCATTTCAGAGTCAAGCACATTGCTGTGGATCTGGAGTCACATGTAGGCCAGACCGGGCAAGGATGGCAGATTTCCTTCCCTAAAGGTCATTAGGGAACAGTTGGGTTTTTACAAGAATCTGACAGCTTCGTGGTCACTTTTACTGAATCAGATTTTATTCCAGATTTAAAAAAATGTGAATTCAAATTCTCAAACTTCCAATGATGGGATTTGAACTCTCCAGATTATTTATCCTGCCACAGAACCACAACAATACTGCAGCGCCTCAAATCCCTGTTCCCAACAGCAACGTGAATCAATGAATGAAACGAAATAATAAACACTCCCAATTAAAGCTGATACAATGAATGTTCGTTTTTGCTACCTAGTTAGAGTCCGGTACCAGAATTGAGAGTTTATAACCATCGGGGAAGAGCGAAAAGCATTATTATTCCAGTTACACCATCACAACACTGCTCTGCCAGCTCTGCAGAGAGAGAGGTAAACGTTAAGACTTTATCACTAGTTTGATTAGAGAGTCCTCACTCTCTCTATTCTGTAACTCACTCTCTCCACAGCCCATCATCCCTGGTCTGTGTAACGTTCCCACAGGCATGGTTTGATATATTCTGTTTTTATATATTACAGTGACAAAGAAAGTATTGTTTTAACCTCGTTTTAGCTCGCTACTAGCAGAATTTTCATTGGAAAGGCAAAAGCATATCAGTGGCAAGAGAGAGCAGGTAGCTAACCCAGATATTTTTTAAAAATGGTCATTGCTGCCAGATTCTTATGCTTCGTGTAAATAAATTCCGAAGAGCGTCAAAGTTAAAAGATACCAACTCTGGCCAACAGTCCCCAGACAGACAGGAACAGCAAACCATTTGAGGTGCCTTTCATCTGAATGTTAATGAAACCGCCAGTATCTTGTGTGTGTGCTACAGCTGTCATTTGTACACAGTGTCCCCAGCTGATCTTTAAGCTTCTGTATTACAGGCTGCAGGATCCAATTACATGTGCATTTTAAATGTATCTGCTATAACATCACTCCTGTGTAGGATCAACAGTCAGGCCAGGGGACTGTGAGAGGCTGTGAGACAATTAATCTTAAAACTGGTAATGAGCAAAGATAGGCCAAAAGTATTGGAGCCTTACCCAAGCTTATTTAGTTCTCTCCCTCAGAGGCACTGAAATTCGATGTTTATCTTCATCTCTCTCTCTGTCTCTCTTTCTCTCTCTGTGTTCTGTCGCTTGTTTGTCTGTCTCTCTTTCTATGCCTGACACTCTTCCTTGTTCTGGGGCAGGGGATCAGAACTAGGCTGAACAGTGCCAGCGCCAGTGCTGGAGCTGGAGCCAGTGCCAGAGCTGCTGCCAGTGCTGCTTTTGCTGCCAGTGTCAGCACCAGTGACAATTCTGGAACCAACTACTGTTGGATCCAGTGGAAGTGCTGGAGCCAGTGCCAGTGTTTGGTTGGAACAAGTGACAGTACTGGAGCCAGAGCCAGTGATGATGTCAACAACACTTCAACTGAGCACTCACTCCCTCTGTTTCCAAATGTGATCCAGGATCCAGTGGTCCCACAACCACAACCATCTAGAAGGACAAGGGCAGCAGATAATGGGAACACCACCACCTGGAAGTTCCCCTCCAAGTCACTCACCATCCTGACTTGGAAATATATCGCCGTTCCTTCACTGTGGCTAGGGTCCCTAACAGCACTGTGGGTGTACCTACACCACATGGACTGCAGCGGTTCAAGAAGGCAGCTCACCACCACCTTCTCAAGGGCAACTAGGGATGGGCAATAAATGCTGGCCCAGCCAGCAAAGCCCACATTCCGTGAATGAATAATAAAAAGTCTGAAAAATGATGTTTATTCGTTCCACTCTCTCACTCACCTGCTGAAGGTTCTGGTTCCTGCTGAAGTTCAGTTCCAATAACATCAACAGTGTTCTAGCACCCTGCTCAAGTATCCACTAACTGTGTGTGATCTGAGCCAGTGACTGTCGTGTGGCTATTTAACAACAGGGAATGGGGTGGGGTAGAACAGCGGACCCCATCCAGTCCTCACCTGACCTCCACACACACTCACTGCTAATGATCAGAAGCGGGAATCCTGGATGGACTCCTGCTTTGTTCGGCTCAGGGGGATACTGAGGCCAATGGTCACATGCATCCTCTTGCATCAGCTCACAGAGACACCCACCTACCTGCTCAGAACTGCTGAACTCTTCGTTAGAGTAAGCAACTTCTGCTCTCAAAGGAAGTTTATCCTGCAACTATCCACAACCTTCTGTTCCTCAGCTAAGAGGGAGATCCAGGCAGTGACAACTAGCAGCCACTTGGCCATGAGGGCCCATCAGAAACAATCCCAATCCTGCTCTCACTCAATGACTATGTGTTGGAACTTTCCAGAAGCATTATTGCAAAGGGGGCAGGAGAAGGAGACCCTGTCATACCTCCCTTTGGGCACAGGATGATCCACATGCTCTAAACATCCACCAAAGAGGTAGTGGGTGCTGGTGGCAGAGGGAGCGAGTACTTGCCCTCCAGCCTTCACTTATACTGAACCCATCAGGCAGGGGAATTCCCATTGAGAAACCATTAGTGCCAGTAAGGATACAATAAAAAGCAATTGTCACAATGGACTAATTAAACCTAAGTACACAGTGTCCTTAAAAACCAATCTTACCTGTCCCTTTAAACTTGCTAACAACGCAAAAATAAGTAGGAAAGTGAGTTGTGAAGAGGATGTAGGGAGGCTACAAAGGGATATAGATAAGTTAAGTGAATGGGCAAAGATGTGGCAAATGGAGTACAATATGGAAATCCTGCCTCAAACAGGAGCTCAAAATAATAATATAATTTGATTGTCCTAATTAAATAATCAGATTATTATAATAATATTATTATAAGGTACAGAAGTGAATTCATTATATCCTGTGGCTTATTTACCATCTATTACGTTAGTGAACATTGGATAAAAAAAATCTTGTACATAAGCGAGTGTCCAGGACTGCCGGGCACATACGAACATATGAACTAGGAGCAGAAGTAGGCCACTTGGCCCTTCAAGCCTGCTCCGCCATTTAATAAGATCATGACCTGAACTGATTGTAAAATGTGGGAAAATGTAAAATTGTCCATTTTGGAAGGAAGGATAAAAAAGAAGCTTATTATCTAAATGGTGAGAGATTTCAGAGCTCTGAGATTCAGAGGGATCTGAGTGTCCTAGTGCATGAACCACAAAAGGGTAGTATGCAGGTCCAGCAAGTAATTAGGAAAGCTAATAGAATGTTATCGTTTGTTGCGAGGGGAATTAAATACAAAAGTAGGGAGGTTATACGTCAGTTGTACAGGGCATTGGTGAAACCACACCTGGAGTAGTGTGCACAGTATTGGTCTCCTTATTAAAGGAAAGATGTAAATGCATTAGAAGCAGTTTAGAGAAGGTTTGCTAGGCTAATACCTGGAATGGGCAGGTTGTCTTATGAGGAAAGGTTGGACAGGTTAGGCTTGTATCCACTGGAATTTAGAAGAGTAAGAGGCGACTTGATCAGAATCTTTAAGATCCTGAGGGGTGGATGCGGAGAGGATGTTTCCTCTCGTGGGAGAATCTAGAACTAGGGGTCACGGTTTAAAAATAAGGGGTCGCTCATTTAAGACAGAGGTGAGACGAAATTTTTTTCTCTCAGAGGATCGTGAGTCTTTAGAACTCTCTTTCTCAAAAGGCGGTGGAAGCAGAGTCTTTGAATATTTTTAAGGCAGAGCTAGATAGGTTCTTGATTAACAAGAGGGTGAAAGGCTATTGGGGTTAGGCAGGAGGTTACAATCAGTTCAGGTCATGATCTTATTAAATGGCGGAGCAGGCTTGAAGGGCCAAGTGGCCTACTTCTGCTCCTAGTTCATATGTTCGTATGTGCCCAGCAGTCCTGGACACTCATTTATGTACAAGATTTTTTTTATCCAATGTTCACTAACGTAATAGATGGTAAATAAGCCACAGGATATAATGAATTCACTTCTGTACCTTATAATAATATTATTATAATAATCTAATTATATAATTAGGACAATCAAATTATAGTATTATTTTGAGCTCCTGTTTGAGGCAGGATTTCCATATACCTGCTGGAAATGGATGTAATGTGAAAACTCGGCATAAACAGACTCCACACCCTATTTTTGGCTCTGTTACACCCATTAAGTAGGTGCATTCAAATCCCAAACTTCAACCCCCCCCACACCACATAGACTGGCCTTTCCTGCACTCTATACCAAGGCTGTGCTGAGGTGGTTCATCTCACCCAAGCACAGGGGCTGCATTAATTGGCTTCAGCGACCCTTGAGCTAAGAAGCATGTAACATGAGGTGGGATCTATCTAGTAACTTAAGCTTCAAAATGCACATATGCAGAGAAAACAGAGTTTAGCTGTAATGCCCCATAAAGTTAAATAGCAGACTGGTACTCATTGTCTAGACTTACACATGAAGGATGACCAGTTAGGTTGCTTGAAATTGTGGCCCAGAGAAAGTCAGTGTCTTTATGAAATAAACATGGGACGAGATTGGATATACAGTATAGATAGAAAGGCTGGCATTTCTGTGGCATCTATCACACTCTCAGGGTGTCCCAAAGCACTTTACAGTTAGTGCGCATTTGAAGAGTTGTCACTTTTGCAAGACAGGAAACACAGCAGCAATGTCATAGTGATCTGAGAATCTGCTTTAGTGTTGTTGATTGAGGGATAAATATTGACCAGGACACTGGGAGAACTCTACTCTTCTTCAAAACAGTTCTCTGGAATCTTTTATTTCCACCTGAGAGAAAAAACAGGGCTTCAGTTTAACATTTCATCTGAAAGACAGCACCCCCAACAGTGCAGCACCCCCTCAGTACTGCACAAGGTGCGCCAGCCTCGATTATGTACTTAAATCTTTGCAGTGAGACTTGAACAGGCAACTTTCAGGCTCAGGGGTATACTTCCCTTGGAGTTCTGGAACTTTCCAACCAGGCTGTAGTTTCCTATATTTTTATAAGGTTAATCTTTCAAGGGCATGCGCAGGCAGAAGGTAGAGACTCGGTTTTAATACAAGCTCTGTGTTGGTAAAGTGCAGGACTCAGGGTTCCTATCAGTCACATTTCCTCGTTGCTCTGACTCATTAGCTAGGGAAAGACCTCCACAAAGTGCCAGGGAGCAGTGAGACACAAACACTGGAAATACCTGTGATCAATCATGGGCAGATTAGCTACAGGTGGAGGAGCCTTCCCGGAATCCAGTATTTCCCATTTATTCAAGGTGAGGCACAGAGAGACAGTCTGAGATTCAGGGCACACCAATTCCTCTTTTAGGTTAAGAAAGAAATTGTGTTCACACTTATTAAAAACAGGGATGACACAGACCAGTTCTACTGGGAGTTTTATTTAAGTCTCACAGGCTCAGCTGATTTTCATAGAACCACAGAACCATAGAAAAGTTACAGCACAGAAGGAGGCCATTCGGCCCATCTTGTCTATGCCAGCCCGAGGACACCCATGTGTCCTTTCTAATCCCACCTTCCTGCACCCGGCCCATAGCCCTGCAGCTTACAGCACTTTAGGTGCAGATCCAGGTACTTTTTAAAAGAGTTTAAAGTTTCTGCCTCTACCGCCAACTTGGGCAGCGAATTCCAGACACCCACTACCCTCTGCATAATAAAGTTCTTCCTCATGTCTTCCTATACCTTCTGCCACTTATCTTGAATCTATGTCCCCTGGTTCTAGAACTCTCCATCAAGGGAAACAATTTTATCCTGTCCACTCTATCTATTCCCCTCATAATTTTGTACACCTCAATCAAATCACCTCTCATGTGAAAAGGGGATCAAATTAACTCTGGAAAGTGAGGTTGCCAACCCTCCAGGGCTGCCATGGAGTTCTCAGGAATTGAAGACTCAACTCCATACCACAGCTGGAGTCAAACCCTGGACAGAAAACCAGGGAGATTTATTTTTTGTCATTTTCTTTGAAAACTTTTGTTTTTTAATTAGAACAACATTGGAGGTGGCAAAATAAAAGGATGATTGACTGACGGTCAAGAAACATCCAATTAGGAAATTAAAAGCCTCTTCACTTTCTGGTTGGTTGTAGGGAAGAGGATGGATGTATCGAGCAACCATTGGTATGAGTGTGGGGCGGGGCAGATGGAGGCCAGCAGTCACGTGATTCGTTCAGGAAGACCCTATTTGCCAATGCTCAAACTCCCGCCGGCTATGTAGGTGGTACTTGGCTGAAGAAGACCTTTCAGCCCATTCAATCTCATTTTTAGCCCAATACTAGCCCTCTCACCTCCTGGTCTTTCCTCATCGAGTGCAAGGCCTTGGCCTCACCCACCCATTCCTAGCAAACCCCTTCCATTTCTATCTTCATTCAGTTCTGAAGAAAGATCCTTGATCTGAAACGTTAACTCTTTCTCCACAGATACTTCCTAAGCTGCCGAGTATTTCCAGCAGTTTCTGTTTTTATAACTCCTTCCAGCTGTTCCTTGCTCTCTGCGTAAAGAAATGTTTCCTGATGTCTATTCTCACCTTCAAACCCTGACATCCTTGTATATCTAAAAAATTTTGTTCTGGGTTTGCCTTCCCTGTATTATTCCTGGTTAAAGATGTGCAATGAAATGTTGAGGGAGTGCTGCACTGCCAGAGGTGCCACATTTCAGATAAGACGTTAAACCTGCCTGCGCTCTCAGGCTGAAGACCAGGGGAATTCTTCTCAGTATCATGGCCAGTATTTGTCCCTCAACCAACATCAGGATACAGCACGCTTCACAACCGCAGGATGTCCCAAGGTGCTTTACAGCCGGTGAAGTATATTTTGAAATGTAATCACTGTTGTAATATAGGAAACGTGACAGTCAATTTGCGCACAGCAAGATCCCACAAACCACAATGTGTTAATGACCAGATAATCTGTTTTTGTGCACGCTCATGCCTGGCTTCTGACTCAGAGGAGAGAGTGCAATCCATTGACTCTCACTGGGGTACAGTTCCACACACACTGACTCTCACTGGGATACAGTTCCACACACACTGACTCTCACTGGGGTACAGTTCCACACACACTGACTCTCACTGGGGTACAGTTCCACACACACTGACTCTCCCTGGGGTACAGTTCCACACACACTGACTCTCACTGGGGTACAGTTTCACACACACTGACTCTCACTGGGGTACAGTTCCACACACACTGACTCTCACTGGGGTACAGTTCCACACACACTGACTCTCACTGGGGTACAGTTCCACACACACTGACTCTCACTGGGGTACAGTTCCACACACACTGCCTCTCACTGTGGTACAGTTCCACACACTGACTCTCACTGGGGAACAGTTCCACACACACTGACTCTCACTGGGGTACAGTTCCACACACATTGACTCTCACTGGGGAACAGTTCCACACACACTGACTCTCACTGGGGAACAGTTCCACACACTGACTCTCACTGGGGTACATTTCCACACACACTTACTCTCACTGGGGTACAGTTCCACACACACTGACTCTCATTGGGGTACAGTTCCACACACACTGACTCACACTGGGGTACAGTTCCACACACACTGACTCTCACTGGGGTACAGTTCCACACACACTGACTCTCACTGGGGTACAGTTCCGCACACACTGACTCTCACTGGGGTACAGTTCCACACACACTGACTCTCACTGGGGTACAGTTCCACACACACTGACTCTCACTGAGGAACAGTTCCACACACACTGACTCTCACTGGGGAACATTTCCACACACATTGGCTCTCACTGGGTTACAGTTCCACACACACTGACTCTCACTGGGGTACAGTTCCACACACACTGACTCTCACTGGGGTACAGTTCCACACACACTGACTCTCACTGGGGTACAGTTCCACACACACTGACTCTCACTGGGGTACATTTCCACACACACTGACTCTCACTGGGGAACAGTTCCACACACATTGACTCTCACTGGGGTACAGTTCCACACACACTGACTCTCACTGGGAGACAGTTCCACACACACTGACTCTCACTGTGGTACAGTTCCACAAACACTGACTCTCACTGGGGTACAGTTCCACACGCACTGCCTCTCACTGTGGTACAGTTCCACACACTGACTCTCACTGGGGAACAGTTCCACATACACTGACTCTCACTGGGGTACAGTTCCACACACACTGACTCTCACTGGGAGACAGTTCCACACACACTGACTCTCACTGGGAGACAGTTCCACACACACTGACTCTCACTGGGGTACAGTTCCACACACACTGACTCTCACTGGGAGACAGTTCCACACACACTGACTCTCACTGGGAGACAGTTCCACAGGCTTTGGACGGGATTTTACAGTCCCGACACTGCCGGGCATTGTCGCAGGCGGAGCGGAAAAATTTGGAGAGCCGGTAAAAATCAAGGGCTCTCCAAACATTCTCATTCTTCCCGTAATGATATCCGCCAGTGGTGGGCCTGGGAAATCCCAGCCATTGACTCTCACTAACTTTGCTGAAACATCAAAAATGTCTTAGCCCACAGACCCTGGGACAAAAGTTTGTTGGACAATCAGTTTTAGTGTGGCCCAGAGTGACATCCAAGATGGGGAAATTATGTTGCTGATCTGGAAGGAGTTAAAATTCTGACGTTGGAGTAACACCCTCTGGCTCAGACACTCTTCGGTCACAGTTCAACTTGGGGTTAGTCGTGTTTTCACAGGACATATGGGGAGTGGTGGGGGGTGGGGTGTAGAATAAAAGGGGAGAGTCCTTGTAAGGATGAGCTCGATTTCCCCCCCCACCCCCCTCTCTCTGACTCATAAATATACATTGGATATAAGTTCAACTCAGGGAGTGTCATGGGCTCCAGGAGCTGTAACCATGAGAACAGCCAGAGATGCAGATTAGAGAGCTAGTTCTCAAAGTGAACCTGAGCAGGATCGGATTTCAGAGTTATAACCTCTCAGCTCCATAAAAACCCCTAATTTCTTATTATTCTCTTCCTAACTGTAAATTTGAATGAGTTAACCCTTTATTGCAGGAACAGAGAGACCTGAGTGTGTATGTACGTAAATCTTTGAAGGTGGCAGGACAATAATTAGGTTGTTTAAAAAAACATATAGGATCCTGGACTTTATAAATAGAGGCAATATCCAAAAGCAAGGAAGTTGTAAATCACTGCTTAGGCCTCAGCTGGGAGTATTGTGTCCACCACAGTATTGCAGGCACCAGACTTTGAGAAGGAAGTCAAGGCCTTGGAGAAGGTACAGAGAAGATTTACTAAAATAGTCCCAGTGATTTGGCATTGCAGTTATGTGGAGACGCTGGACAAGTTGGGGTTGTTCTCCTCAGACAGCAGGAGGTTAAGGGGAGATTTAATTGAGGTGTTCAAAATTATGAGGGAATAACTTTGGGAGAATAATTAGGGAGAAAATGTTTCCAGTGGCAGGAGGGTCAGTAACCAGAGGACACAGAGTTAATGTGATTGGCAAAAGAATTGGGAAATAAGGAGGAATTTCTTTATGCAGCGAGCTGTTGTGACCTGGGATAGAATCATAGAGTGTCACAGTACAGGAGGCCATTCGGCTGTGCCAGCAACAATTCCTGAAAGAGCAGTGGAAGCTGATTCAATAGTAAATTGAGAAAGAAGTAGAAGAATGGGAGAGCACAAAGAAAGATTTGTATTTCTATAGCGCCTTTCACAACCTCAGGACATCCCAAAGTGCTTCACAGCCAATAAAGTACCTTTTGAACTGTAGTTACTGGTATAATGGAAGCAACCAATTTGCACACACAAAGCTCTCACAAACAGCACTGTGTTAAAGGACGAAGTTATTGATTTTAGTGACATTTGTTGAAGGATAAATATTTTCCCATGACACCAGGGAGAACTTCCCTGTCCTTCTTTAAATATTGCCAAGGGATCTCTGACCTGACAGAGCCTCAAGTTAACATCTCATCCAAAAGACAGCACCTCCAACAGTGTGACACGCCTCAGTTTTGCACTGGGAGCATCAGTCTAGATTAGGTGCTCAAATCTCTGGAGTGGGGCTTGAATCCCTTAACCTTTTGACTCAAGATGAGAGAGCTATCCATGACTGATTTAGAGAGAGAGAGACCTCTCCAATCTCCAGGTACCCATTGCCCAGGAAACCTGATCAGAATGAAATAAGAAATTGCCCAGTGCCCCACACAGGTTGACTCTCCCCCTCCCCTTCCTGTTCTAAACCCTCCTTCTATCCCCTCCTCTCACCTTCTCCCTCCCCATTTATCCCTCCCCTTCCCCCCTACTCCTCTTCCCTCTCACTCCCCTCATCCTCATCCCCTCCTCTTCCCTTACCCATCTTCCCTCCTCTCTTCACTAGCTCTCCCCACTTCTCTCTCTCTCCTCTTTCCCCCTCCCATTCTTCCCCTTTTCCTCCCCTCCCATTTCACTATCCTCCCCTCCCTTCTCTCTCTGCCTCCTCAATCCCCCATCCCTATTGTTCTCACCCTTCCCCCTCCCCCTCCGCCAGTCCATCACTCCCCTCCCCTCTCCACACTCCCAGGTTCTGAAAGTTGTGCTTTTTTTTAATCCCCAGGCGTCCTTATTTACTAAATTAAACATGTAGGAAATGTCCATCTGGAAGCCTATTAATGTCTGAAAACAGAAAAATAAATATGGATTGTTAAAAGTTTAATTACAACAACATTTTTATCACAGATGTATGTTATGTTCACTTTGAAATAAGATAGTCCACAATAAAATTAAAATATCCCAGGTGTTGTGTGATATTAGGGATAATAAAACCTTAAAATGATAACCAATGAATATTAATGTTGCAAGGCTTCACAAGGACTGTGTGAGGGCACAACAAATTTATGAAACTTGCTCCTTTGACCATCCCCATCATTCATTTCACTAGAAAAGAGAGGCTGAGGGGTGACCTGGTTAGATCTTTAAAGGGTAAACATGGGGTGGAATTTCATGCTCGTGGCATCTTACAGTCCCGCCAAAGTCAATGGAATTTTCAACGGCTCGCCGAATTTTACTGCCGTGACGGGGCCAAAGATTTCTGCCTATAGAGATGTTTCCACTTCTAGGAGAATCCAAAACCAGGGGAATAAATATAAGGCAGTCACTAATAAATTCAACGGACAATTCAGGAAAAACTTCTTTAACCAGCGAATGGTTACAATGTGGTACTCACTACCACAAGCAGTGAATGAGGAAAGCACTGTAAATGATTTTTAAAGAGAAATCTGGATAAACACACAAGAGAAAAAGGAATAAAAGGGTAACCTCTATTTATTTATTAATTGGTGTTCTGGTAGATTAGCGTTGTGTTTTTACCAGACCCTGGTCACTGCTGCAGGCCAGTTACATCAAAGCAGCTGTTTCTACAGTAACCTGTCCCATCAGTTATTCTTCATGCAAGCGCATAGTTAATGAATGCAGTTTGGCAATTCAACTGACAGGGAGTATCTGCCAAGCCTGATTCCACACACACACTTTCTGGGACAATTCACCACTGGCTGAGCACATAGGAGTGGAAATCCCTGCTGGAGCTTTTGAATTCCTTTTCAGTTTAAGGGAGTTTTAGCTCCATGTTAATTCTAAAGTCTGTGACCTCCAAACCCCTAGTTCCAGACTTTCTGTTTCAACCCCCCGAACCCCTTGATTAGATTCCAGTCTGTTATTCACTCCCGGGTATCTGTTATTCTATATATAAACCATCCGAAGTGCTTAATTAGATTCCAGTCTGTAACTCCTCCAAGTATCTGGTATTCTATATATATATATAAACAACCAAACTGCTCAGTTAGATTTGCCTGTAACTCGCTCACAAATATTTTTATTCTATATATAAACTCCCTAAACCACTCAGCAGGGATATTCTGGTCCAACCTGTGACGGGAATTGCCGTGGGTGGGACAGAAAATTTGACGGACCAGCCAAAGTTCTGTTGACTTTGGGCAGAAATTTCCGGTCCCGCGGCGGGTTAGACCGGAACTTTCTGCTATCAATTAGATTCCAGTCTGTGACTCACTCCTAGGTATCCGTTGTATTTTTAAGCATCACCTAAAACCTTAATGAATTGAATGTCTGAAAAAGAAAGAAAGACTTGCGTTTATATAGCACCTTGTCCTCAGGATGATCCAAAGAGTCTTACAGCCAATGAAGTACTTTTTGATGTAATGTAGGAAATACAGCAGCTAATTAGCAGACAGCAAGCTCCCACAGAAAGCGATGTGATACTCTGTATTTCTTTGGTGTTGGCTGGGGAATAAATATTGGCCAGGATACTGTGGAGTATCCTCTAACTCATCTATGAAATATGACTATGGAGTTGTTTATGTACATGTGAGGGGACAAGCAGGAACCTGGTTTAAAGTGTCATCTAGATAACAGGTCTGACGATGCAGCACTCCTTCAGTACTGTACTGGGATTGTCAGCCTGGAACATGTGCTCCAGTCTCTAGAATAGGACTTGAACACACAATCTTTTCACTCAGACATAAGGGTGATTCCCACGGAATTCTAACCAGCTTAAATTCCTGTTGCCCAGCGTTTAATGCTATCACTGATTAATTGTGTGTCGGAAATTGTGTGTCTGATTCAGTCCAGTAAAGTTTGCTGCTCTTACAGGTATCCGACTGATTGAAAGTTTAGATGCCTATCTGTGACCACTGTGTTCAGTGACAGATGCATTAATGCAACAGTCCCAGAGATCGCGTTAATCTTTTGCGTGAGGGGTTGTCACTCATCTGGCTGAGGGGTTCAGCAGTGAGCTGGGTGTAAGACACCATCTCAAATTACAAGACAAACACTGTCAGCACGGGTTTCACGATGAGCTTTGATTGGAATGAGCTGGTGTCACAGACAGATAGGTCAAACCTCCATCTCTCTTTTGCCTCCACCTCCAGTTTTCTCCCCGAGTATGTGGGGCACTGTCTCCTTCTGGGATAAGAGGCCATAGGCACCTTAAATCACTTCGAAAATGGTTAGAAAGACACAAATAACTTACATTTCACAACTTCAGGATGTTTCAAAGTGCTTTACAGCCAAAGTACTTTTTGAGTGTATTCACTACTGTAATGTATGAAGCGTGGCAGCCAATTTACACACAGCAAGCTCCCACAAATGTGATCATGACCTGATAAACTGATTTTGTGATGCTGGTTGAGAGATAAATATTGGTCAGGAAACCGTGGGGAACTCCCCTGCCTTTCTTCAAAACGGTCGCCCTGGACCCTTTCAGCTGAGACGGTAGACGGATCTCGGTTTAATGTCTCATCTGAAAGACAGCACCTCCAACAGTGCAGCACTCGCTCAGTACTGGAAGTGTCAGCCTAGATTATGTGATGGAGTGTCTGGAGTGGGATGTGAGCTGTACCTATTGGCCTCATAGATAAATTCATTGTTCAGAGTGGTGAGGAATCTGCCCCCTTTAATCCCTCATCTCTTAGTTTCTCTCAGCTAGGAGGCAGGTAGGAGCTACAGTACCCTAGTTTTAGGGAGAGGAAACAAAATACCCAATTTCCAGCCCCCTCCAGAAACCCTCTGAAAATGTGCGTATGTGTGTGTGAATCTGATATTTAACTCTCCATATTTGAATACATTGTTGGCCATTAAAAGCTGCCTTTGAAGAATGGGGTGGTGCCAAGAATCAACTCTGGTGGAGTTGGAAGGGATTGGAAGGAGGGGATGGATGGGAAAGAGCCAGGATGGACATGGTGGGCTGAGTAACCTTCTGTGCTTTTTGATTCTATGAAGATTAATAGTATGGAGCCTGCATCAATTAGATGAGGAACCCCTCAATTGTACTGAGTTTAAACCACATCAGATAGAGCTTTCTCCACCCTCTTTCATAGGGTACCACAGTAATCAATGACAACAGAAAATCCCAGGCTTCTTGGCCTATGCCTGAATTACCAACTCTGGTTGGATATATTCCTGGAGATTTCATTGTATAACCTCCCAGCTCTAACCACACTGACCTGTCAAACAAACTTTTCTCTCCCATCTCCAATATTTTTGTGACAAATGGACAAAAATGTTTGAAGTAAATTACAAGAAAAAAACAATTTGTAGAGAACGCCTAGGATTTTTCTCTTGGGATTTGATTGCAGCAGAGGATTCACCTTTAATTCCTGAAGACTCTTGGACAATCTGAGGGAATGCTGCACTGTTGGAGGCTCCAGGACAATCCAGGAGTGTTGGCAACCACAGATCGAAGAGGTTACAACTGAACAGCTTCCCCCATATTTCCCCCTACTATCCCCACTTAGAAAAGTTCTGTTTTCTAAAAATAAAATTAACATTCTATTTACAACTACACTTTACCCAAACTTTTCCCATTAGCCTTGAACGGCAGGAGGGAAGAAGCTGGTTGTTTGTTATGGTGGGCCAGCAGCACAGAGTTATGATGCTGCCTGGGCTCTCTCCTTCAAACAAATGAAACCACTGGGGTATAATCAGGCGATGGATGGGTCTTCATTGTAAACCGGGAGCTGGCAGTCCCAAACACTGGTGGAGAATTCTCATGAATACTAATCAAGAGAGCTGAACAGAAAATGAAACACATCCTTCGTCTGAAAGACACAGATGCAGCAATTGCTCCAACCCAGAATATTCCAAACATGCCTGGGGAATCAGATCTCTCAAAACGTTCGTGGCGAAACCACCTCAACTGTGACTGTTACTAGCCCTCCACTTACCTCAATACTATTGAGCCAAAGTTGTATAAATGGAGGGTTTAGGAATGAAATAGTTTTTATGGTTTTCATGGGCTAATTGTGCTTTAAGCACTACCATAAAGTAGCCTGATATTAATGAAAAAGGCAATCATTGCAATCATAGAGACCAGTAGAGATGTGACTGAGGTACAGAACAGCCATGATCTCATTGAATGGTGGAGCAGATTCAAGGGGCTGAATGGCCTCCCCCTATTCCAATGGGACAAATGTTGTGTATCAATGCGAGTGGGTAGCTCTCTCACCCGAGACAGAAAGTCATGGACACAAGTTCCACTCCAGAGAGATGTGCACACAGATTGAGTACTGAGGGAGTGCTGCACTGTTGAGGGTCCAATTTTCAGATGAAATGTTAAACTGAGGCCTCGTCTACCCTCGCAGGTGGACAGGAAAAGAAGATGCCATGGCACTACTGGAAGAAAAGCAGGGAAGTTCTCCCTGGTCCCATAACTATCCCACAAACAAATCAGATTAACTATACATTTATCTATGATTTTCCTGGTTTGTTGACATTTTTCTTTGTTAACAACAATGATTCTATTTCAAAAATAATTCATTGGCTTTGAAGTCATTTAGGATATTCTGAGGTACCGAAGGCTAGTTCTTTCCTTCACAGGGGGCCATTCAGTCCATTGTGCTGGTTCTACTGAAATACACAACAATGTCAGACAGGGTCAGTGCATTCCTGAAAGGAAGGGAGTAGAATCTGATACAAATACAGAAAGTCTTTAACTATAACAGATATTCCTATCTTTGACTTTGAAAGAAGTGGAATATTTAGTTATTACTTCCTACCCTCTTTGCTGGAATGGCATGTTACAAATGCGAGGTTTTATAAGACTGTTATGTTTCGAGACTGTCTCTTTAATTTAGGGTAAAATGGAGGACTGAAAGGGGTCATGTGATCTGTTCTGAATTCTGCTGACAACGAGCCTGGGTGGCCTGGGGGTTAAAGCTTAAAGGGGGCCCAGGTTGTTTTACTGGGAAGAAGGTGTAATGTGCTTACACCTGTAAACAATGACCAAAGCATCTATGCTGACAGTGGATAGACTGTTAGTCTCCAAAGCCCCAGGAAGGTGTTAGGAATACAAGACATGTGTGATTCATGTTGCCGTGGAGATGGGCTTTGAGAGGGGAGAATCCATGGGAAGCCATTGCAGTATCAGCCTGCAAGGTTTTTCTTAAAACATCACTGAAACTCACAGACAGGTTCCGTCTGCAAGAATCTGAGAGACAGAGAGAGAGCCCAGAGGTAGAGGCAGCAAGTATCTTTGGTTCATAATGCTAGAATGCAGGTGAGAGCTCATGCTCATACTGAATAAACCTAGTTTGTGAGGATTTGAATAAGATTTTTAAGATTCACCTAGCTTTGGCTAGAGGGAGGAATCTCCATGGTAACCCTCACTGTAAAAGCCTGGGGATTATAAATTATCTGGAAGGAACATGGAAAGAAGGGAAGAGCCCTCGGGAGCTAAGAATCACTTTGAACTGGTTCTGGGAGAATACAGTGTCTACTTAAGAGATAGAGGAAAGTATAACTGTGGAGGGAGATTTTCAGTCACATTAAAGCATTCACAAGGGAATTTTTCTTTAGAATGTAAGTTGCTCACGAAATAATGTTTAGTCAATGTTGCTTTTAGTTTGTTTGTTACAGCAGAAGTCTTAAAACTTGAAATCTTGTTGTTTAATTCCTTTAAGTTGGCCACTGGGAATTCAAAGTTCAATACTAGTGAGCTGCTCAATAGTAGGGGCATCATAAATGTTCAGACCTAACAACCTCACACACACTGAGTGCACAGAAGTGACAAGTGTTAATGACCCTTTTAAACCACCATAAACTAGGCTGTTTAAAAATGCAAGAATTTAAAAAAAAATTCATTTCGCAGAAGCCCTGAGTGGTGGTGGATGATGGTTTGCTAGGGCACTTCGGAGGGCAGTCAAAAGGCAATCATGTTGGTGTGGGGACTGGAGTAATATGTAAGCCCAGACCAGGTAAGGACAGCAGGATTACTTCCCTAGGGGCACTATTGAACTATTGCATTTTTACAACAATCTGACTGCTTCATGGCCATTTTTACTGAGACCAAGCTTTTTAATTTCCAGATTTGTACAACTGAATTCAAATTCTTAAACTGCTCAAGGTAGGATATGAACTCAGGTCCTCTGGATTATTGGTCACTGTAATACAAGCACTACAATACTGCACCACCTCAATCCTCTGCTCCCAACAACATATAACCAAACAATAGCCATTACCTACTGAAGCTGAGACGATTAATGTCCTTCCTTTTTTGCCACCAATGGGAGTCTGGAGTCAGGTAGAACTGTGAGCTTATACCAATTGGGAAAGACTGATTAGATGGAGGTTTTTAACTCCAGAAAAGAAAAGGCTGTGGGGGTGACCTGATAGAGATCTTAAGATTATCAAAGGGGTTTGATAGGGTAGACGTAGAGAAGATATTTCTACTTCCAGGCCTGACCAGAACTGGGTGCCATAAATATAAGGTAGCCCCTAATAAATCTAATATAACTTCTTTATCCAGAGAATGTGGGACTTACTGTCACAGGCAGTGTTTGAGGTGAGTAGCATGGATATGTTTAAGGGGGATGCTGAATAAGCACACGAGGAAGAAAGGAATAGAAGGATGGAGTGAGATGCAGTAAGGTGGGAGGAGGTTGGTGTGGAGCATACACCAATTTAAACCATCAATCAGCTGGGTTGGATGACCTGTTCCTATGCAGTACACTAGATGCAATCATAATAATTTGTGCGGGTTTCTCTCTTTCTCTTTCTGTCTACGCTGTGATGTCGAGCTATTCCTCTAAGAATCAGAGTGACCCAGTGCTATTACACAGCAAGGGATTCCTGGGGGGAATTGCAATCATCAGCTCCTGGTCCAGGGACAGCGTTCACTGTTCGTATTAACCTTGTCGGATTCAAGGCTGAGTAAATACAGCCGCTTTTGACAGGATATCCCCCGGATCTCGATCACCGCCCCACTCACAAAACCACAGAGAATGTTGCCATGGCGACCACACTACAGACTTTGTCTACGTGCAGGTTAAACAATTACTCCGCTTTTTATATAACAAAATCTTTCACGGAGGTCATTTGACAGACTGCTGGGGGCAGTCTTCACGCAAACACTCGGAGCACAATGAGAAACTGCAAACAGCCCCCGAGGTGACACTTTGTTCCTGTCCCCCTCGTTTGTTGTTTAATTAGGACCTGGTCATAATTAATCTAGTAACAAGTCAAAGAACATTTCACTGTGTCCTTGTCAAAGGTGTGCTACACTTACGCAAATAATTCCTTAATTTTGATTCACTAAAATTCTATATTTGAAAAAAAAGTAGAGAACTAGTTTCTCAATGTTTTCAGCTCCAAATTTCATTTTGGCCAAATGAGTCCCCGCCTCCTGCTGATCGGAATCTGAACTATTAACATTTCATATCAAAATCCAAAGCACAAGAAAGGGACTGGTATAATATAGCATCACTTGTCCCAAAGGAACGGGGGGAGGCTATTCAGCCCCTTCGAGTCTGCTGCGCCACTCAGTGATCATGGGCTGATCATGTACCTCAGCTCCATCTACTCGCCTTGCTTTTGTATTAACCCTGTGCAATGAATCACTCGCTCCTGTTGCTACACAGCAGCCAATTTGCACACGGTAAGATCACACCAGCAATGAGGTGAATGGTCAGTTCCCGCATTGCCTTCCATGTTCTAACAGAGTAAGCTCAGGGAGCTGCCCAATGTTGATGCAATTGTAGAACTGCTGCGAAAATTGACCAGGCAACTTCAACCTGCCCATGGATGAAATTTGTGGGTTCGAGACCCACTCTAGAGACTTTAGCACCAAACCTAGGCTGACATTGCCATGCATTCCTGAGGGATGTCTGTTTCCACACACATTACATTACAGTGAAGGGCTGTGTCTTTTGATGGCAAATAGTTCAACAGCAAGAAATCACAAACGTCGCCGTCTTCTGCTCGGATCCGCTGTCGGTGCGCAGACTGATGCACATCTGCGACCAATTCGAACTGGCCTCGGAAGCCAAGGTAAATCGTGGGAAGAGCGAGGCCATGTTCTTTGGGAACTGGGCTGACCGATCCTTTGTCTCCTTCACTGTCAGGGCTGACGGCCTGAAGGTGCTGGGGATATGGTTCGGAGGGACCGGGGCATGCGTTAGAAACTGGAAGGAGCGAGTGGCTATGGTGAAAAGGAAAGTGGGCATGTGGGAGCGACACTCCCTCTCCATTGCGGGTAAGAACCTGGTCATCAGGTGTGAGGTACTCTCGCTGTTGCTGTACGTGGCGCAGGTCTGGCCCATTCCAGACTCCTGCGCGACGGCGATCACTCGAGCCATCTTCCGCTTTATCTGGAGGTCGAAAATGGATCGTGTCCGCAGGGACGCGATGTACAAGCCTCTAGATAAAGGGGGAAAAAACGTGCCCAACGTCGCCCTCATACTGATGGCCACCTTTGTGTGCGGCTGCATCAAGCGGTGCGTAGACCCTCAGTACGCAAACACCAAGTGTCACTACGTGCTGAGGTTCTACCTGTCCCCGGTGTTGCGAAGGATGGGTCTGGCCACGCTGCCGCGGAACGCTCCAAGTAGTTGGACCGTGGCGTACCACCTGTCCCTGGTGGAAAAATTTATGCAGAAAAACACCTTTGACCACAAGTCCATCAGGCAGTGGTCAGCACGCAACGTCCTAGAGGCCCTGAGGGAAAAGGAGAGGGTGGACCCTGTGGGATGGTTCCCCGGGCAGACTGTCAAAGTCATTTGGCAGAATGCCTCATCGCCAGAACTTTCCAACAAGCACCAAGACGTAGCTTGGCTGGTGGTGAGAAAGGCCCTCCCCGTCAGATCCTTCCTACACGCCAGGAGGCTCACCCCCTCTGCACGTTGCCCTCGAGGTGGCTGTGGTGGGGAAGAGACCGTTGTTCACCTCCTTGTGGATTGTGCCTTTGCAAAGAAAGTCTGGAGAGAGATGCAGTGGTTGCTGTCGAGGTTCATCCCGAGCAGTTCTGTGACACAGGACTCTGTGCTCTACGGGCTGTTCCCAGGGACACACACCGAGACAAACATCAACTGCAGCTGGAGGATCATCAACTCGGTGAAAGACGCGCTTTGGTCTGCCCGAAACTTGTTGGTCTTCCAGCACAAAGAGTTGTCCCCGACCGATTGTTGCGGACTGGCACAATCCAAAGTCCAGGACTACGTGCTGAGGGACGCACTAAAGCTTGGGGCAGCTGCCGCAAAGGCGCAATGGGGAAGGGTCGCTGTCTAAGACCTTTCTGCCACAGCGCACCGAGAGACTGGGAACTGTTTAGAGCCCCTCGGGCTGTACAGATCAAAATGAAAGGCTGTAAATGATTGTAATATTGTTTGTACTGATGCACCTGGTGATACATTTTGTAAAAGTTTAACCTGGATTGTACCCTTGTAATGTTGTTTTTGAAATGGTTTGGAATGTGATTGAAGATATTTTATGAATAAAGTATATTTTTACAAAAAAAAAGCAAGAAATCACAAACAGCAATAGATAAATTACCAGCTATACGCTTCGATGTTTATTCCAGGAATCAGCATCAAATACTCCCAAGGAGGTCCACCAGGGGTTAGATACAGAGTAAAGTTCCCTCTGCACTGTCCCCATCAAACACTCCCAGGACAGGTACAGCACGGGGTTAGATACAGAGAAAAGCTCCCTCTACACTGTCCCCATCAAACACTCCCAGGGCAGGTACAGCACAGCGTTAGAGTAAATCTCCCTCTACACTGTCCCTATCAAACACTCCCAGGACAGGTACAGCACGGGGTTAGATACAGAGTAAAGTTCCCTCTACACTGTCCCTATCAAACACTCCCAGGACAGGTACAGCACGGGGTTAGATACAGTGTAAAATTGCCTCTACAATGTCCCTATCAAATGCCCCGAGAGCAGGTACAGCACGGGATTAATATGCAACTGGGTTTCAGACTATTTGCTGTGTTTTCTCACAGCTGGGGTCCATCAGATTTTCCTTTTTAATTGTGAGAAAAATATTGAAACAGCTTCTAAACATTTGTAAAAGTGTCACCTTGTCAAGAACCTTTCATTTTCAAAATTCCATGTGGAGGTAGCTGCACTTTAACAAACAGGGCAGAAATGCACAAGGACCATGTTATTTTATTGTTCTGAGATGGGTGTATATTAAGGAGCGTCAGTCGCACTGAAGTTCACTCAGGGTCAACTGAAGTTCAAATGAAGTTCAGCATCTACTGAGAGAGGAGGTTTGAGTTTCTAATAAGCATTGTGTGTGAATAGTGTTGGCAATTGGTGAGAAACTGCTCGCTAACTGAAATCTGTTTTATCGACCCCATTGTCTCTCCTCCTCTCTCAAAAGCACTGTTTCTCACTGGGGTGCAATGCCCCTGAGCACTCCCCAGGTTCTATCATTTGTCCAAGTGAACCATTGCTGGCCAGGGTGCCCCATCCTGTCCTCCCAAACTACAACACCTTACATTTATATAGCACTTTTAACATAGTAAAATGTCCCAAGGCACTACTAAGAGCTTAATCAAACAAAATTTGTCAGAGACACATAATGGGGTCAGTAAAACGACAATGTTCAGTTCGTGAGCAGTTTCTCACTGATTCCCAATGCTGCTCACACATGATGCTCGTAACAACTTTCTCCCAGGAAACATTGAACTTCATTTGAACTTTAGTTGACCCTGAATGAACATAAGGAGATATTGGGACAGGGGATCAAAAACTTGGTCAAAGGGGTAGGTTTTAACGAACTCCTTAAAGGGGGAGAGAGAGGACGAAAGGTCTAAAGAGGGAATTCCAGGACTTAGTGCCCAGGTAGCTGAAGGCACAGCCATCGATGGTGGAGTGCTTAAAATCAGGGATGGTCAAAAGGCCAGAATTAGAGGAGTGCAGAGATCTTGGAGGGTTGTCAGGCTGGAGGGAAGGTGTATCTGAGATAGGAGGTAACAAGGTCAGGGAGGGATGTGCAGGCATTGCAGGACTTTGAGCTAGTGCAAGTCAGAGAATATAAGGGGTTTTGGGTGAAAGGGACTTGCTGTGAAGGACTAACAGGCAGGAGGGAAGATCTCTGGCTGATTGAGACCTTCCCCAGTGTGAAGCCAGGTGCCCTTCAGAGTTCAGCTGACTCACTGAAGACCAGGATGGAAACTAGGGTCGTCCTAGTCTGAACAACACAGTTACTGACTGAGCCACAGGCACATTATTTCGTTAATGATGAGAAATGTTGGTGGTGGGGGAATTACACTTCACCCTAAAACTCTTAAACCCGCTGTTTCATTCAGCAGAATGACACTGGGACTGAAAGGGTTAAATAATGAGGACAACTTGCACAGACTAGGCCTATGTTCCCTTGAATATAGAAGATTATGGGGTGATTTATTTGAGATGTTTAAGTTGGTTAAAGGAATTGATTGGGTCTTAGCGAGAAACTATTTCCTCTGGTGGGATGAATCCAGAATAAAGGGACATAACCTTAAAATGAGAGCCAGGCCAGTCGGAGTGACATCAGGAAGCACTTTTTCATACAAAAGGGAGTGGAAATTGGGAACTCCGTCCCCAAAAAAGCTGATGAGGCTGGGGGTCAATTGAAAATTTCAAAACTGAGATTGATAGATTTTCGTTGGGTAAGATGATTAAAGGTTACGGAACCAAAGCAGATACGTGAGTTAAGATTCAAGTCAGCCATGATCTAATCGAATGGTGGAACAGGTTCGAAGGGCTGAATGGCCTCCTCATGTTCTGATGTTCCTATAACTAGCTCTCAAAGAATGACCTCAATCTCTAGTCAATAGAACATTATGTTACCACAGAGGATTACAGCCCAGCCTCCAGCTTCTGTGCTGAAGGTTTGAAGGATGAATGGAATGCTTCTCATTCCAATCCCACTGTCTGTGGGAGAAACAGTTAATGCAATTTCTCTCTGATACTTACCCAGGCTCTTGCATCACTCTTAAATGATTAGTCTCAGATATTTATCACACTGAAGTGGAATTACTGCCTTATCTCTCCCAGTAGGTTCAAATGACAAATGCTATTGTTGAGTCCCAAATGAATGACCACCAGTGTATAGGACTAATAATGCAAGTTCACCCTGGTAAGGGGTCACAGAAAGTATTACAAGGCAGGGCTGGAGCTTTACTGAGGAGTGGATTTTGAAGATTCTCAAACATTCAAGTCTGTTCTGCTTTACTTCAAATCAAGTGAAAGAACTTGTATTTCTAACAACCCCAGGATCTCCCAAAGCATTTCACTGCCAATGACTGTTTTTAAAGGATAGTTACTGTTGTGATGTATGGAAACAGAGGAGCCAATTTACATGAGCTCCAGTGTGATAATGGCCAGATAATTCATTTTTATTTTAATGATATTGGTTGGGGGATAAATACTGGCCATGACACCAGGAAGAACTCCCGTGCTCTTCTTCAAAAAATCCTATGGGATCTCTTAGATCCACATGAGATGGCAGTGGAAGGGGAGGGGGAGCCACTTATGTTTAATGTCTCATCTGAAAGACAGTGCAGCGCTCCCTCAGTACTTCCCCTTTGACAGTGCAGACATCCCTCAATACTGCTCGTCTGTCAATGCAGTGGTCCCTCAGTACTGCCACTCTGACAGTACTGCATTGGGAATTCCAATCTATTCTATGTGCTCGATCTTCTGGTGTTGGACTCACTCATGGTAAGAATCCTATGGACTGGCTAAGAAGTATTTAGATGAGCACTTGAAATGCCATAGCATACAGGGCTATGGACCAAGTGCTGAAAAATGGGACTATAATAGATAGGTGCTTGATGGCCGGCACAGACACGATGGGCCAAAGGGCCTGTTTCTGTGCTGTATAACTCTATGACTCTGGCTGGTTGAAACAGTCTATGTTCACTGGCAATGAGGGTCCTTAGTAAGAGTAACGTGTCCTGATCCAGCAATATGATACTATGATCTAGGAACTATTATCACCTGAAAAGTTCATAACATTTCCCTTCCATACCCGAATCCCTGAGTGACTGGGTATGAATTGCTTGACTAAGGTTTCTGTGGATTACTTTTTCCCAGTGCAGGCAGTAAGTACCTGAGTGTTGTAGCTTGGGTTGGTAATGCACCATATCGTTGATGGAGTGGAGAATTATGTTGAAATGTAAGGTAGGATGATCTATTCTATCCTTGTATTGTAGAAAGAGGCAAGAAGGAAAGAAAGGAAGAACTTACATTTCTATAGCCCATTACATCACATCCCAAAGCACTTTACAGCCAATGAAGTCCTTTGGAAGCATAGGCACTGTTGTGATGTACAGGGTCTAAGAAGATGCTGAATGGAGAGTCAGTAGGGTGAGTTCAGTGGATTAATTCCTTTCAACAAAATCTGGAAGAATAGTCATTTTTTCTGTGATCAGCTACCTCCTAAATCTCAGGAACACACTTTTCAAAGCTGCATGCATGTTGCTGAAATCTTGTTAGTGAATTTGGAAAGAGTTTCTGCCAGACAGTCAGCATCTGGTCTCACCTCATGTTGAGGAAGATTCTTTTTTGTGAGTGGCTGGGTTTAATTGTTGGCAGTGGGTTCACTGATGGCTTATGATCCCTATCTTAGCCTTGCAGGCTCACCCTCAGTGAGCCAGTAGAATTGGTGGCAGATTGTTGGCTCGAGCAGCTCACAGAAACAAAGAGTGGTTACAGGACAGAAGGAGGCCATTTGGCCTGGTGTCTGTGCTAGATCTCCAAATGAGCAATTCACCTAGTGCCTCTCCCCAGCCTTCTCCCTGTAGCCTTGCACATTCTCCTTTTTCAGATAACGTTCCAATTCCCTTCTGAATGCCTCGATTGAACCTGCTTCCACCACACTTTCAGGCAGTGCATTCCAGATCCTAACCACTTGCTGCATCAAAAAGCTTTTCCTTGTGTCGCCATTGCTTCTTCTGCCAATTACCTCAAATCTGTGCCCTCTTGTTCTCAATCTTTCCACCAATGGGAAAAATTTCTCCCTATCTACTCTGTCCAGACATGTCATGATTTTGAATACCACTATCAAATCTCCTCTCACCTTTCTCCTCCTAGGAAAACAATCCCAATTTCTCTAATCTATCTCCATGACTGAAGTTCCTCATCACTGGAACCATTTTCATGAATCTTTTCAGCACTCTCTCTTCTGAGCTAGTTTTCTCTACGAGTTTAGCATAACTTCCTTGCTTTTGTACTCTGTCTCTATAGATAAAACCCAGGGTGCCATATGCTTTATTAACTGCTCTCTCAACCTCTCCTGCCACCTTCAATGATTTATGCACCTTATGCACCCAGGTCCCTCTGTTCCTGTACCCTCCTTAGAATTGTACTCTTTGCTTTATATTGTCTCTTTGGGTCTTCCTACAAAATGAATCACTTCATACTTCTCTGTATTGAATTTAATCTGCCACTTGCCCGCCCATTCCAAGCTGACTTGTGCACATGTCTGAACACTGGGGGAGGGAAATTATTCTAGTGTCGATAACAAGTCCTCGATTAACATTGTATGCCATTTTGGGTAAGAAATCAAATCAATAAAAATGGAACAAGACAAATAAAGAGAGAGAAAGACAAAGAAAAAGAAAAAAGAGAAAAGAGAAGAGATTGGGTAGCCCTACTGAGGCAGCTTTTGCCAGGGAAGTTGGGTGGGATGGGGGTGGGGGGGCGGTGTGTGTGTGTGTGTGTGTGTGTGTGGTGGGGGGTGGTGTGTGGTGGTGGTGGTGGGGATGGACGGGGGGTGGGGGGGGGGGTTGGAATTTGGAAACTTGTGGCTTGGGTTGACTTCCTGATGTGTTCCTGCCTCCAAAGAGAGGCTTACAGGAGGATGGGCGACCCAGTTGCCAACGCTCCAGGATTGGCCTGGAGTCTCCAGGAATTGAAGATCAATCTCCAGGACACAGCTGTGTGCAACTCTGGAGGAAAATCCCCCAAAGCAGAGGTGGTGGCATAGGGGTATTGCCACTGAACTAGTAATTCAAAGACCCAGGGTAATTCTCTGGGGACCCAAGTTCAAATCCCACCATGCCAGAAGGTGAAATTTGAATCCAATAAAAAACTTGGAAATTAAAGTATAATGATGACCATGAAACTGTTGCTGATTGTCATTAACAACCCATCTGGTTCACTAATGCCCCTTAGGGAAGAAAATCTATTGTCCTTACCTGGTCTGGCCTACATGTGACTCCAGAACCACAGCAATGTGGTTGACTCTTAAACGGCCTTGTTGTATCAAACTGCTAAACACGGACTGCAGCGGTTCCAAAAGGCAGCTCACCACCACCTTCTCAAGGGCAATTGGGAATGGGCAGTAATTGCTGGCCTAGTCAAGGGTGAATTTAAAAATATTGTTTCTTTGTCATTTTCTTTGAACATTACTCTACCAATATAAAAATATTAAAAATGGGGAAAGAAAGGCTGTTTGACTGGCAGTCAAGCATTATCCAGTTGAATAATGAATGTTTTTGCTTTCCAACTGGCATAGGAGGGCAGTGCCTTATAAGAATGGACGTGTTTTCCGGCTAATGGCTGAAGCGTGGGCGCCAGTCATGTGATGAAACCTCCAGGAGTACATTTAATCACAGTTGGCAACCCTATGAGTAACCAATTAGGCCAATTAATGTCCACTCGGAGGCTAGTTTCAGATGCGGAGAGTATCCTCATACCCCTCCATCCCAATCCCTTGCCCCGGCTGAGTCTAGAGGCCGCCTGCATCTGGAAGTGGCCTCTTGGCAGCAGGGGCCAGAGGCCCATTGGTGCATTCTCTCACTGGCCCAATGAACAAACCACAGGACTTAAAAGGCCATGGCTTTGGCCATTCCCCTTCCTGTGGAGGACTTTCCCCTCCACACTGACCACCCTAAGAGCTGCAGGCATTCTTATTTATAATATTCAAGCAAATATTTGACAGCACCTCCATTTGAGGTGCTCTGGTGCTCTCCTACCTCCCTCAGCAGCGCCCCCCCCTCCCAATGACACTAGCGCTGTGGGCCCTCCTATTGGGCCTACCCCCTTGGGAACGTATCTGCTGCATTAATTGGCTCCTTCCCATAAGATTCCCCTTGTGGGGTCGTGACCAAAAATGGCCCTGACTCATGTTTATAAACAATATCAGTAAAATTCTGCCCAATATATGAACATTGTTAGGCTGCCTGTGTGACTGATACAGCTCAGTGGATTTAACACATTTATGTGTGTGTTGGTATATAATTGACTGCAGAATCTTAGGCACTATGTTTTCAAATCCCCCCATGAACTCACCCCTCACTACCTCCAAAACCTTTGCCAGCTCTACAACTCTCTGAGTTCTCTGCGCTCTTCTAAGTGTGGCCAATTGTGTATCTCCAATTCCCTTCGCCCCACCATTGGTGGTCATGCCTTCAGCTGCCTTGGCCCTAAACTTTGGAATTCCCTCCATAAACCTCTGTACGTCTCTCTCCTCCTTTAGGACACTCCTTAAAAAAGACCTCTTTGGCCAAGCTTTTGGTCACCTGTCCTGATACCTCCTTATGTGGCTCAGTGTTTGATTTATGCTCCTGTGTAGCACTTTGGGATGTTTTACTATGTTAAAGGTGCTATATAAATGCAAGTTGTTGTGGTCCAGTATTGGTAGCTCTGGTTAGTGAGCCCAGCCTACCCTCTGTCTACCAGCCAAACTCCTTGTCTCCTACTGCCCATCTAAACCTAGGTCCACAGGGTGAAAGGACAGGGTTTGAGCTAAGTTGCCATATTACCCAGACATTTTCTTCTCCCCTCATAAACCGAGCAATGATTAACATAGATCTACGTTTGAGTGAGAGCTGCTCACGTCTTAATGAACCAATTCAGGTCAGACTTAACAATGCAGATGGAAGAAAGGTTTGCTGGGTTGCTGATGGATGGAGCCTCTGGGGCCAGGGGCCTTGGCATGCCATCAATTAACCTGACAAGCTTTGGATGTGTCACAGAATCCTGCTAATTAAGGAGTGTTCGATGGCTTATGTACTTTAGCCTCATTAGAACTCCCCATCTTGTCTTTGCAGTGAAATCATCTCATTCTCTCCGTGAGGCTCAGTAAACATCGCTCCACAGCTGAGCCCTTAAAAGCAGCTGGCATATTCAAGCAATGGATTTAACTGGACTGTAATAGAAACGGTTCTGAACAGGAATGGGACTAATCGTGTGTTACTTTGTCTCAGAGTTCCAAAATTAGATGGAAGGAAATCTGAGATCCCACAATTTCTGGCACATTTTGTGTGGGCAAACTTCATCAGCAAAACCTTGCATTTATATAGCGTCTTTAATGTAGTAAAATGTCCCAAAGTCTCCAAAGCAGCGTTATCAAATAAGATTTGGCACTGAGCCACGTAAGGAGATATTAGGACATATGACCAAGAGCTTGGTCAAAGAGGTAGATTTAAAGGAGGTTCAGGGCTACTAGAAAGTGGGAAAAATGTGGAGTTAGGGTAGAGATAGGAATCCAATGGTGACATAGGCTTTCTGTTGTTCAATAATGCAGAGCATTTGTGGAAAAGGAGCCTGGGAATAGCTCTCTCTGTTCTCTGTTGTGTAAGTCACAGTGTCATGTCAGAAAGAATCACCTTGCAATTATTTCTCAGCTCCCTAATTTCTGCTAGCAAATTACCTTTTGCTGAAAAAAGAGACATGTCTAAGCTTTTCATCTTGCACTCATCAGGACACTTGCAAGAATACCAATATAAGAGAAAAACAATTTATTCTATATGTGAAGAGAGTGCTGATTGGTTGGCAAGCGGTGTGGCCATGGAGAATGCCAGCTAGTTATGTAGGCCGTATGTCCCAAAGACTGGCAGATCGTATCAAACAGCATGTCCCAGCTGCTGTTCGCAACAGGCAAGGTACAGACTGTACCCAGCCTATGCTTGTGAAACTCAAAACACAGTGTCCAACATTCTATGTGATTCTGCTATTGGGAAACATTTGCTAAATAATCCTCAAAGTGCTAAGAATTATGCTAACAACCAATTTAAGATTGTCAGTTGGACCCTCAGTGTGGCGCATTTGTGTGTATTGGAAGCTGTATATATTAATACACAGGGTCCTGTTCTTTGCAGACAGAAAGAACTTGTACACACATTCCGCCTGTTTCAGCTAAACAAAATAAAGACAGCCACTCGCTGGTTCATTCCTCGGGGAAATGCCTTGACCAATCAGGGTCAAGCTGCCTGGTTTAAATTTCAAACAATGCTTGGCAGTTAACAGTCAGTCACCATCACTGGTGCATTCTCCATGGCAATGCCACTCGCTAACCAATCAGCACTCTCTACACATAAAAAGAATAAATTGTTATTTTCCGGAAAAGCTTAGGCATGTCTCTTTTTTCAGCAATACTCAAGCTCTGTACTACCAAATAACTAAATTATCTTTTGGGGGGCAGTCACTTGTTATGCTCATAAATGCAATGTATAGGACCTACACAGCAAGATCCCACAGAATGTATCTGGTTAATCGGTATATCTGATGATGAGGGTTGAGGGAGGGATACACGAGAACTTTAAGAGTTGATCCAATACCGGTCTGAGACAAACTTCTGGGATGCCACTTGTTAGGGAGTCCGGAGCTAGGAGTCATAAATATAAGATAGTCACTGATAAATCCAATTGGGGATTCAAGAGAAACCTCTTTACCCAGCGAGTGGTGAGAATGTGGAACTTGCTCCCACAGGGCATGGTTGAGTTAAATAGCGTAGATGCTTTTAGGGGGAAGCTTGAGAAACACATGAGGGAGAAAGGACGAGAAAGATATGCTGATAGGGTGAGATGATGAGGGGTGAGAGGAGGCTTGTGTGGAGCATAAACACCAACTTGGATCTGCTGGGCTGAATGGCCTCATACTGTGCTGTAAAATCTATGTATAAAGGAGTATGAAATACACAAGCAATGGGTAACAGCTCCTGAACCAGATACAAGTTCATGCCCCATCCTAATGTTAAAGAACTTTAATTTACATAACCTGCAGAACCTGCATCCAAGTGAGAGTCAGTGCTTGTGGAATCCATAGATTAAGGTGTAACTAGTAGGGTCAATAAGGGGGAAACCAGTGGTTGTGGCATATTTGGATTTTCAGAAGATATTCACTAAGTTGCCACACAAATGGTTGTTACACACGATCAGGATTAGGGGTAATGTATCAGCATGGATTGAAGATTGGCTAAAGAACAGCAATAGAGAGTAGGGATAAGTGGGCTATTTTTGGGATGGCAGAGTGTAACTAATGGAGTGTTGCAAGGTTCAGTGCTTGGGCCTCAGCTTTACAATGGCTTAGATGAGGAGACCAATATAATGCAACGCTGATGTACAAAGCTGAGTGGCAGTGTAAACTGAGATCAGGATGTAAACAGGTTAAATGATTGGACAATATGGTGGCAGATAGAGTGAAATTATCCACTTTGATAGGAAGACAAGCAGAATATTTTTTAAAAGGTGAGGGACGGGGGTCATTTCAGAAAGGTAATAATAACATTAATGGTAATTTGCAGGTACAACAAGTAATTAGGAAGACAATTTTGGAAGTGTTGTGATGTAGGGAACATGGCAGCCAATATGCACACAGGTAGATTCCACAGCAATGTGATAATGATCTGATAATCTATTTAGTGATGTTGGTTGAGGGATAAAAATTGGCCAGGGCACTGGGGAGACCGAAATAGTGCCATGGGATATTTTACATCCACCTGAGAGGGCCTCTGTTTAACATCTCAGCCAAAACACAGCACCTCTGCCAATGTGGCACTCCCTCGATACTGAAATGGGAATCTTAGTCTGGATTTTGTACCCAAGTCTCTGGGATGGGGTTTGACCCCATGATATTCTGACTCAGAGGTGAGAGTGCTAGTCACTGAGCCACTGAATTCCTGTTGTACCAATATTATCCCAGGTTTTGTATATAGTCTTACTTTCCATTGGCTCACTGGGCTCTCCTCTCCTGAGAGGGCGCGCCCCTGTCCGTGGCACAGGTTCATGATGCCAGGAGCCCCCCAGTGCCCTAAGTAGCCATTTCTCACGTTTGAGTTTGAACTGTCTTGGCGGACTATTCGTCCATGATGGGCACTGCAAGCTCAAGCTCGACCTTATCTGGGGAACTCAAGACCCACAATGTTTCCATGAAAGGGATGAGTTGGGGGAGGGGGTGGAGAGAAGGGAGCGGAGCTGGAGAGGATGGTGAGTTAAAAGGGAGAGAAGGAAAGTGGGAGGAGGTGAAGGGAGGGAGGAGACGGGGTGGGCAGGAGAGGGGTGGGGGTGGGGAGGAGAGTGGAAAGGAAAGTGGGGGAATGGTTGGGTGGGAGGTGGGGAGGTGAGAGGGAGGGGAGAGGGTGGGTGGGATGAGGGGAGAGGCTGGGTGGGGGTTGGGGAGGTGAGAGGGTAGGTGGGATGAGGGGGGAGGGGGGGTGGCATGAGGGGGGGGTGGCATGAGGGGGAGGGGAGAGGGTGGGTGGGATGAGAGATGGGGAGGGAGGTAGTGATTGAGTGGGGGAGGGAGGAGGTTATGGGGAGGGGTGGGTGTGATGGGAAATGGGAGAGGGTGTGAGGGCTGGGGTAGTAAGATGGGAGAGGGGGTAGAGTGAGGAGAGGGCGGTTGGGTGAAAACCATAGTGTGGACAAGTCGAGTCTGTGGGTCAGAGCATCCAACGGTCTAAAGCTCCTCCACATCTGCTCCACTCGCTCGGAAAACTGGAAAGAGCAGCCTGTGTGTTGCAGATGTGTCCCGCTCCCACCCCAATTCTGGCAACTTCCTCATGGCAGCTAGAAATCTCCGCGGATTCCTGCTTCTGTTCCATTAAGTGAGGGTGAATGAGAGAGCGAGAGGGAGCAGAGGGGAGTGTGTGTGTGTGAGAGAGAGAGAGAGCTGGTTCACAGAGCCCGGGCTGTTATTAATACTCATGCCCAGGGTTTGTGCCCTGACCTCGGATACTCATGAAGCTCCTGCCTTGCTCGCTGGATTTGTGCTCACACTTTCAATCCGTTTCGCTGCAAACGGCGCGAATACAACACATCGGGCCTGAGCTTTGTTTACCTGCTCGCAAAAAAAAAGTTGCCAACTCCCCCAGGACTGCCCTGGAGTTTCCAGGAATTAAAGATCAATTTTCAAGATGCTGCTGTGAACAAAAATTGGGAGAAAAACCATCCGGTGAAATAGAATTTTTTTTTCATTTTTTTGAAGAGTTTTGTTTATTAATTATAACAAAAATTGGAGATGAAGAAAAAGACTGTTTACATTCAATGTATAGCACAGAAACAGGCCATTCGGCCCCCCCTTGTCAATGCTAGTGTTTATTCTCTGCCCTAATTTATCTCACCCTATCAGCATATCCTTCTATCCCTTTCTCCCACATGTGTTTATGCAGCTTCTATTTAAAAGCATCTGTTATTCATCTCAAACCACTCCTTGTGGCAGAGTTCCACAGTCTCACCACCCTCTGCGTAGAGGAGTTTCTCCCCATTCTCCTATTGGATTAATCAGTGACTAATTTACAAAATAAACATAACCCACGACAGTTCGGTCTTTCCTGATAGGACAGTTTGACTTGTCAGGTCACTTGCCGAGTGTTGTGTGGAATCAACTTATGATCAAACTTGTCTTCTCTTTTAACAGTGTGTGTGTGTGTGTGGGGGGAAGATGTCAATGGGGATTGGGTAGATTTTGTTGCTGTCCACTCAACATGGCTTAAAAATTGTCGTCTTGCCTTTAACTGTGGTGAGTGGCAAGTTGTGTGGGTGTGGGAGTGGGAGGGAGTGGGGGTGGGTGAGGTTTGCTGAGCTGGTGCAGAGTGTTTGATACACAATCTCGCCCTGATCCTTTCCAAAAACTGACAGGGAAATTTAAACTCATCACAAACCATTCCGTGGGACTGTATTTCAATCTGACATATTTATGGATTCTTATTTTCGGAGCTGTTTTGCCATCTCCGAACATTGTGTGTGATTTATACACCGGAGTTCTCTGCTGATCCTCTGGAAACCATGTATCTCCGGGTGGCTTTTGCTGAGGGCTCGGATTCACCTTTCTTCTCCGCTGCTTTCCAATTTAACACGTGAAGCATTTCCCCTCTTTTTTTTTGGTTTTTTGTTTAGCTGAAGGCGGACTAGAAAAGTTTTTATTTGCAGCCAGACTCCCACCCCCCATGGCAACTGGAGAGGTCAGTCTGCCTGTGGGCGGGCGGGTTTCAGAGCTGGCTGAAGTTATCCTTTCACCTTGTGGGCGCGGATTTCTGCACAGGCTGGCCAAAAGGGACAGAAGCTCTTCCCCCTTTTCCAGTCAGCCCTTTCCCTTCCTCTCACCCCCCCCCCCCCCCCCCTCCTGGCCCTACCTCGCACCAGGCTCACAGTTTGGTGCTTGTGACACTTTTATAAGCTCAGTCACTCCTTCCAAAACTGAGCAAAGGTTACAGAATACAGAAACCTCGGAACAGGAGGAGGCCATTCAGCCCCTCAATCCTGTTCCGTCATTCTATTCGATCATGGCGGATCTTTATCTGAACACCAATCAGCTGTAGGTTTTTGGGGAGACAATTCCAGATTTTCACACCCCTTTGTGTGAAGCGCTTCCAGGCATCAGCCCTGAATGACCTGGTTCTCATTTTAAGGTTCTGACCCCTTGTTCTGGACTGTCCACCCCCACAGGAAATAGCTTATCTCTATCTACCCTAGCAAAACCTTTAATCATCTTAAATATCTCAATTAGATCACCTAGGAGTGAATTACAGAGGGGTTGCACTGGGAGTTTAAAACTGGATGTCAGTTATAACTTTGCACCAGACCTTATTTCTAGAATAATAGAATCTAATAACACAGGAGGCCACTTGTCCCATCGTACTTATACCAGATCTTTGAAGGAGCTATCCAAATAGTCCCACTCCCTCCCCCCCCACCCCTGCTCTTTTCCCACAGCCCTGCCATTTTACTTCCCTTCAAGTATTTATCTGATTCCCTTATTATTGAATCTGCTTCCACTGCCCTTTCAGGCAGCGAGGTCCAGATCACAACAACTCACTGAGTAAAAATGATTCCCTCCATCATGTTTCTTTCTACTCAAATACTACACATACTTTTCCTCATGTCCCTCACTCACTGCGAGGCATCCCTTCACACTTCTGCTCTGACAGGAATCTAATGTAGCTATTGTGGCTCATTCCAGTAGCTTTGAAAAAGTCCATCAAATTTCATTGATTCAGCCAGCCGGTAATGAGAAACAATTTGTATAGTTTGGGCTGATTCTCTCAATGCCTGTTATGAGCAGCACACAAATCAGCAGCTGCTTCCAGATTTGATCTCCACACCGGCAGCAAACCCTCACTTGTGTCTATGCCTAAGTTTCGATCTTGTATTTTCAACTCCCCTCTGAAAGGTGGCGCCTCTTTTGGAGAAGAGAATCCACGGGCAGTAAAAATCTTGACCGACTTTTCCCAGTGGCTGTTCCTCATTCGCAAGCCCAGCTCGATAGAAAGACCTTGCATTATAGTGCCATTCACAACCTCAGAACATGCTGAAGCACTTTACAGGCAATGAAGTACTTTTGAAGTATAGTCACTATTGTAATGTTGGAAACTCAGCAGCTAATCTGTGCATAGCAAGATCTCACAGACAGCAATGTGATAATGACCAGATAAGCTGTGTTTTTTTGTGATGTTGATTGAAGGATAAATATTGACCAGGACCTGGGGGTGAACTCCCTTGCTCTTCTTCAAAATAGTGGCCATGGGATCTTTTACATCCACCTGAGAGGGTAAAGGGGGCCATCAGTTTAACATCTCGTCTGAAAGATGGCACCTCTGACCTTGCAGCACTCCCTCAGTACCGCACTGGAATGTCAGCCTGGATTATTCACTCATGTCTCTGAAGTGGACCTAGAACCTATGACCTTCTGAAGCTGAGGTGAGAGTGGGACCCACTCAGTCCCTGGAATCATCTCAGTTCCAGGGCATCACTGCAGGAGTTCCTCAGGGTAGTGTCCTCGGCCCAACCATGTTCAGCTGCTTCATCAATTACCTTCCTTCCATCATAAGGTCAGAAGTGGGGATGTTTGCTGATGATGTTCAGCACCATTCGTGACTCCTCAGATACTGAAGCAGTCCATGTCCAATTGCAGCAAGACCTGGACAATATCCAAACTTGGGTGATAAGTGGCAAGTAACATTCATGCCACACAAGTGACAATGACCCTCTCCAACAAGAGAGAACCTAACCATTGCCCTTTGACATTCAATGGCATTACCATCACTGAATACCCCACTACCAACATCCTGGGGGTTACCATTGACCAGAAACTGAACTGGACTAGCCATATAAATACTATGGCTACAAGAGCAGGTCAGAGGCTGGGAATTCTGCAGAAAGTAACTCACCTCCTGACTCTCCAAAGCCTGTCCACCATCTACAAGGCACAAGTCTGGATGAGTGCAGCTCCAACAACACTCAAGAACCTCAACACCTCCAGGATAAAACAGCCGCTTGATTGGTATCCCATTCACCACTGACACACGGTGGCAGCAGCAGCATATGCCATCTACAAGATGCACCGCAGCAACTCACCAAGGCTCCTTCGACAGCAGCTTCCAAACCTGCGACCTCTACCATCTAGAAGGACAAGGGCAGCGGGTACATGGGGACACCACAACCTGCAAGCTCCCCTCCAAGCCGCACGTTATCCTAACTTGGAACTATATCACCGTTCCTTCAGTGTCACTGGGTGAAAATCCTGGAACTCCCTAACAGCACTGTGGATGTACCTACACCACATGAACTGCAGCAGTTCAAGAAGGCAGCTCACCACCACCTTCTCAAGGGCAATTAGGGATGGGCAATAAATGCTGGCTTAGCCAGTGATGCCAACATCATGTGAATGAATAAAAAAAGCCATGGAAAGTCAGTGGGCTATTTGAGCTGATGTGGCATCATGGACCAGGCTAATCCAGTATTCACCTGGCCTCCACTCTGGCACAGATCATTGCAGAGCAGTTTGGAGAGTGAGTACAAGCTGCACTCTTTGTCTTCCCTCCTCCTCTGAAGGGTTTTCCTGGGATTTTCTTCCCCAGGAAAGAGTCCCCAACTTTCAGAGAGGAGTTGAATATTAGGAACCAGGAATCTCACCGACCTCCAGCCCTTCACTCAAGTGATTGTTTTTCAGGCAGGAGTCTAGCCCAGCAATGTCCAAGTTAAGCCCAGAAACTGGTCCCTCGAGATCCAATCTCCTCAGGTTTGCCTTCCTCCTGGGCAGTGTGGGAAGGCATGATCCTGACCCTGATACTTCATTGCAGGATAAACCGTGAGTCAGAACATTGAGATCTGTTAGAATCAGCAACTTGAGATTGATATAATGCATTTATATGTCACCTTTCGCAGCCTCAGGACATCCCCAAGAACTTACAGACAATGAAACGTAGACTCTATCTCTAATGAAGAAAAGGTGACAGCCACACAGATTCGTAGGCAATGGGGCAGAGTTTTTTGCTGGGTGTAAAATACATGCGATGACATCGGGTGAGCGTCCTGATGTCATCATGCACTAGCGTGATATTTCGGTCGTTGGGAAGCGTGCCTGCCAATAATTAAGAGGGCTATTATGCCCATTAATGGCGCAGTTAACTGGGATTTTTCGCTGCCTGTCCAATGTTATGGTTGGCGGGCAGGAGAATCGGCCAGGCAGCCTTTGCATTTTTCTGGAAACCTCATCCAAGGGCATGAGGTTTCCGTCATGAAATTCCTGTGCAAGCATTTTTTTTATTTAATGTTGTTTCTGATGCGTGGGCATTTTTTAATGGATTTTAAAATCTGTTTTTATTGGATTTGAATTTTTCAGCTCCCTGAGGCAGCTCTCTGCCTTCAAGGAGCTTTCTGTGAGTGCTCCCCTGCGCCCGCGCTGATTTCAGCGCTCGCCCTCCTCTAGCTCCCCACCCCGGCAGCGTTGAGCCTTTCAGCGCGCTGCCTTTCACCCTGGCTGGCCGTTAATTGGGCAGCCAGTGTGAAATCGTGGCCGGGAGCCGATTGTGGGTGGTGGGTCTTTTCCCGGCTGCTCCCAGGCCTGCCCGCCGTGCCCGTCTGCTGACCTCAAAGTTCATGGACACTGAGGCATAAATACACAGAGATTGACGCACACACACACACACACGCACACACACACAGGCAGACAAAGATACACACATGTTCACAAAAACAGACATACATAGACACACAAAGACACAGACACACAGACACACACACACAGGCAAAGACACACACATGGACACATTACGGACACACACACAAATACTCACAAACAGACATACATAGACACACAAAGACACACACAAGGACACAGACACACAGGCAAAGACACACACAAGGACACAGACACAGGCAAAGACACACATGGACACATACAAACGGACACACGCACACATAAAGACACACATACACACACACACACAGACAGACATACATAGACACAGACAAAGACACACAAACAAATGAACTGACACGCTTGCACACAGACGCAGAGACACCTACAAGTGCTCAATTCTGGCGCCCGTCTATGTTTTAGTGATTGATCTGGGCAAATTTCCTGCTGTTCGGAGAATTCCTGGATTGCATAGGGTCAGGCAGTGTAACAACTAACACCTGATTAAAGTGATTTAGGCCTGAAACCTGTTTTGTTCTCATGCCCTGGGGATATTCTCAATCTGAAATTCAAATCCATCCTAGGAGACTCTTTTAATCAGTTCTACCAATCAGTGTGAACATTTACAGCACATTAGACTATCTGTAGAAAGGCTCCAAATGCTTAGAAACTTTGAAATTAACATTATTTTAACAAATTTACTTCAGCATTCACTGAACAAGTGAAAAATATATAGATAAAGGGTAAAGCTCCCTCTACACTGTCCCCATCGAACACTCCCAGGAAAGTTACAGCACGGGGTTAGATACAGAGAAAAGCTCCCTCTGCACTGTCCCCATCAAACACTCCCAGGACAGGTACAGCACAGGGTTAGATACAGAATAAATCTCCATCTACACTGTCCCCATCAAATACTGCCACAACAGGCCCAGCAGGGGGTTAGATGGAGGAATAGGGAGACATATACCCAAATTTACTAATGACACTCAGTTAAGTGTCAAACAGTGTAGCTGGGAACAGAGAGCAGCAAAGCGACATTGATAGAGTCTTCTTCTTATCGTGTCCACGGACAGTCTATACATGGCCCAGCCAGAACTGGACACATTTTTGTGTCTTGTTGTTGAATTCGGCAAGATCTGCAACAGTGCTGGGTTCCTCTAGTGATAGGCATTGCAGGAGATGTTGCATAGTCTGGGGCCAAGGTAGAAGTGTTCATGTCGCGGCCCTGTTTCAACCAATTCTACCACCACCACGCACAGCAAGTAGTGTATTGATAGAGTAAGTGAGTGGGTAAAACTGTGGCAATGGAGTTAAGTATGTGGATGTGTGAGATCATCCACTTTGGACCTAAGAATGAAAGCTTCCTGTTAATGGTGAGAAACTCAGAACAGTAGAGGAAGGGAGACACTTCAAGGTGCAAGTGCAGAAATCGCTAAAAGCCAGTGGGAAGATATAAAATTATTAAAAGGACAATATTTGCCTTAATCTAAGGAGGGCTGGAATAGATAGTGGGCGGTAGTTAAACTCCAACAATGTACAAGAAGCTTGACACCATCCAAGACAAAGCACCATATTTGAATGGCACTCATTCCACCACCTTAAACATTCACTCCCTCCACCATCAATGCACAGTAGCAGCATCTACAAGATGCACTGCAGGAACTCACCAAGGCTCCTTAGACAGCACCTTCCAAACCCACAACCTCTATCACCTAAAAGGACAAGGGCAGTGGATAGATGGGAACACCACCACCTGGAAGTTCCCCTCCAAGTCACTCACTATCCTGACTTCGAAATATATCGCTGTTCCTTCACTGTCGCTGGGTTAAAATCTTGGAACTCCTTCCGGAACAGCACTGTGGGTGTACCTACACCACATGGACTGCAGCGGTTCAAGAAGGCAGCTCACCACCACCTTCTCAAGGACGACTAGGGATGGGCAATAAATGCAGGTCAGCGATGATCACATCTTGTTTTGTTATCGTTACGTAAAGCTTTGGTTAGACTCCATCTGGAGTAACTGTGTTCACGGAACTGGACAACAGGAAGGATATCTTGGCCTTACAGTGAGGCTAAAAAGGTGAAGGTTAAAGGCACCTTAGAATGGGCTTGTATTGCCTTGAGTATTGAAGATTAAGAGGTTATTTAATCGAGGTGTTTAAGATGATTTAGGGGTTCGATAGGGTCAATAGAGAGAAATTATTTCCTCTGGTGAGGGGGTTGGTTGTGGGGGTGGGTGTGGGGGGGTGGGGGGGATGTGGGATGGGAGTCCAGAATAAGGGGCAGAACCTTAAAATTGGAGCCAAGCTGTTCCGGGGTGATGTCAGGAATCTTCAGACAAAGGGGAGTGGAAATGTGGAACTCTCTGCCCCCAAAAAGCTGTCGAGGCTGGGATCTATTGAAAATTTCAGAACAGAGAATGATAGATTTTTGACCTGATCTGGCAGCAACTGAGGAGAGAGAAACAAAGTTAACATTTCGAATCTAATGTGACTCTTCTTCAGAAATGCCCAGTGCAGATGCTGCCTGACTTGCTGAGTATTTTGAGCATTGTGTGTTTCCTTTCAGATTTCCAGCATCCATGGCATTTTGGTTTATTGGTGGATTTTTGTTGGGTAGGAGTATTAAGGATAACAGATCCAAGGCAGGTGTCCAGATACAGATTACAATGATCTATGGTGGAACAAGCTTGAGGGGCTGAATGGTCTCCTCCTGTTTCGATGTTCCTAACAAGTCTCAGCTCAGACTCAGAGATGGGAATGTTCAGGAGGTGCCCCAGAGTGTCAGAATACAGCTCCCTGTGCAACCCCTTTGTCACAATCAACAACAACAACACATCCTAACGTTTTACAAATACTGGCAGAAATAATTTACATTTCTATAGCACCTTTCACAACCTCAGGATGTCCCACAGTGCTTGACAATCAATGGGGTGAGCCTTTTTGAATGTACTCACTGGTTTCATATGGGAAATGTATCAGGCAGTTTATACACAGCAATATACCACACACACCCACCCACACACCCAGAAACACACCCGCACACACCCACACCCACCCACACACCCAGAAACACACCCGCACACACCCACACCCACCCACACACCCAGAAACACACCCGCACACACCCACACACACCCACACTCACCCACACACCCCCACACACCCCCACACCCACCCACACACCCAGAAACACACCCGCACACACCCACATTCACCCACACTCACCCACACACCCCCACGCCCCCACACCCACCCACACACCCAGAAACACACCCGCACACACCCACACACACCCACACTCACCCACACACCCCCACACACCCCCACATCCACCCACACACCCAGAAACACACCCGCACACACCCACATTCACCCACACACCCCCACACCCACCCACACACCCAGAAACACACCTGCACACACCCACACACACCCACACACCCCCACACCCACCCACACACCCAGAAACACACCCGCACACACCCACACACACCCACACTCACCCACACACCCCAACACTCACCCACACACCCCCACACCCACCCCCACACCCAGAAACACACCCACACACACCCACATTCACCCACACACCCACACACCCCCACACTCACCCACATACCCAGAAACTCACCCACACACCCAGGAACACACCCGCACAACCCCACACTCACCCACACACCCACCCACACACCCAGAAACACCCACACTCACTCACATACCCAGAAACACACCACACACACACTCACCGATACACACACTCACACACCTAGAAATGCACCCACACAACCCCCATGCTCATCCACAAACCTACCCATACATCCACAAACCCACACACATACACCCACACACTCACCCACACACCCAGAAATGCACCCACAAACACCTCCACACACCAAGAAACACACCCACACACACCCCCACAAACACCCACACACCCAGAAACATAACCCCACACATCCACACACACCCCCAGAAATGCACCCACACCCCTACCCTCACCAACACACCCATCCACACACCCAGGAACACGCCCACCCACACACCCAGAAACACATACATCCAAACACATACCCACAACCCCACACCCACACATTTGCCTACACCCACACATTCACATCCCCACACCCCACACTCACACATTCATGCTCACATCACCCCCCACACACACCCACAGTCTCACACACAAACTCGCAACCCCACAGGCCCCCGCACCCACTCACATCCCCCCACTCACACTCCCCCACCCACACCCACACCCACACACACACTCACACCCCACACTCTCACACACCCACACCCTAGCCCCCCCACTCACAGTCCTCCCACCCTCACACACATCCCAGTGTAACAGGCCAATGACGAGAGATAAATGCAATGGATCTGACAGAAAAATATCGTAATGGGTGACCTCTGACCCCCCCAATAACCAAGGAGCTCATAAAACTCCCATGCGGAGTAATAAATAGATTGCAATTATTAATTTGAGAAATGGAAACATTCTCTCCTTTACTTCCTGGCCATTAGTTTACAAATAATGTCAAACAGCTGCTTCCTGTCAGCTGAAACTTTTAACAGTGGAGAGTGACAGAGTGAAAAGGCCCCATTTACAGCAGCATCTTGCGTTCCCTGGTTGTTGATTTTACAGAACCCCACTAGGGCTCCCTGGGAGGCCTTCAGCCCATCATATCTGTGTCAGCTCTTTGCTAGAATAAAATAACCCCACTGCCAACAGCAACCTGCATTCCTAAAGCTCCTTTAACATTTTACACAAATGTCACTAAACACTTCACAGGATTGTGATGCCTTCTATGATCCAATAGCTGGTTGGCATGAAGCGTGGCTAGGCCAGACAAAGACAGCAGAGGGACGTGGGGAACTGTATCCAAGGCTGATAATGACTTGCATTTATCTAGTGCCTTTCATGCCTTCAGGCTGTCCCAAAGCATTTTACAGCCAATGAAGTGCTTTTGCAATGTAGACACTGGTACACTGGCGTAATGTAGGAAAAACAGCAGCCAATTTGCCCACAGCAAGATCCCACCAATAGCAACGTGATAATTACCAAATGATCTATTTCGTAGTGATGTTGGTTGAGGGATAAATATTGGCCAGCATCCCAGGAAGAAGTGCCTTGCTCTTCTTCGAAGTAGTGCCTTGGCTTATTTTACCCCCAGATGGGAGGGCAGGTGGGGCCTCGGTTTCAGGTCTCATCTGAAAGATGTCGCCTCCGACAGTGCAGCGCTCCTCAGTACTGCACTGGGAGTGTCAGCCTGGATTCTGTGCTCAAGCCTCTGGAGTGGGACTTGAACACACAACCTCCTAAATCAGGAACACAGCTTCAGTTATCCCTCCTGAGGGACTGAGGTAAAAGGACTTAGAACTGCCACAAAACTCAATTGTTGCCCTCCCAACCTCTCACCAACCCCAATTTCTTTTATCCATAGTTCCAAATAATCTAATTCTCAGCCACAAACATGGTTCACAATGAAACCAGGAAATAAATGGAGTGCTGTTGCCACCTATGGATAAGTGAAAAGAAGCACATCGGAACAGGAGGAGGTGATTTAGCTCCTTTAGCCACTTCCACCTTTCAATAAGATGATGGCTGACCTGCGACCTAACTCCATAGACCTGCATTTGCCCCATATCCTTTAATACCTTTGGTTAACAAAAATCTATCTCCGATTTAAAATTAACAATTGATCAACATCAATTGTGGTTTGTGTGTAGATGTGTTTCCTAATTTTGCTCCTGAAACTAGACTCTGCCCGCTAGTCCTAGACTCCCCACAACTACTGGAACTATCTTCTCTCTATCTGCTCCCCTAAATATCTTGAAAAAAATCTTTGATCAAATCATCCCTTAACCTTCTGTTCTCACTTTGAATAGATTTGGTCTCTTATCCAATCAGCAAAGGACCAGGTACTTTGACTCCTTTAAGAGGCATTTTCTGATTGGCAGAGTTGCTCCTCACTCTAGACCAACTCTTGTGCACTATTAAACTTCTGACATGTTAGGATCCAGGGTAGTTTACATTTAAGTCCTTTCTCTTAATATTTTGTTCTGCAGCAACCATTTGCAAACAGTAGCTATGCTGCTAATTCTACACTTCACTGTGGTCTCAAACACGGGTTTCTGATGACTCCTTAATTACATTAGGACTGTAGTCCAGGAGGGAAGGTTTAAAGTTCAAAGCTGGAGTTATACTGCACCTGGTGAAATTACCTGGAGTGAGACTATCACAACATCATTTTGACTTCACACTCTGTGCAGTATAACTTCAGCTTCTGCGCGCTCCATATTTCCCTGGGGTTTCGTTGGTACTTTGGTGCGATTTGCTGTCAGAGCTGCCTCGGGGAATCGCAGAAGTGGTTGCATAACTGCACCCTAGTTTCACAGTAGTTTCAGTTAGACCACAAATATGAGACACAAAGAAAGGCTGGACCAGTGTCAGAGTCTTAGTTATGAGGAAAGACTCATGTGACCCAGGAATTTTCAGCTTGGGAAAGAGATGCCTGAGTGATGATCTTTTCACAGGAAACAAGATAGCAAATGAGATGGAAAAAGCAAAGAACAATCGCTTGGTATCAAAGAACTTGAATCTTGCTGAAAAGAGAGACATGTTGCTGAAGCTTTTCATTTCGCACTCATCAGGAGAAATGCAAGAGTACCAAATTTCAAACAATTACAACAATTTATACTACAGGAGAAAAGGGTGCTGATTGGTTGGCAAGTCAGTTCTAATTGGCCGAGACGTTGTCATGGAGAATGCAGCAGGAAACTATAGGCTCCCCAAGCTCCCGGGTAATGCAAAAAGGCACAAGGCTTTTCCTTAAAGAATATAGAACCTTTAACATCGTACTTCACAGGCACGTTACTGGACAAAATTTGTCTCTGCGCCGCAAAAGTTTGCTCAAAGAGTTGGGTTTGAAGGTGGATCCTAAAGCAGGGCAAGAGGTAGGGAGGTTTACAGAGGGAATTGCAGACCTTAGGTGTCAGGCAGCTGAAGGCATGACTACCAATGGCGGAGCGATTAAAATCACAAGAAGCCAGAAGCAGAGGAACGCAAATATCTCGGAGGGTTGTGGGGCTGGAGGAGAATACACGGAAAGAGAGAGAGAGAGAGAGCGGGATGAGGCCACAGAGGGATTTAAAATGGAGGTGGTGTAGGTCAGCAAGCACGGAGGGTGAAGGGTGAACGGGACTTGGTGTGAGTTAGGAGGTGAGCAGTAGAGTTTTGGGAGAGCTCCCTATGAAATGTGGGAAGCCAGTCGGAGTGTGTTTGATAGATGAGGGTTTCAGCAGTGGATGAGCTGAGGCAGGGGGTGGAGTTGGGTGATGTTTGGGATGTGGATATAGACGGTCCTAGTGATGGCGCCAGTAAACAAGTAAACCAAGAAATAAATAAAGTTGGTATTCAAAATGTCAACACACTTGACAAAGGTGAAAATCTACTCCCTATAAGTCGATGTTCTCTGTGAGTGAGGGGGATGCAGGTCCGGAGGGTCTGGGTTGTAATCCCCTTCTCAACAGCTCGAGGTCATGACCTGCTGCGATGTCAGAGGGGACACAGTGGGTGTTACACACAAACTCCTCTGTTCTGTTGCCGGCCCCTGTTTGAATTGGAGGCCAGTTATCCCGATTCCCCCAGCACCTTCACCTTCCCTTTAGCACCAGGCACAATGTTCCCTTTGTCCCCAGACAGTGTAACTATTTATGGAATCAAATCGGACTGTTAATTTATTGGATGTTATTTCAAGTGGAACACTAGTGAATGAAAGAACCTTTATTAACTGTAGCAATCTGCAGCTAAGGAGCAGCAGGATACTTTTAACGCTTTCTGGGCAGCTTGGCTTCAAGTATAACCCCCCTCACCTCAGGGCCAGAGGTTTGGGGGTTTGAGCCCCACTTAAATGCACAATCTAAACCTCGGAGAGATGACAGTGAAAATTCACCAGAGTGGGACTGGGGCTTAGATGGTTATGCTATTAGACTAGGCCTATGTTTCTTTGAGTATAGGAGATTGAAGGGTGATCTCATTCACGTTTTTAAAGCGTTTAAATAGTTGATAGTGTAGATTCAGAGAACCTGTACCCTGTGGGTGGGGGTTACTTAACCATAAACTGAGAGCTAGGTCATTCAGGGGTGAAGTCAGGAAGCACTTAATTCACACAGAAGGTAGCGGAAATCTGGAACTCTCTCCGCCAGAAAGCTATTGATTTGATGGGCTCAATTGAAGCTTTCAAAGCTCACCCCCACCTTCTAAACCGGTGTTTAGGGATGGGCAACAAATGCTGGAATTGCCAGTGAAGCCCCCATCCCAGGAACAAAAAATTTAAAAACTGAGGTGGATAGATTTTAGTTGGGTAAAGGTATTAAAGGACATGGAGCAAAGGCAGGTACGTAGAGATGAGACACAGATCAGGCAAGATTCCTGGAAGTTTTATGGGAATGGCCCTGGTGATGAGGGTCTTCAGTTATGTGGATCGATTGGAAAATCTGGGCCTGTTCTCCTTAAGAGAAGGTTGAGAGGTGATTTGATTGAGCTGTTCAAATTCATAAGGAGCCTAGACAAAGTAGATATGGAGAAACTGTTTTGATTGGTGGAGTGGGTAGGGAGAAACTGTTCTGATTGGTGGAGTAGGTAGGAAGCAACTGTTCTGATTAGTGGAGTGGTTGAGAACCAGAGGACACAGGTTTAAGGTAATTGGCTAAAGAACCAAAGGTGAGATGGGAAACCAGTTTTTTGCACATTGAATGGTTAGGATCTGACTGAACTGCCTGAGTGTGATGGTGGAGATAAATTCAATTGTGACTTAATTGGATCAGCACCTGTAGATGAGAAATTTGCAGGGTTATGGGGAAAGGCCATAAGTGAGGTGAGTTGAATTGGTTTTGCAGAGAGTTGGCACAGATATGATAGGCTGAGTGGCCTCCTTCTGTGCTGTGACCATCCAATGATTTTAACAGAATGGTGGAGAAGGCTCGATAATAGGAAAAATTCTGGAGACATAGACATGGATAGCACAGGAGGAGGGCCATTCAGCCCACCGTGTCTGTTCTAGCTCTTTGCTAGACCAAACAAACCTCACTGTCCTGCTCTCTCCCGTAGTCCTGTATCCGCTGCTTCAAATATTCCTCTTTGAAACCCCTTAAAAGGGGCAGTGGCTCTGATTCACTCCCAGTAACAAAGCATTCCATATTCCAACATGTCTCCAAATAAAGATGTTTCTTCTCCTGTCTCTCCTCACTCTTTTAGTGATAGCCTTGAATTGATGGCTCCTTGTCATTATCAAAACTCCTCATTTAAAACTGACACAATTAAATCTCCTCTTAGCCTTCTCCAGACACTTTGGACCTCTCTCTGTTTCCCATTCCTGACACCATCCTGGTGCATCTGTGCAATCCATTCTCTGGGCCCGCCCCTGCCCTGATTAAATCCGTGGCAGTGAAGCTCATGGTCAGCTTTCCCACCCCACCACAAGCTGAGACCTGTAACTGGGCAATTAATGTCCATCACTGCCATGGAGGGGGTCTCACCCGAAAAATAAACCCTGTCTGGGTTGCTTGCAGGCTTCTGTGGGGAGGCAGAAGGGGTCTCTTGTTCAAAGGCACAAGAGTCACCCCTCTGCACTTGCCGCCGACCCCCTCTCCTGGGACCTCCGCCCCACAACCCTCCCTCTGCCACCATTCACCTGTCTCCTGGGTCCATCGGCGATCTAGGGTTTCGGATGGGTGTATTACTGGCAGCAGCCACCACCTTCTGGTGGCGGCGTCGAGTAATGCACAGCTGCTTGTCTCTGATTGGTTGGCAGCTCCCTGAGGGCAGGATTTCTGGCCTGGGTATCCTTGATCTAGGGAATGGCCCACTGCTGCCCAGTTAAGTGCCTAATTGGCACTTAATGTGGTGGCCTTCCCAAAAAGAGGCGACATGGATCTCTTGCTGTCCCTGAAGACATCGGTTGAGAGCCCCATTGCCTCCATTAATTACAGCCCCCTGTGCTCTTTCTATAATAGGGAGCTTACTCCATCTGTGGTCTCATCATTGCCTTATGGAGAATGATCCTTGTGCAAGATTAACAATCTTGTACTAAGGGATTAAGTCACAGATCAGCCATGATCTCATTGACTGGCAAGATAGGCTTGAGGGGCTGAATGGCCTCCTCCTGTTCCTATTGATGCTTAGTAATTGGCTCTTGCATTCTGTGCCCCTATTTAACGATCTGACATTCTATTGGACTCTTGGATCTATTTCTTGAGTTAGAGAATTCCGGATTTACTGCAGGAATACATTCAGGTTGTGAGTGACTGGACAGGTGTCACATATCTTGACAGGAAGGGGGTCCTATCTGACTATCATTTCTCTTGCCTGTGTTTCTGATGGGTATTAGACTGGGCCACTGGTAGAGTCCCCCCTTGGGGTTTATCTCTCTAATCATCGCAGTGAGTATTCCAGTCAACATGTGAGACTAACACTGGGCAATCATCCCAAAGATAGACTCCATTCTCCAACTCAGAAGCCACTGTTCCTATCTGATGCTTCAGCAGTTTCAGCCTCTCTATCTGTTTGCCTGTCATTGTCTTAGTCTGTCTGTCACTGTCTCCGTCTGCTTGTCACAGTATTCGTCTGCTTATCACTGTCTCCGTCTGCTTGTCACTGTATCCGTCTGCCTATCACTGTGTCCATCTGCTTGTCACCGTCTCCGTCTGTTTGTCACCGTCTCTGTCTGTCTGTCACTGTGTCCGTCTGTCTGTCACTCTGTCCGTCTGTCCATCACTGTCTCGATCTCTCTGTCATTGTCTCGACCTGTCTGTCACTGTTTCTGTCTGCCTGTCACTGTTTCTGTCTGTCAGTCGCTGTCTCTGCCTGCCTGCCATTGTCTCTGTCTGCTTTTCACCGCCTCTGTCTGTCTGTCACCGTGTCTGCCTGTCTGTCACTGTGCCGATCTGTCTGTCACTGTCTCCTTCTGCTTGTCATCGTCTCCGACTCCGTCTGTCTGTCACTGTCTCAGCCTGCCTGTCATTGCACTCCCTACCATAAATTTGAAGTATCTGAATTGTTCAATCCTCCAATTGCATACTTGACTACGATGCCATCTTTGGACAAATAGTGTGCCAACACTCACCATATGGGCAAACACAGGAGAACTGGTGACTTGAGGAGGCATCAAACCAGCACCTGGCAGCTGTACACCAGTGTGAATCAAAACCTTCCGGAGAGAGGAACAGCTAACAGTATAACTTAAAACCACTGTCCTGAAAAGACCAATAAAGTCACTTCACAGAAATGTATAAATATCTCTACATTTCTTTTGGATTCTCACAATTACACAATTAATGGGCTGTAGCAGTTACCTCCACGACAGCTGTGGCTCATTGGGTAGCACTCTTACCCCTGAAGCAGGGAGTTGTGGGTTCAAGTCCCATTCTGAGAGATTTGAGAATTGCTATACTGAAGGAGCGCTGCACAGCTGGAAGTGTCATTTTCAATTAGGACATTAAACTGAGGCTGTGTCTGCTCTCTCAGGCCACTGGAAGTACAGCAGGGAGTCTGCCCAGTGTCCTGGCTAATGTTTATCCCTCAGCCAAGATCACTAAAAAAAAGCGAAGGTTCACCAAGCTGACTCCTGGGATGGCTGGATTGTCGTATGAGGAGAGATTGGGCCGACGAGGCCTGTATTCACTGGAGTTCAGAAGAATGAGAGAAGATCTCATTGAAACACATAAAATTCCGACAGGGCTGGACAGACTGGATGCAGGGAGGATGTTTCCTCTGGCTGGGGGTGGGGGTGGGGGTGGGGGAGGGGGGAGGGGGGGGGGGTGGGGGAGGGGGGGGGGTGGGGGAGGGGGGGGGGTGATCTAGAACAGGGGGTCACAGTTTCAGGACACTGGATAGGCTATTGAGAACTGAGATGAGGAGAAACTTTTTCACTCAGAGGGAGGTGAACCTGTGGAATTTTCCACCACAGAGGGCTGTGGAAGCCAAGTCACTGAATATATTTAAGAAGGAAATAAATAGATTCCTGGACTCTAAAGGTGTCAAGGGAGAGAGTGGGGGTATGGAGTTGAGATAGAGGATCAGCCATGATCATATTGAATGGCGAAGCAGGCTCGAGGGGCCAAATGGCCTATTTCTGCTTCTTTTTCCTATGTTTCTAAGATTATCTGGTCCTTATCACATTGCTATTTGTGGGATCTTGCTGTGTGTAAATTGATTTCCATGTTTCTGATACTACAACAGTGACTAAGCTTTAAAATCATTTCATTGGCTGTGGAGCACGTTGGGGCATCTTGAAGTCAGAAAAGGAGCTCAGTGGAATTGTGATCCATGGTCTCACGTCCTCTGCTGTCTCCATATCCCTGGGGAGCCTCTAACCTCTGTGTAATGCTAATTTATAACGGGGTCCTTAAGTTAGCTGTGTGCTTATGAAAATAACATCTTTGAAACTTGCACTTACTTATGTCAGAACATGTTGGCTATGTGTCTGCACCTCTGGCTATAGACACCCATTCAGCCCTTGCACCTGCTACATCAGTTGCCTGTCATTTTTTTTGGCTGTGACAGCCTCCTCACCTTTGTAGTTCGCCAATCACCAGCCCCCTCCCACCCCCACTCCTCAAAGGTAACAGTGACCATTTCATATTAACAGAGAAAAGGAGCAAAGTACCTCATAAATATTGTACAATGTAACAGGCACCGGTGCATGTTTGTGTGGGATGTACATCAAGCCCTTGATGGTTCTGATTGATTATTCTCAGCCCAATGGTAACTCTCAGATCAGACATGAGCCTGAAATTTGCTCTTACAGTGTCAGCTATGGCTCAGTGGGTGACGCTGTGGCCTCTGTTTCTGAAAGTAAAGGGTTCAAGCCCCAGTGCAGAGATTTCAGTCCCAATCCAAGCTGACACTGCAAGTGCAGTACTGATGGAGTGCTGCACTGCCAGAGGTGCTGCCTCTCAGATGAAATGTTAAACTGAAGCCGCGTCTGCTCTCAGGCGGATGTAAAAGTTCCATGGCCACTGTTTGAAGACAAAGAAAGTCCAAATGGTTTTTTGCTCCACTCCTCTTCATCTCACCCTATTACCATATCCTGCCATTTTTGTTCTCCATCCAGCTTCTCTATCTAGTTCCCCCTTTAATACATCTATAACATACACGATGCCTGTGACTGGATATAGCATTTATGCAGCCTGATACTCCCTTCTATATACATGAGACCTGTTACTCCCTGATATACACTGGCCCAGTTAGTCTAGATTATACACTGGCTCATTACCCTTGCCTCCCTTTGGTCTCCTGCTCTTTTTCAGCAGCTTATGGAACTCTTCATCTTCCTCAGCTTCACCTTCTTCCTCTAGAAAACACAAGCTCCACCTAATTTACCTCTTTTTTTGGAATTCATTCTTATAATGTGGGTGTCACTGGCAAGACCAGCATTTATTGTCCATCCCTTAAAGGGGAGCTGAGTTTCTTACCAAGATGCCTCAGAGGGAAGTTTAGTCCAGGTTTGGGATTGGAGTCATTTTTTAAATTCATTCACGGGACGTGGGCTTCACTGGCTGGGCCAGCATTTCTTGCCCGTCCCGAATTGCCCTTGAGAAGGTGGTGGTGAGCTGCCTTCTTGAACCGCTGCAGTCCAAATGGTGTAGGTACACCCACTATGCTGTTAGGGAAGGGAGTTCCAGGATTTTGACCCAGCGACAGTGAAGGAACAGCCGATATATTTCCAAGTTAGGATGGTGCGTGACTTGGAGAGGAACTTCCAGGCGGTGGTGTTTCCATGTGTCTGCTGCCCTTGTCCTTCTAGATGGTAGAAGTTGTGGGTTTGGAAGGTGCTGCTAAAGGAGCCTCGGTGAGACTGGGTAAGGGCGACCAGTCTCTCCATAACTTTATTCCTAGATTTTCTATTTTAAATTAATTCAGATTCTGAAAACTGAAACGCTGGGATTTAAACTCATATTTGCTGGATAATTGGTCTAGTAATATAACCGATAATACAATAACCAGTAATATAACCAATAATACAATAACCAGTAATATAACCAATAATACAGTAACCAGTAATATAACCACTACATAACTGCACCCATAACAATAACTTGCATTTATATAGCACCTTTAATGCAGTAAGATGTCTGAAGGAGCTTCAGAAGAGTGCGATCATACAAAATATGACACTGAGAAACATAAGAAGCTATTAGGAAAAGCTTGGTTAAAGAGGTAAGTTTTAAGTAGCACGCTAAAGGGACAGAGAGGTTTAGGGAGGAAATACCAGATGTTTGGGCCAAGAATGGCCAATGATGGAGCAATGAAAATCGGGGATGTGTACAAGGTCAGAACTGGAGAAACACAGAGATCTCGGAGGCTTGTGGGGCTGGAGGAGTTCACAGAGATAGGCAGCGGGTGAGAGCATGGTGAGATTTGCAAAGAAGGAGAGAATTTCAAACTGGAGGTGCTGCCAGACAGGGAACCAACGTAGTTTAGCAGGCACAGGGGTGTTTGGTAAATGAGACTTTTGGTGCTGTCTTGCACCATAGGTTTTGAATCATTAACGATTTGTAATAAAATAGACAGTGCATTATTGAAGATTTCTGCATTGAGTGGTTGTAGTTAACAGGAGCCTCCACCAGGTGGTGCCCTGACTGCTTCTGAAGAGCTTTGGGCAGAGTTAAACTTGACGGCTCCTTTCAAAACTTTGATGAACTTTTAACCTTTCTTCCTCTTGCCAACTCTCTTTGTGTTAAATTTGCATTTGCACAAATTAGGTTATGAGCACATTGAATGCCAGCCTTATCTCAAGGGGGCTGTAGGACAAAGGTGTGGAAGTTATACTTCATTTGTATAGAACTTTGGCTAGACACCATTTAGAGGACAGCATTCAGTTCACTGGGCCCCAGAAACAGATAGTAAACCTGGAGAGGGTGCAGCAGATTCACCAGAATGATACCAGGGCTAAAAGGTTAAATTATTAGAACAGGTTACATAGCAGGTAAGGCAGCATCTGTGGAACCTGAGTATTTCCAGCATTTTCCGTTCTTTTATGCAGTATTTTGGTTTTGCATAGACTGCTATTCCCTTGACTATAGGAGATTGAGGGATGGTCTGACTGAGGTGTTTAAAATGATTAAATAATTTGATTGGGTCAATAGAGAGAAACTATTTTCTCCAGCAGGGGATTCCAGAACAAGAGGGGATTACCTTAAAATTAGAGTGAGGCCGTTAAGGGGCGATGCTAGAAATAATTTTTTTTAACTTAAAGGATACTAAAAATTGCATGTTTGGAATAACACAAAATTTACAGTACACAAAAAGGTCATTCAGTCCATCTGTCCATGCTAACGTTAATGCTCCACTTGAGTCTCTCCTATTCTTCCTTATCTCACCCCCTCAGCGGAAGCTTCTATTCCTTTCTCCCTCGTGTGTTTATCCAGCTTCCCCCTTAAATGAATCTACACTATTCACATCAACCACTCCAGTGGTAGTGAGTTCCACATTCTCATCACTCCCTCAGTAAAGAATTTTTTCCTGAATTCTTTGTTGGATTTATTAGTGACTATTTTATAATTATGACCTCCAGCTCTGGAAGTCTCTCTCTCTCTCAAAGAGCTGTTAAGGCTGGGGGGGCCAATTGAAAATTTCAAAACCAAAATGATAAATTTTTGTTGGGTAAAAGTATTAAGGAATAAGGAACCAATGTGGGTGGGTTGAGTTAAGATTCTGATCAGTCAGGATCAAGCTCAATGGCCTCCTCCTGTTCTGATGATGCTAACTTAATTTTGTCTCCAATCCTTCAGGTGGCAGAATTGTCAACAGTGGAATGTTGTTTGAACACCTTGGCAATTAGAGTCTGCCACAAATTCATACAATTTGCCGGCTTATAAAATTATAATAAAGTAGCAAACTATCCTTTTCTTTGCCCTGACAGGCTGCCCCCAGCATTAGAATTCAATCCCATTTACAATGCTGCTGCAAACTGCGGGAAACTAACGCTTCTGTTTGTTTGCTATTTTTTTATGATCATATTCTCCAGTCTGGAAATAAAGAATAATGAATGACTGTCTGGGAGTGATTACAAGGCAGCAATCTGATGGAGGCTCCAGATAGTAAGCAAGAGAGCAAAGCTCCAGTGGGCTGTAACCATTATGCAAACCTGGGGATTAGATTACAGCTTTGGAATCACTCCCTGCTACGTGATATTATTCATAATATATACCGTTTGTGGGTGTTTTATTCGGGTTTGGGGCTGGTACCAGCTGTCAGTGAGTTTCAGATAACTGGCTGGTGATTTTGCGCTCACTGGAGAATTAATGATTTTAATATAATTTCTTCTTCAGTAAAACTGGCAGTAGCTGCAGTTGACAGTTTGGAAGCACAACATCTAATACGCACCAATATATACACCATCCAATAGACACATACACTACTGCTCAACTCATTTAAAAGCCACCTGGATCTGCACCTAAAATGCTGGAACTTGCGAGGCTGTGGCCCAAGTGCTGGAAAGTGGCATTAAAATGAGCGGCTAGTTTCTTTCTCTTTTTGGCCAGTGCAGACACAATGGGCTGAATGGCCACTTCCTGCACTGTAACTTCTATGGTTCTATGGTAACTGAATCCCAACAACCTGGCCTCAATCCCATCTGTTTTATATTCAACCATCAGGATACGTCTCAAATGCAAATCTGGTTTTTAACTCTGAGACATGAAACTTTAGTTTCTTGAATAAGGTCTTGATGGGGACAGTGTAGAGGGAGCTTTACTCTGTATCTAAGCCCATGCTGTACCTGTCCTGGGAGTGTTTGATGGGGACAGTGTAGAGGGAGCTTTACTCTGTATCTAACCCTGGGCTGTACCTGTCCTGGGAGTGTTTGATGGGGACAGTGTAGAGGGAGCTTTACTCTGTATCTAAGTCCATGCTGTACCTGTCCTGGGAGTGTTTGATGGGGACAGTGTAGAGGGAGCTTTACTCTGTATCTAACACCGTGCTGTACCTGTCCTGGGAGTGTTTGATGGGGACAGTGTAGAGGGAGCTTTACTCTGTATCTAACCCTGGGCTGTACCTGTCCTGGGAGTGTTTGATGGGGACAGTGTAGAGGGAGCTTTACTCTGTATCTAAGTCCATGCTGTACCTGTCCTGGGAGCGTTTGATGGGGACAATGTAGAGGGAGTTTTACTCTGTATCTAACCCCGTGCTGTACCTGTCCTGGGAGTGTTTGATGGGGACAGTGTAGAGGGAACTTTACTCTGTATCTAACCCCGTGCTGTACTTGTCCTGGGAGTGTTTGATGGGGACAGTGTAGAGGGAGCTTTACTCTGTATCTAACCCCGTGCTGTACCTGTCCTGGGAGTGTATGATGAGGACAGTGTAGAGGGAGCTTTACTCTGTATCTAACCCCGTGCTGTACCTGTCCAGGGAGTGTTTGATGGGGACAGTGTAGAGGGAGCTTTACTCTATATCTAACCCTGTGCTGTACTTGTCCTGGGAGTGTTTGATGGGGACAGTGTAGAGGGAGCTTTACTCTGTATCTAAGCCCGTGCTGTACCTGTGCTGGGAGTGTTTGATGGGGACAGTGTAGAGGGAGCTTTACTCTGTATCTAACCCCGTGCTGTACCTGTCCTGGGAATGTTTGATGGGGACAATGTTGAGGGAGCTTTACTCTGTATCCAACCTCGTGCTGTACCTGTCCTGGGAGTGTTTGTTGGGGACAGTGTAGAGGTAGCTTTTCTCTGTATCTAACCCTATGCTGTACCTGTCCTGGGAGTGTTTGTTGAGGATAATGTAAAGGGAGCTTTACTCTGTACCTAACTGTGTGCTGTACTTTTCCTGGGAGTGTTTGATGGGGACAGTGTATCGGGAGCTTTACTCTGTATCTAACCCAGTGCTGTACCTGTCCTGGGAGTGTTTGATGGGGACAGTGTAGAGGGAGCTTTTCTCTTTATCTAACCCCGTGCTGTACCTGTCCTGAGAGTGTTTGATGGGGAGAGTGTAGAGGTAGCTTTTCTCTGTATCTAACCTCGTGCTGTACCTGTCCTACGAGTGTTTGGTGGGGACAGTGTAGGGGGAGCTTTACTCTGTATCTAACCCAGTGCTGTACCTGTCCTGGGAGTGTTTGATGGGGACAGTGTAGAGGGAGCTTTACTCTGTATCTAACCCAGTGCTGTACCTGTCCTGGGAGTGTTTGATGGGACAGTGTAGAGGGAGCTTTACTCTGTATCTAACCCTGTGCTGTACTTGTCCTGGGAGTGTTTGATGGGGACAGTGTAGAGGGAGCTTTTCTCTGTATCTAACCCCGTGCTGTATCTGTCCTGGGAGTGTTTGATGAGTCAGTGTAGATTAAGATTTGCTCCCTATCTAGCCTAATCTATGGGGATGGAGACTTTATGTGGAGGAGAAGGTTGGGGTCACCTGGCAGAGTGGGAGCGGGCCCTTCCCAAGCTGAAGCCTCTGTGAGCGTGTGTTCTCCATCATACTCCCTGCTGCCATCCCAATCTCACTGCTCTTGCTCACTCTGCAATACATTGAATTTCATTTCTTGTTGATGAGTTTTACAGAATTGAGTTGAGGTGTATGATTTCAAGGGTTAAAAGGCAGAGGCAGGATTGGTCCCAAAAACCATCCATCAGTTCAATCAGGCAAAATCAATAGATGGTTAATGATTTCACAATGTTGGCAACGCTAGGATGGGGTGTGGCCAACATTAAAGCTTGTGACTGAATTTACATCGTTATACATTAATCACTGATGTAAGCTCTTCCCGGAACTCCACATCCTGTCAGGATCATGGGAACTGTGACTTGGTTTAGAAGTTAACAGCATATCTCAGAGTTTGCACTTAACAACAACAACTTGCATTTATATAGCAATTTTTACATGCATAGTAAAACATCCCAAGGTGTTTCACACGTATATTATCAAATGAGGGTTGAAACCAAGACATATTAAGGAGATATTCAGACAGGTGATCAAAAGCTTGGTCAAAGAGGTAGCTTTTAAGGAGCATCTTAAAGAAGGAGAGAAAGCTAGAGAGGCCAAGAGGTTTAGGGAAGGGATTCCAGAGCTTAGGGCCCAGCAGCTGGAGGCACAGCTGCCAATGTTAGAGAAATTAAAATTGGGGATGTGCAAAAGGGCACAATTGAAGGTGCGCAGAAATCTTGGAGGGCTGTAGCACTAGAGGAGGTAGAGCGATAGGGAGGAGCAGGCCTGTGGAGGGATTTGAAAAAGAGGATGAAAAATTTAAATTTGAGACATTGCAGCTCTCCGAGTCAGTGTGGGTCAGGGGGTGATGGGTGAATGAGACTTGGTGTTAGTTAACGTACAGGAAGCAGGGTTTTAGATAGGCTTACAGAGCACGGAAGGTGCCAGACCAGCCGGGTGGACACTTGAATAGTCGAGACTGGAGATAACAGAGATGAACTTTGTGAGAAGGAGGTGAAACATTGGGTTCGCAAAAGATGAATGGGGAAATGACAGAAAGGTACACCAATGTCATGTCAGTTGCATTTGTTTCAATGCAAAGACTCTCATTGATGGTGAATCTTGTGGAGGAAGAGGGAAACTCAGATGAAAACTTTCAGAATTCTACATTTAACTGTGCGGATGCCGGAATTTGCTGTCCAATTTACACTTGAGTAACAGTGAGCACAGTAAACCTCACCATTAATTATTTCTACCACAATATCCAGGTCCAGTCACTGAAGCACTTTCTCCGTATAATGTAATGGTGGAATTGTGTCTCTCTTCGGACCATAGAGCCCAATGATGGTTAAGTAAACAAAGGCTCTGTTGAGTCAGAATTTAGTTGCTGTTCTAGTCAGGGAACATTGCAGATCAGAATTTGCTTCTTGGTTTCAGAATTGAGGTCAAAAACAGTCCATGTTTAGCATCATTTGTAGTGCAACATAGTGGGACATGTGTGCCAGACAGTTCTTAATATAGAAATATATCCCGTAGGTTTTGAAATGGGGGATATGCTGCTTTATCACAATAAAAGGTGTTAGCAATGAAAGTGGGAAAATATTACAAGAAGTAAATCTGATGCTTCCAAGAAATATGGTTTTGCACAAGACTTTTAATCCATTATAGATTGCTAGGAGCATCACTGGATGGGATGTACAGTTGCCAACTCTGTTTGGATGTGTTCCCAGAAGTTTTAATCACATGACCCCCGTCTTTGTTTTGTCGCTACACTTCCGTCATTGGTCACCCAACACACCCACCCTCGTGGTGTCCGCCATCCCCGAACCAGTCACAAAACAAATAGACTCTTTACTACCTGATGGGATGATTCATAATTGTCAAACAGCCTTTCCTACATCCAAATTTTTTACAACTATTAAATGAAAGTGTTCAAAGGAAATTGTGACCATTTTTGACAGTCCCCTGTGATTTTCCTCCCATGTATTTGCTCACAGCAATGTCCTGGAGATTTAATCTTCAGTTCATTGAGACTTCAGGCCAGGGCTAGAGGGTTGGCAACACTGATGGAAGAACTATCACTGTTGGCGAGGCTCTTTGTTATTTCAGTCCCAGCACTGACCAGTTTATTCTGGATCGGTTGCCAACTAAAAGGGCAGAGACGCACATGCTGTTTTTTTGTTGTTACTGGGCAGGAATGTTAGAGGATTGCATTAAACATTCCCTCCTTATTACTGTCAGGAGCTCATTTCTATGTTTGGTTTCATTGCCAGCTACTTTGGGAATTTTTTGCAATGAGGAACAATATCAGAGTGATAGATCTCCTTCTGTATGTGGGAGATTAAAATCTGTCCACCAGAGGTACTGAAGATGGAACAGCTTCATCGGCCTGCTGTAATGGTTAAATTAATGTTTCATTACAGATTTTACTTCCTGCTTGAGATTTCAGAGAATGCAGCAACATCTGTCTGTAGCATTGTGTCCAATCAGTTGACGAGGATTTCTCCACAGACCGGGAAGATGATGAACAATGAGAGAGAGAGGTCATTTCGTTGCTGTCTTGGTGTTTTGTGGCATTTAGAGAGTCCACCCACGATAGGGGTTCGGCGGGTGGCATTCTCACCTTCGTCAGAACGTGGTGGGTTCAAGCCCCAGACAAGACTCAAGCACACAATCAAGGCTGACACTCCCAACGCAATATTGCAGGAGTGCTACACATTCAGAGGGTCAGTACTGAGGGAGTGCTACACTGTTAGAGGGTCAGTACTGAGGGAGTGCTGCACAGTCAGTACTGAGAGAGTGCTGCACTGTCGGAGGGTCAGTTCTGAGGGAGCGCTGCACTGTCGGAGGGTCAGTACTGAGGGAGCGCTGCACTGTCGGAGGGTCAGTTCTGAGGGAGCGCTGCACTGTCGGAGGGTCAGTACTGAGGGAGCGCTGCACTGTCGGAGGGTCAGTTCTGAGGGAGCGCTGCACTGTCGGAGGGTCAGTACTGAGGGAGCGCTGCACTGTCGGAGGGTCAGTTCTGAGGGAGCGCTGCACTGTCGGAGGGTCAGTACTGAGGGAGCGCTGCACTGTCGGAGGGTCAGTACTGAGGGAGCGCTGCACTGTTGGAGGGTCAGTACTGAGGGAGCGCTGCACTGTCGGAGGGTCAGTACTGAGGGAGTCGGAGGGTCAGTACTGAGGGAGCGCTGCACTGTCGGAGGGTCAGTACTGAGGGAGTGCTGCACTGTCGGAGGGTCAGTACTGATGGAGTGTTGCACTGTCGGAGGGTCAGTACTGAAGGAATGCTGCACTGTGGGAGGGTCAGTACTGAGGGAGCGCTGCACTGTCAGAGAGTCAGTACTGAGGGAGCGCTGCACTGTCGGAGGGTCAGTACTGAGGGAGCGCTGCACTGTCAGAGGGTCAGTACTGAGGGAGTGCTGCACTGTCAGAGGGTCAGTACTGATGGAGTGTTGCACTGTCGGAGGGTCAGTACTGAGGGAACGCTGCACTGTGGGAGGGTCAGTACTGAGGGAGCGCTGCACTGTCAGAGAGTCAGTACTGAGGGAGCGCTGCACTGTCGGAGGGTCAGTACTGAGGGAGTGCTGCACTGTCGGAGGGTCAGTACTGATGGAGTGTTGCACTGTCGGAGGGTCAGTACTGAGGGAACGCTGCACTGTCGGAGGGTCAGTACTGAGGGAGCGCTGCACTGTCAGAGGGTCAGTACTGACGGAGTGTTGCACTGTGGGTCAGTACTGAGGGAGTGCGGCACTGTCGGAGGGCCTGTACTGAGGGAGTGCTGCACTGTCGGAGGGTCAGTACGAGGGAGCGCTGCACTGTTGGAGGGTCAGTACTGAGGAAGCGCTGCACTGTGGGAGGGTCAATACTGAGGAAGTGCTGCATTGTCAGAGGGTCAGTACTGAGGGAGTGTTGCACTGTTGAAGGGCCTGTACTGAGTGTCACACTGTCAGACTGTCAATACTCAGGGAGTGCTTCACTGTCACAGGGTCAGTACTGAGGGAGTGCAGCAATGTTGGAGGGTCAGTACTGAGGAAGTGCTGCATTGTCAGAGGGTCAGTACTGAGGGAGTGCTGCGCTGTTGGAGGGCCTGTACTGAGGGATCAGTGTACAATGTGGTTGGTTAACTCTTAACTGCCCTCTGAAATGACTGAGCAAGCCACTCAGTTCAGGGGTAATTAGGGATGAACAACAAATGCTGCCCTTGCCAGTAATGGCTACATCCCATGAAAGAATAAATGCAAAACATGACCTCACACCTCCAGTCGCTCTGCTTGGTGAAAGAGATTTATGGGCCAACCCCTCCCCCGAGGGCTGCCAACTCTGGCTGGTCATATTCCAGGAGATGTCAGCAGAAGTGATGACACGGGAAGACTGACTTTAGGAAAGGGGGTCCACTTCTCGATGGGGACCTCCCTTTCCAAAGAATTGAGCCATTGGACAGAGAGAGACAAGTAACTTAACTGCCCCATGCAGTTTGCTCGAGATTCACGGAAGGATTTCTCTGTGAATTTGGGATTATTTTAGAGTAAGAATTTTGAAAAAAAAAAAATGAAAAGAATGTAGCAGATCCTTGCAGGGGGCGGATTTTGCCTAATTTAGTTTAATTTCCCGGTGATTCAGTCACACGCTCTGAGCAGGAGGGTTCCTGTCCTCCTTGTTGGGATTATCAAAGTGGTTTAATACTGGCTCCAGGCCATGGGGGAGCGGAGCAGGACTCACCCTTGGCCACTGCCCAGGAAGGGATGAGGATGTGGGGCCATGGGATCCGGCTTTCTCCCAGCTCCTCAGCAACCTGTAGGTTGGTGCTGCTGGGACAGGGTGAAGGGGGTGCTGGCTGCCTTCTTTCGTCTCCACTCCCATGTCGTGCAGGGAGAGATCTGTCTGTGCATGCTCCATCCTCAGGACCATGGCCTCGTTTCCCACACTTGCTGCAGAAATGCCAATTCCACCCCCCCACCCCTCAACAACACCGCACTCACTCCAGGGACACTCCAGCTGCTGAGCAGCCCTCCACACCTCCTACCGAGCAAACAGACATGCCGCTTGCCACTCTGTTACTCGGAGTCACTTCTGCAGCTACTCCTGCTGCAGCTCGTTCATTGTGCCTGCCCAGGGATACTGGGACAGGGTTCACAGTTTACACCAGAACATTTACTGGGTGCAAGACAACGAGGAGGAGTTCCCTCTGACTGTAAGGCAAGTTAATGTAAGCTCTTCTCTAAGACTACATGTGTGAGCTTTCATCTACCCAGTGGGGAAAAGCAGGCGATGATGTTTATGAACCGAGTACAAGTACATAACCTGCATCAGTACTGGTTTACGTTTTATGCCATCAGATCACCGTTCCTCAATGAGCGATGAACTTCTGTGCACGAATTATTGTGCATATTAATTTATTTTCTTAAAAATAACATTTTAAAATCTCCCAGTTTGCTTTCAATAACCACCAGGAGATTGATGCCAATTCCTGGAGAATCCCAACCATTCCTGGAAAACCTGTCACCCTCACCAGCACCAATGTTTTTAAAACTACCTAGGAATAGAAAAGACACAGGCCAACCCGTCCATGCTCCACTTGAGCCTCCTCCCATCTTTCATTCTCATCATTCTCTGAGTAAAGAAGTTTCTTCTGAATTCCCAGTAGATTTCTGGGTAACTATCCTATATTGATGGCCTCTAGTTATTCTCTTCCCCACAAGAGGAAACATTCTCTCTGTATCCATTCTATCAAAACCTTTCATCATTTTAAAGACCTACATTAGGTCTCCTCTCTGCCTTAAGAGAAAATAGACCCAGCCTGTTCACCCTTCCCTGAAGTGTATACATACACATTCCTGCAACATCTACTAATAAAGGTGTTCAAAGAACATGAAGAACAGACACAATGTGTGGTCTGAAAGGGAAGTGGACACAAAAAAATATTAACTTTCAAAAGAGAATGGCATGAATACTTGAAAAGAAATCATTTGCAGGGTAGTGGGGAAGAGCAGGGACTAATTGGATAGTCTTTCAAAGAGCCAGCATGGGTACGATGGGTGAAATGGCCTCCTCCTGTGCAGTAAGACTCTACGAATTTTTTAATGAACCAATGATTTGCCTTCCGGCAGTGTCCTAGAGATTAATTGTTAATTATTGAACATTCCTGGACAATCCTGGAGGATTGGTATCTCCAGTGTCCCCTCCACCACTCCCCAACAGGTCCAATCCAACCCAAATTTTCAGGGGAGGGAGAAAATGGAATGGGTAATCTCGGCCATTGGTAGGATAGTCCAGAGAAAGATTTATGGGATTGTCTTGCAGTTTCAGAACTCAATAAAGCAACATTGACCTAAATTGGTTGAATAATGTCTTTATTTAATTAGCATGCAATGGAGGATGAATAGTGGGTGACGCTGCTTAAAGCCTCTTTTCTTCAGTGATGATGTCTGGGCGTGTTTAGCTTGAAGATGTGATGCCCAGTTCAGTTGGAGAGAGGAAGAAGCACACAGAAGCTTCCTTGGTGCTGTTAACCAACATTCGGCTGTCCAAGTTAAAATGTAGGGTCTGGGCAATTCCTGTGTTGAGTGACTCACTGTCAGAGGACACAGCACAGAAACAGAAATTGAGAACGGAAATATTGGTACATGACGTTAATCAAAACAGAGCGGTATGAGGAGCATTCCTCTCGTTACTACTTGCCAGTGGAACCATAAAGGGATCGTTTGACATTTTACTGCTTTCTGATATTGCTAATGTTCATATTAATGCTAATCTCTCCCCTACTCTCCTGAAGACACTGATCCATGGGACATAGTTCCACAAGCATCAGCCTGAGGGAGGGAGTCAGACTGAGTGTCAATCTTGAGGTGTTCCCTAGTGGTTATTTCCATGGAAACAGCAAAGTCCTTAGAGCAGATTGCCCTCCCTTACAGAAGAACAGGAGGCCATTCAGCCTCTCAAGCCTCTTTCATCATTCAATTCCATCATGGGGGTGACCTTCAGCTCAACTCCATCTTGCTTCTGTAGCCTTTAACAAAACCTTTTCAATCTCAGTTCTGATATTTTCCACTGATCCCCAGGCTGAACAGCATTTTAAGGAAGAATGTTCCAGATTTCCACTATGCTTTGTGTGAAGAGGCGCTTCCTGACCTTACCCTGAAAGACTCTAATTAGTAGATGGCAGTATGGGCTTTGAGGTTCCTTCTTTATTGCTGAGGTATCTCAGTCTATATCTGTCTGGCACCATTTAGTCAAAGTGACTTTATGCTCTTCCCCATTTTGGAAGTGACTATTCACCAACACTACATGAGACCCCTGTCGTTATGAACAGGTTAATGTCTGGACTAAAACCAGAAAGTGATTTAGTAGGTCTTTGCTGAACCATTGTCAAATGCTTCTAACTTCCAAATGCATGACCTCTACCACCTTGAAGGATAAGGAAAACACCACCACCTGCAAGTTCCCCTCCAAGCCACTCACCAGCCTGACTTGGAAATATATCGGCCATTCCTTCACTGTCACTGGGTCAAAATCCTGGAACTTCCTCCCTAACAGCACTGTGGGTGTACCTACACCACATGGATTGCAGCAGTTCAAGAAGGCAGCTCACCACCACCTTCTCAAGGGCAATTAGGGATGGGCAATAAATGCTGGCCCAGCCGGTGACGCTCACACCCCACAAACGAATAAAAAGAATTTTGATAAGGGAACAGTGGCAGAAAAACAATAAATCCTTCTCATCCCAGCCCTGTTTTCAGGCCACACAGATGTAAATTGACTTGGCCCAATATTGTTTTCTTTCTAGAAACCACTTCAATTCTAGTCTTTATTTCAACTCTGAATCCAGAGCTGCTTTATATAGAATAAACAACACAGAGAAGATCATTCAGACAAACTGCTGTTTATCTCCATACAAGCCTCCTCCTAACCTACTTCACATCACCCGATCAACACGTCCTTTCCTTTCTCCCTCATGTACCTACACTTGAATGCTTCCATACTATTCACTCCAACCACCCCAATGTGGTGGCGAGTTCCATATTTTCACCATTCTCTCAAACTTTGAAACATTTGCTCTACATTGACCTTATTAAACTCCTTCATAAGTTTAAATGCATCCGGTCACCCTTCAGCCTTTTTTCTAGAGAAGTGAGTTGAAGCCTGTTCAGTCTTTCCTGATAGGTACATCCTCTCTTTCTCTCTTAATCTCAAGAACTAAGGGTGGATTCCCCGATCTGAAACAATTGAAAAGAAACAACTCGCTTGCACTAAGCATTGGGGAGGAAACTGTGCATTCACAACTGGCCCCATGGCAGCCCCGCCTACTGGCCCGCCCCTCCCTTCAGCGCCATTGGCTCACTGACCCAAACCACTCCCACCATGGGTGCACCCTCTCCCAATCCTACCCCCCAGCTGCTCACTAGCTGTGTTTGGCTGTTTTGATTTAACACATCTGCCCAGATTATGTTTACTGATCCAAGGCATTTGGCTCAAAGAAATTGTTTTCATTTTAGACTTGTCTCTATCTTGAATTTTAATTTTGGAAGAACTGTATGGGTAGAGTTACATTTTGGGGTTTATGGGACTTGACAACAGTGTATTCTGGGAAATGACCCCCTCCTTTCCCCCAAAGTCTGTGAATCCCCATTGGAAAACACTCCCTTTGGTTCCAACTTTAATTTAAGGTGGAAAGTACCATAATTTAGTCAACTAGTATTTTGCATTCTTATGCATGTCTTAATTCATTGAAAACAATATTGAGTGACTTTTTAGGCTAAGAATACAGACCTGTCTTTCAAATTTCATAGGCTTCCATCAGGTAATCCTTTGGTACTATGCCAATTACACCTTTCGTTTCACCAACCCACCATCCAAATGGGCTGTAGTCCTGAAAGGGAAGAAGAATAAAGAGACTCCAGTTAAGATCTGTCTGTTACTGAGTCAGAAATTCGTGGGTTCAAGGCCCACTCATGAGACTTGAGCACATAATCCAGGCTGGCCCTCCTGCTGCACTGTGAGAGTGCTGCACAGTCAGAGGCATCATCTTTCAGTTGAGGCAGTAAACTGAAACCCCACCATCCCTCTCAGATGGATGCAAAAGTTCCCATGGCCACTATTCAAGCAAAGGAGATTCACCCTGTGGTTCCCCCTGTATCAGGGTTAGTATTTATCCCTCAACCCACATCTCTAGATTATCTGCTCATTGTCACATTTCTGTCTTTGGGATCTTGCTGTGCACAAATTGGCTGCTGCATTTCATACATCACATCAGTGACTACACTTCAAAACTTACTTCATTGACTATAAAGCACTCTGGGACATCCTGACACTGTGAAAGATGCTATATAAATACAAATTCTAACTTTTAACAAAGGGATAATGTGAAGTGGGTGCATTTGTCATCCTGGAACCACAAGATCAAATGAGCTATTCATCCAAACTAATCTTTATTTTTAATGTGATTTGACTTTGAAAACCTAAAAACAAATCTCTCCTCCACTACCGAACTCGCATGCTAGATAGATTGGAACATGGATGATCGTTAATATTTCAACAGATATGTTGCAAGAGAAATAAGAAACCTAGAAAAATGGCTTGCACCAAACATTGACATTTTTTTCCTTTGTTATCGATGATGTGACTTTGAGTTGGGTATGTATCTGGGAAAAATCAGAAAAATGGACAGATTGCAACACATGCAGACCATATTATTCAGCAACTCCCTTCTCTCCATCAGTGCATGGTGCCAATGATCCTAAGGTCATAATGACAGCAAAATGAAGAGCTGTAAAACCCTAAAGCTCCCATTTCGAATATTTACATTGGTGCTGGCATTAAACTGTGCAGCTGCTGGCTAATGACACTAAATTTGTAATATACTGAACTCATCTCGGGAATTGTGATCAGTGCCAATTTCCTGGAGATTGTAGTGTGCCTGTTCCACTCTCTGCCCCTTTAGTTACAGGTAGATAGATGTTCGTGTGAGGCTCTCTTGGTTGATCAGTTAACAGCATCGTGTCCAAATACCCACGTCTCTCAGTTTCGTCGGGCCAGTCGCGAATGAGGAGGGAAGTGTCACCTGCGAGTCAACCACTTTGCAGGTCAGCCTCTTCTGGGAGATGCTCCGACAATTTACGCTGTCAAACTGTCTCAGCGCCCCAGTGGCATGTTGCTAAGTGACTGCTCCCAGGTAATCCTGTGTTATCAGACTTCCAGCACCAGCTGCCAGGAACGAGTGGCTGATACAATAATTTTTTTTGCTGATGCTTGCATCCGCTGTTGCCTTTTGCCATCCTGTCTGCTTGCAAGCTGGCTGAAAGATCTTGGCAACACAGTAAGGCCCCCTCATTCATCAATATTTTACCAGCACACCACCTTGCATTTGATGTATGAAAGGAGAATCACTATGAATCAAAAGAACTGGAGATTATGAAGGCTTACTGCTGTTATTATGACTTACTGATAACATAACCATATTTTATATCAAGCACAACAGTGCCAGTGATGTAATCCAAGCTGTATCCTGCTATAACACTGTGTTAATGTGTGTTGTATAATGGACATTAGTACTGACAGCGAAGGTACTTACAGTCTCCTGTGTGTTGGAACATTAGGAGCAGAAGGAAGCCATTCAGCCCCTTCAAACCTGCTCTGCCATTTAATTAGATCATGACTGATATGCCCTTCAATCCCATTCATCAGCCTTTACTCCATATTTTTTGATACTTGTACCCAAGTAAAATATATTCATTGAAAATTTCATATGACTCTCAGTATTCACAGCCTTCTGGTGAAGAGAGTCCCAGATTTTCACTCTTCTACATGTGAAAATTCATCCTGATTTCACCGAACGGCTTGGCTCTAATTTTAACAACTTTCTCCCAGAGGACAATTCCCCTCTATCTACCCTGTAGAATCCAATTATTATTTTAAACAGCTTAGTTACATCACCCCTGAACCTTCATATGCAACAGCACTGAGATAAACAATGAGTTTTTTTTAGTGGTGTCGGTTGAAGGGTAAATATTGGTGAGGACATCAGAGACAGCTCCTCTGCTCTTCTTTAAAACAGTGGCATGGAATCTTTTACTGAGAGGGAAGACGAGGTGTCAATTTAATATCTCATCCAAAAGACAGTAGCTCTGACCACGCAGCACTCCCTCAGTACTGGCATTGGGAGTGTTGATCCGGATTATTGACATCGACTTTTCTACAATCCTGATGCTAAACTTCACAAGGCGTTCAGTAGATTCTGCCCTCAATAAATTTGGCCTCTGGTGCTCGAGTGGGTGACCCATTAAAGCGCGACCTCATCTCACTTCCAGGAGCCTTCCCCACCCAGACAGACAGCACTGACCTGGGGGAAGGCCTCAGGTACTGGAAACCCAACCTATCCTTCGCTGTTAAGCTTAACTAGCTCTTCATGCACCTTGTAAGGTGAAACCCTAATAGATGCAATATCTGTATCATGTGTGCTTTTTCTAACCTCATCCTCTGAATGATATTGGGGGTTTTTCTCCTCAGCTAAGAGATTGATTTACCAGGGTCATAAATAGAAAACCAGCATTTATATAACTCCGTTCACAACCTCAGAGTGTCCCAAAGAGCTTTACAATCAATTACACACTTTAGGAGTGTAGACACTGTTGTAATGTAGGAAATGCTGCAGCCAATTTGCACACAGGAAGATCCCACAAACAGCCACAAGATAAATGGCCAGATAATCTATTCTAGTGATGTTGAGGGATAGATATCGAAGCCTTATAACCTTGTGAGAACCTCCAGAATGTAAAATTTCAAAACCTGTGAGCTTGTGAGAGTTTGGACTCTGTGTATGTATGGAGGTGTGATGGCAGTGGAGTGTGAGACTGAATGTGAACATGTATGAGTGAGCGTATACCAGAGTGCTTACACCTCGATCTAATCATGGGGGAGATTATTTTTTTTATTTACACAATTTAATTGAAAAAGCAGTGAGTGAATTAGGAAAGGTTAACAGGGCATTTGTCGTGTTTTCATAATGATATAAAAGCACCAATCACTCATAAGGGATTGTGCAAACATGTTGTGGGTTCATTTATTTAAACTAGAACACATATACATGGATAGAAAGCTTGACAACATCAGCAGAACTGTGTGCTATTTTCTGCTCAAAGGCCAAAGTGAAACTGAGACTTGATCACATGACACACTTCCCTTCCAGTGATGGCACGCTGCTAGCCCTGAAAGGCACATTACAACAGCAGTAGCTGAGAGAAGACAGGGCAAACACTTCCAATTGGGAAATGTTGATGTACAAAGGGACCTGGGTATCCTTGTACACCAATCACTGAAAACAAGCATGCAGGTGCAGCAAACAGTTAAGAAGGCAAATGGTATGTTGGCCTTCATTGCGAGAGGATTTGAGTACAGGAGCAAGGATGTCTTACTGCAGCTGTACAGGGTCTCAATGAGACCACACCTGGAGTACTGTGGGCAGTTTTGGTCTCTCTACCTAAGAAAGGATATACTTGCCATAGAGGGAGTGCAGCGAAGGTTCACCAGACAGATTCCTAGGATGGCAGGATTGTCATATGAGGAGAGATTGGGCCGGCTAGGCCTATATTCACTGGAGTTTAGAAGAATGAGAGAAGATTGCATTGAAATGTATAAAATTCTGACAGGGATGGACAGATTGGATGCAGGGATGATATTTCCTTTGGCTGGGGGTCTAGAACAAGGGGTCACAATCACAGTCTCAGGATACGGGGTAGACCATTTAGTACTGAGATGAGGAGAAACTTCTTCACTCAGAGGGAGGTGAATCTGTGGAATTAAATACTACAGAGGGCTATGGAGGCCAAGTCACTGAATATATTTAAGAAGGAAATAAATAGGTTTCTATACTCTAAAGGCATCAAGGGGCATGGGGAGAGCATGGGAGTATGGCGTTGAGATAGAGGATCAGTCGTGATCATATTTAAAAGCGGAGCAAGCTCAAAGGGCCTAATGACCTACTCCTGCTCCGATTTTTCTACGTTTCTGTTGATGATCCTTTCAATCACTTTACTGATGGTCAAGAATAGGATGACGGGGCGGTAATTGGCCAGGTTGGATTTGTCCTGCTTTTTGTGTACAGGGTATACCTGAGCAATTTTACATATTGCCGGGTCGATGCCAATGTTATAGCTGTACTGGAACAGCTTGGCTAGGAGTGTGGCTAGTTCTGGAGCATGAGTCTTCAGTACCGTTGCCGGAATATTGTCGGGGCCCACAGCCTTTGCACTATCCAGTGCCTTCAGCTGTTTCCTGATATCACGTGGAGTGAATCGAATTGGCTGAAGACTGGCATCTGTGATGCTGCCTCCGGAGGAGGCCGAGATGGATCATCCACTCGGCACTTCTGGCTGAAGATTGTAGCGAACGCTTCAGCCTTATCTTTTGCACTGATGTGCTGGGCTCCTCCATCATTGGGGATGGGAATATTTGTGGAGCCCTTTATCAGTGACTATCTTATATTTTGGCCCCTAGTTTTGGACTCCTCTTGTCGATGACCAACTGTCAATGTTATAGGATCCTGGTCAACATCTCTTTTTTTTTTGTGTTGCAGCCAAAGATTCCTGCACACTGCCCCAGTTATGTACTTTAACCACATCTGCAAAAAGAACTGCACACATTGCCACAATGTGAACATTTTTAATTTCCCACATCGGCAGTTCAGGGCCCCAGGCCGTGCACGTTTATTCCACTCATTTTTCTCAGGATCCTCACAGCTCACAGAGACAGGGGAACTTGATAATGTTAATCTGGGCTGGATACAAAGCATGACACTTAAACTCAGAGGCGAGAATGCTAACCTCCCTGCCAACACCACTGACCCTCCAAGCACACACTGTGCAGATCCATGTCCCCGCAAGTGACAAATTCAAAGGCTCGAACTTGTGGAATATTCAGCTAACACAAATCCTTTTGACTTTCTCCAGGAACAAGGAAATTCTCTGTTTCTCCTTGTGCCCAGGCACTCATTTATTTTCCAAAAATTGTCCAGGGAACATCAAAGCAAATTTCTGTCTCCTGAAAGCAGCTAATGGCCAAGCGTCAATTTTAAAATTCTCATCCTCTTGCTCAAATTCCTCCATGGTGTCACACTGCCCTTTCCTTTTTCTGTAATCTCATTCACTTTGAAAGCTATCTGCAATCTCGCCACACTCTTCCAGTTTGGTTCCTTTGAACATCCCTGATTTTCATTGCTCTATCACGGGCACCTGTGCTTCCAGTAGCCTGGATCCTAAGCTCTGGAATTCCCTCCCTGAACCCATCTCTCCTCCTTTAAGACGCTCTTCAAAACTTGCCAATTTGACCAAGCTTTTGGTCGCCTGTCCCAATATCTCCTCACGTGGCTCAGGGTCAGATTTTGTTTGATAATACTCCTCCTCTGCAGCACCTTGTGAAGTTTCACCACATTTAAGGTGCCATAGTAATACAAGTCATTGTTGTTGCAATCACCAATGAAGTCACTTTATCCAGCACTCTTCAATTAAGATGGACAGATGCATAGGAACAGGAGGAGGCCATTCAGCCCCTTGAACCTGTTCTGCCATCCCAAAGGTCATGGCTGATCTGCACCTCAACTCCAATTACTTGTCTTGGTTCCGTAACCCCTAATACCCATGCCTATTAAAAATCCATCAGCCTCAGTTTTAAGATATTCAATTGAGCCCCAGGCCCAAGAGCTTTTTGAGGGAGAGAATTCCAGATTTCCACCACCCTTTGTGTGAAGAAGTGCTTCCTGACATCAGCCCTAAATGGTCTGGCTCTCATTTTGATGATCTTGCCTAATCCTGGTGGTGGGTTGTGTTTCAACAATTACTGGCACGAATACATGTGGTTTACATTGTTTACTTGGCTCACATAGTTTGGAAATAATTCAATGCAGTCAGGAGAGACACAACATGAGGATAGCTTCATCTGTGCTGTGTGGCGTGAAAAGTTGTTTCCCTCGTCCATTTATTTGATCTCAGTGCATTGAATTTATATGCGACCATTTTATAGAGTCTCAGTCCAGAGTAATATTATTCATTCTAACTGAGTGTGCCTTGTCATTAGGACACATTTTACCAACAGTCAGCCCACAACAGACGGCAGTCTGGGTTTATTAAACAGTGCACAATCCTAACCCTCAGAAGGAAACAGAAGAAATCATTTATTCTGCAAGCATTAAAAAAAAATCTTTCCCCATCTCTCTTGAAGGTGTGGACTCTTACTGGGGTCCAATCCAAACAAAAAGAAAGACTTACATTTATATGGTGCCATTCACAGCCTCGGGACAAAATGCTTTACAACCAAACAAGTACTTTGGAAGTGCAGTCATTGTCGTAACATAGGAGACACAGCATCCCAATCTGGGCACAGCAAGCTCCCACAAACAGCAGTTAAGTAAATGACCAGGTAATGGGCCAGATCCTCTGGTCTCCAGATCGCTGGAGATCAGACCTATCCCCCAAGATGTGCTGCAGGACCCCTTGGAAGTCCTATCGCACTGACTCCGCGAGAAACGCCCGGGAAGTCTGAACTTCCGAAAGGTCATTCCCCTGCTCCCTGGGACCCTCCGATAGAGTCTCTGACTTAAGAGTTGGAGATTTCAGACAGTTCTGACTTACTTACCTGAATAGTTATCAAGGAAATGTTAAACAGGAAATTCCTAGTCTAACTCCTGGGTAACTATACAACTGAAGTACCCCCCACAACCCCCACCCTGACTAGCCCCCACCACTCAAACCCCCCACCTCCCTGGCCTGACCCAACCTCACCACATTACCCAGCTGCCACCCTACCCCATTACCTCACCCACCCTATCCACTTACTTACTTCCACATTCACCCACTCACTCACCCATTCACTAATGCACTGAAAAGCTGTTTAAATGTCCCAAAGCTTTCCAGTGTGTTCGTGAACACTTACTAGAATATGGCAGCTAGTGTCGGAAAAAGGGGACGTGGCTTGTCTGCCCCCAACAATCCACTGCTACGAAGAAGTAGTTGGATTGAAGGTTCGCTCTATAGCTCTGAAGTGAGGAGATGGTGGTGTTGTGGTAATGCCACTGGATTCAGGGGCCCAGGCTCATGTTCTGGGGACATGGGTTCAAATCCCGTCAAAGCAGCTGGTGGAATTTAAATTCAATTAATAAATCTGGAATATAAAACTAGTTTCAGTATTGGTGACCACGAAACTATCATCGATTGTCATAAAAACCCATCTGGTTCACTAATGCCCCTTTAGGGAAGGAAATCTGCCTTTCTTACCCGGTCTGGCCTACATGTGACTCCAGATCGACAGCAACGTGGTTGACTCTTAACTACCCTCTGAAATGGCCTAGCAAGCAACTCAGTTCAAGGGCAATTAGGGGTGGGCATCAAAAGCCAGCCTTGCCAGCAATGCCCACATCCCATGAAAGAAAATATAAAGAAGCTGGGATTGGAAGTCCCAGCCAGAAACACGGAGCTCCAACATGGTGCAAAAAAATAGGAGTGGAGTGGCAACCGTACAGTGATTGCTGCTCCTTGGAAGATGCAGCCAATGTGTTTTCAGTGATGCTGGTTGAAGAATAAATATTGGAAACTGGTGTAAAGTCTTCCTCGAAATAGTGCCATGGGATCTATTCCGTTCAGCTGAGGGAAAACGAGCCTCAGTTTAATGTCTCACCCAAAAGTCAGCATCCCTGACAGTGCAGCACTCCCTAGGTATAGCCCTGCTGACAGCGCAGTGCTCCTTGGGTACTGAACTGAAATGTTAGTCTGGAATTTTTGCTCGAGTCTCTGGAATGGGACCCGAACTCTCAACCTGGTGACTCAGAGGTGAAGTGGCAGGTAACTGGCACATACAGGACGGCAACTTCTATCGAGTGCCTCATCCATGTGGTGGATCCGCTGTGTGCACTCGGTGTCAGCGGACTGTCACACTCCAGTCGCATCTTACCTCACCTGAATTCCGCAGATGTAAACTTAGGGAAGGGGTTGGGATGGTCATCAGGAGCACAAACCCTGTCCGATTTCCTTCTCTTAATCCTGGAGGGCAGGATGAGGTGAATTGTGGCTGTTTGCAGCTATACATTTTTAAATGGACAGGATATCACCCCAAATATAACCTTTGAACTGTCAAGTTAACAATATCCCGATGTTATTCATAATTCTTCAGAAGTGTTTATTTTGTAGTGTTGCTAAGGGTGGCGCAAAACAAAGACTGCATTTAGAGTACTGCACTTCAGGAGGGATATATTGGTCTTTGAGGGGGAGGAGTGCAGATTCACCAGAATGTTACCAGGGCTAAAAAGGGTTAAATTATGAAGACAGATTGCACAGTCTAGTTTTATATTCCCTCGAGTATCGAAGATTAAAGGGGTGATCTAATTCAGGTGTTTAAGATGATTAACGGATTCAAATGGGTAGATGGAGAGAAACTATTTCCTCTGGTGGAGGGGAGTCCAGAACAAGGGGGCAGAACCTTAAAATTAGAGCCAGGGTAGTCAGGGGGGGAATGTCAGGAGGCACTTTTTCACACACAATGGACAGAGATGCAAGTTATTCAGCAAGCTAAGGAATAATTCCTGTGTAGATAGATAGGGTACTGTTTCTTTTGTGAGTTGTAACCAACATCCTGTTTGACGGCTCCTAATAAGGTCCCCTCTTTAAAGACCAGTGAAATAGGGATTATATATGAATATAGCTTGAACCATCTCATTGCTTTCCATTCCAGTGTTTTGAATTTTCATTCAAGCCTCAGAGGGTAATAAAAGAACAGGAAGGTGCTGTTGTTGCAATGAAACAGATTTAGAGGTTTTTAGGTTTGATGAATTTTGATTACCTTGAACACATACCCCATTTTGCTGGCCACTTAGTTATTATTTTCTTTATGAAACATTTTCTTTGCCGATTATAAATAATGCATGAAATCGCCTCTCCCTGCCTGGGTCGATGCAATATAATTCCCCGCTTATTTGGTACATGAGGCTGGGGCTGTTGCAGTTGCTCAGTGTTTCCTGTTTGGTATATTGTGATTTAGAAAGTCCATTAAAACTGACAACGCCAGCAATTGGGAAGGTGCGAGAGAAATAAGGTGAACACATGCACATGCAGATGGCCTGCGTTGTCAAATGAAAAAGAAAATCTCAACAACATCAATCGTAAACTGTGTGGAAATGCCTCTAGGGCCAGGCTGCATTTTCATTGTGAATGGGGCTCTTACAGAGCAGAGGGTTTGCACCTGCAGAGTTCCCTGCTCACTGTCCATATCATTGGTGTCTCTCCGAAGTGCGTCTCGTATGCTTCCCACATTCTACTTCTGGAAAAGTTCCTTCATGTCTCTCTCAATGATTCCCTGCACAGCTTAGCACACACAAAAAGAAAATCTATTCTGTTTTTATTAACTTATTTAATGTAGGATAATGAAACTGTACATCACAATTACAGCGCTGGATTTATAATCTTATAAACCAGCTGGGTTACCCAACAAGAGAGCTTTCCAATATTAAAACAGTTGGAAAATGTTTCTGATTAAGTGCCAAGGGATAGACACAGAATCTTTGGCATAAGGATATTCGTCTAGGTGAGGGGGGCTGCTTGTGCCTGATTTGTGGTAATTTCTGTGTCCGATTCTCTGATCTCTCTCCCCACCCCCGACCTCATCAGGGTCATCAACAGAAGCTCAAACTGATAAAGCTTAAACCCAATATCTGGTTTGCCTAGTATAAAATAAAGGATACTATTCTAAAGGATGTGCAGGAGCAGAGAGACCTGGGTGTATATGTACATAAGTCATTAAAGGTGGCAGGACATGTAGAGAGAGCTGTTTCTAAAGCATGCAGTATCCTAGGCTTCATTAAAAGGGGCATAGATTACAAGAGCAGTGAGGTTATGATGAACTTATATAAGGCACTGGTTAGACCTCAGCTGGAGTACTGTGTACAATTCTAGGCGCCACACTATAGGAAGGATGTGAATGCATTGGAGAGAGTGCAGAAGAGGTTTACGGGAATGGTTCCAGGGATGAGACGCTTCAATTAAGAGAAAAGATCGGAGAACTTGGGACTGTTTTCCTTGGAGAGGAGAAGGCTAAGAGGAGACTTGATAGAAGTTTTCAAAATCATGAGCGGTCTGGACAGAGTGGATAGGGAGAAACTGTTCCCGCTCGTAAACGGATCGAGAACCAGAGGGCACAGTTTTAAAGCGCTTTGCAAATGAAACAAACGCGAGGTGAGAAAAAACTTTTTCACACAGCGAGTAGTTAGGGTTTGGAATGCACTGCCTGGAAGTGTGGTGGGGGCAGGGTCAATTGAGGCATTCAAGAGGACATTGGACAATTATTTAAATAGAAACAACGTGCAGGGTTACAGGGAAAAGGCAGGAGATTGGCACTAAGTTAAAATGCTCAGAGAGCTGGGGCAGACACGATGGGCCGAATGGCCTCCTTCTACATTGTAACAATTCTGTGACTTCACCAGTCCTGTGAAATCTGACACTGGGAAACTCAACTATGGCTGAGGAGAGATGGGGAGGAAAAGGCACATGGGATGTGGGGGGACCGGTGTTGTGGGGGGGGGGGGGGGGGAGAGAGAGAGAGAGAGAGAGAGAGAGAGAGAGAGAGAGAGAGAGAGACAGAACAGGGCTGGGGAAAGGAGGGCAGAGGGAAATGGGGCAAAGAGGATGTGGCACGGAGGATAGGAAGGGAGCAGGGCAGGGAGGGGAAGGGGGTATGGGGTGAAGGGGACAAGACATGGGCAGGGGTTAGGGAGGGGTTGGGTCCATCAAGGAACTTGATCATTTTGTCCCGGGCAGCTTGTTAAATTGGTGTTCAGATCTCATTATGAGTCAGGCATTGAGGCCAGACTGTCCATTTTGAGGGTGAGGGAGGGTTGGGGTGTGTGGAAAATTAGGTATCTCTGAAGCTACTTAAAGGCAACCAGTACCTCTCAATGGGGAGGTGCTTGCTGGCTCCAGCCCACAGGGGTCAAAGGAGGTCTAAACAGGGCACTCAGAGGAGATCAGAGAATTGGGCACAGGAATCACACCAAATCATTCAGGCTACATCCCACCACCATCCCCCATAACTCAATATCCTCCCATTGAGAAGATTTTGCATGAGTAAAATAAAACCATGGTAATTAATCAGTGAGGGCGTCAAGGGATATGGGGCAAAGTAGGGGCAAAGGTGCAGATCAGTCATGATCTACATGAATGTCAGAGCAGACTCAAAGGGCTGAAGGGCCTCCTCCTATACTGAGATACCTTCAGCCTCAAATTAAACATACAGAACAAAATAACCTACTCACGAGTCAACAAAGAAAACACTTCAAGGTTCCCTCAGCACATCTTTCACTAACCTCCGCCTCACCCTCAGACCGAGTGACAGCAAAGCCACAGGAGACGCTCTGGTTCTTGGAATCTTCCAGCACAAAAGGCGACCCTTTGGCCCATTACGGCTGTGCCGGCTCCAGAAAAGAGCTGACCCTTTTAATCCCACACGCCAGCCTTTTTCACCATAGCTCTGTAAATTTGTCCTTTTTAATTAAAAGGTTAAAGGATAAAGTTAGGGCAATGGGGTGGTGAGAAGGCTGTGTGGGTCGTTTATGCTCAAGTGCCTTAGGGTTTGATGGGATGAAAACATCTCCTCAGTTAAGGAGCAGACTCAATGGGCCGAATGGCCTAATTTCTGCTCCTATGTCTTATGGTCTTAACCGCGACGCTCCAAAGCAAAATGAGCTTGTGGGAATTCTCAAAGCATCTCGCCACCTCCTCATGTCATCAAAACCAATCTACAGCCATCGAGTTACCACTGAAGCGCAGTCACTGTTGTTATGTTGCCAAATATGGCAGGCAATGTGTGCACAGCAAGATCCCAAAATCAACAAGTGAGATGGATAGCCAGTTAAAATTGTTACTGCTTATGTTGGTTGAGGGACAAAGTTTGGCCATGGCACAGGGGGAACTCCCCTGCTCTTCTTCGAATAGCACCATGGGGTCTTTTACATTCAACTTTGAGAGGGCAGATGGGGCCTTGGTTTGATGTCTTATTCAAAAGACAGCACCTCTGACAGTGCAGCACTCCCTCAGTACAGCTCTGATGTGTCAACCTGGATTTTATACTCAAGATTTGAGTGGGACTTGAAGCCACAATAACCTTCTGGCTTAGAGATCAGTGTGTTACCCAGAGAGCTACAGCTGATACCTGGAGCAACTGGCTGTTAATGTCACCATTAACTTCTCACTTTGTTGGTTTGTTTTCTATGGATTCTGCTTCTCACTGGTCTCCAAGCTATCCCAAGGATACAACTAGGGAGCGGTTTGTATTTAATATCAGTATCTGTCATGTGCACAGGCATGCAAATAGAGCTGTGTCTGTGTTGTTGGTATGTAGGTATGTGCATTGATATGTACATTTGTAAGCCTGTGTGCATGGCATCTGTGGACGTGCGGGTCTTGGGCATGGCACATGAATGTGTACATGAATGTGTCATGCCAATTGCCTTGTGCTTGTGTATATGCACATGAGTGCGCATTGCTCACTTTCTGTTACCATCTGTAATAATAAAATTCATGAAAAAATGTATGGCTGCCACATTTTGAACACATCAATAAATGGTGCTTTAATGTAGTAAAATGGCCCCAGGTATTTCACAGGAACATTATCAAAGAAAATTTTGACACTGAGCTACACAAGGGCAGACGACCGACAAGCTGATAGGTATCAAGAAGCATCTTAAATGAGGTTAAAGAGTGAGAGATTTAGGGAGGGAATTCCAGAGCTTGGGGATCCAGGAGGCTTTAAGCAGGGTCGCCCATGGTGGGGTAATAGGAATTGTGATGTGCATAAGGCCAGAATTGGAGGAGTGTGGAGCTCTTGGAAGGTTGTGGGGCTGGAGGAGATTTAGAAGGACAGGGGTTTGAACGAGGCCATGGTGGGTTATTTGAAAAGAAGGATGAGAATTTAAGAAACAATTAAAGTTCCTCTCATGTGCTAGATTCCTGAAAACAAAATAATACTATATTGAAACAATACTTCTGGGGCTGAGTGGGACTTACTTGAGTGCTGTGATAATGTGATTTCTGTGTATGTGATTTCCCCAACACTACAAACAGTAAAAGGCAGATTGATTTCCCCATTGAAGTGTGAAAAAACAGCCTCAATCTGTGAGCAGATGATGTCACGGACCAACTAATGATCGCCTTGGTAACCGGCCCCAATCAGCAGTTCATTTCCTGGTTACCCCCTCCTACCCTCCCAGATCTCAGACAGTCCCAGTCACCTGCTTCTTTTTTCTCTCTCCTCTTCCCGAACCTACCCTCAAAGGAAGGTCATTTAGAGGTCACGGAGGCAGGAGGGGGAAAATAAATGGTGCATGTCAGGAATTAATCTGCTGTTTACAGTATGCATTCAACACAGAGCCTTTAGGGAGCTGAGCTTTGCATAGATGTGATTCATAATGCATGGAGATAAGTTTGGAGGCTAAAGGAAATGAGCCTCACCGTAGAGACTGGATTTGGGAGAACAATATGGGTCTAGATCATGAGGTTTGTCTCAAAACATTTCTCTTTTAAGTCACCAGACTAGTGGTTTCCACCTTACCCTTCAACCATTTTTCTCACTTTCATCCATAAGTACCAGATAAAGATGCATGCCTGATGGGTGATCCTGGCTTTAAACTGCAACCCCACCTCCGCCCTACACACACCCAATCTCAGCGTAGAGATCCACTGTTATCCTCTTTTTGCTTCATCAACCTTACCCCATACTCCAAATCTTCTCTCATCCAATTTCAAATGTGCCACCCTTCATACTAGCGCTCATGACCCAGTGGGCAACAGCCTCGTCTCCAGGTCAGAAGATTGAGAGTTCAAGTCCCACTCCGGAGACTTGAGCCCTTAATCTAAGCTAACACCGGCAGTGCAGTACTGAGGGAGTGCTGCACTGTCGGAGGTGCTGTCTTTTCAGATGAGGTGTTAAACTGGAGTCCCGTCTGCCCTCTCAAGTGGATATAAAAGATCTCTTGGCACTGCTATAAAGAGGAGCTGGGGGGTTATCTCCTTGTGTTCTGGCCAATATCTATCCCCAAACAAAATCACAAAAAAACAGATCATATAGTTATTTACAGGGTCTCACATTCCTGTTTGTGGGAGCTTGCTGTGTGCAAATTGGCTGCCAAGTTTATACGTTATAACTGTGACTATGCTTCAAAAGGTCTTTTAATTGGCTGGGAAATGTTTTAGGGTTGCCCTGAGACTGAGAAGGCACTTTCAAAATGAAAGCCTTTCTATCTATTCTACCCGGATTCCAGGTAGCATCTTGTCCCATTCCCCTGCAACTCCTCAAAATAAATACAGAAAAGAAAGTCGGCTGTGTAATTCTGGATTAAAAATCAACATGAAGCCATCCCATAGAATGGGAGCGGCAAACAGTTCCCTCAGCCCGTGTGCAGTCACGTAGTTTGCAGGGACTGATCTGCCCGGCTGAATGATTAAAACTACTCCCTGATTCAGTGACAATGCAGATGTTAAACTGTGGACCCTGTCTGTCCTCTCAGGTAAATGTAAGGGATGCTCGGGCAGTATTTGCAGGGGGGGTGGGTTCTCCCTGGTGTCCTGGCCAATATTTAATCCTCACTCAACATCACTATAAAAACAGATTATTTGGTCATTATCTCAGAGCCGTTTGCGGGATTTTGCTGTGTGCAAATTCGCTGCTGCATTTCCTACATTATTACCTTCAAAACCACAATCCAGTTGCTCCTCACCTTGCTGTGGTCAATCAGCTCAGCCCTGGTCTCCAGGCCATAACAACACAACTTGAATTTATATAGCGCCTTTAACAAAAGTAAAGCATCTCAAGGTCCTTCATAGGACTGTTATCAGGACAAAATCGCCACTGACCTACAATAAGAGATATATGGGGTTAGGGGGCGGGGGGGGGGGTGAGGAGGAGGGTGGTGATCCAAAACTTAGTCAAGGAAAGGAGATAGGTTTTATGAAGCATTTTAAAGGATAAATGAGAGTTATAGAAGTGTGGGGGGGGGGGGTGGAATTCCTGAGCTTGGGGCCCAGGCAGCTAAAGGCACCAGTGCCAGTGGTGAAAATTGGGGATGCGAAAGAGGTCAGCATTGGAACACGTTTCCAAAAACCCCCCAGCAGCCTCCTCCCCTCCTGAAAACATGCTTTTGTCTCTCTCTCTACTCCTGGGCACCTCTCCTAACTCGACTACTGATCAGCATCTGGCTAGTGCCCTGTGCAGAGCCTGAGGCTGTGTAACTACAGTAGAGGCAGTGTGTAAAATGCAAACTGAAGCAATGCTTTCTTTGGGTCCCTGGGGTGCGTTGAGGAGGGGGCGAGGGGGGCAGCTTACACAACCAGTGGTAATGGGGAAATGTTATTTAATCTGCTAATAAGGCATTAAACTTTACTTGAACTCTTTGTTTTACAATATATTTCTGCTGCCTGCTTTCATGCATCTCAGAATGACCCCATCTGTGACAGTCACTGCTTGGTGATTTGCTGGAATGATGAATTGTAAACCCCTCGGGTGCTCATCGTTTGTGGCTGAGGTTGGTCAGGTCCGAGAGTTGAGTTGCATTCACTCAATGAGAGCCAACAACTTGCATTTATATAGCGCCTGAGTGGCCCCATGGTGTGTTTCAGAAAGGAGCGACAAGGATGGATAAATGGGCATTGAACAGAAGTAGGAAAACCTGGGTAAGTAATCGGAGCCTGGGTCAAAGAGACAGGTTTGGAACAGGCTTTTGAGAATGGAGAGAGAGAGAGAGAGAGATGTCGAGAATGCTTTATTGTAGCGGCTCATCCCAACATCAGGTGCATCAACGGGCTGATTTTAACCCTCGTCGGGGGTGGGGGGTAACAGATCTGTTGCCTGTTATATACCCCCTCTCAACTGAAGTAAATGAATAGGAAAACCAGCTCCTCAATGTAGGCAACTGTTTGCTTTTGAAATGTAGTCACTGCTGTTGTGGAGGCAAACACAGCAATCAGTGCAAAGCAAGATCCCGACAAACAGCAGCGAGATTAAAAAAGCTGATGTTTCATTTTTGTTGTTGTTGTTGTTGGCTGAGGCCCCAAGGACACACTCTGCTGCTCCCTGAATATTGTCAGGAAATCTTTCGCTTTTAAGCAATGGGCAGATTTGGGCCATTTGATGTGTCCGCACTTGAGGACGGCATCACTGAGTCCCTCAGCACACAGCCAGCCCCAGATTATGTGCTCAAATTCCTGGAGTAGGGCTGGAAGCAGAGTGAAGGAGGTTGGAGAGAGAGAGAGAGAGAGAGAGAGGGGGAAGAGAGAGAGAGGGGGGGAGAGAGAGAGAGAGAGAAGAGAGAGAGAGGGGGAAGAGAGAGAGAGAGGGAGAGAGAGAGAGAGGGGGGAAGAGAGAGAGGGAAGTGAGCGAGAGGGGGGGAGGAGAGAGGGAAGAGAGGGAAAAGAGAGAGGAAAAAGAGAGTGAGAGAGAGAGAGAGAGAGGAAGAGAGAGAGAGAGAGAGGAAGAGAGAGAGAGAGAGGGGAAGAGAGAGAGAGAGAGATAGGGGGAAAAGAGAGAGAGAGGGGAAGAGAGAGAGAGAGAGATAGGGGGAAAAGAGAGAGAGAGGGAAGGGAGAGAGAGGGGGAAGAGAGAGAGAGAGAGAGAGAGAAAGTGACTCTGGTTTTACCCACTGCCCAGTATTTATTTCAATTGAGGGTGAAATCAGGAAGTTATCAATCCTATGTGGCCCTCCCAGCCCACACCAATGGCTGGGTTAAGTTGAAATTGCTTCAAACAATGCAAACCTGAAACTACCCAAGACTCACCCCAAACTCCGTCACAAGAAGCGAGAATGTTCAATAAAACCGCACAGTTGGCACATCCAAAATGAACAAAACTGTAAAAGGATAAATGTAACTGGGAGCGGGAGAAAGAGTGAGGTTGGTGCGTGGGGCTGGGGTGCAGAGACAGAAAGTGAGGTGGGGTAAGGGAGCAGGGCACACAGTGTGGGTCTGAGTGCCAAATATGCCCAATGTCACCAACATGAGACCCTGGTGATTTTAGATCCATCTGCTTGCCTTGTGCCAGGGACAGGAGGAGGCCATTCAGCCCCTCGAGCCTGCTCCACCATGTTATTAGATCACAGCTGATCTGCATCTCCATTTGCCTGTCGTTGCTTCCTTTTAACTCTTAGATCAACCCTGGATATGTTTGTCTGAGAGGTTGCCAAAAAATCACCCAGGACCCCAAGTGACCACCTGAGAGTGATATTGGAGGATAGCGTGTGTCACAGGAGTGAAGAGCAGGTAACCTGGAGAGGGGCAAGGTTTATAAAGCCTGAATAAAAATTAATTATACCCACACAGTAGCTATTTAAAAAAATAAAAGAGATAAGAGAAAATGTCAGCTTGTGAATTCCAGCTGCTGATTTATGATGAACTCGATCATGTACAGTAAATTATTTATTTTGCCTGTAGCCAGGCTGCTTCTCTTTCGGTCCCCTTCAATGTCTTTGGTTTCAGCAGCGATTAGTGGGAGGGTCTCTCTCTGCCCCAGCCACACACACACTACTGCTTCTCTGAGATCCCTCCGCAGCCCCAAGCTCACTCACTGGCTCCAATCATTCTCATCCAACAGAGAATGAATCCTCATAAAAATCAGAACCAGGCTAAGGTCGGAAAGGAAGGAAGAAATGGACAGAAGGAAAGCAGGGGGAGATAAAGAAAGGATGGGAATGGATAGGGATGGGGAGAGATCGATAGGGGAGGAATGGGAAGGGATATGGGGAGTGGGCGGGTGAGTGCATTTGAGGTAGAAGATCAAATGACCATATCAAATAGTGGAGCAGGCTCAAGGGTCTACTCCTGCTTCTATTGCTTATGTTCTGATGGAATGGATGAGACAGAAGGGGATAGAGAATGGGAATGAACAGGAAGGGAGGGGAAGAGAAGGAAAGGTTAGGAAGGAGTGCAAGTGGAGGGATCTTCCGTTACATTAAGGATAATTTAACAAAGTGTTAAACCACAGAACCAAAGCTGGAATCATGATTTGGCCCATTTCATTTACTGATGCTTTACTTACCAATTTCAGAACAAGGTCACCAAATCAAGGCAAACTATTGTAATCACAGGGAAGAGCTGCAGTCTGTCACATCAGTTCTTTGTAATATGTCACAGATCAACCCAAGATAGTGAAATTGTAAGGCTTCTCCAATCAAAATGCCTGAGGAGCATCTCTCATACAGTGATGTGAATATTTTATTGAGGCTAACACTTGACTTAATAAAAGCACCTGACAGTCGGAAACAGTTTTGCTCTCTACCTGATGTCAAATCTATCTTGTGTTCACAGCCTGAGGGTTTATGCTCCATCGAGTGGGTCGTTCAATTAAAAGGAGAGAGTTTGGAGTGTATGGGATGCTGCAGCAGCATAGGCCTGAAATGACAGACAATTAACCTGCTTGAGACAGACAGCCATTGAAAACTCTTCCCTGTTCAATCATTTCTTTTCATTATCAGATCAAATAAATATAAAACTGTGACACTCTTCGGGGGAAGGTTACAATTTTAACTCCACAGGGTAAAGATAACGCTGCTTTTATACAGTTTCTATTTACACTACTGTGCCAGTCAATGAGATTGAAATGGGGCAGGACTGACGGCAAACAAGCCTCTTTTACAGCAAAGCAAAGTCTATCTAAACAAAGTCTCTACAAACTGCAGCAAACAGAACTCATGGCCAAAACTACAGCAACTTCTCCTGATAAAAGCAGGATTATTTCTCCAGCAAAATGCAGTGAGTGGAGGGTAGTTTCATTATATGAATTATGCTCAGTAAATCGATCCTAGCCACTTAGAGCAGTGCAGTCGCTAGGTGTTATTGACAGGGGAAACTACCCAATCATGTGTGTTCTGGCTGAAAATTGTTTGTGGTGTCACTCTGTACAGTCACTACTGCAACTTGTTCAATTGTGGAGAGTTAATATCCTGTTTGTGTAAAACTTGCATTCCGCTTGATCCCACGGGTTTTCTGGCTGGTGAGTAAAGTTACAGTGACCTCTCTGCTTTACAATATGGATTATCTCTGCTTTCTCAACACTCCTGTGCTCATTGCTAAGGCAGCCGACTTGGTGCGTCACACCCCATGCTCTTCTATAATTGTGTGTAGTGTGGCTTTCTGGTCGGGAGTCACAATCCAGTTGAAAAAGGCCTGGAGGAACCAGGGATCGATGAACAGATTTCTGTGCTAACAAATCCCTTACTCTTTTTCCCTGCTCCTTTGACCTTTTTTCTCTGAACTCTTCCTCCTATGCGCATCCTCGGTGTGCTGAAATCAAGGTTCATTGCTTTATTACCTAACTCAATCCTTCCTTGGATTCCTAAACACTGTAGAACTCCTTGTCTCCCTCAGTGCCCTAAGTTCTGAATCACAGAATCTTACAGCACAAAGGGAGGCTATTCAGTCCATCACCTCTGTGCAAGCTCTTCGAAGGAGCTATCCAATTAGTGCCACTCTCTTGCTACTTTCCCCTTAGCCCTGCAATGTTCTTCTTGTCAGGTATTTACCTAGTTCCATTTTAAAGGTCACTATTGAATCTGTTTTCAGGTAGTGCATTCCAGATCACAATAACTCGCTGTGCAAAAAAAGTTTCCTCTTTTCACCCCTGAATTTTTTGCCAATAACCTTAAATCTGTTTTCATTGGGTGCCAACCCTTGTACCAGTGGAAACAGTTTCTCCTTCTCTACTCTATCAAAACACTCCATGATGTTGAACGCCTCTATTAAATCTTCTCTTAACCTTCTCTGCTCTGAGAATAATCCCAGCTTCTCCGATCCCTCTACATAAAAAGTCCCTCATCCCTGGTTTCTGAGGCCCCATCTGCCCTCTCAGTTGGATGTAAAATATCTCATGGCCACTTTCTGAAGAAAGTACTTGGTGTCCTAGAATCTACATTATGAGAAAAACAGATTATTGTGACATTGCTGTTGGTGGGATCTTGCTGTGTGCAAATTGGCTACTACATTTCCTGCATTGCAACAGTGACTACCCTTTAAAAATATTTCATCGCCTGTAAAGGGCTTTGAGACACCCTGTGATGTGTTATAGGTGCTATAGAAATGCAAACCTCTCTTTTCTTGATTACCTAAACAGTGCTTCCTGATTTAATTCATCTTCTCAACTGTTTTCAACCTTAGACGTGTCTGTCATTATGGAGCAGATCTGACCAATTAGATCTCTGGCACAATAAGAATATAATAAATATCAGGTAGTCACTTTGGGGAGGCAATGGCGTAGTGGTATTGTCCCTGGACTGATAATCCAGAGAGTCAGGGTAATGCTCTAGGGACCCGGGTTCAAATCCCACCACGGCAGGTGGTGAAATTTGAATTCAATAAAAATCTGGAATTAAAAAGTCTAATTGTGACCATCAAACCATTGTTGTAAAAAATCCACCTGGTTCACTAATGTCCTTTAGGGAAGGAAATCACGTGACTACAGACCCACCTAGCAAGCCACTCAGTTGTATCAAACCACAAAAAAGGAATGAAACTGGACAGACCACCCAGCATCGGCCTAGGCACCAGAAATGACAACGGCAATCACAGCCCTGTCGACCCTGCAAAGTCCTCCTTATGAACATCTGGAGGGCTAGTGCCAAAATTGGGAGAGCTGTCTCACAAACTAGTCAAGCAACATCCTGACATAGTCATCTTCACGGAATCATAACTTACAGATAATGTCTCAGACACCATCACCAACCCTGGATACGTCCTGTCCCACTGGCAGGACAGACCAGCAGAGGTGGTGGCACAGTGGTATACAGTCGGGAGGGAGTTGCTCTGGGAGCCCTCAACTTCGACTCTGGACCCCATGAAGTCTTATGGCATCAGGTCAAACATGGGCAAGGAAGCCTCCTGCTGATTACTAAGTACCGACCCCCCTCAGCTGAAGAATCAGGGCTCCTCCACTTGGAGGAAGCACCAAGGGTGGCAAGGGCACAGAATGTACTCTGGGTGGGGGACTTTAATGTCAATTACTAAGATTGGCTCGGTAGCGCCACTACTGACCGAGCTCATTGAGCCCTATAGGACATAAACTGCTAGACTGGGTCTGCGGCAGGTGGTGACGGAACCAACAAGAGGGAAAAACACACTTGAACTTGTCCTCATCAACCTGCCTGTCGCATTGGTAGGAGTGACCACCGCACACAGTCATTGTGGAGACAAAGTCCTGCCTTCATATTGAGGATGCCCTCCATTGTGTTGTGTGGCATTACCACTGTGCTAAATGGGATAGATTTGGAACAGATCTAGCAACTCAAGACTGAGCACCCATGAGGTGCTGTGGGCCATCAGCAGCAGCAGAATTGTACTGAAACACAATCTGTAACCTCATGGCCTGGCACATCCCCCACTCTACCATTACCATCAAGCCAGGGGATCAACCCTGGTTAAGCAATCCCACAACCAATGGATCAGATCTAAGCTCTGCAGTCCTGCCACATCCAATCGTGAATGGTGTTGGACAATTAAACAACTCACTGGAGGAGGATACTCCACAAATATCCCCATCCTCAATGATGGGGGAGCCCAGCACATCAGTGCAAAAGGTAAAGCTGAAGCAATTGCTACAATCTTCAGTCAGAAGTGCCGAGTGGATGATCCATCTCGGCCTCCTCTGGAGGTCCCCAGCATCACAGATGCCAGTTGTCAGCCACTCGATTCACTCCACATGATATCAAGAAACGGCTGAAGGCACTGGATACTGCAAAGGTTAAGGGCCCTGACAATATTCCGGCAACAGTACTGAAGACTTGTGCTTCAAAACTTGCCGCGCCCCTAGCCAAGCTGTTCCAGTCCAGCTACAACACTGGCATCTACCTGGCTATGTGGAAAATTGCCCAGGTATGTCCTGTACACAAAAAGCAGGACAAATCCAACCTGGCCAGTTACCGCCCCATCAGCCTACTCTCATTAGTAAAGTAATGGAAGGGGTCATCACCAGTGCTATCAAGTGGCGCTTGCTTAGCAATAACCTGCTCACTGATGCCCAGTTTGGGTTCCTCCAGGGCCACTCAGCTCCTGACCTCATTGCAGCCTTGGTTCAAATATGGACAAAAGAGCTGGACTCCCGAGGTGAGGTGAGAGGGACTGCCCTTGACATCAAGATTGCATTTGACTGAGTGTGGCATCAAGGAGCCCTAGCAAAACTGGAGTCAATGGGAATTAGGGGGAAACTCTCCACTGGTTGGAGTCATACCTAGCACAAAGGAGGATGGTTGTGGTTGTTGGAGGTCAGTCATCTCAGCTCCAGGACATCACTGCAGGAGTTCCTCAAGGTAGTGTCCTCGGCCCAACCATCTTCAGCTGCTTCAATTACCTTCCTTCCATAAGGTCAGAAGTGGGGATGTTCGCGGATGATTGCATAAAGTTCAGCACCATTTGCGACTCCTCAGATACTGAAGCAGTCCATGTCCAAATGCAGCAAGAACTGGACAATATCCAGGCTTGGGCTGACAATTGGCAAGTAACATTCACACCACACAAGTGCCAGGCAATGACCATCTCCAACAAGACAGAACCTAACCATCGCCCCGTGATGTTCAATGGCATTACCATCACTGAATCCCCCACTATCAACATCCTGGGGGTTACCACTGACCAGAAACTGAATTGGACTAGCCACATAAATACTGTGGCTACAAGAGTAGGTTAGACGCTAGGAATCCTGCGATGAATAACTTGCCTCCTGACTCCCCAAAGCCTGTCCACCATCTACAAGGCACAAGTCAGGAATGTGATGGAATACTCCCCACTTGCCTGAATGAGTACAGCTCCCACAACACTGAAGAAGCTGGACACCATCCAGGACAAAGCAGCCGGCTTGATTGGCACCACATCCACAAACATTCACTCCCTACACCACCGACACACAGTAGCAGCAGCGTGTACCATCTACAAGATACATTGCAGGAATTCACCTAGGCTCCTTAGACAGCACCTTCCAAACCCAGACCACTACCACTTAGAAGGGGAAGGACAGCAGACACATGGGAACACCACCACCTGGAAGTTCCCCTCCAAGTCACTCACCATCCTGACTTGGAAATATATTGCTGTTCCTTCACTGTCACTGGGTCAAAATCCTGGAACTCCCTCCCTAACAGCACTGTGGGTGTACCTACACCACATGGACTGCAGCGGTTCAAGAGACAGCTCACCACCACCTTCTCAAGGGCAACTAGGGATGGGCAATAAAAATGCTGGCCCAGCCAGCGAAGCCCACATCCCATGAATGAACAAAAAAATCCTAATGAGCCCAACGGGAGAACTCAGGAGAATTCTTTACCAGAGAGTGTTGAGAACTCACTTCCATAGGAAGTGATTAACGTGAATGGAATAGGTGCATTTAAGGGGAAGCTGGATAAGTATATGAGGGAGACAGGAATAGATAGGGTGGGATGAACAGGGGGAGCATAAACACTGGCATGGACCAGTTGGGCTAAATAGCCTGTTTCTGTGCTGCAAATTCCATGTAATTTGTGCACTGAGCTCCATGAGATTTCCACATGCGATTGCCTTAATTCCTGATGTAGGCTGCTGTTCTGTAAGCGTGTGCCCCAGGAGTGCAAACACATCAGATGCGCTTCCTCTGGTTCTTAACTTTTCACACAAATTTCATCAAAAGTGAAATTAAAATGAACCAAGCAGCAGAGGGCGCCACCGTCCACCTTTTAAAAGGTGGAGTGGAAATTTAACACAAGCCTCAGTCAACAGGCCTCCTGTTATTCAAATGAATGCAGGGAATTGATCATTTTTTTTTAAAGTAACAAACAGAATTTCAGCAAGATGTTTAAAGCCTAGATATAAGGTAATTGGCAGAAGAACCAAATGGAGAGATGAAGAGAAATGGCATTACGCAGCCAGTCATCTGGAATGCGCTGCCTGAAAGGGCGACTGAATAATAAACTTTCAAAAGGGAATTTGATAAATATTTGAATAAATTAGGATGACAAATCGTATGTTGGCTTTCGTTACAAAGGGATTGGAGCATAAGAGTAAACAAGTTTTATTACAATTACGCAGGGGCCTCCACACCTGGGGAGTGTGATGAAGGTTCACCAGACTGGTTCCTGGGATGAGAGGCCTTATCCTGTGAGGAGAGAGCGAATGGGCTCGGCCTATATTCCCTTGAAGAAAGATGGCGATCCCAATTAAACATTCTTAAGGAGCTGGACAGGGTCGGTGCTGAGAAAACGTTTCCCCTCCGGCTGAAGAATCTCGTTCGGGGGGGGGGTCAAAGTCTCAGAATAAAGAGTTCGGCCATTTAGGGCCGAGATGAAGAGAAAGTTCTTCACTCCAAAGCCTTGTGAATCTTTGGAATTCTCCAGCCCAGAGAGCTGTGAATGCTCAGTCGTTGAGTCTATTCAAGACAGAGGTTGATGGATTTTTGGGAAACAAGCGAGAGCTAGCGTGGGGAGGTGGGAGTTGATGTAAAAGATCAGCCATGATCTTGTTGAATGGTGCAGCAGCTTCAAGGGGCCGAATGGCCGACTCCGGCTCCTGTTCCTCACGTTCTTATAAAGAGAAAATCATTTCTGGGTCACGGGAAAGGAGCCGGGGATCGGACTAAGTGGATAAGTTGAAGAGCTGGTATAGGCACGATGGGCCGAGTGGCCTTCTCTGTGTTCTATGATTTGATGATCTCAGTGGGGCATCATTGACCTCAGTCTCTCTGGGCTCAGGAGAGGGTGCCAATCCTCTCAGTCCCGCCTTCCACTGTCAATCAGAAAGCGAATTGACTGTTACCCTATTGGATGATTCTGGACTGTCAATCAACCAACTTTGTTCCCTGATTTCCAATATTCCAATAACTAAAACAAAAAAGTTCACAAAACATTTAAAATCATTTTGTTAATGCCCTTTCCTCCCACATTTACTTCTGCTCCTGGCAGTGTCCTGGGGATTAAATACAATTTCTGGGAACTCCAGACAATCCTGGAGGGTTGGCAACCCCCAGGTGAAGGCAGGTTTGAACTTAGCTGTCTTTGTACAGCAGATCAGTACTGGACATTTGGGTGAGGAATCAGCTGATCCACTACAGGAGTCTGCACCTTGTGGAAAGCAGGGTAGGGAGGGGCATATTGGGATTAAGGGGTGGGGGCATGGGCAATGAGGAGAGTGGGGATGAGAGGTTAGCAGGGAAAACCAATGGACAATTAACCCCACAGGGGAAGGAAACATCAAGATGAGATGAATTTCATTTGCTAAAGGAACCACACGGCCATCAATCTGATCTCGCTGCCTCCATCAACCGCACTGACAGTTGATAGATAATTCTTGCTGAGTTCTGAAGTCTTGCTGTGCACACTTGTCCACTCTCACAAAGGCCAGGGTTAAGGTGAGAGAGAGTGAAGAACAGCCAACATGAACACAGCACCATCAATAATGGGGAAGCGAGGGGTCAGAATGTCCGGTCAGGTTGATGGTCTCAAGTGGGTGCCACGATCTGGAAATCTTGCGTGTTCTATACCAGTTCCCCTTCTGAAACACCATGTATTCAAACAAAGCCTCTTAATGTTTCTGCTTCTGTTTGTTGTGTCAGCATCACAGACTAACATCGCTATTCCACTAACATTTATGAAGGAAACAGCAATGTGTTAATGACCAGATAATCTGTTTTTGTGATAATGATGGACAAGCATTGACCAGGACACTGGGGATAATTCCCCTGTTCTTCTTCAAATTAGTGCCGTGGGATCTCTTACATCCACCCAAACAGGCACATGGGACCTTGGTTTAAACTCTCATCCAACAGTGCAGCACTCCCTCTGTACTGCACTGGAGTGTCAGCCTCGATTTCTATACTCAAGCCCTGGAGGATGACTTGAACCCAAAGTCATGTGATTCAGAGATGAGTGCACGGCTCACTGAGCCACAGGGTTTCACTCACATTGGAGACTGACGCAACTTTTAAGTTTTTTTATTGATATATATTGGTATTTGTCTCCAATAAAGGTGACTGGCTAATCTCACACACACACACGAATGCACGGGCACACACACACGTGCTCACAAATGCAGGCATGTGAGTGTGCACTCACACTTGCGCGCACACACACACACGCGACTGAATGATCACACACACGTCTGTCTCTCTCTTCCCTGTTCATAGCCCTTGGCATATGGATTCTAAATTTATCCACTATCCCAATCTACACATGGGAGTCTCCACTGTGAACATCAGATGTTCGACCATGGAATACCTCACAGGAAGGTTGAAACTGCTCTCACCTGAAGTTTAGAGGGTTGAAATCCCATCTCGAGGGTGATAACTTGAAGCGGGGCCAGAATCACGTGGGTCAACTCTGTCATGTGCCCCAAATACGGACTTCAAATGGAACTGAATATGACTATTTTTCTACCCTGTACTATGCCCCAGTGAGAACTGGACAGTGACCAGCTTTGGGAATTCCAGTTGATTTCTGCCCCTGTCCATTTTCCTATCAGGCACCGTTTGAGCCGCCACAAAGTCCACTTAAAGCCCCCATTTTTGCTTTTAAAAAGCACCAAGCAATGTGTGGGCAAAATAAATCATTAATTTTCTGCTATAAGGAGAGCAAACTCTGAAGAAGAGTCATACGGACTCGAAACGTTAACTCTGTTTCTCTCTCCACAGAAGCTGCCAGACCTGCTGAGTTTTTCCAGCATTTTCTGTTTTTATAATTAATTTTCTGCCTTTATTGGAAGTGGAGCTGTTTTTTTTTGGGAACATGTATTGCAGCAGGTGGATTGATGGAGGTTAGATGAATTACAGATACCTCCAGTAATTGGTGTGGTATTTCATTGCAAACCTGAATCTAATGGATGATATTGCACACTCGATAGCAACAGGACTGAGTAAATACTCTGTACAAAGGGTGCTGTGTTTGCCAAACTTGCCTGCAGGCCCTGACATCTGCTACAAGGTCATGCAGTGTTACCAAGTGGCAGTGAGGTCATAGTCAAGTGGTAGAGGGAAACTGCACGGCTCCAAATTGCAAGGTTCAAGTTCACAGTTTACTTCTCACTCAATTTACAAGGACCCTGCGGTCAGATTACAAGGGGCTCAAGCAACGAGAAACTCACAATGGCCTCTCTCTCTCTCTCTCCAAACACAGTCAGCTAGCTCAAGGCATGGGCCATCAGAGGTCTCATTTCCTCCACTTCATTTATTAGAAGTGATTTCCTCTCCAACGCCTTTAGATCTCCTGCAGCACAAGATCATCCCTCTCCACATCAACACAGAGGCCACTGACCTGCTCTCTGCTACGCAAATTGATCAGTTTCACTCATTTCTCATTCCCACCTCCCTCCGCTTTCAACAACAGCTTCCATTCATATAGCACCTTTAATGTTGTAAAACACCCCAAGGAGTTCTGGGATTTGGCACAGACTTCAGCAGCGTGTCGAGATTTGACCCTTGAACCTCTTGTCGCTGGTAGTGACAGTTCCTGGACACTACACGTATGATGCTGTGTATCTGTAAGCTTGTGGGCTGGTGGATGTGAGGGGGTGGGATGCAAGGGGCAGGGGGGGGGCGGTGGGGGGGGTGGGGGAGGAGGAATCAGGTCCAGCTCCAATTTCTGCGGCAAATGCCATGTCCAATTGTCCAATAAACAGTCATAAGGTAAAGAATGGAATATGGAAAAGGGAAGTGGGGTAATTTGATGAACTAGACAGGAATCACTGATTAAAAATCCCAAATCTGGATAAAGATCTGATCAAATAAGCAGCAGCTGGAAATCTCTTCTTTGGCTCTTTAACACTGAACAAAATATTTAAATTATGTTATCTTAGGCCAAGTGGGCTCAACTCTCCCAGGAACGATAGATTCAGCCGATGGTTTCTGGAGAACACAGGTATCAGCAAAAACACAACAGATAAAAGAGTATGGTAAACATACTGGTGCATATTGTCATAACCCAATATACCCCTCACTGTAACGCTCGGATATACCCAACACCCCTCACTGTAACACTCGGATATACCCCACACCCCTCACTGTAACACTCGGATATACCCCACACCCCTCACTGTAACACTCGGGTATACCCCACACCCCTCACTGTAACACTCGCATATACCCCACACCCCTCACTGTAACACTGATATAGCCCACACCCCTCACTGTAACACTCGAATATACCCCACACCCCTCACTGTAACACTGATATACCCCACACCCCTCACTGTAACACTGATATATCCCACACCCTTCACCGTAACACTCTGATATACCCCACACCCCTCACTGTAACACTGATATACCCTACACCCCTCACTGTAACACTGATATATCCCACACCCCTCACCGTAACACTGATATACCCCACACCCCTCACCATAACACTGATATACCCCACACCCCTCATTTTAAACTCTGATATACCCCACACACCTCACCGTAACACTGATATACCCCACACCCCTCATTTTAAACTCTGATATCCCTCACACCCAAAGTAACACTGATATAGTCCAAGCCCCTCAATGTAATACCCCGATATGCAGCAACTTGCATTTTGATAGCACGTGTCACGTGAAAAATGTCCCAAGATGCTTCATGATTATCAAGCCAAATTTGGCATCAAGCCAAAGGTGAAATTTTTGTGAAAAAGATAAGGTTTATGGAATGCTCGAATGGAGGGGAGAGCAGCAGAGGGAATTCCAGGGTTGAGGGCCTAGGCAGCTGAAAGCACGGCTGCCGGTGATAAGTGCATGAAATCGGGGATGTGCAAAATTTCTGAATTGGAGGAACGCACAGCGATGGGGTGTGGGGTACATGGGAATGTAACAGGGAGGGGTGCAGAGGTCTCTGAGGTTTGTAGGGTTAGAGACAGTTAGAGATAGGAAGGGGAGAAGTTCTGGAGGGATTGAAATACGAGGTTAAGCATTTTGACATTGCGATATTGCCGTTCCAGGAACCAATGTAGGTCAGTGAGCACTGGGTGTGGGTGGGGGATGAGTGAGTGGGATTTGGTGGGTGTTAGGATGGGGGCAACAGAGTTTTAGATGAGGTGAAATTTATAGATGGCGGAAGATGGAGTACAGCCTCGAAGATACTGGAATAGTCAAATCTGGAGATGGCAAATGGATGGTCGAGGGTTACAGTAGCTGATGGCTGATATTGAGGTAGAAGCATGCAGGATTGGTGATGGCATGGATATGGGGGTCAGAAACTCAGCTGAGAGTTAACTAGAATGCCGAGGGTGACAAACAGTCTGGTTCGCCATCAGGCCAGTAAGGGGGATGGTTTTGATGGTTAGGAAATGGAGTTAGTGATGGGGATGTATAGTGCTTGATCTGATTGGCCAGCTTTGGCAATATAAGGAAGAAAGACTTACATTTCTATGGCACCAATCATCACCTCAGGAACTTCAAGGCACTTAACAGCCAATCAACTATTTTTGAAGTGTAGTCCCTGTTGGAATGTAGGAATCATAGCAGCCAATTTGCACACAAGATCCCAGAAATAGCAATGGGATAAATGTTGGGATAATCTGTTTCAGCTCTTACTCAATTAAACACAGACTTCAACATATAGGGACCACAACTTCTGGTTAAGGTGCCAGCTGTGGCTCAGTGGGAATCATGCTTGCCTCTAAGTTAGTAGGTCAGGGGTTCAAGTCTTGCTCCAGAGATTCAAGCACGTAATCCAGGCTGATGCGTGGGTGCAGTACTGAGGGAGTGTGGCACTGTCAGACACATTAAACTCAGCCCCATCTGCTCCTTTAGGTGCGAGTGAAAGATCCCATGGCACAATTGCAAAGAAGAGCAGGGGAGTTCTCCCCATTGTCCTGGTTAATATTTATCCCTCAACCAACAACACCAAGAAAGGCAATTCTCTGGTCATTATCACATTTCTGTTTATGAGAACTGGCTGTGCAGTAATTGGCTGCTGTGTTTGCTATATTACAACGGCAACTACAAAAGAACTTCATTAGCTGTAAAGTGCTTTGGAAAGCCTTGAGGTGGTGGGAGGCACTATATAAAAATGTGGGCCCTTACTTTCAGCCTCACATATCAACAATTTAGAGATCCTAGAAGGATAACAATGCAGCTGTCCCCTCATACAAGAACGAATACAATAAGGAGGGAAGGGTTAATGAAAAATAAAACAGATGAAACAGACCATTCCACAGTGAACTCAGATCTCTGATTGGTAATTTGGAGTATTTTATTGCACTTGTTGTATAAACGTCAAAATCTAGAGTACAACGGATCTAAGTACAGTAGAGAGAACAGTTTGCTTAATTAGCCTTTACAAATAATATGTGCAGAGAAAGGTCAGATCCAAGTGTGTTACATTTCATTCAGTTCCCTCATTTAGGCATCAGTGTCCCTGGTAATCTAACAGGCACTGTACATTTTTCCACTTGACCCATTCCGAGTGCAGTTATTTGAATTTTTGGTGCAAGCTGTCAGATTTCATCACCTCCTCATGCACTTGTGGACATAAATGCCAGATGGGTGTGTTTTTATTAGCTTCTATTGTGTGTTCAGTTGCACAGGGTAACACAGGACAGAGTCTATGCCTGTGGGTTATGTCCTCTGACAGTGAAAGATTCATTCGCCAATTAATCGAGATCAGATTGAAACTTTCCTTCCAAAATGAAATTATGATCCACTTGGATGAACAAGGCTCTAATGCATTCCTCAATTATGTGTGTGTATGTGCGTGTGCGTGAGAGAGAGAGGGAGAGAGAAAACGAGAAAGAGAAACAGACAGACTGACAGAGAGAAAGTACAGACAGAGACAGAACGAGAGCATGGGAGAGAGAGAAAACAAGAGACAAGGTGAATGAGAGATAGACACAAAGAGACATAGGGAGAGCAAGAGAGACAGAGAAAGAGGCAGACAGAGATAGAGATCAAAAAGGGCTGAGAGCAAGAGGGACATGGAGAAAAAGTAAGAGAGAGAGAGAAAGACCATTATGGACTTGAGCTCCTCCAAAATTCAGCTGCTTGTATCTTAACTCCTTAACTCACACCAAGTCCCTTTCATCCATCACCCTTGTACTCTCTGACCTACATTGGCTCCTTGTCCGGCAACACCTCAGTTTTAAAATCCTCATCCTCATGTTCAAATCAAGGCCTCACCCCTCCCCAACTCTGGAATCTCCTCAAGTTCTCTGTGTTCCTCTAGTTCTGGCCTTCTGAACATCCCCACTTTTGATCGTTCCATTATTAGCAGCCATGCCTTCCACTGCCTTGGCCCTAAGCTCTAAAATTCCTTTCCTCAACTTCTTCACTCCTCCTTTGAGATGTTCCTTAAAACCTCTCTCTTTTGGTCACCTGCCCTAATATCACCTTATGTGGCTCAGTGTCAAATTTTGTTTGATAATGCTCCTGTGAAGCAGCTTTGGGGCAGTTTACTTCATTATAGGTGCTATATAAATACAAGTTGTTATTGTTTAGAGGGTATGTGAAAATACAATATTTGTGTGTACATGTTCAAGTGTGTGTATTCCATACTTGAGCAGGCAGGACTGTGTTAGAGTCTGTGTGCCAAATTGACTGGGCTAGACTCCACGATACTAATAAGTGTACAAATATCTCCCAGAGAGAAAGGGGAGTGAGAGACCCCAGTCAATGGGCAGAAATTTTCTTGCTCAAGGTTAGATGTCCCTTTTACTTTTACAGGGTTGTCTCAGATACTGAAAGATTCAGATAGAGGAGCTGCTACCAGAGCTGGAGGGAGGTAGCTGCTGGAGACCTGCTGCTATTTACAACCTCGCGTTGGATTCTAGCCAGTTCCTGAGCTCTCTGACCATCTCCTGACCTGGACTGGCACAGGTCAACAGGCAGCATGAGGATGTGACAAGTTTAACTGGTGATGCTCAGGCTCCTGACAGTATAACCGAGGCCATTCAGGCAGCCAGACTTCTTGCTGTCCATTCTGGAACTATTTCTGATTTTGGAGGGAAGCAAGATCTGAAGTTTGGAGTTAGCTGAATATTGTTGGTGGTGTTAATGAAGCAGAGTCAGGTCCCTGGACTTTGCCCAGTGTTCCCCATTACCAAGGGGCACGGCACAGCCTCAAGATTCATTCCTAGGGAGGCACCAGAACAAGGTGGAGAATATTTTCCCCCCTTGGAGGGTTATTGGATACTTTACCAAAAGGGGACTTTTGAGGAACGGGGAAACTTGCTGTGGCATTTGATAGGATTCTGATACTCACCTCTTTGACCAAGCTTTTGGTTTCCTCTCCTAATATCACCTCATGTGACTCAGTGATAAACTCTCTTTGATAACGCTCCTGCCAAGTGCCTTGGGATTTGTTTTGCTATGATAAAGATGCTATATAAATGCAGGCCCTCCTGTTGTTAAGTATTCAGGAATATTGGAACAGGAGGAGGCCATTCAGTCCCTTCAGCCTGTTCCCCCATTCAGTGATCCCATGGCTGATTGGTGACCCAACTGCGTCTACTTTAAACAGGGAGTCGGAGAAATAGTTGAAAAGCAAGGAGGAGGAGAAAGGCCAGGGAGAGGGGGGCTGGAGAAGACAGCTCCAATTGAAAAGCTGGCTTAGTGCAGGAGGGGTCGAGTGGCCGCCATGGATGCTGCGATATCTCTGATTGGACAAGACACATCGGCTGTTTTAGAAAGGAGACCAATTTAGAAGCAGAAGATTGCATTTTCTTTTGCAATTCCAAGAATTTGGAATATGAGTCCGCCCAAGCGGCACAGTTTACATATCCTGAGAGATGCTTTGGGGGCTGTGCGGCAGAGGCCAAATTTCCTCGGTTTATTGATTATCTCTTCGTGTGGATTATACTCAAAGCAGCCGCGGTGCAGCGTGTTACTGTAATGCAATGGGTCCACTTTGTCTCTCTCTCTCTCTCTCTCTGTGTCTTGCCTCATTAACGTCTGCAGCACAGTACAATCTGTCCTGGTCAGAGGTGCTCGATCGGACAGGACACACCAACCATTCATACACTCAATGACCCAGCTGACAAAGCCGGGGGTTGTCTTCCCAATTTGCCCCCAGCTCGGCGCCCACCTCTCCGGTCCTCTCTGCTGCAATGCGCACATCAGCGAGAGAGCTCACTCTCCACAAGGCTGCACCACTAATTCCACCCCCACCACCATCCACCATCCAATATTTTACTGTGGGAGGGGGAGACAGGGGCCCGGACATTCACTGCAAGTTAGGCTCATTAAATCACCGAATTCTGCTCGTACTTCATTTGAACTCGGATTCATTCAGCAGCTGCGAGAAGAGGAGGGGGGGGGAAAGACTTTGATAAAGCCGCTTTATCACATCTCTCAGCCATGGCTCAGCGCGTAGCCTAAAATGAATGAGCTGCAGCTCATGCGGAAGCTACTTTCGACTGCGCACAGCAAGATCCCACAAAGGACGACCCCCCCCCACCCCTTAATGGGCTAGCAGAGGAAGAACGCTCTCCCTGCCTCTCATCAGGGGGAATCTTCCTCATGGGCTCCTCAGCACCTGAATGAGCAAGGCAGGGGTCTCGAACTCGAAGCCAATCGAACAATGCACCACTCTCGTCTCCTGGGGTGTCAGCCCAGTTTATATGGGCAGAGTATGGCCTGAGAGTCAAACCCAGAATTGCCCCATTCCGAGGCAAGAGTGTGAGAGCTGGAGGACTGTGCCCAGGCTCATCAATCGATCCCTGTCGCAGCCGCCAGCCCTTGTGGATTGCCCCTGGAGTCTCCAGGCATTGGATATTAACCCCCAGGACAATCTCAGTGGATAGCACCTTCACCTCGGAGTTAGAAAGTTGTGAGTTCAAGTCCCATTCCAGAGTCTTGAGCATAAAAAGCTAGGTCAACACTTTCAATGCAGTATGGATGGAGTGCTGCACTGTCAGAGGTGCAGTCTTTCAGATGCAATATTAAAGCAAAGCCCCAACTGCCTGCTAGAGTGAATGTAAAAGATCCCAAGGCACTATTTTGAAAAAGAGTAGGAGAGTTCTCCCCGGTGTTCTGGTCAATATTCATCCCTCAATCAACATCACAAAAACTGGTCATTATCACATTCCTATTTGTGGGAGCTTGCTGTGCACAAATTGGCTGCTCTACATTACAACAGTGACAACATTTCAAAATTACTTCATTGGGAGTAAACTGTTTTAGGATGTCTTGAGGTTGCAGAAGGTGCTATAGAAATGCAAGACTTTCTTTTATTGGCCACAGTAAGGCAGGGCACTGCAAGGATGGGAATCGGGTGACCAATGGGGAGAGTGTGGAGAAACCTATAGGAATCTGTCCAAGAGTTGGCAACCCAATCCCTCGAGCTCCCGCACCTCATCACTGCACCAGAAGGGGTCAACTTGGCTTTTATTCCACTGAGGTGAGAAGGTTGAGGGGTGACCTGATGTAGGCATTTAAAATGTTACAAAGAATTTGATAGGGTAGGGCATGGAGCAACTTTTCCTCCAGTGGAGATATCAAGATCAATGGGACATGATCTTTAATTTAAAGGCGGGCCATTCAGGAGCAAAATCAGGAATCTCTTCTCCACCCAAAGACCTCCAGAAACCTGGAACTCTCCCCCTCCTCCCCCCCGCCTCCCTCAAAAAGCTGTTCAGGCTGGGGGTCAACTGGAGCTGGCAGATTGATAGATTTTACTTGGATATGGAGCTAAGATGGATGGAATTGAGGTACAGATTGGTCATGATCTGACTGAATGACAGAACAGGCTCGAGGGGCTGAATGGCCTCCTGCTGTTCCTATGAACACAATGACTCCTCCTGGGTGGTGCCATTTTCAGGTATGGACAGAATCTGGATTGGGTGAGGGTTCAAAAACGGACTCTCTGACCAGTTTTAAATTTGTCTCGTCTTAGTCAAAGTGGAAATAAAAAATTAAGTTATTCATGGCTGTTTGATTAATAAGCAAACCTTTGGTTAAATGATCCATAGTTATTGGTCCCTGTTCTCTTCAGCTTCTCCTTCCAGTGGAGTGATTGAATTTTCCATCGTCATTCCCACTTCTGTCCATGGTCTGGCTGCACTCTACCCTCTCTTGTCTCCTTCTGGCTGACATGACTCTGGGTTTCTCTCTGCCTCTCATTCTCAAGGTTCCACTATATATTCTGCCACCAACTTCTTGCCCCTGAATTCCTTGTCCAGCTCATTCCAGTTTCACACCTTCCTTCCTTCATTGAAAAACCTCATCCAAACCTTCCTCTTCCATTTTAGGAACAGGAGGAGCCCCTTGAGCCTGTTCTGCCACCATTCCAGGAAATTATGGCTGATCTGTATCTTACCTCCATCTACATGCCCTGTCCCCAGCCTCCTGTTTTCAGCTCTCTCCCTCCTAGCCTCCAGCCAATCTCTCTCAGGCTCTCGTTTCACCCACTTGCCGCTGATGTGTTAATGAGCTCTCCCTGGTGGTTCCTTGGTTTCCGTCCTTCCTGACTCCTTCTGCACTTGCCTCCAAGCCCCCATGCGCTTCTTTCATCAAATGCAACTGCTAAAGAACATTAAAAGTCAAGTTTCCCATTATCTGGGGAGCCATATTAACTGATGAGATGTCTCAGACTTGCGCCATGGATTTTTTTCCAGGTCTTTTGGCTGAAAATTAGGAGAGAATTTTAAGTGCAAATGTACATCAGTGTCTGATGCCTCACAGTAACACACAAATACATCACACCCACCATCTGATATAACGCAAATCTCTAATAAGGCTGTACCTCTGTACACACATGCATGTATAGGCAGAATTCACAATTAAGTCTCTTTGCTATAACATCTCTGCATAACTCCCAGAGAATAAGCTACATAGAGAGAGGGAAAGAGAGACACACAGTCCTAATGCATAATGATCGGGAAATTACTGCTGTGTTTCAGCAACCTCAATGTGATACATTGTTAGTATCAGGCTCCTTGTATGGGTTAGAAACACAAGTAGTTACTCAAACTCACCAATCACGGTGGTGTATCTCCTCCGCCAGTCTTCTGTCACAGGCTAATGGACCAATCAATTCAAGCCTTTGAGCGGCACAGGTGACCTGAATTTGAACTGGTGAATAATCGCTCAAGACGGTAAAATCACCGGCACTCATCAAGAGATTATTCACAGCCTTTAGGGGTTTGGCATTGTGGTTGAATCAGTCCAGGGACAGAGAAAGAGAGAATGGATTTTCTCTCTCTGTCTGATGCTTAAGTAGATATTTTAACAAACATTTGCATTTATTCATCATTTCCTCAATGGCTGCATTAAACCTGTACCTACAGAGCAGTACTGTACTGCATTGCTAATTATTTCTGAATAAGCTCGCTGCAAGGACACTGTTATTAGTAATGCCGCACTGCGATCTCGAGCCAGGGGCTAGAGTCCAGGAGTGCTGCTGCGGCCATTAGACACAAATGGAACTAAACAAGGCCTCATGGTTCAGTGAGGATATTGGATTCCCTGGAGTGTACAGGAAAGTCAAATAGGGAGGAACTCACCAGCACTGGGGAACCTTCTTTCCATCCATTGGTTTATAAACAGTTGGAGAGATGGGTGGAACACCACATTGAGTTATACTCTAGAGAGAACACTGTCACCAGGGAAACTCTAGACACCACAGAAAGCCTACCTGTCAACGTAGAGTTGGATATCGAATCCACAGTGGAGGAGCTTGGTAAAGCTACGGACTTGCTTGTCATGGTTTTATGAGGATGAAGAATCAGGAAGACCATCTGGCCTTGGTTCCATCCTCACCACCAACCCCCACTGCTTTCCTTCCGTCCACCAGGCACATGGAGTTGGAGTCCAGGTCAGCCATAAGGTGATTGGACAAGAGAACAAACTGGAGGGGCTCAACTGCTGCCTCCTTTTCCTGTGACCCAACAGGGAGATAAAATTACATGGTGATGTGAGGCGCTACCATTCACATCAGGGTGTCTGGGTTGGGTGAAGCTCGGTGGTGGGCGGGGGGCTGCAGAAGGTAAGGCTATTAACCAGGATGCCGCTACTTATCACTGTCCAATGACCCCTGCTATATATAAAAACAGAATGCCTTGCATTTTAAAAGTACCATTCACAACCTCAATGCTTTGAAATATTTTTTGAAGAATAGTCACTGTTATAATGTAGGAAATGTGACAGCCAATTTGTGCACAGCAAGCTCCCATTAACAGCAATGAGAAAAATGATCAGATTATCTGTTTTCAGTGATGTTGGTTGACAGATAAATATTGGCCAGGATACCTGGGAGAACTCCTCTGCTCTTCTTTGAAATAGTACCTTGGGATCTTTTATGTTCAGAGGGAAGACAGGGCCACAGTTTAATGGCTCATCTGAAAAATGGCACCTCTGACAGTGCAGCACTCCTCAGTACCTCACTGGAGTGTTGGGCTAGATTATTTGCTCAAATCTGTGGAGTGCACCCTGAAACCCTGACCTACTGACTCAGAGGCAAAGGAGTGTCCACTGAGCCAATCTGGCCACTGACCAACAGGACGTTAACAATGATCAGGATGTTGAAGGTGAGAAGACGGAAAGCTTCACAAATCACAAATAGAGTAAATGATTGATTCATTGCCTTACTTTGCTCAGGATGTGAATCAGGTCTCCTCGTTTAAATGACAGTTCGTCAGGTTCCTCACCAGCGCAATCCCAGAGCCCCTGGTAGAAGCTTGTATAATCGATGCTGGTATTTCCTTTATAAAATGAAAAGAGGAGACATTGTAACTACTCAAAGATTTATTTAGGCTATTTAATGCCCTTTTTCAATCAACCAATAAGACATATGTGGGAGTTAGGCAGCTTGTAACTAGAGAGGAAAGTGGATCGCAAAACGGGAAGCACGGCTTGAGCTTTTTAATCCAGGGCACCTTCCCTGCAGATACAACCAAGGGGACTCCTACACGCCCATTATTGCTTTATAATCACCTTTTAAGGTCTCGTAAGTCAAGTGTGTCCAACCATTAGCCTGGGCAACTAGAATCTGCTCAAGCTGTTTGAAATCCTTGAGTCAGGATGTTTGTGAAGGACTGATATACCCCACCCCACCTCACTGCAACACTGATATACCCCACCCCCCCTCACTGCAACACTGATATACCCCACCCCCCCTCACTGCAACACTGATATACCCCACCCCCCCTCACTGCAACACTGATATACCCCACCCCACCTCACTGCAACACTGATATACCCCACCCCCCCTCACTGCAACACTGATATACCCCACCCCCCCTCACTGCAACACTGATATACCCCACCCCCCCTCACTGCAACACTGATATACCCCACCCCCCCTCACTGCAACACTGATATACCCCACCCCCCCTCACTGCAACACTGATATACCCCACCCCCCCTCACTGCAACACTGATATTCCCCACCCCCCCTCACTGCAACACTGATATACCCCACCCCCCCTCACTGCAACACTGATATACCCCACCCCCCCTCACTGCAGCACTGATATACCCCACCCCCCCTCACTGCAACACTGATATTCCCCACCCCCCCTCACTGCAACACTGATATACCCCACCCCCCCTCACTGCAACACTGATATTCCACACCCCCCCTCACTGCAACACTGATATTCCACACCCCCCCTCACTGCAACACTGATATTCCCCACCCCACTTCACTGCAACACTCTGATATTCCCCACCCCCCCTCACTGCAACACTCTGATATACCCCACCCCCCCTCACTGCAACACTCTGATATACCCCACCCCCCTCACTGCAACACTCTGATAAACCCCACCCCCCCTCACTGCAACTCTGATATACCCCACCCCCCTCACTGTAACACACTGATATACCCCTCACTGTAACACTCTGATGTACCCCACCCCCTCACTGTAACACTGATATACCCCCACCCCCCTCACTGTAACACTCTGATATACCCCACCCCCCTCACTGTAACACTCTGATGTACCCCACACCCCTCACTGTAACACTCTGATATACCCCATCCCCCTCACTGTAACACTCTGATGTACCCCACCCCCCTCACTGTAACACTCTGATATACCCCACACCTCTCACTGTAACACTCTGATATAACCCACACCCCTCACTGTAACACTCTGATATACCCCACACCCCTCACTGTAACACTCTGATATACCCCACACCCCTCACTGTAACACTCTGATATACCCCACACCCCTCACTGTAACACTCTGATATACCCCACACCCCGCACTGTAACACTCTGATATACCCCACACCCCTCACTGTAACACTCTGATATACCCCACCCCCCTCACTGTAACACTCTGATGTACCCCACCCCCATCACTGTAACACTGATATACTCTCACCTCTTTATTACAAGGATATACCACACACCCCTCACTCTAACACTCTGATATACCCCACCCCTCTAACTGTAACACTCTAATATAAGACCATAAGACGTAGGAGCAGAAGTAGGCCATTTGGCCCATCAAGTCTGCTCCACCATTCAATGAGATCAAGGCTGATTTGATAATCCTCAACATCACTTTCCTGCCTTTTCCCCATAACCCTTGATTCCTTTACTGATTAAAAATCTGTCCATTTCAGCCTTGAATATACTTAATGGCCCAGCATGTGCAGTAAAGAATTCCACAGATGGACTACCCTCAGAGAGAAGAAATTCCTCCTCCTCTCTGTTTTAAATGGGTGACCCCTTACTCTGAGATTATGCCCTCTGAAACTAGACTTCCTCACATGGGAAACAACCTCTCAGCATCTACCCTGTCAAGCCCCCTAAGAATCTTATATGTTTCAATAAGGTCGCTCTCATTCTTCTAAACTCCAATGAGTACAGGTCCAACCTACTCAACCTCTCCTCAAAAGAAAATCCCTCCATCCCTGGGATCAATCTAGTGAACCTTCTCTGGACTGCCTCCAATGCCAGATAAGGGGACCAAAACTGTTCACAGTATTCTAGGTGTGGTCTAACTAATGCCTTGTATAGTCTTAGCAATGTTTCCCTATTTTTATACTCCATTCCCTTTGAAATAAAGGCCAACATTCCATTTGCCTTACCTATTACCTGCTGAACTTGTATGTTAGCTTTTTGGGACTCATGCACAAGGACCCCCAAATCCCTCTGTGCTGCAGCTTTCTGCAGTCTTTCTCCATTTAAATAATATTCAGCTCCTCTATTCTTCCTGCCAAAGTGCATAACCTCACATTTTCCCACATTATATTCCACCTGACACGTTTTTGCCCACTCACTTAACCTGTCTATATCCCTCTGTAGACTCTTTGTCATCCTCACCACTTGCCTTCCCACCTATTTTTGTGTCATCCGCAAACTTGGCAATAGTACATTCACTTCCCTCATCTAAATCATTAATATATATTGTAAATAATTGTGGCCCTAGCACTGATCCCTGTGGCACTTTACTAGTTACAGGTTGCCATCCTGAAAATGTCCTCCCCCATATCCCAGCTCTGTCTTCTATTAATTAGCCAATCCTCTATTCATGCTAATATAAGTCCCCCAACACCATGGGTTCTTATCTTATTAAGTAGCCTTATGCATGATACCTTATCAAATGCCTTTTGGAAAGCCAAATATATTACATCTACTGGTTCCCCTTTAACTATCCTGCTTGTTACCTCCTCAAAGAATTCTAACAAATTTCCCCTCCATGAAGCCATGCTGACTCTGCTTGATTATATTATGCATTTCTAAATGCTCTGCTATTACATCCTTTATAACAGACTCCATACCCTTCACTGTAACACTGATATACCCCAGCCCCCTCACTGCAACCCTTTGATATACCCCACACCCCTCACTGTAACACTGATATACCCCACACCCCTCACTGTAACACTGATATACCCCACACCCCTCACTGTAACACTGATATACCCCACACCCCTCACTGTAACACTGATATACCCCACACCCCTCACTGTAACACTAATATACCCCACACCCCTCATTGTAACACTGATATACCCCACACCCCTCACTGTAACACTGATATACCCCACAACCCTCACTGTAACATTGATATACCCCATACCCCTCACTGTAACACACTGATATACTCTGCAACCATATAAGACAATCACCAATAAATCCAGTGGGGAATGGAGGAGAAACTTCTTTACCCAGAGAGTGGTGAGGGCAGGGGGAGCTAGATGAACACAAGGGGGAAGGGAATAGAAGGGTATGTTGATAAGGCAAGGTGAAGGAGGGGGTGGTAGAAGGAAACTTGCGTGAAGCATAAATACTGGAACGGGCCAGTTGGGCTGAATGGCCTGATTTTGTAAATTCTTATATAAATTCAATGCAAATGTTGAGCAATGATGCCAAAGAAAGCCTTTAACTGCACATTTCTTATTGATTAGTCCTGATAGAATGCCCACATTCCAGAAACATCTGGAGTCAAAAACATTGCATGGAACAATCTTCAAAAGCAAATATATATTCTATTCTCTCACAGTACGTAGATTGAAAAAAAAAAAAAATCAATTTTCCCATAGTGTTTTTGCTTCTTTATCATTTTGTTCTGCTGTAGGAGAACCAAGTCTGGGGTCATTAGGCCGTTTGAACTGTATTTGCCATCATCCAGAGGCATGGGGCATATTGCATTACCATAAAATGCTCGTTTGTCTTATATTAACTTAAATAGCTGACAAGAAAGCTATTAAGTAATCAGTGATACTGAGGCAAAAGAAATGCCTTTTCCAGTCCCTGCCTGGGTATCATTCCAAGTGCGAGAGAGTATGTCGACTGCCGACTCCCACAGGTTTTCCAGTGCTCTGTGGAATACTGAGTGTGCCCCAGGCTACAGGCGCACAATATCCGAATTTTCTTTTTATGATCAACATGGCAAAAATTCATCATGAGAAATACAATTTTATTTTTTTTTTAATATGCAACTTTATCGACCTTGAAACAGCTATTAGATTCTTGTGTAAGGCATGACAGTTAATTGCGACATAGCTTCAAAACACAAAGCTAAAATGATTTGTTTTCATTCCTGTATTCTATTTTTACTCATTCTAATTTACCGCACATTTAATGTTGAGCACCCTAATTAGTGCACAGAAACGTCAGATTATTGTACTGAAGTTCAAAACTATCTTTTTGTCCACCAATTTCACACAATGTACAGCACAGAAACAGGCTATTCAGCCCAACTGGCCCATGTCAGTGTATATGCTCCATCTGAGCCTTCTCCCATCCCTCATCATCTCACCCTATCAGCATAACCTCCTATTCCTTTCTCCCTCATGTACTTAGAGATTTCCCTTAAATGTGCCCATGCTCTTCACTTCAAATACTTCACGTGGTATTGAGTTCCACTTTCTCATCACTCTCTGGCTGAACAGGTATCTCCTAAATTATCCTCTTCTCTCAGAAAGGCACTGACTTGTGCTGGGTGTCCATGGGCATTGCTTATTTGCCAGGTCAGTGGATGTTGGCAGGCAATTCAATTTTCAGGACTTAGGGTAAGGAGTAGGTGAATGGGACAGCTCTGAAGAGCTGGCACAGGCATGATGGGCTGAATGACCTCCATCTAGCTGGACGATTCTACAATTAGTTCACAATTTTCCTTCAATTATTTCTTCACCACTACACACCCTGACTGTGAAAGGACAATAGAGGAATCGGTGACAAGGGAGCAAAGGGCAGAGGTCATCATGTCTTATGAGAGGTGAAGCAGGTTACTGAGAGATAAATCAAACTGCCTGCATTGCAGCTGGCAATGATCACAACCCCATAATCTGCTACATACAATACATCCGGCGGACTCACCACTGCCTTATAATCTCTCCCAGTTAAACCATCTCTTATTCTCTGTATAAATCACCCACAGCCCACAATTAAATCCAAGGCTAAAAGTCGCTTCTTGCTCTCCCTTATTCTATATATAAATCATCCAAACCTGTTTCAATTACAGCCTGAAACTCACTCCCGGGTATCCGTTACTCTAAATATAAACACCCGAACCCTTCGATTAGATTCCAGTCTGTAACTCACTCGCGGGTATCTGTTATCCTATATATAAACCATACACTGCATACATAACACGTTTGCATGCAAGTTCTTTATTTGCAGTTTTAACAGAGATGTTACTCTTTGACATAATTCAGATAACAAATGTTTAAAATAGCAAACAAAGGGATTTACTATGTAAAGCAACTATTTAATAATATCATACAGCATGAATTCCATGATATAGCGATGGAGAGAGATAGAGATAGAAAGATAGAGTAAGGGAAAAATAGACAGGGGAAGAGTGATGACAAAGAAAGAGAGAGACAGAGCAAGGGAAAAATGGACAGAAATTTATAGCTAGCAGAGGGAGCGAGAAGAGAGTGAGACACAGGGTGATAAGTAGAAATTGAGATAGAGTTGAGAGAAGGAAGGAGAGTGAGATTGAAAGAGGGAGGTAGAGATTGAGAGGAAGACTGTGTTTGGGAGGGAGGAAGAGATTGAGAGGGAGAGTGTGTTTGGGAAAGGGTGGGAAAGATTAAGAAGAAGGGAGAGATTGAAAGAGGGAAAAAGATAAATGAACAGATCCTGGGAGGGGGACATCAACAGTAGGGTAGTTGGGACAGCGAGGTAGAGAAAGAAATGTTCAGATCGTGGCAACTGACCGAAATTTGGGATTCACAAAAGTTCACAGATGGAAACGTTCACTGATGTAAATTAAAGAGTGAGATAAAAGCAATGTTGGTAAATTATACACAGGAAGCAGAATGGGTGGTCAGTGCTGTAAAGTTATTCCATCTCAGGACCTGTCACGTCCATACAAAAACGCCATCAGTTCAGCCTGGCCATCCCTCCCATCGGAAATACACATATGTTACTCCCTCCAGGGCTGAAATGTATCCACTCTGGCATAAGGAGAGAGAATGGACACAGTAATCAAACTCAGACTTGTCCACCAAACATACAAGAGGATGAAGAAATATATCCCATTCCATTCACTTCGAATCTCTTCACCACAAACAAATTCTGATTAAAGCAGGATTATAGACTGAATAGTGTGCCAGAGAGTGGATTTGTAGTCAGAACACCATAATCAATCTTAACGTCCTGACTCTCCTGCTTTAAGGCAATGAAAATGGATCAGACAGGAGTGCGATACCTCTTTTCACAACCCCTCTTCTGTCCAGGAAAAAACTGCCTGCCACCTAAAGATCCTGCCTCCTCGAGAGGAATCTCACGGTCTCTGAGATCAAGATCAGCATGAGTTCCCATCTCTCCCTCTCCCCTGGCAAGCGGGAGAGGAGTTCAATCCCTTTGTGCAGGAAAGAAATGAAACATTTTGAATCTCCCTAGCATCTTTCACAACCTCATGATCATCCCAGAGTTATTTAAATACTTTTTGAAGCATAGTCACTCAGCAGCAATTTCTGCACAGCAAGATCCCACAAACAGCAGTGTGATAATCTTAGCCTGATTTTAGTGATGTTGGTTGAGGGATAAATGTTCATCCAGGACACTGCAGAGAAATCTCTTCTCTTCTCCAGGTTCTTCTAGGTTTGCAGCAGGAAAATGGTGACTCATGAGATTCTTTTAGAATATCACTTAATCTTTGGAATTTACGGTCTGATTTGCACATTAATAAAGGCTAGTATTTTACAACACGATCTGGCACATTGACTCTAGTCTGCAGTCAAAACAAGGTCATTTCACACCAAATGGCTACTAGAACTACTGAGCAACTATGAGCAGGTCCTGTTCTTTTAGCAAAGCCACAACTTGCCCAAAACTAACTTTGCCCAAGATGCTTCACAGCATCCAATAAATGAATACTGTAAAGGAGGAATATCCAAAGCCTCGCTTAAAACGGTGATTTTTAACAGGTTTTAAAGGAGGAGTGGGAAGTGGAGAGGCAGAATGATTTAGGGAGGGAATTCCATAGTTTGGGACATAGGAGGCTGGAGTTAAGGCCACTAATATCAGGCCTAAGGGAGGAAGGGATAGACGATTTTATTCTCTCCGCAACTGGTGGCTGTGCCTTCAGCAGCCTGTTCTTAGCACAGAAACTCCCCCCGTAAACTTCTCTGCCTCGCTCTTCTCCTTTAAGACACTCCTTAAAACCTACCTCTTTGACTAAGCTTTTGGTCACCTGTCCTAATTATCTCCTTACATGTATCAATGTCAAATTTTGTGTGGTAACACTCCTGTCAAGTGCCTTGGGATGTTTTACTATGCAAAAGGTGCTACATAAATGCAAGTTGCTTTTGTATAATAGGCTATCATATGAGGAATGGAGAATTCTGGGTGTGGGGGAGATGGATGCAGGGGATGGCTGTAGGGGAAGTTACAGATCTCGGGGTGGCTGAATATAGAAGGGATTTAAACCTGAAGATGATCATTTTAAATGAAGCATTGGAGAATCACGAGCCAATATAGAGCAGAGTTCAAGAAAGCTAAACTACAGTTATGACAAGAGCTAAGAGACTGCAACGAATTCCACTGGAGCAGACAAGGAGATTTAATCAAAGTTTTTAAATTATGAAGGGTTTTGATATGAGGAAAGATTATTTGCTGTGGTTGGGGAGGCACTGATTAGGGATCATCAGTTTACGATTATCATAGAGTGAGAGAAGAGATTAGGAGACATTTCTGTGTGTATTGTTGGAGCATGCAATGCTTTGCCACATTCATGCTTCATAACAAACTCCTTCCTGCATGACTTTAATGAAGGTGCCTACTTGCTTTGGGCGAAGAAGAGAAGTAGTATGATTTCACAGAGAGGCCACTCAGCCCACTGCACCTGTGCTGGATCCTCTGCACTCTCTCTATATAGTCCTGAAAATGTTTCTTTTTAAGTATTTATCCAATTCCCTTTCGAAAGTTACAATTGAATTTTTCCAACGCCCTCTCAGACAGTGCATTCCAGATCAGAACCCCTCAGTGTAAAAAAAATCCTCATCTTTTTGGGTTCTTTTGTCAATTGCCTTAAATCTGTGGCCTCTCGTTACTGGACCTTCCACCATTCTGAACTATTTCTCCTTATTTCCTCAATGAAAAGCCCTCCTAATTGTAAACACCTCTATCCATCTCCCCATAACCTTCTTTGCTCTAAGGAGAGCAATCCCAGCTTCTCCAGTCTTCATGAACTGAAGTCCCTCATCCCTGGTACCACTCTACTAAATCTCCTCCACGTCCCCTCTAATAATCTGACACATTTCCTAAAGTGTGGTGCCCAGAATTGGACACAATACTCCAGCTGAGGCCTAACCAATGCTTTATAAAGATTTATCATAACTCCCTTGGTTTTGTACTGCCTGAGGTGCCCAGAATCCTAAAAAAACTAAATAGTTAAGGTTTCACATATGTCATTAATCTATTTTGTTGTTCTTCCAGAGGTGCAGTGAGAAATGAGTATCTGGTGCAGCAATTGAATTGTGTATACAGCCCCCAAAACCAGATGGGATTGAGGCTTGTGTTGGCTGTTGTTGGTCAAAGTTCATCACAATTAATATCTTCACATCTTGGAATACAGAGATACAAAATCCCTACTTGATACAAATATCAAACTTTTGTTGCCCTCTGCTTTTATTATATTTTTGAACTATGAAGAGAAGTCGTTGACAGGAGGACATAAATCTAGTATCAGAGCCAGAGCTTTTATGCAATTGGATAGTAAAATTTTGGAGCTCATTCTCTCTCAAACGCAAAATCAATGAATAAGTTTAAATCTGAGATTGGCAGATTTTTGCTCACCAAGTGTATTAAGGGATATTGAACCAAGGCGGGTGGAAAGTATTAAGTTACCGATCAGCCATGACCTAATTGAACAGCAGAACAGACTCAAGGGCTGAATGGCCTCTTCCTGTTTCTGTTAAAAATACCAACAATCTGGCTCTGAACTGAATGCAACAATCCCCAGCTCGGACAGGGAAAGAAGGGTAGGAATAATAGCCTTTCTGAGACTCCTCTATCTCACTGTATTTATGGGGGATGGTAGCATACTAGTTGTTACTGGGAATTGTAATCCCAAGGCCCAGACTAATGACCCAAAGGGTAGGAGTTCAAATCCCAGCACAGCAGCTGGGGAATTTAAATTCAGTTAATTAAATAAATCAGGAATAAGAAGCTGGTCTCAGTAATGGTGACCATGAAACTAGTGGATTGTCATTAAAGCCCATCAGGTTCTCTAATGGCCTCCAGGGAAGCAAATCTGCCGTCCTTACCCAGTCTGGCCTACGTGTGACTCATAGCAATGTTGTTGACTCTTAACTGCCCTCTGAAATGGGCACTCAGGGATGGGCAATAATTGCTGGCCTGGCTAACAACAGCCACATCCTATGAATGAATAAAAAAACTCACCACCCTGCCTGGGACCAAGGGCGGGATTTTCCGGCCCCGCCCACTACCGGGATCGTTCGGTCCCAATGAAAGTCAATGGACTTTTGGCTGGGCCACCGAATCTCCCGCGGTGGGTCCCACCACGATGAGGTCAGAAAATCCAGGTCCAAGTCCCGTTCAGTAGCTCACTTCCAGCTCAATATGGGGAGATGGTGATGTAGTGGTAATATCACTGGACTAATAATCCAGAGGCCCGGGCTAATGCTCTGGGGACATGGGTTCAATTCCCATCACGGCAACTGGTGGAATTAAAAGCTAGTCTTAGTAGTGGTGACCATGAAACTATTGTTGATTGTCATAAAAACCCATCTGGTTCACTAATGTCCTTTAGGGAGGGAAATCTGCCTTCCTTACCCGGTCTGGCCTACATGTGACTCCAGATCCACAGCAATGTTGTTGACTCTTAAATGCCTTCTGAAATAGCCTAGCAAGCCACTCAAGGGCAATTAAGGATGGCAATAAATGCTGGCTTTGGCAGCAATGCCCACGTCCCATGAAAGAATAAAATCATAACTTTGGAGGTGGCTGTTGGCCAGTGAATGGAGCTTAAAAGTAAAATTGAGATTTAGAACCATGGTGCATCTTTTAATTCTGCACCTTCTTTTGGGAATCTGGGTATCACACATAGTACAAATGCCATGCTCTACTGTACTGTACTGGAATACCCTTCACAGAAATCAGTGCTCCAGAAGGTAATCATATCTCTGGGAAGAATGCAAAATTTGTAACTATAAAGGAAATGTAAAAAGTTGTGATTAAATATTATTCTATGGCAGATCATCCCAACCTCCTATGGGCACAGTACCCTCTGTGCTATATCATTGCCTCATCCAGTAATACATGTGTATCAGTGCCTTTCTGTATTATTTCAAAGCCATGATAAATTAATTTATTTTAAATTACTGCTGGATTTCCTGTGGCATTTATCAAGGAGAGTGCAATGACGTTGCTTTATAATGTGAGAAGTATTTCCCTAAGTGATGCTGAACATATTATTCTCTGGTTAGGGAGAAGTTCTTACATTGCTATAATGCTTTTCACAACCTCACAATTTTTCCGTGCTTTACAGCCAATGAACAGGGCCGGTGCAAGAGTATTAGGCATCCTAGGCGAACCTTCAGCCTTGCGCCCACCCCCTAGAATGAACTTTTGAAACTGAATATTTGGCATTAGTATGAATAAAAAAAATCTGCATTTTTTTTACAGATTTATTTTTTTCATGAAAGAGATTGTAATACTGATTGTACATTCTCACTGTTCTACACTTTTCACAGAATATGTACTCTATGAAAAGCACATTATAATGTTTAATATGGCTCACATGATGTAACAGTCATTAGATGATTTTATGCACAATTTACACACTCAATAATCATTACCATCAAGTGGGCTGGATTAAATGATGTTCTTTGATATTATTCACTGGTTCACAGTTTTGGAATAGTCACGCAGATGTACAAAATTTCAAAGCTGTTGCATAAACAGTTTGAGGAATATAACATGAAATTTGGGAAAGACTGCAATGTGAATATATGGAAATCTACATTGACGTCAGTATTTGTGGATGTATATCAGTAGATTTAGAACTTTCATTCTACTGATGCCCATTTGTTTACTTCTGTAGTTTCATGAAAAGTTCAATCAGTTTTTGCCACCCCCAAATTTTGCTGCTCGAGGTGACTGCCCAGTGGTTGCACTGGCCCTGCCAATGAAATACTCTTGTGAATAGCAGTCACTGTTGTAATGCAGGAAATGCAATAGCCAATTAGTGCACAGCAAGTTCCAACAAACAAGCTCCAACAAACAGCAATGAGAAAAATGACCTGATAATCTGTCTGAGTGATGTTAACCGACAGATAAATATTGGCCAGGGCAAAGGGAGAACCACGCCCACTTTTCTTTGAAATAGTTCTCGGAGATCTTTTGACATCCACCTGACAGAAGCTTTGGTTTAAGGCTGATTGTGCAGCACTCCCTCAGTACTACACTGGAGTGCTGTGCTGGACCTAGAGCAATTTGAAGCTAATTTCATATAATTCAGAGTTTAATTGTTGCAGGGAATGTTACAGATTGAAATGTGCTCAGTAGTTTTAGAAAGCAGTTGGCAGTACACTGTAGCTTAATTTTTTTTTATAAATTCTATGTGCGAGCATGTGGAATACTGTTTCTATAAACATAAGAACCAGTGATGTACATAGGTTCCTCATACTTCCTTGCTTTTGTACTCTGTGTCTCTATTTAGAAAGCCAAGACCCAATATGCTTTTATGCTTGTCAGCTTTTTCTGTCTCCTTCAAAGACTTGTGCAAGTAGACCCCCAGGACTCTGTTCCTGCACCCTTGTTAAAATTGTATCATTTACTTTGAATTGCCTCTCCTCATTCTGCCTACCAGATGAATCACTTCACACTCCTCTGCATTACATTTCATCAGCCATGTGTCTGCCTATTTCACCAGTCTGTGTGTTTTTTTTTCCTGAAGTCAGTTCCTATCCCCCTCACTATTTGCTATATTCCCAAGATTTGTGTTATCACAAACTTTGAAATTATATCCCCTATACCCAAGTCCAGGTCATATATCAAAAAGAGCACTGGCCCCAATCCCAATCCCTAGGGAACACCACTGTATACTTCCCTCCAATCTGAAACGCAACCATTCACCACAACTCTGCTTTCTGTCACTTAATCAATTTTGTCACAATTGTGTTAATCCCATGGGCTTTAATTTTTGTAACAAGCAGATGATAATTTATTAGGATTGATTTAAAATAAAATTACAAAATAAAATTATAATTATTGGAAGTTAATTCTGAGCAGAAAATATTACTTTTGAAGAGAACTCATTTCTTATCACCCCTTCCACTCCCCTTCTCATCATTTCTAGTCTCTCCAGAGGGCAAATACACTTTCAGTGCTGGACTAGCTGGATGAGCTGCTAGAGGTCAGTTAGTACAAGGAATATTTTCTCCCAAGCACTCATATCTGTGTTGTAATCCTCCTCACAGGGGGAAATACAAGGCTTGTTGAACAAGCTCTGCTCCCCCACCTCCCTGCCCACACCCCACACTTCTACAGCAGAACAGCTGAGAGATGGAAAACAGTGAGGCGGTGGGGGGGGGGGGGGGGGGGGGGGGGGGGCACAGATTCTGTCTACATGCAGTTCCCGACACCACACAGAGCCTGCTCTGACACATGAAGCAGCAGGAATCCTTCCAGTCAGCTTCTATCCCTCTCCTTGTGTACAACCAGCACTGGGAATGGGTTCTGCAGATGTTGCTGCAAAACAAACCTAAACATGCAAGTCCCTTAACTCTTTAATGTCAGAAATACAGACATATTTTGCAGCAAGTTGCACTCACTCTCCAGCTTGCACTGAGGTTTTCTCCAGCATGATTCAGTTCTTGCTTTTTGATTTTAAGTAATTGCTCTTAGGACAGAATAAAGAGCACATCTAATCCAAGCTACCCTAGGAATGTTTGATAGGGACAGCATAGAGAGAGCTTTACTCTGTATCTAACCCCGTGCTGTACCTGCCCTGGGAGTGTTTGATGGGGACAATATAGAGGGAGCTTTACTCTATCTAACCCTGTGCCATACCTGACCTGGGTGTGTTTTATGGGGACAGTGTAGAGGGAGCTTCACTCTGTAGCTAACCCTGTGCCATACCTGACCTGGGTGTGTTTTATGGGGACAGTGTAGAGGGAGCTTCACTCTGTATCTAACCCATCAATGTTCAGCAATCAGACATGTAGGAGGATCTTGTGGAGTATAAACGCTGGTGTAGAGCAGTTGGACCAAATAACCTGTTTCTCTGCTGAAAACACACCACTATAATTTGCCTGGAACACAGAGCAGGTAATCAGGAGAGAGACTGGAGGCTCACGATAAACTTTGCCTCTGAATTAACTCAATGGAAGGAAAGCAGGGCCGGGTTTGGCATGGGACCTTCCCAGCCAATGAATGGTCCTGTCTCCATCCTGTCCAGGTGCTTCGTTACACCCAGTCAATATAAACAGTAACCTACCCTGACAGTTCACTACAGGGAGGAGGAAGCACCTGTTGGACTATTTTGATGTTAAGGGATTAGAATGAGTTAATCTTGAGGATGATTTCAGCCTTGCCCAGCCTTGTGAAGCTGACGGGCTTTGTTTTGTCCCACGAAGTAACCTGCCGCTTGCTTCCTCTAGGTTTTTTCTAAACTTGCAAAATGTCAGGGGCCTGTTTCCTTTCCGCACATTAGAATAGGAAAAAGAGCTGGACAGAGGTTTCCTGCCTGCACACTCCTCTACAGCTCCCTGGCTTTTCTTTGGAAAAGCTTTTAGGGATGATGCATGTGGTGTTGATGATAAGGAAGGTGGCTTGACCTTCACTTCCGAACATAACACTTCAACGATCCACTAGGGAGTCTGCATGTCTCACACTCCTATCTAACTTGCCCTCAAGAGGAGGTGACAATCTAAACCTAACTATGACCTGGTTTCCTTAGCCCCACCTAAATAAGGCAACCATAAAATGCCATTCTTCTTTTTACAGGAACAGGAGGTAGCCATTTAGTCCTGTTCCACTATTCCATTACGTCATGGCTGATTTGTACCTCAACTCCATTTGCCTGCCATTTTTCCATTTCTCTTCACACCCTTACCTAATTCAAATTTGTCCACCTCAATATTAAAGCTCCAACTGGCCCCTAGCATCTACAGCCTTTTTGGGGAAAGAGTCCCAGATTTCCACTACCCTTTGTGTGGAAAACGTTTCCTGGTTTCGCTGCTGAACAACCTAGTTCTAATGTTAGAATTGTACTCTCTTGTTCTGAATTCTGCACTGGAGGAAATGCCCCCTGAAACCCCTTCATTATTTTAAACACCTCAATTAGATCACTTCTCGATGGTCTAAGCGCAAGGGCATAAAAGCCAGGTTTATGCAACGTGTCCTCATAATTTAACTCTCTAAGCCCTGGTTTCATTCTGGTGAATCCACGCTGGTCCTGCATCCCTTCCAAGGCCAATATATCCTTCCTGAGGCACAGTGTCTAGAACTGAATGTGATAACTCTGATGGGCATTTGACCAAAGCTCTGTACAACTGAAGCACAACTTCCTCCCCTTTGAGAAAAAGGCCAACGTCCATTAGCTTTTCTGATTGCATTTTGTACCTATGCGCCATCCTTTCGCAATTTGTGTACCTCGACTCCCGTATCCCACTGCTCCTTCAATATTCCTAGTCTTTCATCTACAAGAAAATATTCGCATTGTTTTCCTTGGAACCAAAGTGAATGACCTAACATGACCCCACATTGAACTTCATTTGCCACACTTTTACCCACTTTATCTATGTCCTTTTGTAAGTTGCATCTGCATATCTTGCTGTGCCTCCTAACTTACTGTAATCTGCAAACCCTGATGTTCCTTTCTGTTCCTTCATGCAAGTCATTAATAAATATGGTGAAAAGCTGAGGCCCCAGGGCAGATCTCTGGGGAACACCAATCAGAATATTTTCCCTTTATCACTATTGTCTTTGTTTTCTGTTATGGCCAAAATGGCAGAACCATTGAACGGGAATTGTGTGTCTGACTTCGTTGTAGAATTCACAAAAAACATGCCAAGAATATTTGAAAATCAAGAGGTAAAAAGGAGGGAGGAACTTGAAACAATCACAATCACTCAAGAAAAGTTACTGGAAAACCTATTAGAACTGAAGGTTGACAAGTCCCCTGGACATGATGGCTTTCATCATTGAGTCTTAAAATAAGTGGCTGCATTGATAGTAGAAGCATTGGTTGTGATCTTCCAAAATTCTATAGATTCTGGAAAGGTTGCAGCAGACTGGAAAGCTGCTAATGTGGCACTTCTACTCAAGAAAGGAGGAAGACAGAAAGCAGGAAACTATAGGCCAGTAGCCTAACATCTGTCATCGGGAAAATACTAGAATACATTTTTAAGGAGGTAATAGCAGGACGTTTAGAAAATCATAATACAATCAGGCAGAGTCACCATAGTTTTGTAAAAGGGAAATTGTGTTTGACTAATTTATTAGAATTCCTCGTGGAAGTAAGAAACAACATGGATAACGGGGAACATGTAGATGTGGTCTACTTGGATTTCCAAAAGGCATTTGACAAGGTGCCACATCTTCACAAAACAAGAGCCCAGGGTGTAGAACGTAACACAATAGCTTGGATAGAGGATTGGTTAGCTAACAGGAAGCAGAGAGTAAAGATAAATGGGTTTTTGGGTTGGCAAGCTGTTACTGGAGGATTGTTACAGGGATCAGTGCTGGGGACTTCAACTATTTACAATTTATATCAATGATTTGGATGAAGGGGCTGAAGTATGACAGCTAAATTTGCTGATGACAAAGACAGGTAGGAAAGTAAGTTGTCAAGAGGACATAAATATCTACAGACGGATTTAGATGGGTTAAGTGAGTGGGCTAAAATTTGACAGATGGAGTATAATGTGGAAAAATGTGAACTTGTCCACTTTGGCAGGATGAATAGAAAAGCAGCATATTAAATAAATGGAGGGAGACTGCAGAATGCTATGGGACAGAAGAATCTGGGTGTCCTGGTAGATGAATTACAAGAAGTTGATTTACAGATGAGGCAAGTAATTAGGAAGGCAAATGGATGTTGGTGTTTATTACAGGGGGAAGTTATGCTACAGTTGTCTAGGGCATTGGTGAGACTACATCTGGAGTCTGTGTACAGTTTTGGTCTCCTTACTTAAGACAGGGTATAATTGCATTAGAAACAGTTCAGAGAAGGTTCACTCAACTAATTCCTGGGATGAAGGGTTTATCTTATGAGGTAAGGTTGAGCAGGTTGGGCCTGTACCCATTGGAATTGAGAAGAATGAGAGGCGATCTTATTGAAACATACAAGATCGTGAGGGACTTGACAGGGTGGACGCTGAGAGAATGTTTCCCCTTGTAGGGGAGACTAGAACCAGGGAACACAGTTTAAAAATTCAGGGTTTCCCCAATTAAGACTGAAATGAAAAGAAATTTTTTTTCTCTGAGGGTTATTAGTCTGTGGAATTCTCTTCCTCAAGGAGCAGTGGAGGCTGGGTCATTGAATACATTCAAGGCTGTTAGAAAGATTTTTGATTGACAAGGGAGTCAAAGGTTATCGGAGGCAGACAGGAAAGTGCAGTTGAGGTCACAATCAGATCAGCCGTGATCTTATGGAATGGCAGGGTAGGCTCGAGGGGCCGAATGGCCCACTCCTGTTCCTAGTTCTTGTGTTCATTGTGGGAGACCATCACAGTTTATGTACCTATCCAGTCCTTCTGAAATACATCTAGGCTAATTGCCTTAACTACTCCCTGTGGTAGCCAGTTCCATATTCTAATCACTCTCTCTCTCTCGAAGAAGTTTCTCTTTAATTCCCGATTGGATTTGTGACTATCTTGTCTCAAGTTTTGGTCTCCCCCACAAATGAGGACATTCTCCTCTCTGTCTACCCTATCAAAATCCTTTCATAGTATTGACGGCATCTATTAGGTCACCCCTCTTCTTAGTGAAAAAAGCCCAGGTGGTTCAGTCTTTCCTGATGATTATTTCTATGGATTACTAGTCACTCGCTCCTGAGTCCTTGGTATGTTTGACTTTCAGATCCATTGGAACATAAGCTTGGCAGGCTTGCAGATATCTGATCTGCTCAGACTCCATTAACGGGGTCAGCAAGTTGGAGATCTAAGTGTGTCCCAATCCACCCGTGGATTGGTTGCCAATTGGCATGAAAGAGGATCTCTCTCCGAACCGCATTTGTAGTTAAAATTCCACAGGTTTGCTGCATCAGGCCTCGTGACTTTGCCTCGGTCTCTGACAGTCAGTTACTTTGGTGTCTCCGTCATCTGGATCACATATGTTAGCACATTGAGAACATCTAAAGTCATTTTAACCTATTCTTCAGCTAAAAGGACTGTCTGCATGGATAAAGATCCAGCTGTATTTAGGAATGGTGGTTACAGGGATAGATATATACAGTGGTGCTGAGAGACCTGTCTAGAAGAAGCAACATGTGGAGGACAGTGGACTTTGACTGAACTCTGACAACGTGAGACTGAATGAATACAGTGGAATCTTCCCTGATAACCTTGACCAATCAAGGGATATTTCTACAGTACACTCCCTCAGAGGGTGAAATAGGTGGATAGGCTCTATGGTATGGGAGAATGTTAAATGGGCCAAATGGCTCTATATCTGACATGTCTTTTAAATGTTCTTATGTGTTCTGTCCTATATATGGGCGAAGAATGGGGGAAGGGAAGGGGAACAGTTAAGCTCAAACATCCATCAAGGCCACTCCCTTGATTAGCTGAAGAAGATACCGGAATGGCTGCATTTAGAGATCTACATGGCTTAGTTCCATTCCAGGCAGTGTACTTGATAATTGAGGCATCACGACCTATAGTTAACACTCAATGCACTGGGTGACTTTGGCACTTAATGGAGAGAGGGAACATAAATTTTTAAATGGAGTGAGAGGGGGAAACTGATATAATCTGTAAAAAAAAAAGCCAGAAACCAAACTTTAGATTTGTATTTTGGAAAGCAGAATTCTGGTTCAAAACCTGGATTCCCCACCACTTATAGATAAAATTACCTGGGCACTGGGTACCATCTTCCTCAGGCTGCATGGGTGGAGGGAAGTCATCCTCTGAAAGAAAGAATACCAAATGGGTTATTTACTCAATTTAATTTTTGGTGTAGATTCCTCCGATTTTTTCCTTCTCTGGTCTCCTCACCCTTTAAAATAGAAAATTATTTAAACATTTAAAGGATATGGGCGTCACTGACAAGGTCAGCATTTATTGCCTGTCACCCGTCTTGACTTGGAAATATATCCTGTTCCTTCACTGTTGCTAGGTCAACATCCTGGAACTCCCTCCCTAACAGCACTGTGGGTGTACCTACACCATATGGACTGCAGCGGTTCAAGGCGGCAACTCACCACCACCTTCTCAAGGGCAATTAGGGATGGGCAATAAAAATATTGGCTTAGCATCCTGTAAATGAATTAAAAAAAAACTAATTGCTCTTGAGAAGGTGGTGGTGAGCTTGAATCACTGCAGTCCATGTGGTGTAGGTCCATCAGGGAGGGAGTTCCAGGATTTTGACCAAGCGACAGTGAAGGAATGGCAATACATTGCCAAGTCAGGATGGTGCGTGGTTTGGAGGGGAACTTGCAGGTGGTGGTGTTCCCATGCATCCACTGCCCTTGTCCTTCTAGGTGGCAGGTGTTACAGGTTTGGAAGGTGCTGTCGAAGGGGTCTTGCCGAGTTGCTGCAGTGCATCTTGTAAGTGGTCCACACTGCTGCCACTGTGCGTCGTTGGTGGAGGGTTGAATGCTTAAAGTGTTGTATGAGGTGCCAAATCAAGCCTCTTCACCAACTACAGCCATCTGAAATGGGCAACTGTGCTGTTCCCAGCCCAATACCAAAACCAGCTGAAGGGACAATCCTATCAGCCCTAGGAGGTCTCAGCTGATGAATTTGCCTCTCTCGCTACTTAATCTCCAGTTGGAGCAGCAGCCTGACTGAGGTGAGAGAATCAGCAATGTAAACAGCCTAACCTCCACAATGCAGGACCTGCCTCCCATTGTAGTGTCAACTGGGAGAGGCCTCATTGTTTGAGTAAATCCTGATCAGGGATGATGCATTCAATAATGCAGATACAAAAATATCTCTACACCTCATGTGTGCATGAACACAGTATTAAATAGAATTGCATAGAAATACAGCACAGAAACAGGCCATCTGGACTATCTGCTCTATGCTAGTGTTTATGCTCTGCCCTACCCTCCTCCCACTCCAATTAATCAGCATATCCTTCCCCTTAAATGCATCTATGTGGTAGTGAATAACGTGCATTATGTGGTACTGGGTAAATAAGTTTCTCCTAAATTCCCTCCTCGATTACTTAGTGACTATCTTGCATTTCTGAAATTGGGAGGTTTTTTTATAACAGGCGACCAATCTGTAATGCACATCTTATCCCTAGGTGGAATATTGAAGGTTGACCTCCCCATTGAAAAGTAGAGAGCTTGCCCATCTTAGGTATTGCATGACTTGACACTGCAGTTATCCAATGTAAATTAAAACCAAGACAGATAAGGTGAAATTAGGACAGGTGGCCAAAGATTTGGTCAAAGAGAGATTTTGAGGAGCATCTTGAAGGAGAGGAGAAAGAGGCAGAGGGGTTTAGGGAGGGGATTCCAGAGCTTAGGGTCCAGGTCGCTGAAGGTGCAGCCACTAACTGTGGACTGTTTAAAATTGGGGATATACAAGAGGCCAGAACTGGAGGAGTGCAGAGATCTTGGATGGCTGCAGGAAGTTACAGTGAACAGAGAGCATGTGGTGGAAAGCAGAAGGTACCAATGATGAGAATTTTAAAATTGAGACGTTGCTGGACTGGGAGCCAGTGCAGGTCAGAAAGCACCGAGGTGATGGGTGAGAGGGACTTGGTGCAAGTTAAGTTACAAGCAGCAGAGTTTTGGATGAGTTGAAGTTTGCGTAGGATGCAAATTGAGAGGCTAGTCAGGGGAGTATTTTTGAAGCAGAATTTCCAATGAGTCCATCTTTAATAATATAAAATCTGGGAGATTTTCAGTTTTATTACACGAACATTTTGTCCAGAAGGAAACTCATTAGTGAAGCCTTAAAAACTATTGAAACTAAGTCCTTTTTTTTTTTTACCTTCAAGCATGTTTTTTATTACTTCATATACCTCCCGTCTTCTACGCCCTGCATTTCTTTCGAATGGAAATCAATTCAAATCAGCTCAAGGTTCTGTGCTTATTTATAAATTTGATCTGAACTCAGTTGAGTCAGTCTCAGGGCAGACCCAGGGGAGGGTAAGGCTGTAAAGCAGATCTCTTTAAAACAAATCAGGTTTTGGACTGGAGCTGCTTGTGAACGTATATAACCTGATTAGAATTGACTTGGAATAAATTTGGGCAAATGAATGCTCGTTCTGCTCGGGCTGCAACTGCCCACGTGATCTACAGTCATTCTGTCTGCCCCACAGCTTTGAGGTTACGTTGACAGTCTTTCTACTCTTGACAATCACCTCAATGGTGTTGCAAATCAGACCTGGATTCACACAAGGAAAAGAAATGAAACCAGGCCTTAAGGATAATTAAAGGATTTGATAAGGTGGATGCAGAGAAACTATTTCCTCTGGTGAGGGAGTACAGAACAAGGAGGCACAGAATAAAATTAGAGCCTGACCATTCAGGAGTGATGTCAGGAAGCACTTCCTCACACGAAGGGTGGTGGGAATCTGGAACTCTCTCTCCCAACAAGTTATTGAGGCTGGGAGTCCATTGAAAATTTCGAAACTGAGATTGATAGGTTTATGTTAGGTAAGGGTATTAAAGGTGACAGAACCAAGGTGGATAGACAGAGTTCAGATAGAGATCAGCTATGATCTGATGGTGGAACAAGCTCGAGGGGCTGAATGGCCTCCTCCTGTTTCCATGTTTCTTTCTGCTTGGCCATGTCAATTAGTAGGACTCCAGCTGATTCTCCTCGAGTCATAATCACAGGATCAGCAGCCAGTCAGTAGTTAGTAATGAGACAAGGGGAAATTTCTTCACTTGGAGAGTTGTGAATCTTTGGAATTCTCGACCTGAGAGCTATGGAAGCTCACTGTGAGGGAAATCAGCACCCGTATCTTCATTGGGAAGGAGATACCTTCAATTTACATAGAATTACATAGCATTTGCAGCACTGAAACTGGCCATTCAGCCCACTGGCAACACTGGCCTAATGCCAGTGTTTATGCTCCACATGAGCCCCCTCCCATCCTCTTCAATTAACCATACACACATCCTTCTAATCCTTTCTCCCTCATGTGTTTATCTAGTTTCCCCTTAAACCCATCAATGCCATTTCCCTCAACTACTCCATGGGGTAGGAAGCTCCACATTCTAACCACTCCCTAGATAAAGAGGTGTCACCTGAATTCCCCAGTGGATTTATTAGTGACTACCTTATAATTATGACCAACAGTTCTGGTCTGCCCCTCAAGTGGAAACACCACCTTTACGGCCACACGATCACCCTCTTCATAGTAAGATCTATTCAAGTCACCCCTCAGCCATCTCCTTACAGAGAAAAGAGCCCCAGCCCCAGTTCAATCTTCCCTGATAGTTATAACCTCTCAATTCTGGCAGCATCCTTGTTAATACATTTTTTCCCCTTTGCCAGTGGCTCTATATCCTTTTTATAATATGGAGACCAAACCTGTGCACAGAACTCCCAAGTGTGGGCTAACCAAGATTCTGCACTAGTTTAACATAACGCCTCTGCTTTTCAATTCCAATCTTTAGATTTAGATCTGAGCCCATCGCCATCTCCAACACTATAGTAAGCAGTAGATTAAACAATGCTGATTCCTGTGTGCTTCCTGACCTTGATCCCATAATGTATCCGAGCTCTTGTGGTCCTCTCATTTATGTTGGCAGGTAGCTTTTCGATTCTGCTTAACAGGGTTGGCTTTCACATTCTGTGTGGGCACGAAAGGGCACCTGGCATCACAACCTTCCGTTAAATACACTGCCCACTTCCACTAACGCCACTGAAACGGAAGATCTTAGAGGAAGAGGTTGAGTGTGCCCCCAGGACCCCAGATTCTATTCCTGGAGCTGCCTCTCCACGAGAGTTGCCACTCTCTCTATGGAGGAGGCTGTGTGCTCGGTGAAGGTAGGGCAGTGAGTTTAACGCCCAATCATCTGCCTTTACCCAAAGTGAAAATTACCCTCGGTATCTTTCAAACATCTGTATTGGGTCATTTAAAATTCTCACTCTTGTTTTCAAATCCCTCCATGACCTTGACCCCTCCCTATCTCTAACTTTCTCCAGCCCTACAACCCTCCTGAAACTCTGCCTTTCTCCAATTCTGGCCTCTTGTGCATCCCTGACTTTCATTGCTCCTCCACTGGTGGTCGTGCCTTCAGCTGCCTTGTCCCCAAGATCCATTGCAAAATGTTCTAAGGTGCTGCACAGAGTGGAATCAAACAAAATTCGACACCGAGTCACAAAAGGAGGTATGAGAACAGGGGACCAAAAACTTGTCCAAGGAGGCCAGATTTAAAGAGTGTTTGAGGAGGAGGAGGAAGTAAAGAGATGGAATGGTTTAGAGGGGAAATTCCAGAACTTAGGGCCCAGGCAGCTGAAGGCACTGTTGCCATAACAAGAATTAAGCACTTGGTTGAGGCTTGGTGCATTACTGAGGGAGAGCTGCATGGTTGGACTATCCTGAAGATGAGACAGACCAAGCCCCTAGCTGCCCATTCTGGCACATGTTTATCATCACATGTGCTGTTGGAAGAAGAGCAGGGAGGTTTCCAGTTCAAGATTTCTCTCTCAATCAATACCATAAAAACATACAGACAGATTAACCAGTCATTCATCTTATTGCTTGTTGCAGATGCCAAAACAGCTGCTGCAGGTCACTAGCGATTGAAGTGTCCTGCAAAATTCTGATGGGGCAAGGGCGCTGTAGGAAAGTGTCATCGATCGCAAGATAACGGGAGATAAAACAGCCTCAAGATAATTGAGTGAAAGTACGGCAGGATATCACTCTTAACATTACTCAACCCTGATCTGCTGCATTCCACACATGACACTCCCTCATATTGCATAGTTCAAGGACACATATCTCGAGGGGGGTAAATATTTTGATGCAGTAATCAACTCATGAAGGTATGCTGGTATCTTAAAGCTGTTCACACCACTAGACACACCGATATATTATCATGGCACATTTTAGCACTTCAATGTAAGCTATCACTTTCCATAGAGTCATGCAGCACAGTAGGTGGCCATTCAGCCCCTTGTATTTGTGCCAGCTTTTTGAAAGAGCTATCCAATTCCTACTCCACCGTTCTTTCCCCAATGCCCTTCAAATTTTTCCTTTTTGAGTATTTATCCAATTTCCTTTCTGAATGTTATTTTTAATTCTGCTTCCAACACCCTTTCAGCACAATGGGTTTGAGTGCCCTGGGCTAGGGAAGGTAAAATCAGCCAGGGTTCCAGTTCCTGATCGCTGTCACTGACATTGTTACAATGTATAAACTCCTGATGTGGGAGGTTATTCGATAATATTGCATGTCCTTCAATAAAAACCTACAATCCTCTTCACATCATCCCTCTGAAAAGCTCTATAGTTCCTGCCCAAAAGGGTACCAACAATGCTCTGTCTCTCCAACCATCCTAACAGGCAGCTATTCAAACCCACATGAACATACTTTACTGTATACCGAAATTTGAAAAGCAATTTCCACAATCCAGGGCTTCTGCTCGTCAAGAACTTTGGGCAGGCCAATAAAATCCGTTTGCTACATTTTTCTTGTGTCTGTCAGGTGACAAAATCCATATTGATGATAGCTCTGACTTTCTAAAATGTAGACTGTCTAAAACTTACTGAATCTTCTGGGCAATGGATCAGAGGATCCCAATCTATTCAGTGGTCAAATAGCTTCCACTTCCATTGTGTAGAATGACAACACTAAACTGTTAAAGATTCTGATGGATCTAAAATCTTCACATTAACGGACAGGCAAGTTAAGCCATCTAGTTAGCACGTGGTGCCGATATTTATAATCCTCCTCTTGGCATTCCGTCAGCACTGGGAGCCTTTCCATTCTCCCTCATCCTGCCAGACTTGATAGTTTCCTCTACCATCTATAATTGGATGGATAGTTTGATTTATCAATCTAGCCACAGCTTCAACACTGATGTTGGAGGGATGGATCATCTCGCAAATTGTCAAAATGCTCATGTCATCTTTGCAGGATTGAAGTTTCGTTAATGATTGGTGAGCTGCCATCTGTGTGCTTCGCCGGGACAGGGAGAGTCTGCATTGCTCTGCATACTTGCTTCAGAACTTTGAGAAAACTGTGTGTCCTATCTGTCAACAGTTTCTTCTGCCTGCTATCCCATCTCTGCGCAATAATTTGCCTTCAATTATTTAGCAACACACATTCCTTGACCATTGAATCGGGATCAGCCTAGGATTCCACATCTGCTCGCTGCTTCTAGACATGTCAAACAGCGGGCGCAGCAACAAAAACTTTCATTTATGTAGCACCTTTAGTCTAATAAAACGTCCCAAGGTGTTTCACATAAGCATTACCAATCAAAATTCAACACTGAGCCACATGAAGAGATATGAGAACAGGTGGCCAAAAATTTGGTTAAGGAAATAGATTTTAAGAAGTGTCCGAAGAGAGAGAGGGATCTTGGGGTAGACTTCCAGGCAGCTGAAGTCACAGCTGCTGATGGACGAGTGATTAAAATCAGGGATACACAAGAGGCCAGAATTGCAGGAGTGCAGACATCTCAGTGGGTGGTAAGGATAAAGGAGGTTACAGAGACAGGAAAGGGGTGAGGCTATGAAGGAATTTGAAAATCAGGATGAGAATTTTAAAATGAGACCCTGCCTGATCAAGAGCCAATGTAGGTCAGGTAGAGAACTGCTCAGTCCTGGATGGTGTTGAGCTTCTTGTGTGTTGCTGCAGTTGTAGTGTTGCAGGTGAGTATTCCATCATACTCCTGACCTGAGTCTTATAGCAGGTAGTTGTGTGAATTGAACCACTGAACAGATAGGACCTCCAAAAATGAGGCTTGAACCCACAACCCTTGAAGCCAGAGGCCAGGCTGCTACTAATTAAGTCAAACTGACAGTGTAAAGGAAAAGGTATTAAAGGATTCAATCTAAATGTCTTGATGAGGAAAGCTGCATTTCTGGAGAGGAGGGAATTTGAGGTAGGAACCCAGGAAATTCATTCTACATCATCACTGTGTAAACAGATAATACATTTGAGTGAAATTCCTGTGCGCACAATTTTAACAGCAGTATCAAAATCACTTAACATCTCCATTAAAGCACCAAACTTTATACAAAAGCATTAAACAGTAACGTGCTAAAGTTGCACCACTTAGTAGGCTTTGGTGAGAGGGTGGGGTTGAGATCTATCAAGGGACAGGCTGTTGGATCTAATAATCTTTTTCTGTTGCTAAGAATTTTTACTTTGTGACAAATTGCAGCATCAGGTCATCAGGACACAGTAGTGACATTTCTAATCATTGAATGAAGGCCAGTGAGTAACCTCTAGATATATCACAAGGGAAAAAAACACACATAACTGGCCAGCTCAGCAGGCAATAGACAGCAGTGACTTTTACAGGTCAGATCAACAAAGATAAATATGAAAAGAAAGACACTGGTTTCAACAAAGGCACCTGCTCGTCTCGTGTCGGGAATGATAGAAACTTCCATCGTATTACCTCTCCTATAACTCATGCACTCTCCTGGGTCTGCCTCTCAATAAGTGAAAGTTAATCTCACCACACAGCCCTCGCTAAGTGCTGGCTTTCCAGCAATCCGCGTGCCTGCCAACGATGATTCAGCAAAAACTTCTCATTTTCTTTGTAAGCGATATTCCAAGTCGTCCTTGAGTTCCTTACATTTGCCAACAAGGCGAGCTTCTCTCTTTTTTTGGTAAAAAAGTTAATGAGGAACACTGAGTTCTTTGGGAAGGTGAATATTTTGCATTGCATTTTGTATTTCCAACAGGTGACCCTTGATATTATTAATGTTAATGAGAGGTAGGGAGCAATGCACAAATATGATTAAAGAGGTTGTGGGAAATGGGTGGATTGGGGGCAGGCAGCACAGGGGAACATAACCTAAATTAAAATATTTGAGAATAGGGTAATGGAACAGTAGTTCTAACCCAGCTCCCCTAAATGGTCAAGTCTACAGATGGGTCCATGTGAGTCAGTAATAGCACAGGGAACAATAACAACTTACATTTATATAGCGCCTTTAATATGGTGAAAATATCACAAACCACTTCACATGAGTGCTATCAGACATAATCTGACATTGAAACACAAAGGAATATTAGAACAGGTGACCAAATGTCCAAAGAGGTGGGTTTTAAGGAGAGGCAGAGAGGATATGGGAGGAATTCTAGATTTTAGGACCCTGGCAACAGGAGACATGGCTGCCAATGGTGGAGCAATGGAAATGGAGGATGTGCAAGAGGCTAGAGAATTGAGGGAGCATGTTGTTGTGTCCAGTCCAATTCTGGCTCCTTGCAGAGTCAAGAGCGAAAGAAAACAAGATTCTTCTCAGGGACATCAATGGTTACTGACATCTCACCTAAGATTATAGACTGTGACCCCAGGCCCAGTGCATCATTACATTGAGATCTAAAATGTCCAGTTTTATGTTGATGTATGCCATATTGAAGTGTCTTCGTAAATGGATCCAGAGTGCGATAATTTCAAAGCCACAATGTTGGCACCAAGGCATTGGGACAAGACCACCAGTATCCCAAGTTACACTATTTAAGTCGATTATTCTTATGGTTCCTGTTTGCAAACAAGTTTTTTCATAATCAGGCATTCAACCTTCAAAGAAAAAAAAACACTCTCAGACGTGTGCAGAACTGGACTTGTCACCTGCCTCGAATTTTCACCTGACCTGGAGTGTTCAAGAATCCTTTTTTCAGCAATAATAATAGATTTCCAAAATTCTGCTTCCGTTATACAACTAGTGTTTTTAAACAGTTCAATGCCATCAAACCAACCAGAAATCTCATGGTGCATCGTTGAGAGGAGGTGTCAGCTTGGATGCAATTATCTTTCTTGTTTAAGCCAGGATCGGCATCTTAATGGCTCCACCGTTCAATGTGATCATGGCTGATCCTCTATCTCAATGCCATACTCCCATTCTCTCTCCATACCCCTTGATACCTTTAGAGTCCAGGAATCTATCTATTGCATTTTTAAATACATTCAGTGACTTGGCCTCCACAGCCTTCTGTGGTAGAGAATTCCACAGGTTCACCATCCTCTGAGTGAAGAAATTTCTCCTCATCTCAGTCATAAATGGTCCACCCCATATCCTGAGACTGTGACCCCCTGTTCTAGACCACCCAGCCAGAGGAAACATCATCCCTGCATCCAGTCTGTCCAGCCCTGTCAGAATTTTATACGTTTCATTGAGATCCTCTCTCATTCTTCTAAACGCGAGAGAATATAGGCCTAGTCAGCCCAACCTCTCCTCAAACGATAATCCTGCCATCCCAGGAATCAGTCTGGTAAACCTTCGCTGCACTCCCTCTATGGCAAGTATATCCTTTACGTAAGGAGACCAAAACTGCACACAATACTCCAGGTGTGATCTCACCAAGGCCCTGTACAGCTGCAGCAAGACATTCTTGCTCCTGTACTCAAGTCCTCTCGCAATGAAGGCCAACATACCATTTGCCTTCTTAACTGCTTGCTGCACCTGCATGCTTGTTTTCAGTGACTGGTGTACAAGGATACCCAAGTCCCTTTGTACATCAACATTTCCCAATCTATCACCATTTAAATAATACTCTGCCATTCTGGTTTTCCTTCTGGAGTGGATAACTTCACACTTATCCACATTACACTGCATCTGCCATGTATTTGCCCACTCACTCAACTTGTCTAAATCACCTTGAAGCCTTTTAATACTTTCCTCATTGCTCACATTCCCATCAAGTTTTGTGTTGTCAGCAAACTTGGAAGTATTACATTTGGTTCCCTCATGCAAATCATTGATATATATTATGAATAGCTGGGGCCCAAACACTGGTCCCTGTGGTACCCCACTAGTCACCGCCTGACACTCTGAAAAAGACCCATTTAGTCCTACTCTCTGTTTCCTGTCTGCTAACCAATTCTCAATCCATGATCATTTACTAGAACGTGGATGAAAAAGAACATGGATTGAATATAGTTTGGGTTCTTCATTTCTATTCACATAAACTAATTTCCTATCCTCCTGGGAGTTTCACAACACTCTTTTAAAATTCAATGTCTCTTAGCGCCAACTGACCCTGGAGGCAGCGGATGGGATTATCATTTTTTATTTCAGATTTTGGTTATTGACATTTGCTTTGGCTCCTAGATTTAGACAATTTGCCAACACTTTGTTTTTATTACTTAGATGTAATAATGGTGGGTTTGACTCCTGGGTGGTCAGGGGCACTGGAAGTGAGACCATTAGGCTGAGGAACTGTTGCATTGTTGGAGGTGCTGTCTTTCAGATGAGACGTTAGACTAAGGGCCTGGTTTGCCCTCTCCACTGGAGTAAAATACTCCATGGCACTATTTCGAAGAAGAGCAAGGGCTCCCCAACATCCTGGAAAAAATCCATCAGTCAATATCACTAAAAAACGGATGATCTTATTATTACGTTGCTATTTGTGGGGTCTTGCTATGCGCAAACTGGCTGCCACATTTTCTACCTTCCAATGAGGATTACTCTTCAAAAACTACTTCTTTAGCTGTGAAAGACTTTGGGGCATCGTGAGATTGTGAAAGGCACTAGAGAGATGCAAGTTCTGGTTATAAGTACAACATGAAGTAGTCTTCAAAAGATACCACGGCTTCCTTGTAAAATGCTGGGCATTTATTTCAAGTGAGGATTTTTTGGTGTCCAAAGTGGCCCTACAGTTTAGCTCAGTTGGCAACACTTTCATCTCTGAGTCATAAGGTGCTGGCTTGAAGCTGTAGCCCAGGTCTTGACTATTTGATGAGTGGACATTTCATTGAAGGGCTGTAAGCTGAGGGATTGTCTTCTGGTTGAGACCTACTGAGGACGACATTGAAATGTCCATAACATTTTCCTTTAGGAAAAAAAAAGAGTTTTATGGATAGATTGGAGAAGCTGGGTCTGTACTCCTTAAAGAGAAGGCTGAGAGGAGATTTGACAGGAATTCGCAATCAGTGATAGGGAGAAACTGTTCCCATTGGTGGAAGGGTCAAGACCCGAGGGTACAGGTTTAAAGTGATTGGCAAAAGAACCAAAGGCAACATGTGGTCAAACTTTTTTATGCAGTGAGTGGTTAGGATCTGGAATACACTGCCTGAGAGTGGGGTGGAGGCAGATTCAATCATGGCTTTCAAAAGGGAATTGAATAAGGACCTGAAGGGAAAAAATTTCCAGGGTTATGGGGAAAGAGCAGCAAAATAAGCTAGGTGAGTTACTTTTGCAGGGAACTGGCACAGACATAGAATCACAGGATCAGAATCACAGGATTGTTATGGCGCAGGAGGCGGCCATTCGGCCCATCGTGTCTGCACCAGCTCTCCAAATGAGCATCATGACTTAGTGCCATTCTCCTGCTTTTTCCCTGTACCCTTGCACATTGTTTCTATACGACATGACAGGCCAAACAGCCTTCTTCTGTACTGTAACTATTCGTGATTCTAAGACGACCAGGGGAGTTCTCCTCAGAGTCCTGGCCAATATTCGTTCCTTAAACAAAACAGATTGCCTCTGCCATTCACTTGTTGTTTATACAACTTTGCTGTCAGTAAGCTGCCGGCCGATCTTTGTGAAGCAGGTGCCCGATCAGCACAAGGCTCCTCATGCCCCACTCCTCCAGCCTGCCTAGCTGGCCATTCATGGTACAGGCACCAAACCCTCTGGGTTACTACCTGCCCTCCCTGACTGCCCACCAATAACTGCTGCAGCCAAAATTTAGGCCCGGAAATCTCCTCTGTACTCGTCACATTAGTCACTATTGCAACAGTATTTCGAAACCTTCCCCTTCACTAAATAATCATCTTTTGATTTGACTGCAGCTCCAGCCCATTGCACAACATTATCATTAATGATGTTAATGAGCAAATGAGCAGGCTGGCTTATCTCCTCATTTTTCACTAATGTTCACTAATCTATTTTTGGATGGGTACGATCCTCAGATCAGCATTAAACACCGACCCTTGGAGCTTTGAACAGAACTCAAACTCCCTCTAAGTCCTGGTTACCTCCTAATGTGAAAATTAGTGAAGACGACAAGACTTGCATTTATATAGCACCTTTCACAACCTCAAGATGTCTCAAAGCACTTTACAGCTAATCAAGTATGTTTTGAAGTGTCTTCATTGTTTTAATGTAGGAAAACCAATTTGCACACAGCAAGGCCCCACAAACAGCAATTAACTAAATGATCAGTTAATCTGTTTTTGGTGATAAATATTGACCGGGACACCCCTGCTCACCGTGAAGTCTTCTGTCATGTGGAATTACATGATGAAAGATCAGGAAGAACTATAATTAAAGACATTTTAAAGAATATTCTTGGGATATTGGTGTTGCTGGCAGGACCGACATCTATTGCCCATCCTTAATATTCCTAAGGTGGTGGTAGCAGATGGCGTGCGAGGCCACTTCAGAGGGCAGTTAAGAATGAGTCACATGATGTGGGACTGGAGTCACATAGGCCCAGCAGGGTAGGGATGACAGGTTTCCTTCCTGAAGCCAACTGGATTTTTACGACAATCTGACAGTATCCAGGATTTTATTTCCAGATATTTTTGTTCTCTGGATTATTATTCCAAACCTATAGGTTAGCTAGTATCATGAACATGTGGGGCACATTACAACAACCACAACTTATTTACACAGTGCCTTTCCCAGAGAAAAACATCCCAAGGTGCTTCACAGGAGTGTTAGGGAGATACAATTTGTTACTAAGACACAAAGAGATATTAGAACAGGTGACAAAAAAACTTGATAAAAGGGCTATGTTTAAAGGACAGAGATAAGGAGTGAGGCAATGAGGGATTTGAAAATAAGGATGAGAATTTTAAAATTGAGGCATTGCCGGACTGGGAGCCAATGGCAGTCAGATTGGTGGGGGAGGGATATTGGTGGATGTGCATGGAAATTTCCAGAACAATAAAAACATTTTCGATGTGGATGGTGGAGTTAAAAATCCTCACTACATTGTGTTACATAGGAAAAGCCAATCTGATAACTCAAGACAACTAGAGTATATTTCAAAGGACGCGTCTTGCTGGAACTCACGAGACTATGGTTGTCAAACATCAGGGGAATGTCTTGTTTCACATTAATATTGCAACCCAATCTGTTCCAATGCACTTGTTGCTGTGAAAGGCCATCACTCTTGTGCTCCATTTATTTCTGCGTTGTTCCGAGGCAGCCATGAACTCAGTGGCAGGAAGGTAAATGAGGTAAAGCAGGTGGAGCAAGAGCGAGTAGTCATGGCCGCGAGCAGCTCGAAGTGAGATAGAAACGCCAACCTTAACAGGGAAAGACCTTCCACATTGTCAGATGTGACTCAAGTGAATAGCATTCTTATCTCTGATTCAATAGGTTGTGGGTTCAATTCCCACTCTAGAACACAAAATCCAGGTTGACATTCCCAATGCATCACTGAGGCTGCACTGTCAAAGGGTCAGCACTGAGGGTGTGCCGCACCGTCAGAGGGCCAGCGCTGAGGGAGTGCCGCACCGTCAGAGGGTCAGCGCTGAGGGAGTGCCGCACCGTCAGAGGGTCAGCGCTGAGGGAGTGCCGCACCGTCAGAGGGTCAGCGCTGAGGGAGTGCCGCACCGTCAGAGGGTCAGCGCTGAGGGAGTGCCGCACCGTCAGAGGGTCAGCACTGAGGGAGTGCCGCACCGTCAGAGGGTCAGCGCTGAGGGAGTGCCGCACCGTCAGAGGGTCAGCGCTGAGGGAGTGCCGCACCATCAGAGGGTCAGTATTGAGGGGGTGTTCCAGTCCCGGAGGTGCTTCTTTTCAGATGAGACATTTAACCAAAGCCACAGCTTCCCTCGCAGGTGGGTGTAAAAGATCCAGTGACACTATTTGGAAGAGTCTTTACCCACGGGCCGGTCAATATTTATCTCTTAACAAAGGTCACAAAAAGAAAAATCAATTATTTTGTCAATTATCACATTGCTATTTGTGGGAGTTTGCTGTGTGCAAATTGGTATCATAGAGGAGGAGAGAGGTTTGGAGATTTTTAGGGAGGAAATCGTAGAGCTTAGGGCATGTGCAGCTGAAGGTTAATGGTGGAGCTATGGAAATTGAGGATGCGCAGGAGACCAGATTTGGAGGAGTGGAGAGATTTCAGAGGGTAGTAGGGCAGAAGAAGGCAACAGAGATGGAGGGTGGAGGGGGTGGCGAGGCGATGGAGGAGTTTGAAAAGGGTGAGAATTTTAAAATTGAGGCCTGCTGGGCCGGTCAGTATGTTGTTGAGCACTGGAGTGATCAATGAATGAGGCTTAGTGCAGGTTATGGTGCAGGCAGCAGAGAGGTTTGGGTGGCCTCGACTTTATGCAGTTCCTCACTCTCAAAAAATCTAACAGTTCCTACAAGCATAAAACACAGAAGGAGGCCATTCAGCCAATGGTGTCTGTGCTGGCATTTTGAAAGGGTTGTCCAATTAGTTCCACTCCCCCTGCTCTTTCCCCATAGTCCTACAAATTTCTCTTCTTCAAGTATATGTCCAAATCCCTTGTGTGGTGACAGGAACTATCCTTGGAGAAGAGAAGATTAGAAATTTTTTCTCACCCAGAGGGTGGCTGGAAACTGGAACAAACTTTCTGAAAGTGCGGTGGAGAGAGGTTCGATAGAGGTATTTCAAAAGGGAATTGGATTGCTACCTGAAAAGGGAGAATGTGCAAGGTTATGGGGATAAGACAGGGGAATGGGACTAGGTGGAATGCTCTTTCAGAGAGCCAGTGCAGACTCGATGGGCTGAATGGCCTCCTTCTGTACTGTAAAGATACTATGATTAAGAGGAGACTTGACAGAGGTATTTATTCAAAATCATAAGGGCTCTGAACAGAGTAGATAGGGATTCCGCTGGTGGAATGATTGAGAACACCGCGTTAAGATGATTGGCAACATGAGAAAAAATGTTTTTGCACAGCGAGTGGTTAGGATCCGGAACGCTCTGCCTGTGAGTGTCATGGAGGCAAATTCAATTCAGGCATTCAAAAAAAACTGGATAATTAGCTGAGGAGCAAAAATTTGCAAGGCTACAGGGAAAAGGTACGGGAGAGGGACTAGGTGACTTGCTCTCGCAGAGAGCCAGCACAGAGATGATGGGCCAAATGGCCTCCTTGTATGCTGTAACCATTCCCTGATTTTATATGATTTAACAAAGATGGGTCAATGCCTTTGTCAAAATAGGAATTTCATTTGGGTGCGAGTTAAACACCTTTAAAGATCACATGGTATAATTTCTAAATCAAGAAAAGTATTTTTCAGCCCAAAGCACAATTTGAATACAGGAACAGCAGTGAAACTAATCTGCCTCACCTGAGTGAGCTGCTCGGGCAGTACTTGTACAGTCTGTCACTCAACACACCCTTCATTTCCAAAACATTCAAAAGATAAAGAAATGCTATCACTCTTGCAGACAGACTTGGCTAATAAACACGAACATTATCAGTATAATATCAGTTGTCAGTTGGTTCAATGAGCAACACTCGCTTCTCAGTCAGAATTTAGCCGGTTCCTCGTTTCACCATTAACCGTCGTGCCTTCAACCGTTCCTGAGCTCTGGAATTCCCCATCTAAACCCTTCTGTCTCTCTCTCATCCTTTAAAACACTCCTTACAACCTCTTTGACCAAACCTGGACTCATTTGTCCTAATATTTCCTTACGCAGCTTGCTGTCAAATGTTTTTTGATAATCACCTTGTAAAGGCCCTTGGGACATTTTATTATGTTAAAGGTTCTATATAATTGCACATTGCTGTAATGATTATGTGTTTCCATCGAATTCCCTCACCTGCCATTTAACAGGGTCAATATCTCTATCAAAGTTGTAGGCAAAAGGAATTTCACACGAATGTGTGTTAAATATTTGCAAAGCTTGCTCAGTGAAATTTCAAAGTCAGCAATTCCCTTCTTAAAGTGTTTTCCCAGTTCAAATTTGAGAGACACAATTCTGCTAACAATAAGTTTAAGGGCAAATATTCTGCAAGGCCCAGACTTTGTGCTTTAATTGACCGTTTCTTTGAAAGAAAACAGGTCACGATGTTGCGCGCAGTATTATCACAAAAGGATATAATCCAGGATGTCTCTATCCCATCCCTGTTCAGCAGTTTCTCATCAGCTGTATATATCACAGGTCCCAAAGGAGCTTCATTTTCTCTTTTACTGGAAATCTCTCTGGGGAGGGCAGTAATAGTCTATAATACTGACCTAGATTTATAGACATTAAGACAACTAGTCTGCAAGCTTATTTTTGCATCCACTTCATGCTGTCTTGGGTTACCTAGCAGGGCTAGCCTTTCGCAGACAGTGCTTGTGCAGCAGAGTCACGCCAACCTCTGCCACTCAAAAATTCAGCACTTCATCCAGAACAATAATATCTTAATTAAGTGGATATAATTCACCAGCAGAACATAACTACCTTCTTCTGATGATGAATGTGACCTGTCAGGATCAACATGCTTGGTCCTGCAGTGCTGGTGAGGAAGCAAGTTTCCCAAACGTCCAGCCCTCCTGGGATGATACAAAAACCTCAAACCGTTAGGGCACTCAAAGCTTCATCGGTTTTTTTTTGCCCTTCCCTCTTTTCCGAACTAGATGAACAATTCGACAACAAAATTCCTTTAAAGAACCACCCTATCACTTTGAGTCTGGACGCATGTAGTGTGTGTCTGTATGTACGAACGTACATGAGTCTGCGTGTGAACCTGTGCATTTTTGTGTGCGCGCGCATGTATGTATATGAATGTCTGTGAGAATTCAGTGTAAGGGTCACTCGCTGTATAACCGGACAGAGTCACTGGCCCGCATTCTTGCTCCCGAGATGGGTGCGCAAAGTCAAGACATTTCCCGGCTCCACACATCTGCCTTGGGAGAAACAGCCCCAAATAATGGGATCTTTCTTTGCTGGGGGGCAGGGGGTTTGGGTGCGTGTTGGAGTCGGGCCCATCACCTCTGGAAACAGTTCGGAGGCAGCCACAGGGACTGCCGAGTGCTGAGGCGGGCTGTTTAAAAGGTCTGCCTCACACTGAGGCAGCTATAATAAAAGCTGAACTGTCCTCTAGCCCTTAGCCCTCACACCCCCCTCTCACCCACTTCCCATGTCAACTTATGCCCCTACCCACCCCCTTGGACCTTCATACACTCCATGCCAACCTATGCCCTTTTACCCACCCCATGCCCCCTTATACCCTCCATACCAGCCCATGACCCCCTACAGCCACTATGCCAACTTAGTGCCTACTCATGCCAACCCATGAACCCCCACCCACCAACCTTTTCCCTTACACCCTCCATGCCAACTCACCTAGTATCCACCATAGGCACATCGCACGAACCATGCTGAGATTAAATAAAATAAAGTTCTAAATACCTTTTACAAATTTCACTGTATAAAAAAACTCAGTGATAAAAGCCCATTCAATATATTTTGATCCCTTCAAGTACTTAATACCTTATAAAAGCAAACATTTGTATTCATAGCCCCATATCAAAGACAGCTAATCCTTTTATAACCTCTTGGAGCTGTCAATCAAACTGTGAACTTACAGCCACCTCCCCCCCCCCCACCCCCGCCGTGATAATGACAGGTTGCGGAAGCAGTCAAGCAAATAATGCTAGCCATCAAGATTAAAAACACACAGCTATTAAAATTGAAAGCACAAGCTGTTTTCTCTTCAAAATTTAGAGCAGAGGTTTTAAATAGCTTGATAGTTCCACAGACTTTATCTACCTCTTGCACAAATTCACATCTACTCTTAAAAATCGTAAGTCTCACACTGTGAGAAACAGACGCTGCTCCAGAAAAAACGGGGTCTCTTTGAACTCAGCAGTGAGTTTAAATGGCCCAGCTGGGTTCGGGCTCCCCCCCGTGGGTGAATCACATCCTGCTCTCCTTTTCCCCCCTCCCCTGCTGGCAAAATAGGGCGTCAGAAATGGGGGCTGTACTTTCGGATCTAGGGTCCTGGCACAATTTTGGATAAGGCACAAGGTCTCCATGACTCCACAAAAATCCAGTTTAAGGGGCACTCACTGTGTCAGTGGACAGAGTCATGGTTTATTCAGGCTAAGGATTATTCATTGTGCAGAGTTGATGCATATTCACAGGTACATTTTGTTTTTCTTTGGATTCAAAGGATAAGTTTAACATGAGCAGGAAGGGGTTACCAGTCAATGGGAGATTTGTGGGGGGGGGGGGGGGGAGCGCCATCAAAAGGTGGAATTGGGAGAGGGCACAAGCCAATGGGGGGGAATTGGAGGAGGGCACGAGCCAATGGGGGAGAATTGGGGGAAGAGCACCAGCCAATAGGGGGAATTGGGAGGAGGCCGCCAGTGAATGTGACAATGCTACACTTGTACTGCTTGGGGCAAAGTGCCCTGCTGGAAGGGATGGGCAGGATGGGGGCTGTTGGATGTTGGGAACACTGGCATAGGAGAAAGTGTCTAGATTCCTGGCCACCACAAATTACTTTCACTGGACAAATATTCGTGTGAGCCATAAATTCTGGGAGCCAAACGCTGCACCCAAATTCTTGAGCTGTATACTTTAAACTTAAACCAAATAAGTAGCCCTACCCACCAGATATCCTAATTGGCCTGAGCAGATCTTCCTTAACCTATGTGACCTTTCACACTGATGCAGTGAAAGCTAATGCCAGGTTTCCTTTGCCCAGATGTCTCTTTACCTCAGCCTCTGCCTGCGGCTCCACTCAGCTGGAGGAAGCTGTGTCTTGACAAGCATTGCAGCTGTTGCAATCGGCAAGCACGGAGACACAATTGTAACAACAGAAATTGGAGTGTGTGTCCAAATAATTTTTTGGGAAGTGTATTTTTCCATCCATTTCTCAGAGTGCGATTCCGGAATCTCAGTTAAAGGGGCCATGTGAACTTAGCTGATTTGCGGGACAGATTGGACAGTGGGCGCTAATAGCAGATAAACACAACAGGGTTGTACAACATTCCTTTGCTGCTGTTTTAAGGAAGGCGTTGTGAACTGGGGAGGGCTGTGGGAGACCAGTGTGAAAGTTGTGAGCCAGCAGCAGATGAATACGTTTTCTCAACCCTTTCCTTCCTCACCAGTTACTGTGACCACACTTCTTGTCTCATTTGGGGTTTGGTAGTAGAGTGGCTAGGGTGCTGGTTATCTCAGTTGGCTAAATGGCTAGCATGTGGTTCAGATTAACACCAACAGCGTGGGTTCAAATCCTGCTCTGGCTGAGGCAGCCTTGGGACCAGCCTCCTGAGAGTGAAAGGCAATGGCAAACCACCACTGACAAAAAACTGCCAAGAAAACAGCTCAGGATGAAGCAACAGCAGACAATGTGTCAAGGACCTGCCTTTGGGCACAGAACACATGAAGTATAGTGGTTATATTACTGGACTAGTAATGATCCAAAGTCATGAGTTCAAATCCCACCTTGGGAGCTGGGAATTTCAATTAATTAAATAAATCCGGCATAACAAGTTGGTATCAGTAATGGTAGCCATGGGATGACTGTATTGTTATAAAAACCAATGTGGTTCACTAATGTCCTTTAGGAAGGAAATCTGCGGTTCTTTCCTGTCTGGCTTACATGTGACTCCAGACTTACAGCAATGTTATTGACTCTAACTGCATTTCTGAAATGGTCTAGCTAACCACTCAGTTGTATTCAAGAAGTGGCTCACCCACGACTTTCTCAAGGCCAAGTAGGGATGGGCAATAAATGCTGGCCTTGCCAGAGATAAATGAAAAAATATTTTGGATATGACTTCAAGATTGGCTCATGATTAGAAGTGTTTACTAACCTATTAACTTGGCTCAATTTAATAATTTTGGCATGGTAGCACATGATAAGTACCAATTATCATCTCTAAAGGCTCCATTTTTAAAAATAGTGCTCACAAGATCATTAAGGCTGAAGAAGGCCACTCAGCCCATCACAGACTAGTCAACAAGGCAGATCCTAAAGGTTCCCCTTTGCAGCATCCAATTGCTTCTTAATTGATTCCAGGAACGCACATCCTTTATCCTACACGGAAATCCACATGATGTATTGATCGCTCTGTGTGAAATGTTTCCTGATATTATTTTGAACATGTGCCTTCATGTTCTACTCTGGCAATTTAATTTGAAGTGATATTCTGGATCTATCCCCTTAATTATCTTACAAAAGTCTATAAATTCACCCCTCAGACATCTTGGGCTGGATTTTCGCCATGGAGGCGTGAAGCTCGAGTTGGGAAATCTCCAGACTCAGCATACCCATTTCCATGGAAACGACCTCTGCATGCGTGATTTTTGCCCTGGGCGAGGAGATAGGGCCTTGCCACCTCTGGAGGCAGTTTGAAGGCGGGCAGGTGCCCAGGTGGGCTAGTTAGAAGGTCCACCTCAGTTCTCTGAGACTTCAGCCCAGTTTTATAAAAGGCTGTTAGGCTCTCTAGCCCTCACCACCCCACCAACCCCATGCTCCCTCATACCCCCACCCAGCCCCCTCAACCCATGCCACCTCATAGTCCCATGACAGCCTCCTCATACCTCCATGTCCCATCATGCATCCATGTTACCCAATACCCCATGCCACCTCATACCTCCATGCCACCTCTATGCTCACACACATCCATGTCACATCATACCCACATGCAACCTCCATGCCCCCCATGCCACCTCAATGGCCACTCACCCAGTATCCACTATAGGCAAACCTCAGGAGCCACATGGTGATGAAAAATAGCAAATGTCTAAAAATCTAAGAGCTCTCACTCATACATACTTGATACAGAAAAAACCTCTCATTCACGAAACCTATTTGAAGAATTTAAATCTCAAGTTGTAAATCTGGTATAAAAAGAAAAACTTATATTCAGTTGCCAAATTAAGGACAGCTAATCCTTTAATAGCCTCTTAAAACTGTCAATCAAATTGTGAACTCCTGTATAATGAACTCTGCACTCTGAGGTAATCTTACAGGCTAGACTGTACTTATACAGATATTATAAGCTGGATTGGGCACACCTCTCAACTTCCTCCTCATATTAAATTTAAGACTTCCTGGCAGTGGGAAGAGCATGAATCTCTCAGGCGGGAAACCCAAACTCAGCAGGGCCGTTTGGAATTAGTGCTAAGTTTAAACAGACCCCATTTTCACTGTTCTATCCCATCCCCTTCCCCTACTGAGAGACTTGGTTTTGGAACTTTTGAAACTCAGCCAACCATTTGTAATGGGCTCAGCTAAAGTAACAGCCCTTGGGAAATGTCAACAATTAAGTCCACTGAACCTGCTGGTGCAGATGGAAATAGTCTTTACCTCAGATACACCAGATAGCCTGTCGATCAATGTGCTTCACCAGCGCCTGTTTGATTTTTTTTTTTTACCCCGACAGCTACAGCTTAGTTTTCTTCAATTTTAAAGGGCTGGGGAATTAAATAGCTTCAGATCATGATGTTTAACAGACCTTATCCATCTATTCATGACTTTCACAATGCAGTTTAAATCCCTTGGAACAGCAAAAATGACTCTGAAGAAGAGTTATACGGATTTGAAAAGTTAACTTTGTTTCTCTCACCACAGATAGCTGCCAGACCTGCTGAGTTTTTCCAGCATTTTTTGTTTTTACTTCAAATAGTGGGATCTTCCTGATCCAATGTGAAAAGGCAGGTGGTGCCTTGCTTTAACATCTTGTCCGTGGCAGTGCAGTAAGTCTTAACTTTAAGATGAAGAGGAAATTGAAAAGGGTACCCAACCCTGCTTATGAAATCTGTATAAGTACAGCTGAGCCTGTCTTATAGATTACCTCAGAGTGCAGAGTTCATTATACAGGATAGCTCAACAGACATGAACTTCACAAGGGAGCTATCTGCATTGATGATTGCATCATGCAGGAAACACATATTGACAAAAGGAATAGCCCTGTTAAAATCAAAGCTGCCTGCAGGAGTCAGTAGAAAAGTAATTCAAATGGTGCATATGTTATGAAATCCGATTCTGCTCCATCTCAGAAATTTCTTTATTTATATTTTCTCTTGCACAAGGAATCAATTTGGCCTCTAAGAAACACTTAAATCGGGGGAACCTGTCTGATAATTTCCACAGGAAGAAATGGAAATGTGTCTCAGGCCACATAAGTGATCTTGTGCGATGAAAACTTGGTTTCAGAAAGCGGAAGAAACTGGATGATTGTTTGGAGTGTGGGGGCAGGGAGCAAGTGACTCGGTGACAGCTGTTCAAGCAGTACACAGTCTCCAGTCCAGATGTGGATATTAACATACCCTGGTTTGAATGCAGAGCTACTGCGTGCAGTGAAAGCTGTACCTTACAGATTCTGTTTAATATTTTTCTCACAACTCCCTATTGAGGGGGCTGAGGAAGAGTCAAATATGGTTTAGTGTATAGCACTCATACCTCAGAGTCAGAAGGACTTGAGCAGATAATCTTGGCTAACACTTGCACTGCAGTGCTGAGGGAGTGCTGCAATGTAGGAGGGTGTGTCTTTTGGATGAGATATTAAACTGGGACCCCATCTACCCTCTCAGGTGGATGTGTAAGGTCCCACTGCACCATACTGAAGAATAGGGGAGTTCTCCCCAGTGTTCCTGACAATAATTATCCTTATGGGAAGAGGCTATCAATATAGTATAGTCATAAAAAAATCCAACAGGGAATTCAGGAGAAAGCTCTTTATCCTGAGAGGGGTTAGAATGTGGAAATTGCTACCATGGGGAATAGCTGAGGCAAATAGCATGGATGCATTTCAGGCAAAGCTAGATAAACCCATGAGGGAGAAGGGAATAGACGGTTATACTGATCGCTTTAGATGATGAAAGATGGGAGGAGGCTCGAGTGGAATATAAATGCTGACACTGCCTGTTTCTGTGCTGTACGTTCTACGTAATAGTATTTTGCATCCAAAATAAGTAAAGCAGCTCAATGTGGGTGCTTGCTGTGCACAAATTGGCTGCTGTGCTTCTGACATTACAACAGTGCCTACAATTTTAAAAAGCACTTCTTTGGCTGTAAGGTTCTTTGGGACATGCTGAGATGATGTAAGGTGCTATAGGAATGCACCTTCTTTCCTCTGATCCTCATTACTCTACCCTCAGATATCCACATGCTAACAGGGGACAGTTTCTCCATTTGCCCCTCATCTTTTTCTGTCTGCTTCTTGTCAACCATGTTCTCCCATCCTCTCTGGGTGGTACAAGCTCTTGTCGAAGTAGAATCCCACAGTTACCTCCCACCTTCCTGGAAAGCTGTAAAGTCAGGATGGTCTTCAAGAGTGGGCCCAGACAATGAGTGTTGCTGGGCTATTTGACTGCAAAAGGCAACATTGCTGAGCCTGATTCTGCGCTTACAGGCACAACGTGCAGCAGTGTGTTCTATCCTTGGGTGACACTGCAGTAACTTGCTAAGGCCCCTTCGACAGCACCTTCCAATCCCACGATCACTCCTTAACAGCACTGTGGGTGTACCTAAACCACATGGACTGCAGCGGTTCAAAATGGCAACACACTACCATCTTCTCAAGGGTAATTAGGGATGGGCAACAAATGCTGGCCTAGCCTGTAATGCAAAAGACTAAATACCAATTGAGTTGAGTACCAATCCCCTTAGCACCTCCCTCTCAACCCCAAAGCTAGCCGGATGTGATTGGCTGACATAAAACAAACCCAGGATCTTCCCGATCTACATAGCAACAACTTGCATTGATACAGCTTCTTTAGTATCACAAAATATCACAAGGTGTTTCACAGGAGATTATAAAACCAATTCTGACACTGAGCCACAGTAGGAGATATTAGATGACCAAAAAGCTTGATCAAAAATGTAGGTTTTAGGGAGCATCTTACAGGGAGGGGGGTAGAAGAGAGAGGTGGAGGTTTAGGGAGAGAATTCCAGGGCTTTGGGCCCAGATAGCTGAAGGTGCAGCCATCAATGGTGGAGCGACGGAAATTAGGAATGCGCAAGATGCCAGAGAAGGAGCGCTGCGATCTTGGAGGACTGTAGAGCTGAAGGGCTTTACAGAGACAGGGAGAAGCAAGGCCATGGAGAGATTTGAAAACAAGGATGAGACTTTTAAAATCACCCACATGTGGGTAACCACATTCCAAAGTTCAATACAAATCAGAGAGTGGAAGGAGATTTTTGCTAATGCTATAGTTTCAGGACAAGCACATCAGCAGATGATCAAATCAGTGTGACATTTATCAGATTATATTAAAATGAATTTCTTAAGAAACTGGCTGCTGACAGACTCCAGAAAAGATCCATTCTAGAAGGCCACATCTTCTGCAGTTGGAGTCCAAGGGCGATTGGCTCAAACTGCTTCGACATTCCCTCTTTTGGAGAGAGCGGCAGAATCCAAGGGTCAGTGTTCAATCTGAAGCTCAGGTTTCAGCAGGTGGTCTCAGGTGAACTGAGACTGAGATGCTCGTCACAAACTGAAAAATCAGTCAGGGGTTCGGCCATTTTGGACCGAGATGAGGAGAAATTTCTTCACCCAGAGGGCTGTGAATCTTTGGAATTCTCTATCCCAGAGTGATGTGGATGCTCCATTGTTGAGTATGTTCCAACTGGAGATTAATAGATTTTTTGACAGTCAGGCAATCAAGGGATATGGGGATTGAGCAGGAAACTGGAGTGAGGTAGAATATCAGCCATTTTACTGAATGGTCAAGCAGATTCAGGGGGCTGAATTTGAAAACAAGGTTATTACTCCTATTACTTATTTTACTTAAACTAAACTAGGAACGACTTAAAAGTCTTCAGGGAGACAACAGGAGAATTATTACAGAGTGGAGCTGTGTTTGGTATGCAATTGCAGCTGGGAGGAGAAGGGTACCAAAGGAATGCCACATGGAGGTCCAGTGTTAAGCTTTACAATTATTCCATTTTCCACTCTTTTCAAAGGCAGACTGGTCTATCAAACCTGTCCCACACTTATAATGGCTAGAGCTCCTGGCTAGACTCTGGTCACATTCCCCTTGGTCACCAGACTTCAAACTCACCCCCAGCAGCAGCCACCTGCCCAAAGAGACAAAAATATATCATTGCTCTTGTCAGTTTCATTGTTATTTGGAGCCCTATTAAAAAATTATATTGGGGTCTTAGATTAAAAACTGCGATATGGAAGGTTGCAGGTTAAAGTTTAATGCACTGTTATCTTTCAGATGTTTCAGCATATGTGAATAAAATTCCTTGTTAAAACAGGATGACAGAGGGTGATAGAAATATATTAATTGTATATTATCACCATTGGCTTATCAGCAAACTCAGGGTTTAATTTTACCCAACTTCTTTTCTTTATGCTTTCTCCTTCCCTTTGCTATCCATTCCCTTTCTTCCTTGCAATCTCCTCTCTTCTTTCTTTGTAACTTTAGGGTCTTCACCGCTTCATATAACCCAAACACTCCAAACAGTGCTGACATTACTTGGAGTCAGATTTGGGGGGGTGGGATTTGGGGGGTTGGTGGTGGTGATGTAATGGTTTTGTCGCTGGAATGGTAATCCAGAGATCCCAGGGTGGATGACGGAATTTGAATTCAGTAAAAATATGCAATTAAAAGTCTACTGGTGACCATGAAACCATTGCTGACTGTCGTAAAAACCCATCTGTTCACTAATGTCTTTTAGGGAAGGAAATCTGCTGTCCTCACCTGGTCTGACCTACATGTGACTTCAGGTCCGGAGAAATGTGGTTGACTCTTAAACGCCCTCTGAAATGGCCGAGCAAGACACTCAGTTGTAACAAACTGCAAAAAAGTCAAGAAAAATGAATGAAACCGGATTGACCACCTGGCATCAACCTAGGCACCGGAAATGACAACGGCAAACCCAGCCCTGTCGACCCTGCAAAGCCCTCCTTACTAACATCTGGGGGCTGGCGCCAAAATTGGGAGAACTGTCTCAGAATAGTCAAGCAACTACCTGACAGTCATACTCACTGAATTATATCTTACAGATCATGTCCCAGACACGACCACCATCGCTGGGAATGTCCTGTCCCACCAGCAGGACAGGCCCAGCAGAGGAGGTGGCACAGTGGTATACAGTCAGGAGGGAGTTGCCCTGGGAGTCCTCAACATTGACTCTGGACCCCATGAAGTCTCATGGCATCAGATCAAACATGGGCAAGGAAACCGCCTGCTGATTACTATGCAGCTCCCCATTCCTTAGCTGATGACTCAGTGCTCCTCCATGTTCAACACCACTTGGGAGAAGCACTGAAGGTGGCAAGGAAACAAAATGTACTCTGGGTGGCAGACTTCAATGTCCATCAAGTGGGGCTCGGTAGCACCACCACAGAGCGAGCTGGCCGAGTTCTAAAGGACATAGCTGCTAGACTGGGTCTGCGGCAGGTAGTGAGGGAACCAAGAGGGAAAAGCACACTTGACCTCATCCTCACTAACCTGCCTGCCACAGATGCATCTGTCCTTGACAGGATCAGGAGGAGTGACCATCACACAGTCATGGTGGAGACGAAGTCTTCAAGTTGAGGATACCCTTCATCATGTTGTGTGGCACTACCACCGTGCTAAATGGGAAAGATTTCGAACAGATCTAGAATCTCAAGGCAGGGCATCCATGAGGCGCTGTGGGTCATCAGCAGCAGCAGAATTGTACTCAACCACAATCTGTAACCTCATGGCCCAGCATATTCCCCACTCTACCATTACCATCAAGCCAGGGGATCAACCCAGGTTCAATGAAGAGTGCAGGAGGGCATGCCAGGAGCAGCACCAGGCAAACCTAAAAATGAAGTGTCAACCTGGTGAAGCTATACCACAGGACTACTTGCGTGCCAAACAGCATAAACAGCAAGTGATAGACAGGACTAAGCGATCCCACAACCAACGGATCTAAGCTCTGCAGTCCTGCCACATCCAGTCGTGAATGGTGGTGGACAATTAAACAACTCACTGAAGGCTGCGGCTCCACAAATATCCCCATCCTCAAATGATGGAGGAGCCCAGCACATCAATGTAGCATTTGCTACAATCTTCAGCCAGAAATGCCGAGTGGATGATCCATCTCGGCCTCCTCCAGAGGTCTCCAGCATCACAGTTGCCAGTCCTCAGCCAATTCGATTCACTCCACATGATATCAAGAAACAGCTGAAGGCACTGTATACTGCAAAGGCTATGGGGCCCTGACAATATTCTGGCAACAGTATTGAAGACTTGTGCTCCAGAACTTGCTGCGCCCCTAGCCAAGCTGTTCCAGTATGGCTGCAACACTGGCATCTACCCGGCAATATGGGAAATTGCCCAGGTATGTCCTGTACACAAAAAGCAGAAAAAATCCAACCAGGCCAATTACCACCCTATCTGTCTACTCTCCATCATGAGTAAAGTGATGGAAGGGGCCATTAACCATGCTATCAAGCAGCACTTGCTTCACAATAACCTGCTCACTGACACTCAGTTTGAGCTCTGCTCGGGTCACTCAGCCCCCAACCTCATTACAGCCTTGATTCAAACATGGACAAAAGAGCTGAACTCCTGAGGTGAGAATGACTGACCTTGACATCAAGGCAGCATTTGACCGAGTGTGGCATCAAGGAGCCCTAGCAAAACTGGAGTCAATGGAATCAGGGGGGAAAACTCTCTGCTGGTTGGAGTCATATCCAGCACAAAGGAAGATGGTTGAGATTGTTGGAGGTCACTCACCTCAGTTCCAGGACATCACTGCAGGAGTTCCTCAGGGTAGTGTCCTAGGCCCAACCATTGCTGCTTCATCAATGACCTTCCTTCAATCTGAAGGTCAGAAGTGGGGATGTTTGCTAATGATTGCACAATGTTCAACACCATTCGTGACTCTTCAGATACTGAAACAGTCCATGTCTAAATGCAGCAAGATCTGGACAATATCAAGTTTGGGCTGACAAGTGGCAAGTGACCTTCTGAAGGTCATAAGGGATGGCCAGTAAATGCTGGCCTAGCCAATGATGCCCATGTCCTGTAAAACGAATATAAAACAGTAACACTCGCGCCACAGAAGTTCCAGATAATAACCATCTCCAAGAAGAGACAATCTAACCATCGCCCCTTGACATTCAATGGTTGAATCCCCCACTATCAACATCCTGGGGGTTACCATTGACCAGAAACTGAACTGGACTAGCCATATAAATGCTGGTGCTACAAGAGCAGGTCAGAGGCTAGGAATCCTGTGGCGAATAACTCACCTCCTGACTCCCCAAAGCCTGTCCACCAAGGCACAAGTCAGGAATGTGATGGAATACTCGCCACTTGCCTGAATGAGTGCAGCTCCAGCAATGCTCAAGAAGCTTGGCACAATCCAGGACAAAGCAGCCCGCTTAATTGGCATCTCAGCCACAAACATTCACTCCCTCCACCACCGACGAACAGTGGCAGCAGTGTGTACCATCTACAAGATGCACTGCAGAAATTCATCAAGGCTACTTAGACAGCACCAAACCCACGACCACTACCATCTAGAAGGGCAAGGGCAGCAGACACATGGGAACACTACCACTACCTGCAAGCTCCCCTCCAAGCCACTCACCATCCTGACTTGGAAATATATCGCCGTTCCTTCACTGTCGTTGGGTCAAAATCCTGGAACATCCTCCCTAACAGCACTGTGGGTGTACCTACACCTCACGGACTGCAGCGGTTCAAGAAAGCAGTTCAGCACTACCATCTCAAGGCCAATTAGGGACAGGCAATAAATGCTGGCCTAGCCAGCGATGCTATATCCCGTAAACGAAAAAAAAGCCAAGCTTCATCCTCGAGTGTGCACACCAAGCACTCACAGGCATGTTCCTCATGATTTTCAGTCCCTCAGTTTGAGCACAACATGCAGGCTGACACCCAATCGAAGCAGTACTGCAGTGCAGTAGTGGAGAAGCACTGCACTGTCAGGGAGTCAGTATTGAGGGAGTGCTGCACTGTCAGAGGGAGAGTCCCGAGGGGAGTGTTGCACTGCCAAAGGGAGAGTCCTGAGGGGAGTGCTGCACTGCCAGAGGTGCTGTTCTTTGAATGAGGGGTTAAACTCAGACCCAGCTGCCCTCTTGATCCCATCACTATTTTGAATTCCAGGGAGTTTCCCAGTGTTCTGACTAATATTTTTCCCTCAATCAACATCACAAAACAGATTGTCTGCTCATTAACACATTGCTAGGAGGTGGTTGTGCGCAAATTGGCTGTCATTTTTCCTACAGTACAACAGTGACTGTACTTCAAAAGTACTTTGTTGCATGTAAAACTGTTTGGAACGTCCTGAAGTCCTGAAAGATGCTATAGTATGCAAGTTTTTTCTTTTTTTAAAAAAACATTAATACTCCAAGATCATAAGAACATAAGACATAGGAGAAGTAGGCCATTCGGCCCATTGAGTCCGCTCTGCCATTCAATGAGATCATGGCTGATCTGATAATCCTCAACCCCACTTTCCTGCCTTTTCCCCATAACCCTCGATTCCCTTACTGATTAAAAATCTGTCTATCTCAGCCTTGAATATACTTAACGACCCAGCCTCTACAGCCCTCTGGGGTAAAGAATTCCACAGATTGACTACCCTCAGAGAGAAGAAACTCCTCCTCATCTCTGTCTTAAATGAGTGACACCCCTTACTCTGAGATTATGCCCTCTGGTCGTAGACTCTCCCACAAGGGGAAACAACCTCTCAGCATCTAGCCTGTTAAGCCCCCTAAGAATCTTGTATGCTTCAATAAGGTCGTCTCTCATTCTTCTGAACTTCAATGAGTACAGTCCCAACCTCCTCAACCTCTCCTCATAAGAAAATTCCTCCATACCCGGGATCAACCTAGTGAACTTACTCTGGGTTGCCTCCAATGCCACTATATCTTTCCCTAGATAAGGGGACCAAAATTGTTCACAGAATTCTAGCTGTGGTCTAACTAGGGCCTTGTATAGTTTTAGCAAGACTTCCCTATTTTTACACACCCTTGCCTTTGAAATAAAGGCCAAGATTCCATTTGCCTTCCCTATTATCTGCTGAACTTTTATGCTAGCGTTTTGTGATTCATGCACGAGGGCTACAGCTTTCTGTAGTCTTTCTCCATTTAAATAATATTCAGCTCCTCTATTCTTCCTGCCAAAGTGCATAACCTCACATTTTCCCACATTATATTCCATCTGCCAAGTTTTTGCCCACTCACTTAACCTGCCTATGTCTCTCTGTAGACTCTTTGTGTCTTCCTCACCACTTGCCTTCCCACCTATTTTTGTGTCATCGGCCAACTTGGCGATAGTACATTCACTCCCTCATCCAAGTCATTAATATATATTGTAAATAATTGTGGCCCTAGCACTGATCCCTGTGGCACTCCACTAGTTACAGGTTGCCATCCTGAAAATGCCCCCCTTATCCCAATTGTCTTCCATTAATTAGCCAATTCCCTATTCATGCTAATATACTACTCCCAACACCATGGGCTCTAATCTTAAGTAGCCTTATGTGTGGTACCTTATCGAACGCCTTTTGAAAATCCAAATATATTACATCTACTGGTTCTCCTTTATCTATCCTGCTTGTTAACCCCTGAAAGAATTCTAATAGATTTGTCAGGTATGATTTCCCCTTCTTGAAGACATGTTGACTCTGCTTGATTATATTATGCATTTTTAAATGCTCTGCTGTTACATCCTTTATAATAGACTCTAACATTTTCATAATGATAGATGTTAAGCTAACTGGCCTATAGTTACCTGTTTTTTGTCTCCTTCCCTTTTTGAATAAGAGTGTTACATTGGCAGTTTTCCAATCCTCTGAGACTTTTCCAGAATCTAAGGATTCTTGGAAGATTACTACCAGTGCATCCGCTATCTCTGTAGCTACTTCCTTTAATATCCTCAGACGCAACCCATCAGGCCCAGGGGAGTTACTGACCTTTAACCCCATTAGTTTCCCTCGTACTTTTTTTCTAGTGATAGTTATGTATTTATTTCCTCCCCCACTTTTGCCCCTTGATTTAGTATTTTTGGAATGCTGTTAGTGTCTTCTATCGTGAAGACTGATGCAAAGTATTTATTCAACTCCTCTGCCATTTCCTGGTTCCCCATTATTATTTCCCCAGCCTCATTCTCTAAGGGGCCTATGTTCACTTTGGCCTCTCTCTTCCTTTTTATATATTTAAAGAAGTTCTTACTGTCTGTTTTTATATTACTTGCTAGTTTACCCTCAAAAGTTTATTTTCTCCCTCTATTTTTTCTGGGCATCTTTTGTTGGTTTTTAAAACTTTCCCAATCCTCTGGTTTACCACTAATCTTTGCCACATTGTATGTTTTTTCTTTCAATTTGATACTATCCTTAGCTTCCTTGGTTAACCATGGTTGGTTTATCCCCTTCCTCACTAGGATATATCTTTGTTGTGAGTCATTAGCTATTTTCTTAAACGTCTGCCATTGTTCATCAACCATATTTTCTGCTCAACTTCTTTCCCAGTCCACTCCAGCCAATTCTGACCTCATTCTTTTGCAATTACCCTTATTTAAGTTTAGCACAGTTGCTTCTGACCCAAGTTTCTCGCTCTCAAAGTGAATACTAAATTCTACCATATTATGGTCACTGTTTCCAAGGGGATCATTTACTCAGATCATTTATTAAACCTGCCTCATTACACATTTCTAGATCCAAAATAGCCTGATCCTGGTTAGATCCACACCATTCTGTTCTAGGAAATTGCCCCAAATACACTATGAATTCTTGCTCGTGGCTCCCTCTGCCAGTTTGATCTCCCCAATCCACATGAAGGTTAAAGACGCCTATGATTAACGTACTGCCTTTTTTATATGCCCTCATTATCTCCTGATTTATTCTCTAGATCAGGTAAAGCATGGGTTTGCTGCAGCTTCAGAAATGGACTTGTGAATTTACTCAGTGTGACATTTCCATTGCCTACGTCAGACATCCTTCTGGTCTCTCTGAGCAAGACTTGCAATTCGTCCTAAATGATGAACTCAGACCTCATCCTGCATGGCAAGTGAATGAAGATTGTGCCAAACATAATCAAAGGAAAAAGAGAATCTTTCACCTCCTGGGTCTGGGCTGGGTTTACACCATGATCCTGGAGATGACCGGACATCACGCATTGACCAAACCAGATTTCCAGTCTCCCAAGAATTTTGTGGAAGGTTTGAACATGATTAAGCGGCAGGATACTCTGCAGACGATGCATTTCACTTCCAGCCTTTTTAGCTGGAGATGGGTTGTTAATGGGCAGGGTTACCTTTCAAGTGTGGGGACAATCAAGGAAAATAAATTTTCAAAAAGAACAGTTCCATTTTAATATAGTTTGGAATAATGCACCAGTGCTAAAGGCTAGTGGAGCAAGTCGGGAAAGTGATTGCATTTGAAAATAAAAACAAATTGTGCGGTTTTTATGTCTCCCAGGAGTGGAATTGCGCTCATGAACCAAATAATCTTCAAACTGCCACCTAAATCTTATTGCACCTGCAAAAAGTTTCCAGGCATCCCAGCTTTTGTCTCCATCGTTGGAGACTTGCCACTGGAAATTGAAGTGCTACACTTTGAAAATGTGGTCGACTGCAAACCTCTCCCTACTCAAACAATCCACCTGTAATTTACCACAACTAACATCTTGATTTACAAGAAGTATGTATATATCTATATGCAAAGGATGGGTGTGAGCGCTCAGGGGTGCACAGATTAATAGAAAAAAACTTTATATAGAGGGTGGTGAGAATGTGGAATTCACATTTTTGAAGCTTTTAAATGGCAATTAGGTAATAGTTTGAGAAGGGGGACATTAATGGCTCTGAGAAGCAAGAAAAGTGGAGAAAAATATTGGCACATACTTGGTGGAAAAAAGGAGAGAGAGAGAGAAAAGAAGAAACACAGATCTTTGGGGAGGGAGGCTGAAGGAAAGTTTCATGAGAAGGATGTTGAAAGAGAACTTTAAAGTTAAGCAGGAAGCCGAAGTTTGGGAGGTAGCTGGAGTGAAGGGTGTAATAGCTGAAGGAATAGGGACTGATGGTGCAAGGAAGAATGTGCATTTTATATAACATCTTCCTGTTTTATTATATTCATGGTAGTGAGGAGATGCAAGGAAGGTGGAATCCCATTCCATCATTGCATTGTATTTGAAACCAAATCCAGGCATTTAAAGGACTATTGATGATCCAGACACTATTACATAAAGTGAAGGCATGTTAATCACAGAAAGATACAGCATAGCAGTCTTTCAGCCCAAATACTGTGCTGATTCTTTGCAAGAGCTATCCAATTAGTCCCATTCCCTTGCTCTTTCCCAATAGCCCTGCATTTTTCCCTTTCCAGTATTTATCAGATTCCCTTTTAAAGTTACAATTGAATCTGCTTCCACCGCCCTTTGGAGCAGCGCTTCCCAGGTCACAACAACTCGCTGAGTACAATCCTTATCTTCACACCCCCTCTGTTTTTTTCCATTCACCGTATATCTGTGTCCACTGTTCACTGACCCTCCTCCTCCTCCTTATTTACTTTAACAAAAATCTTCATAGTTTTTGAAAAGCTCTATTAAATCTCCTCTCAATCTTCTCTCAGGAGAACAATCTCAGCTTCTCCAGTCTCTCCACACAACTGAAGTCCCTCACCCTGGTACCATTCTAGTAAATCTCCCCTGAAACTTTACCAAGGTCTGGGCATCCTTCCCAAAGTGCGGTGCCCAAAATTAGACACATTACTCCAGCTGAGGCCTAACCAGCATTTTATAAAGTTATACATTTTTTTTGTTTGTTTTTGTATGCCACTATTTATAAATTCAATGTCTAGATTTTAAACACATGCTCCTTCAACACTTTGACCACTATGTGGGCGGAATTATAACATTGCGGTAGGGTTTTTGCCGGGTTGCGCTGTTACTGGCAGACAAGCTTGGCCAAAAACCAGCGCAAAAGATCACAGAATTTCAAGTGCCAGTCGAGTGTAAATTGAGTTTCTGTAATCTTTTGTGCTAGTTTATATATAAAGTAATCGCGCTGGAAACTGGGCACACGCGCAGACTGTATTAATCGCCCTGCTGAGTTTCTGTTTATTGCGCCCTTTGCGATGATTGGAGGAGACTCGTCAAATTAACCCGGGTTTTAAAATGCAGAGACATTTTAGAAGCTTTTAAATATCAAAAAAAAGATTTACGAAGAAGCTGACTAGTGTACACCAGTGGGACTAGCAAATGGCTCTGTATAGTTTTCAAAGTCAATTTCAGTGATTTACAATCGGGTTACTCACAAGAGATGGACTGGACACTGATTTAAACTGTTTATTTTACTTGCAATAAACTCATTTTCAGCTGTGTTAATAAACCTGCACCAAGTCACCACTCTTAAAATACAAAGAGAATGTTTTAATGTAAGAGGGAAAAGAGAATTACATTCCAAACTGTTGGCTGATTGCGCTGGGTCACAGGCAATTTTACACGTGTGATTTGAGTCCTGTGCGGAAACCGGAACGAAACCTCCACTTCGGAAAAACCAGCGCAATTCACATTCGGATTGTCAACCGCAACCAAAGCGGAAACTCGGCCTCAGCACATTTATCTAATGCAGCCCAGTTCATGCTGACCAAGCTTGGAAATTGCTCTGAAAGAGAAGCCCCCCTCAGGATGAATCGGAATTGATCCAGACTCAGGCCTTGGGGTATTTTAACAGCAGCGCATCCCCTTGCTAAAAGGCGCTTTTCCAAATTTGCATCGGCTGACTAGCTGTGCGTAAAAATTTATTAGCAGTCAGATCAGAAAAAAATTGCCAGCGAACGCCAGCTAATTACTGGCAATGAAAAGCCACGGCTAAAAAGGACTGAATATGCAAATATACTACTTTCAATGTTGTTATGGTACCCAAAGGAATGCAAATTACAACAAACATTTCTGATTTAGCAATCCATTAAGTTTTCCACTCTATAAAGACACCTGATGTTGCTTTGCCCATTGAGGCATAAATGTCAATTTGTATTCACTTTTTTAATTTTAAGATTTTATGTACTTCTGATGGGAAAATTGGAAACTTTATTACCTGTGACATTTTATTGTTCCACCATGGAATAGTGCGGAACACTCTCCACCGAAAGTCATTAATAAAAGGAAGACTTGTACTTTAAAAAAAAATTTCTTTTAAGAGGAGAAAATAAAAGTGCTTCAAATTTGATTACACGTTTGCATAGGGAGTGAGTATGTCCCAGACAGTGAGGTGTATGGAATGTGAATAAAGATGGCTTTACTTCTCCCTCAGGTAGACTTTGTACAGATACGGCGAGGCACAGAGTGGACTTCATTCCGCCTGCTTTCTGGGTGTAGCCTCAGGCACCAGCTTGATGGTCAACATCGGGGACCATCGAGTTGTGCTCCAATTGGAAGCCTGAGAGTGGCTCCAATATTGGGTCAGGGCATTTTTGAGGCATCAAGGTAGCCCCCAAAAACAAGCTCAATGCCCCTTGTGCATCTTAACAAGTGGCTTAACGCCCATTTAAAACTTTTCCTCCTCATGTTCAAATTTTCCACAGCCTTGCCCGTTCCCTATGTCTGTAATCTCCAGCAACCTCTCAGCCCCCGAGATTTCTGTGCTTCTCCAATTCCAGCCTCTTGAGCATCCCCAATTCTCATCGCTCCACCATTGGCGGCCATGCTCTCAGCTGCTAAGGCCCTAAGCCTTGGAATTCCCATCCTAAAACTCTCTGCCTCTCTCTCCTCCTTTGAATGCTCCTCCGTTTGTTGAGACGGTGAAGCAAGCTTTTCATTTTCTAGGGTTATTTTAAGGTTTTGATCTAAAATGAGCTGGTCTGTTACATCTCCAATCCTTGAAGTTTACCCCCTTTGACCAAGCTTGTGGGCATCTGTTTACCATCACCTTGTGTGGCTCGGTGTCAAATTTTGTATGATACCACTCCTGTGATTGTTAATTCCCCTCTGAGAAATTGGGCTCTCTTGAGCTGGCTTTATTCTGCTCAGATTTGGAGTTGAGGAGCTCAGCAAACAGTTCCACACCACTCCCAAGGTCTGCTGTTGTCCTCTGGTCATCTCTCCACCACCACAAGAGAATGAGAAATAGAAGCAACAGGTGGCCATTTGGCCCCTTGAGCCAGTTCCACCATTCAATCAGATCATGGCTCCATGTCTACATCAACTCCACTTTTCCACCCTATTCCCATATCCCTTGATTCCCTATCATTCAAAAATCTATCAATCTCCGTCTTGAAAATAGTCATCAACTGAGAATCTATGCTTCTCTGATGTAGAGAATTCCAAAGATTTACAAATCGTTTGAGTGAAGCAGTTTCTCCTAATCTCAGTCCTAAATGGCCGACTGCTTATTCTGACACTATTTGGCCCAGATTTTTGCTCCTGAGACGGCTGTGCAGAGACGGGAGAATTCTCAGCACACTTTGGGCAACAGACTCCAAGTCTATCAAGATCCCGCTTCAGTAGAGGCTATGGATGATTTAAGTGGCTACCTGCCTGAAACACGCCCTGCCCCCATTCCTGCCCCTGCACTAATAGAAAATGCCATGTTTGGGGGCCAGACTTGCCGTTTCCGGGCAGTTCGGCTATTTTCTCCACGATGGAGTGTCTCTCCGTCATGATGAAAATCTGTACCTATGACTCCATGTTCTAGATTTCCCAGCCAGGGAAACATCCTCCCAGCATCTACTGTGGCAAAGAATTTTATAGGTTTCAATTGCCTCTCATTTTCCTAAACTCAGGCCCATTCTACTCGATCTCCACTCATAGGGGAGTCTTCTCATCCCAGAGTCAGGTAAACAATGGCAATTTTTTCAAGAGACTAAAATAGTATGATTCCAGGACACTTCCCAGTGCTTTTTTTTTAAGACCTCAACCTGTACAATTCAAACCACATGAACTGATGATTCATCTATTGATGGGACCTCACCATGTGCAAAAGGACACACAGTAACAATCAGGACATTTCAAGGTAATTCATGGCAAACGATGCAGTTCAAGAGCCAAGACAAGTTGCTAAATAAATGTAATTCCTTATCACTTATCTGAACAGTTTGAAACAGGGCAAGCTTCATAGGCAGCCTTCTGTATGAAGACTGCATTATTTGGAGAAAGAAAAAGTCCTCAGATCCAGTTCTTGATGGAAGTGAATTAGCAGGCAATAGCAAAATCTGATTTACCAGCTGACTGCATTCAGCCTGTCATACAGCATTTGAGGATTTAGCCAGAGGGCTTAATAATGCTGAACACCATGCATAAGGATCTAAGCAAAGGCTTAAAACCTTTATTTTAATCCTTTTTGTCGCATAAATCTATATTTATTTTTTCAACAAAGTGCCTCTTGGATTGCATTTAAAAAAAACCCTGTATCAGTCTCCAACGCTGCGTACTCACTCTTCAGTAGGTAATAAAGCAACAAACGAGTAACCCCAGGCCAATTCAATTAGACATTTTAGGAAAATTATTCAAAGTGAGAAAAAAAAACACAGCCCCTCCAAATGGCAAAGCTGTCGATGATCAGGATTTAGTGATGGGATTAAAAAAGAGGAAGCAGTTCAGGCCAGGGAACCTGTACCATTCACACAATCGAATGGAGATCAGGCTTGCTTGTTGCCTCTTCACTGTAGCACCAACATTGCTCGATGAAATTTCACCCCAGGATTAGTTATTGGAATGTAGGAGCAGGAGGAGGCCATTCAGCCCTTCAAGCCTAGTCCACCATTCAATTAAATCATGGCTGATCTCTATTAGAACTCCATCCATCTGCCTTGGTGCAGTAACCTTAATTCTTTGCCCACCAAAAGTCTATCAATCTCAGTTTTGAAAATTTCAACTGATATACCTCCAACTCTGCCCCTGCCACAGTCTCAACAGCTTCTTGGGGGAGACAGTTCCAGGTTTCCAGTACCATGTGTGTGAAGAAATGTATCCTGGTATTACTCCTGAGCAGCCTGGTTATAATCTTGAGGATCTGCTTCCTTGTTCAGGGCTCTCCCCTCGCCAAGGAAATAGTTTATCTCTACCTACCCTATCAAACCCTTTAATCATCTTAAAAACCTTGATGAGATAACCTCCTTAATTTCTATAGCCAAGGAAATACAAGCTTAGTCTCTGAAAACTATCTTCATAATTCAACCAATTTAGCCCTGGTACAGTTCTGATGAATCTATTCTGCACTCCCTCCAAGGCCAACATATCTTTCCTGAGATTCAGTGCCCAGAACTGAACACAGAGCTCTAAATGCAGGCTAACCAAAGCTTTATACCAGCTGATATCTGATATTTAAAACGGGAAATAGCCAGGCGGAGAAAATTTTTTTAAATGTAAACAGGGTCCCAATATATATGGAAGAATTGTGGGTCATCTGTGCTAATGCCCAACAGTGTGAGCAGCTACAAAACTCCACTCCCCTCTCTAATTTTGAAATGTATCCTCACTTCCTCATTTCCACTGTCCAGTCAAAGGAGTGTTTAACACCATCATGTAGCTCACTATTGGAAAGCAGAGCACAAATGGTTCATTGTTCACTGGCCACTTGATGTCTGACCTACATCAAAAAAAAGTACATTTTTGTTCCACACTAAGCCATATATGGAGATGCTAGGACAGACGACCAGAAGTTTGGCCAAAGAGGTAGGATTTATAGACTGTCTTAAAGAAGGAACAAGAGAGAGGTGGAGAGGGAGGGACTTCCAGAGCTTAGGAACGAGGCAGTTGTAGGCATGGCCACCAATGGCAGAGAGATGCAATGCTGGGAATGCACACGAGGTCAGAACTGGAGGAGTAGAGAAATCTCGGAGGGTTGTGGGGCTGGAGGTGGTTAGAGATAGGGATGGAATGCGGTCAAGGAGGGAATTAAACACAAGAATGAGGGCTTTTAAAATCAAGTTGATATTGAACCAATGTAGACTAGCAAGCAGAGGAGGCAATAAGTGAATGGGGCTCGGTGGGAGTTAGGATACAGAAATACAAAGTTTTGGAAAGAGAGCAGTTTCTTGGAGAAATTGCTGACCTGTAACATTACAGCATTTGAGTACGATATTACAAGCTCTAAAAATATTCTAAATTCTATACTATTCTAAAAATATTTGCAATCAAACATTGCTTATGAAAGTTTGCAGAAGGCTTGAACAATAGATATTGTGTTCGAGTGTTGTGGTGACTTGTCTGTTGTGTGCCTTTCCCCGATACACATTCTCTGCATCAAACCTGTCCCACCATTATTACACTGCTGGGATGTTGTAATAAAGCAGAGAATGCCATAAAATATTAATCATAACAAACATTACAAAAAAAATTAGATAAATCTAAAACGATCAAAGTGGGAGCCCATAAAATACAAGCAATGCACAACTCGAGTGCGAACTGAAGCTCATCTGCATATGCAAATCCATGCTAATTGACCTCATTTGGGATGCAAAATGTCCCTTATATATTCTCAGCAATACTCTTTCACAAAATGAACAACAGTATCTTCTTTAATTCATTAACTCTTTCACTGCGGAGGTTTGAGGAACTGTGGTCCATGGAATAGAAACGTTTCCATGTCTGCTCTCCACCTTTTCTTGTTGCCTGTATCACTTCCCTTCCACCCCTCAGTGTGCTGACTAGCGGCTAACGCTAATTTGAAGGTTCTGCCCTTGTTTGGACTCCTCCCACCAGAGGAAGTAGTTTCTCTCTATCTGACCTGTCAAATCCTTTAACCATCTTAAAAACCTCAATTAGCTCACCCCAAATCATCGATAATCAAGGGTAGACAAGCCTCATTTTCCTCTGGCCAATTTCTCAGTCAAGTCTATGACCTTTTGGGTAACACTTACATCTATATTCACTCTCTCTCCTTTAAGGTAGTACTCAAAACCTACCTATTGACCAGGATTTTGGTCACCTGTCTTAATTTCTCCTTCTGTATTTTGGTGTCAAATTTTGATTAATAATTCCCCTTTGAAGCATCTTGGAGCATTTTAATGTTAAAAGTGCTATATAAGTGCAAGTAGTTATTGTTGAAAAATTCTGTCTGACCTCTGAAAACAGTTTGGATTAGGACAGAGACTAATTAAGCACATTCCCCCTGTCTGCAATGTGTCAGAATAGTGGAATTCAAGTCTCTGTTTGGAACTCTGTTGCCTTTGCCAGATTGGCTGCCTTGTGCTGGCTGCTCATTGCTGATTAAAAACAGAGTCAGTTTCTGGTTGTGGATGGAATCGGTGCTTGAATTCCAAAGGTTTGCTTTGCCAGTTGACAAAAATTCTTCAAAAACCTTCGAAACCACAGTAAGGTCTGGATAAGGCATTGCACCAAGTGTGAAGAATGGCTGCAATGAGCTTCTGATTTTAAAATTAAGAGTTTTGGGCAGAGTGGGGCAGGGGCAGGGGCAGGGTGGTTACATTGAAAATTTGATAGAGGTTCAAAATCATGAATGGTTTTGATAGTTTCTCTTTATTTACCTTGTTTCCAGTGGCAGGAGGGTCAATAGCCAGAGGGACACAGATTTAAGATGATTGGGAAAAGAACCAGAGGCGACATAAGGAAACAATTTTTTACACAGCAAGTTGTTGTGATCTGGAATGTGCTGCCTGAAAGGGCGTTGGAGGCAGATTCAATAATAACTTGCAGAATGGAATTAGAAAAATCCTTGAAGGGGAAAAAGCAATGGAGTGGGATTAATTAGATAGTTCTTTCAAAGAGCCAGCAGAGGTATGATGGGCTGAAAGGCCTAATTCTATGCTGAATCATTCTACAAAGCCAATCATTACCAATCAATGGAAAAGAAAATCGAAGAGGGGAGAGGATGAGGAAATCAGGAGGAGGGGGAGATCAGGGGAGGGGTGGGAAATTGGAGGAGGGAAGGAATTGGGGGCAGGAGGAGATCAAAGGGGAGGGGTGATAAATCGGGAGGAGAGGGAATTTGAGGGGAGGGGAGATCAGGGAACAATGAGATTGGGGGTAGGGGAGATAGGGACAGAGGAGATCAAAGGGGAAGGAAATCGGAGGGGAGCAGGAGATCGGGGACCGGGGCGGGGGGGGGGGGGTGGAATCAGGGCACTGTGAGATCAGAGGTTGGGGAAAATGGGGGAAAAGTAGGTGACCATGGAGAGGGGTTGGGGGCCATTGATTTGCTATGAGCGTGATTTATGCTCTTGGCAAAGGCCAGTTTCACATCATTTTATACATATTGCAGAAAAATATGGAATTTGAAAATCAGATCTGTCCCATCTCAAAAAATATTTTGCGAGGGCTGGCGGGGTGGGGCTGGTGGGGGGTGGGGCTAGCTCTTGATGAAAGATCATTGACCTGAAATGTTAACTTTGTTTCTCACTTTACAAATGCTGCCTGGCCTCAGAATGCCCGGCAATTTCTACTTTCACTTTGAAGTGGTAGATATTTATTACATTCACGCCACATTACTACCAGCCTTTCTTAAACTAGACAATAATCTGCTTAAATTGGTGATCAAAAATCTATCTGTATAAAAACTTGAGATGTTTATGTGGCAATGTGCTGAACAGGTCTGACTCACCACAAACACCTGAGAGAGAGTTTGGATTGGGCACCACCCTTTTTTCTGGCATTTCTGTTCAAATTTAATCTGGATTGTTGGGATGAAAGTGTCAATTCTCTACTGGCTGTAAAGTGTCTTACATGAAATGGGCCAGTATCAGTCTGGTTCCAGTTGGATGCAAAAGCTTTTGATGTGGCACTAGATGCAAAATGTTTTCCACTATCAAGCTGTGACCTCCCTCCTCTGGAAAATCAGTGAGGGCTGATTTCCTGATATTTGAAGGCATGTGTACATCCACTGAAAGACTCAGTGTACCTGGTAGCTCTTCATAAATCTCATCATCTGGCTCCTGGCCAATATTGGCTGTCGGATAAGGTATTCTTGGATCTCCAGGTCCTGCATCTACATCATCGTATGTCTCCTCCTGCAGTGCTCCCACATTCCTCGCCTCTTCTTCCTCCTCCTCCTCCTCTTCCTCCACTGGTATGAAGTTGGAATTCATGTCTGTGAGGAAAAACAGTCACATTGCAAATTAATGAGAAGAGTATGTCACTATGCTGCACAGTTGTTTCAAATGTTCAGAGATTTTATGGGTAATCATAGAATTGTTATAGCACATAAGGAGGTCATTCAGCGCATTGTGCCTGTGCCAGTTCTCCAAATGAATAATCCACATAGTGCCATTCTCCAGCTTCTCCCCATAACCCTGCACATTTTTCCTTTTCAGATAATAATCCAATTCTCTCTTGAATGCCAACACACTGTCAGGTAGCACATTCCAGATCCTAACCTGTGTGAAAAGGTTTTTCATGTCATCATTGCTTCTTTTGCCATTATCTTAAATCTGCGCCCTCTCATTCTCGATCCTTTCACCAGTAGGAACACTTTTTCCCTATCCGCTTTGTTCAGGCCCCTTATGATTTTGAATATCTCTAACAAATCTCCTCTCAACCTTCTCTTCTCCAAGGGAAACAGTCCCAACTTCTCTAATCTATCCAAATAACTGAAGTTCCCCGCCCCTGGAAAATATGGGGAGCCAAGTATGAAGGGGCATGATCTTAAAATTTGAGTTAGTCCGTTCAGGAGTAAAATCAGGAAGCACTGTTCCACACAAAGGATAGTAGAAATCTGGAATTCTCTCCAAATTTAAGAAGCCTCTTAAAGGAAGGGTGAGATAGAGTGGCAGAGAGGTTTAAGCAGAGGATTTCAGACCCAGGCAGCTAAAAGCACAGCAACCAATGGTGGAGGGATTAAAATCAAAGACGCATTAAAGGCCATAATTGGAGAAGCGAAGGAATCTTGGAGGGTTATTGGGCTGAAGAAAGTTACATAGACAGGGAGGCCTGAGTAATGGAGGGATTTGAAAACAAGAACTAGAGTTTTAAAATTGAGATGAACTGGGAGCTAATGTAGGTCAGTGAGCACAGCTAGGAGTGAAATGGGAATTGGTGCGAGTTAGGTTACAAGCAGCAGGGTTTTGGATGAGCACAACTTTATGGAGGTTGGAAGGTGGGAAACAGATGTACCAAAGGCACGGATGAGGTTTTGTGTGCCAAATCCTCTCCATCAGGGATACAGCGGGATGCTCCCGATAATTAAGGAAACAGGGGAACCAGAGCATCTGTTTTATGCATCCTCTCACTGTCTGGACAGAAACATTTCCCAAGCAGCTTATCACAAGCCTATAGATCGGATCTTTGCTCAGTCACACTTTCCCAATTTGTATCTACAAAAAGCAGCGAGTGGTGCCTGTGGTAAGTCTGAGAAATATTTACAGTCAAGCTCAGGCTAATAACACTCCAAATGATTTTACAGCAATAAAACAGAAGCAAAAAATCAATATGTTTCTCAACAACATTGACACGAAACACCCCATAAATTTAATTTGTATCAATCTACGCTTGCTACTTTTGAGTCAGCTCTGAGTTTATTCCTTGACTTTACATGGATTCCGTTTTATTTAATTCAACAAAATCAATATCATAAAACGCTGTCTGATCAAAGTATTTCTGGACAAAGGGAGCGAGTGTTTGCAGTTTTCCTCTTCGTTCACCTCCCTCTCATAGGTGGTTATTGCAGATGGCAATTATCACACAGACAAGTTCATGTCCAAGTGTAGCTTTAAATTGCAGCAATGAAAATCACACTGGTCGTTAAATCAGAAATGTCAGTAATCAGCCGAGGCCCTGATCAGATTAGAGAAACAAGATCAAGACTGTTTCTAAGGCAGGTGTAGATGGGGATGGGCCAGGAGCAGGGAGTGATTCTATGCTGGAATCATTTTAATTAAAGGCTGTATTTGGCTCCTGATTCACTGCTGTTAAGTATTACCTGTATTACAGTGCGTGTTATTGTCTTCCCCTTTCTACAATTCTCTGAGATAATCTGCACTCCTCCAATTCTGGCCTCTTGTGCATCCCTGATTTAAATCACTTTACCATTGGTGGCCATACCTTCAGCTGCCTGGGGCCTAAGGTCTGGAATTCACTCCCTGAATTTCTCCACCTCTTTCCCCCCACCTTTCTTTCTTTAAGAATCTTTTTAAAACCCACCTCTTTGACCAAGCTTTTAAATCAGCTGTCCTAAACAGTATCTCCTTATGTGGCTCAGTGGCAAATTTTACTTGATAATAAAAGTCCTGTGAAGCACCCTGAGATGTTTTACAATATTAAAAATGCTATATAAATGCAAGTTGCTGTTATTATTTTACAGATTATTTGAAACAAAGAGAAGAAGATGTTTCTCTGACATTGACCCTCCACTCCAGCTCTAAACCCACCAATCGCCACCCACTGTTCCAGCTCTTGTACAGAAGTCTGCTGGCAACAAGTATCCAGCTCATTCAACAATCAAAGAATCTTACAGCACAGAAGGCGACCATTTGGCCCGTCTGTGCCAGTTCCTTGAAACAGCTATCCAATTAGTTCCATTCCCCCCTTGCTCTTTCCCCGTAGAACTGCAAACTTTTCCCCTCAAGCATTTATTCAATTCTCTCTTGAAAGTTAACACTGAATTTGCTTGCACGCCCTTTCAGGCATCGCATTCCAGACCATAATAACTCACTGTGTTAAAAAAAATTCTCATCTCCCCCCTGGATTTTTTGCAACCATCTCAAATTTGTGCCCTCTGGTTACTGACTCTCATACCAGTGGAAAGTTTCTCCTTATTTACTCTGTGAAAACCATTCATAATTTTGAGTAGCTCTATTAAATTTCCCCTTAACCTCTCTGCTCAAAGGAGAACAATTACAGCTTCTCTCGTCTCTTCTGATGACTTAACTTCCTCAGCCCTGGTGTCATTTTAGTGAATCTCTTCTGCACCCTCTCCAAGGCCTCCCTCCCAATGTGTACTGCCCTGAACTGGGCATAATTCTCCAGCTGGGGCTTAAGCAGTGATTTATAATTGCTTACTGTAACTTCCTTGCTTTTGTACTATGTCTCTATTTATAAAACCAAGGATTCTGAACGTGTTACTGGGGCCTAACGGCTGTAGAATGATCATCTCTAAGATTAAGTGTCTTCAAAGGAAAACATTGGGAAAAGAAAATGAACTACAGGCGTGATGGGGCGAGGCACTTCCACTAAAAATTGTTTTTAATTAGCAACAAACTTCAAACTTTTATTACTTTAATCAGTGGAACGAAATGTTTAATTAGAAAGTGAATTTTTCAGCACTGACTAATATTCAGCTCACTGGGGTTTTGAAGCAAAGATGGACTGTGCTCATTTAAAATTTAATTGAAAAGTAAATGTGATTTAAAATAAAAGTCAAATTACAATTTTTAAAAGAACCAGAGAATTTAGGTACGAGTGATTTAAAACATATTTAAGTACAGTAGACAGATGGAAGTGTTGTTGTTTATAAAAACAAGCTGGTTCTCTATGATGTGACTCTGGAACTGATTCCCTTTGTTGAGGTGAAGTACAGAGATTATGGGCAGTTGCTTTTTGATGTCTCGCTGGATTGGCGCCTGAATAGTTCCTCCCCTTAGGGGCAAGAGGTCTGATAACTGAGGTACTTCATAGCAGCTTTTTCCCATTCTAAGTTCATCTATCCATGTTCATAATGGAGGCTACCTGAGTAAACATGGCACACTGTAATTATGTGTTCGCATGAGTACAGACATTGAAGCATCACTCTTGGCAGGAGGGTGAAATCACAGTGTGACCAGTTTACACAGAAAATGCCCAATATAGATGTAGACAGGGGAACTTGGAATGAAAAAATTAAAAATTATGACAGACAGTGGTTAGAATGTGAAACTCGATACCACAGGGAGTGGTTGAGGTGAATAGTACAGATGCAGATAAGGAGAAGTGACATAGGGAGAAGGGAATAGCAGGATATTCTGATAGGATGAGATGAAAGATCGGAGGAAGTTCATGTGGAGTACAAACACGGCATAGTCAAGTTGGGCCAAATGGCCTGTTTCTGTGCTGCAATTTTTAAAAATTCATTCATCGGATGTGGGTGTCGCTGGCTAGGCCAGCATTTATTGCCCATTCCTAATTTCCCTTGAGAAGGTGGTGGTGAGTTGCCTTCTTGAACCGCTGCAGTCCATGTGGTGCAGGTACACCCACAGTGCTGTTAGGGAGGGAGTTCCAGGATTTTGATTCAGCGACAGTAAAGGAATGAGATATATTTCGAATTCAGGATGGTCAGTGGCTTGGAGGGGAACTTCCATGTGTCTGCTGCCCTTGTCCTTCTAGGTGGTAGTGGTTGTAGGTTTGGAAGGTGCTACCTAAGGAGGGTGAGTTCCTGCAGTGCATCTTGTAGATGGTACACACTGCTGCTACTGTGCGTCGGTGGTGGAGGGAGTGAATGTTTGTGGATGGGGTGCCAATAAAGCGGGCTGCATTGTCCTGGACGGTGTCGAGCTTCTTGATTGTTGTTGGAGCTGCACTCATCCAGGCAAGTGGGGAGTATTCCAACACACTCCTGACTTGTGTCTTAGAGATGGTAGACAGGCTTCAGGAGGCAGGAGGTGAGTTACTCACCATAGGGTTCTGACCCAGTGACAGTGAAGGAACGGTAATAAGTTTCCAAGTCAGGATTGCGAGTAGCTTGGAGGGGAACTTCCAGGTGGTGGTGCTCCTAGCCTCTGACCTGCTCTTGTAGCCATGGCTAGTCCAGTTCAGTTCCTGGTCAATGGTAACCCCCAGGATGTTGATAGTGGGGGATTCAGTGATGGTAATGCCGTTGGATGTCAAAGGCAGATGGTTAGATTCTCTCTTGGTGGAGACGGTCATTGCCTGGCACTGTGTGGCACGAATGTTACTTGTCAGCCCAAGCCTGGATATTGTCCAGGTCTTGCTGCATTTGGACATGGACTGCTCCAGTATCTGAGTCGCTGTGAATGGTGCTGAACATTCCCACTTCTGACCTTGCGATGGAAGGAAGGTCATTGATGAAGCAGCTGAAGATGGCTGGGCTGTGGACACTACCCTGAGGAACTCCTGCAGTGATGTCCTGGAGCTGAGATGACTGACCTCCAACAACCACAACCATCTTCCTTTATGCTTGGTATGACTCAACCAGTGGAGTTTTTCCCGATTCCCATTGACTCCAGTTTTGCTCGGGCTCCTTGATGCCACACTCGGTCAAATGCTGCCTTGATGTCACGGGCAGTCACTCTCACCTCATTCTATGTAACGCATGATTTTAAAAAGAGGGCTACACTGTCTGATTCAATTGTTTCTTGCCTCGGTCCACCTGATGACTTACTCCTTGGTATTAACTCCCCATGTGCTGTGCACCATGAGATTGATTAGTGTTTATTTTCTAAGAATGTTTAGTAAGTGTTGGAAGGACACTTGTCCTATTAATTAGACACTGTTGGGAGTAAAGATAGACTTGTCAAAAACTGTGGCATTGAAGTCACATACTCTAAGGCACATTCCTGCTCCAGCAGGAGCAAGCTAATATCTACACTAGAGTTACTGTACATCTGGGACAACATTCCCAGCAATAAACAAAGACTTGCATTTCTATAGTGCCTTTCAGGACCTCAGGGTGTCACAAATGTGCTTTACTGCCAAGAAAGACACTATTGCAAATGGAAAATGGCAGCCAATTTGCACACAGCAAGGTCCCACAAATAGCAATGTGATAGTGACCAGGTAATCTGTTTTTTTATTGTTGATTGAAGGATAAATATTGCCCAGAACTCACTGCTCTTCTTTGAAATAGCGCTGTTGAGTTATGTCCACCAGAGGGCACATAGGGCCTCAGTTTAACGTCTCGTCTGAAAGACAACACCTCCAGTAATTTAACACTCCCTCGATATTGGCACAGGCAGTATCAGTCTGGAATTGTGCTCAAGTCTTCAAATAGGTCTTCTGGCGCAGAGGCTACCTACAAAGCCACAGCTGCTACTTAATGAGTGGGAAAGTCCATGTCAGGTTGGGCAAGTTTGTGTGGGGTGTCAATGCTGGTGTTTTTCTCTGACCTGGTATAGCCCCAGCACACCACGCCACCAACACTGCCCCCCAGCCCCTCACCCCACCACTGGTGGCCATGTCTTAACTGCCAAGTTCTGGAACTCCCTCCCTAAACCTCTCTGTCTCTACCTCCTCCTCATCTGTCAGACTCTCCTCAGAAGACAAATCTGACCAACGCCACTTAATCTTTCCTTCTTTGACTTGACATCTGTATTCCCTCCCACCACGGAGGTGCAGTGGGATGTTTCTCTATGTTGAAAGAGTTAAGCAAATACAAGCTGTTGTTTTGTCCAGTGTTTATAGGTCGTTGCAGTTTCGTGAAGTACAAACAGCAGCTCTGGTGCTCCTTTGATAAATAATCACATGATAAGCTCAGGAGAAAGGTTAGTGCGTGGGAGTTAGAGGATAAACATGGAAGTTGAATGGATAGCAAATTGGCAAAGATGGTTAGGATGAAAGGATAGTTACTCAGACTGCTAGAAGGTAGCAAGTGGTGTTCCACAAGGATCAGTCTGAGGACCACTGTCATTAGTCACTTACACTATTGTAACTCAAAATCAAACTATGCAGATGGTAGCAAACTCGGGTGGGAATGGGGGGGGGGGGAGGTGTGGATAACACGGAGGAAGATGCACTTTGATAGGAAATACAGAAACATCACCTAATCCTTAGAAAAGGAGAAACTGAAACGTTAAATCCCGATGGGCTCAGGGATAATTGGCTTTAAGTGACACATTAATGAGCCTAATTGATATTGCACCAATGGTAAGGATACTCCCATCAGAGCCTTTCCACCCAAAAGTAAATTAGGGACAGTTTTCCCATGCTGGGAATCAGACACGGGGATTCCCACCAACTTCTCCCAGCCACCGCACCTCCCCCCTGCAATTCATATACACTAGGGTTGCCAAACCTCCCGGAACAGCCAGGAGTCTACGGGCAGTGGCACCAATCTCCTGGTGGCTAAAGAAATCAATCATGGAGATTGGGACGTGCCTGCTTCTTTGTTTGCCTGTATCCATCCTGTGCATGTCTGCTAAGATGTCATCATGTTCCACAACATCAGCAGCGCAGGGGGTGGGGTGGGGGGGGGGGAGGGGGCCCGCGGGGGGTGTGGTAAGCAGGGAGAGGGCAGGGGGGGTAGGACGGCAAAGGAAGCAAGGAAGCAGAGTGAAGGGTGCAGGGAAGCGGGCATTCCTTTGGCCTGCGGCATCTTTAATGCCAGGAGCTGACACTGCATGTGTGGGGCCTGAGCCCTCAGTCCTTTGCTTGCGATGGCAACAATCACAGCCATTTTTAAAGAGGTTGATGGAGGCTGCTCAGGAAAAGGTAATCAGGTACTATTTTTCAAAAGTAGATTTTTGATGGGGCCAAAGGGAGGCTCAACACCAGCCTGTTTGCATCCCCTCCTCCAAAATACACTCCCCAAACATTCATGCTCTCCTTAAAAAGTTGTTGTTGTGCAGCCCAATTTCTTCAATGCGATGTTTCTTTTAATACTTTTGCATGGCTGCTCACACTCTGTATTTAACATGGAACAAGGCCTATGCAATACCTTCCGCTACAGTGCAGCCACACATGGGAACATTACTGCCAAGAAGCCCTCCCAGTTGGCTGGCTTGGTGTAAGAGTTGACCATCTGAAACTAAGTGGATTATAGTGGAGTGCCCGTTTGGTGGGTATAACTCAAACTTTAAGATTATTGTCTCCTCCTTGATTTCCACCAACAGAGGAACTAGTTTCACCCGCTTGCGCCACACCATCAGTTTTTCATGATGTCACCACCGGGAGCTTTCTGTAACATCACTTCTGTCAACGTCTCCCAAAATATGTCCAGCCTGAGTTGGCAAACTTAATGCCCGCTCCAGCACACTCCATTAAATTCCGCCCAATGTTTCTACTTGTGGGAGAATCCAAAAAACTAGGGGTCATAAATACAAGATAGCATATCCAATAGGGAAGTGAGGAGAAATTTCTTTACCCAGAAGATGGTTAGAATATGGAACTTGTTACCACAGGAAGTGGTTGAGGAGAATAGTTTAAAGGTTTTATTTTCAAAGCAAGACAGTTTAGAGAGAAAAGGGAATAGAAAGATTTGCTCCAAGACTAAGGTGAGACAGATGGAAAAGGAATCTCATGAAGTATAAACACCAGGGCAGACTAGTTGGGCCAAATGGTTTGGAGTCATACCTAGCACAAAGGAAGATGGTTGTGGTTGTTGGAGGTCAGTCAGCTCAGCTCCAGGACATCACTGCAGGAGTTCCTCAGGGTAGTGTCCTAGGCCCAACCATCTTCAGCTGCTTCATCACTGACCTTCCTTCCATCATAAGGTCAGAAGTGGGGATGTTCGCTGATGATTGCACAATGTTCAGCATCATTTGCGACTCCTCAGATACTGAAGCAGTCTATGTCCAAATGCAGCAAGACCTGGGCAATATCCAAGTTTTGGCTGACAAGTGGCAAATAATATTCACACTACACAAGTGCGAGGCAATGACCATCTCCAACAAGAAAGAACCAAACCATCGCCCCTCGACATTCAATGGCATTACTATCACTGAATCCCCCATTATCAACATCCTGGGGGTTACCATTGACTAGAAACTGAACTGGACTAGCCATATAAATACTGTGGCTACAAGAGCAGGTTGGAGGCTAGGAATCCTGCAGCGAGTAAGTCATTTCCTGACTCCACAAAACCTGTCTACCATCTACAAGGCACAAGTCAGGAGTGTGATGGAATACTCCCCACTTGCCTGGTTGAGTGCAGCTCCAACAACACTCAAGAAGCTTGACACCGTCCAGGACAAAGCATCCCGCTTGATTGGCACCCCATCCACAAACATTCACTTGCTCCACCACCAACGCACAGTAGCAGCAGTGTGTACCATCTACAAGATGCACTGCAGGAACTCACCAAGGCTCCTTAGACAGCACCTTCCAAACCCACGACCACTACCATCCAGAAGAACAAGGGCAGCAGATAGATGGGAACACCACCACCTGGAAGTTCCCCTCCAAGCCACTCACCATCCTGACTTGGAAACATATCACCGTTCCTTCACTGTCACTGGGTCAAAATCTTGGAACTCCTTCCCTAACAGCACTGTGGGTGTACCTACACCACTTGGATTGCCGCAGTTCAAGAAGGCAGCTCACCACCACATGATTATCAAGGGCAATTAGGGATGGGCAATAAATGCTGACCCAGCCAGCGACACCCACATCCCATGAATGAATAAAAATAAATAAATGTTTGTTTCTGTATCATTGAATTAAATTTGACACAGCCACAGAAACAAATTTTAGGGCAGGTGACCAAAAGCTTCATCAAAGAGATAGGGTTTAAGAAGCGTCCCAAAGGAGGAGAGAGAGCTGGACAGAGGGAGAGCTGTCGGGAGGGAATCCCAAGCTGCTGATGCCATGGCCACCAATGGCAGAGCAATCAAAATCGTGAATGCTCAGGAGGCCAGGATTGGAGAGATCTTGGAGGGTGTTAGGGCTGGAGAGGTTACAGAGGTAGGGAGCAGCGATGCCACAGAAGAATTTGAAAACAAGGGTGGAAATTTTGAAATGGAGGCATAGCCAAACTGATGCTAATGTAGATCAGTGAGCTTAGGGGACAATGATTCTGTGCAAATTAGGATATTGGCAGCAGAGTTTTGGACGAACTGAGGTTTGCTGAAAGTGGGGGATGGGAAAATCAGCCAGGAGAGCATTGGAACAGTTGTGTTTGGGGGTAACAAAAGCATGGGTGAGGGTTTTAGCAGCAGATGAGCTGAGACAGGCAATGTTCCTGATCTAAAAAGCCGATCACTCATACATGTGCAGACAACCTGCCTTGCTAAAAACAGGATGCTGTTCATGGAAGCATAATGCAGGAGACTTGTCATTGTAGCCACCCTCATTCTAGGTGTTGAATAAATGCCATGTTTTTCCTCGTCACGCAATAGCTTGCTCAATCCTTTTATGTATCAGCTTGTCTACTATGCTGAGCACACAGCTCCAACAACCAAACACACACCCAAATGTGTACTGGAGTTGGCATGGAGATGTTTACCAGCAGGATATGAGAGTGCACACTCACCATTTACCCTGGGGAGTACAGTTTGGAGCTGACAATCTCTGCCTCCCTACAGAATTCCACAACAGATAAATGCATTTTTACCTTTGAGCACGAAGGAGATATGATCCACCCACTCCTTGGCTTCCCGACGGCTTGATGCAGTAAACTGGAAAGGGAAAGAATCATTTATCAGATGGGAACAATCTGCATCTCCTCTCCTGTATTTTACTTCAATTTTACCACGTTAACCTCCACAACTGAAATTGCAAGAAACTAAAATATGGACAGAAACATCAATGAACATACCACATGTCACAATGCAGTAGAGAAATAAGGTGACTTGCATTTCTGCAGCACCTTTCACAGCTTCAGGATGTCCCAAAGCACTTTAGAGCCAATGCAGACTTTTTTGAAATGTGGCGACTACTGTAATGTAGGAAACACAACAGCCAATTTGTACACAGCAAGATCCCACAAAGAGCAATGAGATAATGACCAGATAATCTGTTTCTTTTTAACATCTGTTGAGGGATAAATATTGACCAGGGTACCAGGTAGAACTGCCTTACTCTTCTTCAAAATAGGTCCACGGGATCTTTTAGGTGGATCGAAGAAGGCAAACGTACCACCGGTCTATCTTCCGAAGTCCTCCACTCCCATCCCCACCTCAAATGCCCCCGACCCGACCATCTTACCTGTTCCAACACTCAATTAGATCATGGCTGATTTGTATCTTATCTCCACCTACCCATCTTGGTGCTGTAATCCTTAATGCTCTTACCCAACATAAATCTCTCCAATCTCAATCTTGAACATTCCATCTGAACCTCAGCACCACCACCTTTTGCAGGGATGTCAGTTCCAGATATCAACTACCCTTTGTGCAGAGAAAGATAACAAGAACCAGCAGCAGGCCATTCGGCCCATTGAGCCTGCTCTGCCATTCAATAAGATCATGGCTGAACTTTCACATCAGTTACATTTTCCCACTCTATCCCTCGATTCCCTCAGTTCACAAATGTGTAAACAGTTCTCTGTTTTAAACATATTCATCGCCTGAGCATCCACAGTTCTCTGGGGTAGAGAATTCCAAAGATTTACAGCCCTCTAAACGAAGACATTGCTCCTAATCTCAGACCGAAATGGCCAAACCCTTATCATGAAACTCTGACCTCCAGTTCCAGATTCTCCAGTCAGGGGAAGCAGCCTCTCAGCTGGATGTGGGCGTTGTTGGCTAGGCAAGCATTTATTGCCCTTGTTTACAGGGCATTTAAGAGTCACATGTAGGCCACATGTAGGATGACAGATTTCCTTTCCTAAAGGACATTAGTGAACCACATGAGTTTTTATGACAATCAACAATTAGACTTTTAATTCCAGATTTTTATTGAATTCAATTTCACCATCTGCCATGGTGGGATTCGAACCCAGAGCATTACCCTGGGTCTCTGGATTACTAGTCCAACGACAATACCACTACTGCATCGCCAATACCACTACTGCATCGCCTCCCCTTAAAGCCCTGTTAGACCCTTTAAGAATGATACATATTTCAATAAGATCACCTCTCATTCTTCTAAACGCTAAAGGATATCGGCCCAATCTACTCAATCTCTCCTCATAGGAGAATCCCGATTCCAGGAATCCCTTGAATTTAGGAGATTGTTTCTTCGGTAAGGAGACCCACCCCATACACAGTTCTCCAGGTTCGGTCTCATTAAGATCCTGAGCAAAGAAATGTTTCCTGACCTCACCCCTGAATGGCTGAGCTCTAATTTTAAGGTTTTTAAAAAATAATTATTCCTGGGATGTGGGCGTCATTGGCTAGGCCAGCATTTATTGCCCATCCCCAATTGTCCTTGAGGTGGTGGTGGTGAGCTGCCTTCTTGAACTGCTGCAGTCCATGTGGTGTAGGTACACCCACAGTGCTGTTAGGGACGGAGTTCCAGGATTTTGACCCAGTGACAATGAAGGACTGGCGATTATCCCCCCCAATTGTTTTTGATTTGTCCACCAGAGGAAATAGTTTCTCTGTATCTACTCTATGAATCCTTTTATTATTTTAAAGGCTTTGATTAGATCACCTGTCAACCTTCTAAACTCAAGGGAATAGAAGTAATATTTGTGCAACCTGGCCTCATATTTGACCCTTTAATTTGTGGTTTCTTTTTGAGAGTAAAATCTTGGGAAGAGGAGAGACAGATGGACGACACACTTAGTTGTACACTAAGTGCATCTTCAAACTTTCATCCTATTGCTGTTCTCACATTAACGATGATGATAAATACACAGCACTGTGCAGAAATTGCAGATACACCCCATTTTAAAAAAAGAGTTAAACATTTCAATTAGGAAGTTAGCCCACCTCCTGAAATATTATACATCTTCAACAGAAATCTATCACCAGTGCCTCTCCTTCATTCTGGCTAATAATCACACTCACTATAAACCTAATTATACCCAATTTATAGATGCTTGAGGTGGCGCCAGAGGAATCTGATATTGTAGCAGGGAATGCACTGAGAATCTAATTCAGTGCACCAAGGATCACTCTGGTGAATGTATATACGGCAGCCACAGAGACAGCTCAGCAGACACAAATTTCAACTTGTTTATTTAAAATCGATTTTGCTTTTAACGGGGAGCAATTCCCAGAGGAGCAGGAGACTGCAGTGAAGTTTGCGATGGAGCGAGATCCCCACGGTTACCCACAGCAGCGTCTTAAGGAGGAGGTGAAACAGGGGAAGGGTGGAGATAGTACCGAGTGTTTCCCTGCCTGAGGGAGGAGAGCACTGGTGTCAGTCACTTGCTGCGATGCTTTGGTGTCATTCCTACTGCAAACGCTGGAAAGAAAGAGAGCACCCTTTATATGGTTCCCTCTGTTAATTGTTTCAGCGACCAAAGAACAACTTGCATTTATCTAGAACATTCAACACAGTAAAAAACATCCCAAGGTGTTTCACAGGAGTGATCTCAGATAAAATTTGACACTAAATTCCATTACCACATAAGGAGATATTAGGACAGATAACCAGAAACTTTGTCAGAGGTAAGTTTTAGGGAGAATCTTAAAAGGAAGAAAGGGAGGCACAAAGGTGACATGAAGAATGGCTGTGTGCCTCAACTTTATTTTAGTACACTGGGGACAAATATTACACTATTACCTTAATCTCATAGCAATATTACCATTATCTCGTTCCACCCTTAAAGGTGAAGGGGTTGATGAGCATTATGGTGGCCATCCTATGCCCTTAACTGGATTTGTACCTTGCAATGAGCAACAACCATCTATTAGTTGTCATGACTTAGTGGGAAACACTCTCACCACTGAGAGTTATATATTCAAGCCCTTCTCCACAGACTTCATTACATATTCCAAGCTGACATTCCAATGCAGTACTGAGGGAGAGCTGCACTGTCAGAGTTTCCATCTTTCGGATGAGATGTTAAACTGGGGTCATGCCTGCTCTCTCAGATGGATGTAAATGATCCCCTAGTACTATTTCAAGTAAAAGCACGGGAGATTTCCTAGATAATCTGGTCATTATTTAATTGCTATTTGTGGGAGCTTGCTGTGCGCAAATTGACTGCTGTGTTTCCTGCATTACATTCTTACAAAATGCTTCATTGACTTTAAAAAGCACTACTGGATGTTCAGAGATTGTGAAAAGAGCTATATAAATGCAGGCCTTCTTTCATCCAAATATTTTGAAGCTGCTCAATTGAACACTTTCACCTCTAAATCCTCACAGTTGCAAAGATATTCCATAAAACGGGGGAGTCGGTACCTGATACACCTTCCTGTCTGAACTAATGATCTCAAAGCAGGCATTCTTCTTGGAATCTTTCCGGAGGATTGGAGTCAGGTTAGCATCGTAGAGATAAAAGGCGCCTCTCTGCTGCTTATCTGCAAGAAACCAGAGAAACGAACTGAACAAAGAATGGAACACGGCAACAAAGTATAGCTGGGCGACATTTCTTGTTCTTTATTCTTTCATTTGATGTGGGCATCAGTAACGAGGCCAGCTTGTTACCCATCCTTAATTGCCCTCGACAACTGAGTGAACTGCTAGGTCATTTCAGAGGGCAGTTAAGATTCAGCCACATTGCTGTGGGTCTGGAGTCACATGTAGGCCAGACCAGGTAAGAATGGCAGATTCCCTTCCCTGAAGGGAAGTAGATGAGTTTTAATAACAATCATAACAGTTGTCATGGTCACCATTACTGAGACTAGCTTTATACTCCAGATTTATTAACTGAATTTAAATTCCACCAGCTTCCATGGTGGGATTGGAACCTGTTTCTCCAGAACATTCGCCTGGGCCTCTGGATTACTAGTCCAGTGACATTACCATTACACTACCATCTCCCCATTTTCAGAGTTCCACGGTGAAAACTCAGAGGTCTAAAAATCCAAACCGACAACAGCATTTTCTACCTCAAAGTGGTTAACTCCTTACTGCTCTCTGAAATGGCCAAACAAGCCATTCAGTCGCACAAAACCTCAGGGCGATTAAGGAACAGGCAATGAATGCCATCCTTGCCAGAGGCAAGTACATCCTGCGAATATTAAGATGCATATCTCTGGTGAATGTAAAAAGGGGTTTAAGAGATCTACATTTCAGCAGGAGTCCCGTGTAAAAGACCGTGAGGACATTGCAAGGGTTTCACTGATACCTTTCTCGTTGCCATAGTAATAGAACATATTTGTGTTCAACACACAGAAACGCCTCTGCCACTCGGAACCAAAGAAACTGTGATCTAAAGAAAAGTAAATGGAAGAACAGTCAAAATTTAATTTTCAAAAGGATTTAATTGAGAGATGTTAAAATGAACCAGCATCATTCTACCCCCCCTGCCTCCATCTCCCAGATCCATTCCCAATTCACCAACCGTCCACCACCAACCCCTCTCCCACCCACCTCAGCACAATGAATCTGAGGACAGGATCAGGATTGATTTTGATATCCTCCAATAACAACAACTTGCATTTCTATAGCATCTTTAATGTAGTAAAACATCTCAAGGCGTGGCTGAAGTTGTAGCCTCCAATGGTGGAGCAATTAAAATTGGGGAGGTGCACGAGGCCAGAATTGGAAGAGTGCAGAGATCTTGGCGGGTTGTAGGGGCTGTACAGATTTCAACGATAGGGAGGGATGAGGCCATGGAGGGACTGAACACGAGGGTGAGTTTTTGAAAAAAAAGCTGATGCATTGCTAGACCAGGTGCAAACACAGGGGATTTTGTACGAGTGAGGATGTGGGGGCAGCAGCTTTTTGGATGAGCTCAAGTTTACAGAAGGTGGAAGATGGGAGGTCGGCCAAGACAGTGCTCGAATAGTCTGGGGGTAACAAAGGCAGCAATGAGGGATTCAGCAGGTGAACAGTCTTGTGTCAACAAGCAGTCAAAGTCAGACATGAAGAATATGGGCTTGGATGAGGAATTCAAGGTGTGTTGACTATCTGGAATTGATCGCTTCTAGAGAATAAAGCTGGGAGTGGGAATTAGAATATTCATTAAATATATTTTTTTTATTCATTTATGGGATGTGGGCATCGCTGGCTGGGCCAGCATTTATTGCCCATCCCTAATTGCCCTTGAGAAGGCGGCGGTGAGCTGCCTTGTTGAACTGCGGCAGTGACTGGAGTATGTCATGTCTGCTCTCTTAAGTTGACGTAAAAGATCCCATGGCACTCCTTCAAAGCAGAGGAGAGTTCTCCCTAGTGTCCTGGCCCATTTTTGGTCGGTGCAGACTCGATGGGCCGAAGGGCCTCTTCTACACTGTGCGACTCTGTGATTTTTATACCTCAACTGACATCATTAAAAGAAACCTATTATCTGGTGATTATTATATTGCTGTTTGTGGGAGCTTACTGTGCTCAAGATGCTGGGAGAAAATTTCCTCCAGTTAGGTAGTTTTGAACTACCTGTCACAATCTCAAAACAAAGGGTCGGCTGTTTAGGACTGAGATGGGGAGACGTTTCTTCACTCAGGCGCTTGGGACTTTCCAGAATTCTTTCACTCAGATGGCTGTGGATGTTCAGTCATTTAGTAAATTCAAGGTCAAAATCAAACGTTTTTGGCACACTGAGGAAATCATAGGGATAAGATGGGGATCGTGCGAGGAAATGGAGTTAGTGTAGATCGTCAGTTATTGAATATTGAGGCAGGCTCAAAAGGCCAACTGACTCCTGCTCCTGGTTCCCATCTCAAACTTTCTGTCGAGTTTCCTACAAGCGACTGTAAAAAGCATTTAATTGGCCATGAACTTTGGGACATTGAGGCCATGAAAGGCACTATATAAATTCAGGTCGGTCTTTTTATTGCATGTTAGCATGACATCACAGTCACCTACCTTTAGCTGGTTAGCTGATGATGTGCCCACCCTTACCACATCTGAACTCTGTTGGGTGGCAAAAAGAGGCAGCAGCTCAGCAGTAACTGGGACCTACCCAGGTAGAGACTGATTGCTGTGATTAGCAGCAACTGCATTACCGTTGCATTTTGTGACTGACAGGATGGTAGGAGAACAGGATGGGCCCTGGTCTTTTAACCAGTAATTCCCACATTCCCACAGCTCAGATTCCATCACTATCTGCTCATTGCATGATCTGTTTCCTGTGACCAGATGTTTGAGGTGATAGTGATAGCAACCTAAAGGATTTTTCCTTCCCAGGAAAAGCTGATTCTAGCAAATTTTCCACAATAGGCAAGAGTGAAAATTCTAGGGAGACAAGGTTCAAATTAGAGAGTGAGGGTGGTGGTTGGTTTGGTTGGGGGGGGTGGGGGGGGGGGGTGGAGAGTCGTAGAAACATAGAAGCTAGGAGGAGTAGGCCATTTGGCTCTTTGAGTCTGCTCTGCCATTCAATATGATCATGACTGATCCTCTATCTCAATGCAATATTCCCGTTTTCTCTCCGTACCCCTTCATGCCCCTAATATCCAAAAAATTAACAATTTCTTTCTTGAATATACTCAGTGGCCTGGCCTCCACAGCCTTCTGTGGTAGATAATTTCACAGGTTGACCACCCTCTGAGTGAAGAAATATTTCCTCATCTCAGTCCTAAATGGCCTAAATATCCTGAGACTGTGGCTCCTGGTTCTAGACCCTCCCAACCTGGGGAAACATCCTCCCTGCATCCAGTCTGTCTAGCCCTATTAGAATTTTACAAGTTTCAATCAAATCCCCTCATTCTTCTAAACTCTAGTGAATACAGGCCCAGTCGAATCAATCTCCCCTCATACGACAGTCCTGCGGTCCCCAGTATCAGCCTAGTGAACCTTCGCTGCACTCCCTCTATGGCAAGTATATCCTTTCTTAGGTAGGGAGACCAAAACTGCATGCAATACTCCAGGTGTGATCTCACCAAGGCCCTGTATAACTGCAGTAAGACATGCCTACTTCTGAACTCAAATCCTCTTGCAATGAAGGCCAACACACCATTTGCCTTCCTAATTGCTTGTTGCACCTGCCTGTTTACTTTCGTTGACTGGTGTACAAGGACACCCAGATCCCTTTGTACATCCACATTTCCCAATATATCACCATTTAAATAATACTCTGCCTTTCTGTTTCTCACACCGAAGCATATAACTTCACATTTATCCATGTTATACTGCATCTGCCATGTATTTGCCCACACACACAACTTGTCTAAATCTCCCTGAAGCCTCTTTGCATCCTCCTCACAATCCCACCCAGTTTTGTGTCATCAGCAAACTTGGAAATATTGCATTTGGTTTCCTCATCCAGGTCATGTATATATATTGTGAATAGCTGGGGCCCAAGCACTGATCCCTGCGGTACACCACTAGTCACCGCCTGCCACCCGGAAACAAGGGTCCAGAATAAGCTTAACCTTAAAATTAGAGTCAGACCATTCAGGGGTGATGTCAGGAAGCACTTCTTCACACAAAGGGGAATGGAAATCTGGAACTCTCCCCCTAAAAAAGCTATTGAGGCTGGAGGACATTTGACAATTTTGAAACTGAGATTAATTAATTTTCATTGGATAGGGTTACTAAGGGCTACAGAGCCAATAAAGAAAGATAAAGAGAAAATACAAATCAGCCATGATTTAACTGAATGGCAGAACAAACTCAAGGGGCTGAATGGTCTTCTCCTGTTCCTGGATGCGTTTGGTCAGAGAGGAGGGATTGAGGGAGCTGGTGAGAAGGCAGGTAGCTGGGTTTGGACACTGGAAAAAAAAGGGACAGGTTGGCTGGGTCCTACTGGCCTTTTCTTATTCCTGAAATTTTTGATCTTAATTAACTTTAAGAAAGGATGGCGCCCTCCTGTACAAGGCCGTTCTCCCCTGTGTAATGAACACAACATTCAATCAGCAATGTCTTCCTGTGTAATGGACTGTGTAGATCACAAAGAAACAATATAAGACACTTAGGGAAAAAGAGGCCTCTGTGGAAATACTGGCAGATGAGAGTGTCTTTCAAACTGACAGGGAAATTTTGTGAAACCTTAGCTACTTGATTGCAAGAGATAAAACCTTGCAGATAATGGTAGATTGCGCTAATTAACTAAAAATGCTGTTCTCGGCCTAATACTGTAGACATTTTATATTACTGATCTCTATTATCTCTAAAATCAACCAGTAAAATTTTAAAAAAAAATATGAGGCCTGTTGAATCACACAATTCAAATCCAAGTTGTCTGCAGTGTGTCCACACAAACATCTTTCAGGAGTTTTGTGTTTATCAGAAGGAGTACTTGCAGTTTTGCCTATCTCAGCCGTTACTCTGTTTGGATGTACCCCTGGAGATGCCTTTGTATGACCACCACACTCCTGCCATTGGTCATCCAACATGTCCATCTCGTGGTGCCCCACCTTCCAATGCCCAATTGGAAAGCGAGTGCTCCTTTGCTACCCAACTGGATGGTATTTGACGGTTGGACAAGCAGCCTTTACTTCTCTATGTCTGATATTTTTTATAAGTCAGAAACAATAATGGTTGAAAGACAATTACAAAAAAAAAACAATCTTTCATTGACCTCATTTTGAATTTTCTGCTGGGTATTTGCAGTATCTGGGAGGGTTGGCAACCTTAACAATAACATACAATAAATGATCCACTATGTAACAACGTTCTGCTGGTACCTCAATCTTGATCACCTTATCTGCCTTTTCAACCACCCTGAAGGGATCTATGGACATACATGCAAGGTCCCTCTGTTTCTCTACACCTCTCAGTATCCTACCATTTATTGTTTATTCCCAAATGCATTACCTCACACTTTCTGCATTGAACTTTATTTACCACTGTTCTGCCCACTTGGCTAGTCCATTGATATCTTGCTGCTCTCTATAACTTTCTTCTTCGTTGTCAACCATACAGCCAATTTTTGCATTGCTTGCAAACATCTTAATCATACCCCACTACATTCAAGACCAAATCATTGATATATACCAGAAAAGCAAGGGACCCAGTACTGAGCCCTGCGGAATCCCACTAGAAACAGACTTCCAGTCACAAAAACACATGTCAACCATTACCCTTTGCTTCCTGCCTCTGAGCCAATACTGGATCCAACTTGCCACTTTGCCTTGGATCTCATGGGCTTTTACTTTTGTTACCAGTCTGCCATGTGGGGCCATACCAAGAGTCTTACCAAAATCCATATAGACTATATGAAATGCACTATCCTCATTACCTTCTCAAAAGAAATGTTTCTCCTGTATTCCCTATTGGATTTATTAGTGACCATCTTATATTTATGGTCCCCAGTTTTGGTTTCCCTCAAGTGGAAACATCCTCTCTCTATCAAACCCCATCTTATTTTTTTTTTTAAGATCTCTACCAGGTCACCTCTCAGTTTTCTATTTTCTAGAGAAAAGAGCCCCAGCCTGTTCAGTCTCTCTTGATAGTAATAACCTCTGGAACCAGCCTTGCAAAATTTTTTTTGCACCTTCCCCAGTGCCTCAATATCCTTTTTATAATATGGAGATCAGAACTGTGCTCAGTCCCCTAGGTGAGGTCCTTCAAATGTTGGCATGGGTGTTTAATTGCTTTTTGGGGGTGGTAGAAATTTTTTTTCAGATTTCTTCTCATGACAGCTGTAGCTTTCTTTAAGGATTAAATGAATTGAGAAAAGTCAGTGACAGCACAGATTGTACATGGAATACTGCACATTATTCTGGTTACAATGCTCCTAAATAGAACACGCATACATTGATGATAATCAACAGGAAAGGAACAAGAACGATTGGAAGTGTACAGGAGATGAGTTATGAGGAAAGATTAGAGAAGATTAAACTCTGTGGCTGAGAGAAAAGGAAGTTAAAAAGAGTCTTACCAAGGTATACAAAAGAATAAATGGTGTACAGATAAGGTGAATCCAGAATATTATTTCCGCATAAGTCAGGCCAGAGGGACAAGACAATATAAATTTAAATTACTGAAAAATTAAATTTATATCCAGTTTGCCCATCACCCCATTGCTCATCGATCTACATTGGCTCCCGCTTCTCAAACACCTCAAATTTAAAATTCTCACCTTTCTGTTCCATGACTTCCCCCATCCCATTCTATCTCTCCCTCCAGCCCTAAAACCCTCCAAATCTCTGCATTCCTCCAACTTTGGCTTTTGTGTATCTTCCATTTCCTTAGTTCCACTATTGTTGGCTGTGCCATTATCCATCTCGGCTCCAAGCACTGGAATTCACTTTCTCACCTCATTTAAAATCTACCATAAAATCCACACCTCTGACCAAGATTCCGAATATTGCCTCCTTTGGCTTGACCTTTATCTTTGCCTCATTAAGCTTCTGTGTAGTGCCTTGGGACAATTTTCTTGTTTAAGGCGCTTTATAAATGCTAGCTGTCATTATAAACAGATTTCAGGAAAACTTATTTCACTCAAAGGATGACAAGACGTGGAGGATAATGGTAACATTCAGGATACTTGTTGGTAAGGTAGTGGAATTTAAGGGGGCGATTGGCTGAATAGCCTCTCCTCGATTTTATGCTTACTAATATTCTGATATGGCAAGGAGTGGGTACAATGGACTGAGTTATATTTTCTCATTCTCTCTTGTATCTATACGCTCTACAAAGAGCAACAGCTTGTTAGGTGCTGAACTTTGAGAATCTGTGCACTGAGACTGAGCTCAAACTGTTCTTCAGACATTTCACAGGTATCCTGAGAATGAAAACTTTCACCCCATCACTCTCAGCTGGATATAAACAGGTCCTGGGGGTAAAACAGTAAAAACCAACTTCTTCATTTGACTATTCAGTATGTTCACCAGAAGGAAAAAAAATGATGCATTTCCTAAATTCCAAGAAGGTCACAAGGAGAAAATATTAAAGAGAGAGAGAGAGAAATGTTTCTTTTTATTCTGTACCTCTGCGCTTTTTCTCCAAATAACCCTGCTTCATAATGCTGGGCAGGTCCTGAGCTGCGATGTTTGCGATATCTCCACATTGCACTAATGTAAAACAGAACAGAGGCAGAAAAATCAATAGTTTGCTCCCATGTAACAAAATTAGAATCACAGTCTTAGCAGAGGAAAATTTTAACATAAATGTCTTCTCAGGAATTATGAGTGAACTATTAACCCCTAGAAACCGGAGGGTTGGAGGTCAGATGGGATGCTAAAATTTAAAAATCTCAAACTCAAACCAAACTCACCTACTCCTGGTTTTAAAGGTGGGGGAAGGGGGAATGTAGGGATGTTGGGCCGGGCTCCCAAGATGCAGGTTGGTCACTTAGATATTTTAATGAGGCTCTGGAGATCTTTTGTTACAGAGGGTAATGCCTCTGGCTCTGAGCCAGAAGCTCCAGGCTCAAGTCCCACTCCAGGACTTGCTAGCCATGCAAGGAGCATTCATGACGTGCCAAACAGGTTGATAACCAACCTACTAATCCTTTCACTATGCCCACGGCAAGCAGTAAGAGCATAAGTGATTCTTTATCAGTCATCATCAAAAACATGCTTTGCCAGCATCTCAGTATACAGCAAAAAATCCTTCATGGAAAAGACATGAAGAGGGCTACATATACTGGATGAGCACAGCCGAAAAAGAATGAGGCTCTTAAGACAGAGAGGAGGTGGAGGAAAGGGAAGAAGAGGAGGAGGGGAAGGGGGAAGGCAGATGGGGATGACGACAGGAGCAGATTTGGTTATGATAGATTCAATATTGACAGTCTATTTAAGCCAACATTTCAATGTCCACTTTGGGGAGGTAATGCAGATTTGCAGGTGTCTAGATAATTGTACCATGTTGGAGTCAGTCTTCCAGAGAGGACTAATAAGGGGTACAAACTGGGGAGGGGGAGAAGACTGAAGAGTAAGGAAAAACAACAGGGGGAGGGGGGAAGTCATCTCCCGACAGAAGCTACTTCAGAGGAACACCATTGTAGGCTGACAGGCAGCCTCCTGGTGTGTAGCACGTGGGAGACGGGAAAAGAGAACAATAAATACACATTAAGAAAAACAATAGACAGCACTGAAAACTTAATGACTTCGAACATTATATTGAACACTGACATATGCAAAGAGCAATGACCTTTTAATATCCCATAATATGTTCAGAGATTCCCTGGGTATCTGCACAGCCTCTTTCATTGTTTAGCTTTTATTCTACAAGATCTGAGTAATGAGATCCTGTTCACCACTTCCTTGTAAATGTCCACCAGCAGAAATGGGATAAGGAGATTCCTCTAACCTTGAACAATCAGGTCGGATCCTGCACTGTGTTTCGCTATGTTCATGTTCTTATCCTGGACAGAATGGTGTAAAGTTGTGGAAAGATTCACAGTTTCATGAACAATCTGTCACTTGGCCTTTAGGATCTTTACACCAGTCAATCTGGGGCCAGTCCTCTTTGGCAGTAGGTGTTTTATAGCCTCCCAGAACCTGTACAATGAGTGGTGGAGGAGAGCTACCCTCAGTCGCTGGACATGAGCATCTCACTGGATGTCAACCCCAGATTTCCAAGCCAGAGGCCTGGTCTCCATTCTCTGAGGTTGTGTGGGATGGGATTCGAACCCTGCATCTTCTAACCCAGAGGCAGGAATACTCCCACTGAACTAAAGGCTCAGTCCATTCCCCAGGTAAGAGAGGAATAAGAAAAGAACACTTATCAAGAATGTGTTGTTTTTGATTCAAGCTCAGGATGCTCTACGCCAGCCCATTTCAGAGACTGGGGCACAAAAGTCTAGGCTGACCATCCAGTGCAGTACTGAGGGAGTGCTACAGTGTCAGAGATGGCAGCTTTAACTTGAGAGGTCTACCCTCTCACGTGGATATAAAAGACCCCACAGCTGCTATTTCGAAGAAGAGCAGGGGAGTTCTCCATGGTGTCTTCATCAACACTTATCCCTCAATCAGCATCACACCAAAAAAAAATTATCTGGTCATCATCACACAGTTGTTTGTGGGAACTTGCTGTGTGCAAATCGGCTCCCACATTTCCCATATTACATCAGTGGCTTGACTTCATAAAGTACTTAATTGCCTTCAAAGCATTTTGGGATGTCCTGAAGTTGCAAAAGGTGCTATGGAAATGCTAGTCTTTTTGAGGGGTTTGAGGCAGAAGACCTGACATACACACAAATCACAATGAGTAGATTCCCAGGAATTCAGAATATTTCAGAACCATTGACATGCCCAGTAAAAGTGTATCATATTCATAATTTTAAACATGGACTGGATTCAGTATAGAATTTTCTGGAACTGTCTTTTTAAAAAATGGATATTAAAAGGCTAAGATGATTGCTGAGGTGACTTTTGCTGTTTCCCCACAGACAACTTCAAGTCTCTGGAAAGTTGCTCATTGAATGACCATGTGTAGGGTGCCCCCTTTGAATGGACATACCAAGGCAATACCATTTATGGAATTCACACCACCTATTGTTTGTGAACTCAGCCAAAACTCAAATTCTATGAACTCTTATAGACTCCCTGTTTCCGAGCTCAAAACTTAACAAAGAGAGCTGCAGCGAAACCAGTTCATCATAAGTAAATGTAAATGGCCGCCACCCACTCCCCATGGTGTAGCAATGGCTTCGAACTTCAAATCATCCTGGGTGGAAAATAGAATTATTGATCAGGTGGTCACCTGATCGAAACTGACTTTAGATAATCTTACATGCTTCATGCACCAGGGAGAATCCTGCAAGATCCTGAAGGCAACATAGTAAGAAACAGCAGCAAAGGCAGCAACATCAATGCCTTAAAACTGGAGACTGCAACATCGTAAGGTAGCCAAGCCTGTTCCTTTTCAGGTCCACCAGAAAACCAACCTCCTACTAATGAAACTACAAACAACTAACTTTGTGACCTGCTGATAAATCCCTCTCTTCGATGGAATCCTGCAATGACTTTGGTATACGACTTTTGTTATTGAATTCGCCTAGCTACACTTCAAGAGTGGGAAAGAACCCTTCTTCACCAAGCCTGCACCAAGGCAAGCCCATCACATGATCTACAAACTATTCCTTTGTTTGTAACTTGTAAAAGTGCACTAAACTCATTAACTCTATTTTCCTTGCGTGTGTGTGTCTGGTGCTTGAGTGACATGGCATTGGATTTTCAGGGTGAACATGTGAATGAATATTTCTCTTTATTTAAATCCAAGAAAAGCTTACTCATTATTCAGATTGATCACACACTCAGGGGTTAAGAAACACCCACATCTTCCTTTTCAGAAACACACTGATTACAGACAGTAAGGGAAGGGGACTCATACCTTCCTGTAACAATCATTTTCACTTTTTTCTTCTTAAAAGGCAGAGGCACCTTTAAGTTAAATATTCATCAAAGCACTGAAACTTGAGATGGAAAATTGAGCTCACTTACTGTGCCCAGAGAATTCTCGAATATTTTCCAGTAAACAGAATAATTCCCTTCGCTCGCTCAATAAAAGAACATAACAAAGAACCAAAAAATTTCATTATGTAAAAATCTCAGTGTGAGATTTTGTAGTAAAAAGCATATTTTTAAATTTAATTCTCTGATATAAGCTTCCCTGGCTAGGCCAGCATTTATTGCCCTTGAGAAGGTGGTGGTGAGCTGCCTTCTTGAACCGCTGCAGTCCATGTGCTGTAGGTACACCCACAGTGCTGTTAGGGAGGGAGTTCCAGGATTTTGAACCGACAGTGAAGGAACGGCAACATACGCGGCTTGGAGTGGAACTTGCAGCGGTGGTGCTCCCATACATTCAGGCTTGGGCAGTTAAGTAGCAAGTAACATTTATCATAGAATCATAGAGGTATACAGAACAGAAACAGGCCCTTCGGCCCATCGTGTCCATGCTGGCCATCAAGCATATCTCTATTCTCATCCCTTTTTCCAGCACAAGTGCCAGGCAATGAGCATCTCCAACAAGAGAGAATCTAACCACCTCCCCTTAACAATCAATGGCATCACTGTCGCTGAATTCCTCACTATAAATATCCTGGGTGTTACCATTGACCTGGGAATTCTGTGGCGAGTAACTCACCTCCTGACTCCCCCCTGTCCACCATCTACAAGGCACAAGTTAGGAATGTGATGGAATGCTCCCCACTTGCCTGGATGAGTGTAGTTCAAACAACACTCAAGAAGCTTGACACCATCCAGGACAAAGCAGCCCACTTGATTGGCACCACATCCAGAAATATTCACTCCCTCCACTACTGATGCACAGTAGCAGCAATGTGAACCATCTACAAGATGCAGTGCAGGAATTCACCAAGGTTCCTTCAACAGCACCTTCCAAACCTCAATCTTTACCATCTAGAAGGACAAGGACACCAGATACTTAGGAACACCACTTGGAAGTTCCCCTCCAAGCCACTCAACATCCTGAAATATATTGCTGTTCCTTCACTGTGGCTGGATCAAAATCCTGGAACTCCCTCCCTAAAAGCACTGTGGGTATACCGACATTACATGGACTGCAGCGGTTCAGTAAGGCAGCTCACCACTTCAAGGAATTTTTAATATATCCTAGTCTTGTTATTGATGCTCAAATCCCATGAATGCACAAAGAAAATGTTAAAACCCTGAACTTTGCCCAGATGGCTGCAGCTAAGGCTGGCCCCTTTGGAGTGGTTGGTAGACCAAAAAAAAAACGTGCCTGATTGTTATTTTGCTGGAATATGCAATTGCATATCTACAAAATGAAATCAAGATTGTTTTTGCTTTCTACAAAGCATCCCGCAGTCAAATAGCCCCTCTGGCACTCATTATCAAAGCTGGTCTGTGATGAATGGCCATTTTGGACAGAGCACCAGGAATGCAGACACCGACAAAACTGTGTCAGGGCAAGGAGTGGGGGCATTCTAGAGAGGAGACGACAAAAGGGGGCTTTGTAGGAGACAACAATTCTCTTTAAGCTTTATTTATCTACTCCCACACGTGCTGGAATTGGCCGTTTGCAAATAAGATAAATAAAGACACAGGCCAGCGAGCACACATTTGCACGTCGAGTTAACATGCTGAAATTCACATTAGAATTATGCTGCAACTTTCTTATGCAAGAGCGGTTTTTTTTTCTGGTGAGGCTCATTAAACTTCTATTTATTCGTCAGACGATGCGCAAAGAGTCATATATATATTAAAAAAAAGCAGGAGGAAGTCGTGTTGGGATGAAAGCTCTTCCTGAGCACGCTCGTACATCTGAGCAACTGGGGAGAGACGAGCGCAAATTACCAGGGCAGCAATATCTCACCCCTCACTCTCTCCAGATGCAATAAATATATTTCTCTTCTTTCAAATTTCGCTCTCAGTACAACAACTCACACACAATATCCTGCTCAGGGCCTGGGAGGAAATATTCCCTTCGCCCTCCTGATGTGGCTCACATCAATATGCATGGTTTAAACAGAATTGAATTACCCGGGGAGCTACATTGTTCCGCGCGCGTTGCTTCAGCGGTTAATTTCATTGCGCGCACACTCGCTGAGTTCCAGAAGCAGAGCTGAGATTCCCTGTGATTCTCATACAACCTCCGAGTGCATAAATCATTGAGCGCAGGCTGGTAATTCAATGAAATAAGCCACGGAATTGAAAGCTTCATCTGGTCCATTAAAAGATCAATTAAGGTCCTGCAAACCCTACAGACACTAACAGCATTTTGCCTCTTTCTCCGCATTTAATTTATCTGATTGGCCCTTTTGTTATGTGCAGGTTAATGATGCGAGCAAAACGTTGCATTGAAGCCCACATGCACACCCAGTTAGTTATTTCTTTAATATTACTGCTTTTTATTATTATTTTTGTTTTAAAACCCCTTCCTCTCTCACTAAACAGCTGGCTGTCTAATCCACACTAGCCTGAGCTACTACACAGCAGCAATCACACAGGGTTATATAATATACAGACATGGCTGCTGTGATTAACATAAAAGCTGGGCAGCTGCACTCAGACCAACAATTTCTTGCCAGCTTCCAAACATATTTTATTTAATTCCCTCGCTGTCTTCTCCCCTCCTGTCCTGGAGCCCACTGACTCCAACTTGGGAGTATAAACTCCTTGGGTACCAGCTGCTCTGACTCATGCCTGTAGTCATTCTACACCAGCGGCTCTAGCCAGCCAGCCTCTTTAACAGCAATCTCGCAGTAAGCAACCAACTTGCACCTCTGAGTCAGAAGGTTGAGCGTTTGGGTCCCACTCTGAAGACTTGTGCACAAAATCCCAGCTGACACACCCAGTGCAGTGCTGAGGTGGTGCTGCACTGTCAGAGGCCCTGTCTGCCCTCTCAGCTTAACGTCAAAATGCCATTCCACTAGCTCGAAGAAGAGCAGGGGAGTTCTTCCCACTGTCTCAGCCAATATTTATCTCTCAACCTTACAAAGAAACAGATTATCTGCTCATGCTGTTTGCAGGATGTTGTGTGCAAGTTGGCAGCCATGTTTGCTAAAACAGTGACCACACTTACAAAAAGTACTTCATTGGTTGTAAGACATTTTAGGACATGCTGAGATCATGGAGGGTGCTATATAAATGCAAGTCTTACTTTACAAGGCCAAATCAGGCATAACCCATCCTGCTCACAGCCACTCGGGTATACTTTCTTCAGGGTTGCTGCTCCTGTACACCATCCAGCAACCCTGCTGGTTATTGTCCTCCTTGAGCCATGCCCCGCAATGGCAGTGAGACCAATGGCAGCATCTCCACAGTCGCCTTGTCGGAGATCAACTAACCCAGCCACAAACGCCATGGATCCAACGTGGGATCTCCCTGCTGTCTGTGACTCAGTACAATCTGAAGCTGTGCCCTTACTCACTGATCCTTTTGGGATTTCAGGAATGCATGACACATAAGTGTGTTCATCAACTCAGCAATACGCTTCATACAACACAAATGTGGAAGAATTCTGGAGTGGACAGTGGAATAATTTGCTAATAAGTCAATCACACTTTGCCAGATTCTTCTGGTTATTGTATATACTAATTGGGTTTTAATTAATTGGGCAATTCTTGTGATCATAATGATGAAGGATGTTAGTGCATTTTGGTACCACTGCCACACACTCAGAGGTCAAGCAAAGACCAGACATTTGTAGAGTAAAGCTTCCATCAATGCTGCTCTATCAATGTGCCAGAACTCCAATCTCAGAGAGGGACTCCTATACTGCATCAGTGGAGCATGTACCTCAGCTGGTCTGTGCACTGTCCGAGGGAGATGGGGAAATAGAACCAGAGTGGGAGCAGTTTAAATCTTCACGGCAGTCACTTGAAGAACTGGATTGAAACTGTCAAACTCATTTCGTGCAGGATCCATATCAGCATCACAGAGGACACTTTCATTCAGCCAGTATAGGCTGTATTTGAAGGATATTGCTCAGGTACATGCTTTAAACTGATTAAAAACTTTAGGTAGGCAAAATTCTATTTAATTTGAAAACATTATTGAAATAAATTATAATTACAGGACAAGATGCCAACTAACAGAATATTCTCTCTGGGGGAGAAGGCTAAGGGAGCATCTTTGTCTGCTATTTGTAGCAAAATTGTAAATAAAATTTGCATTAATATAGCACCTTTCATGGACTCAGGACATCCCAAACCTACTGTTTGATCAAGCTTCTGGTCACCTGTCCAGAGACCTCATGTGGCTCAGTCTCAAACGTTGTCTAATTTACAACCCTCAGAAGCATCTTGGGATGTTTTACTACTTTAAAGGTGCTGTTGTTGACAGTCAATGAAGTACTTGTTGAAGTGTAGTCATCGTTGCAACGCAGCCTCTGAGTTCTCTGCAGTGATTATGCATTGTTTCAATATGCTCCCTCCACGCCCAGCTCTCAATAACTAAACAAAATGTACACAATATTTACACCAGGTTTTAAACTAAATCCATCAGCTTGATTTAAAAATCCAGCCTACATAATCATTCATAGATCTCTGAAGGTGGAGGGGCATGTTAGTGGGGTGGCGAAAAAGGCATATGGGACACTTGCCTTTATCAATCGAGGCATAGATTACAAAAGTAGGGAGGTCATGTTGGAGTTGTATAGAACCTTGGTGAGGCCACAGCTGGAGTACTGTGTGCAGTTCTGGTCATCACATTATAGGAAGGATGTGATTGCACTGGAGTGGGTGCAGAGGAGATTCAACAGGATGTTGCCTGGGATGAAACATTTAAGTTATGAAGAGAGGTTGGATAGACTTGGGTTGTTTTCGTTGGAGCAGAGAAGACTGAGGGGCGACCTGATCGAGGTGTACAAGATTATGAGGGGCATGGACAGGGTGGATAGGGAGCCGCTATTCCCCTTAGTTGAAGGGTCAGTCACGAGGGGACATAAGTTCAAGGTGAGGGGCAGGAGGTTTAGGGGGGATGTGAGGAAAAACTTTTTTACCTAGAGGGTGGTGACGGTCTGGAATGCGCTGCCTGGGAGGCTGGTGGAGGCGGGTTGCCTCACATCCTTTAAAAAGTACCTGGATAAGCACTTGGCACGTCATAACATTCAAGGCTATGGACCAAGTGCTGGTAAATGGGATGAGGTAGGTAGGTAGGTCAGGTGCAGACTCGATGGGCCGAAGGGCCTCTTCCGCACTGTGAGATTCTGTGATTCCTGGAATCTCAGAGCCAAGAGAATCATTGAGCTCAAATCATGTGCTCTGATCTGACAACAGCTCCAACATTTTTTAAAAGTCACCAAAATATTAAGTTGCTGAAATTGATGCTCAAAGATTTGCCAGAAAATCCACAAAACAATAAATAAAATTGCCATGAATCAACAAGCCATGGCCTGGGAGGGGTATTCCTCCTAATTATGGGGATATTCATCTGATCTGCAGCCCGGTAAATATGGGAGAAGTTTAAAATAAGAATGTGTTTTTATTACGAAAGGTTTTGGTGGATGAAGGGTCGTTGCCTAATTGCAAAAAAAAGGAGCAAGTTTCACTGGGTCACAGAAATCTCAGTACCGACTGACTGTACATCAGCCACCAGGAGCTTCTCACTCCGACAAAAACAAAATACTGCGGATGCTGGAAATCTGAAATATAAACAAGAAATGCTAGAAAAACTCAGCAGCTCAGGCAGCATCTGTAGAGGGCAACAGAGTTAATGTTTCAGGGTGATGACCTTATACCAGAAGGCTCGAATTAAAGGTCAGTGACCTGAGATATTAACTCTTTCTCTCCACAGATGCTTCCTGAGCTGCTGAGTTTTTCCGGCATTTTTTGGTTTCCTTATTGCTTCTCACTCTGATCCTGTTCCCTGCTCCATTTGCATCGCTTGCTATGCTTTCCTGCTCAACTTCTGACCACAGGAACAGGAGATGTCACATTGAGGGCTGCCAACTCCAGTCTGACAGATTCCTGGAGGTGTGGTCACATGACCTCCTCCATCAAACCGCCCCCACCTCTACCCTGCTACCGTTGGCCACCTGACCCATCCATTGCCGCTCCACTTTCTTGGGGGCAATTAAAAACAAACTCTTCATTACCTGATTGGTTTAACCAATCTTTTCTTTCCCATCTCCCATATTGCTAGAACAAATAACAAGGAACATTTAAACAAAATTTTAAAAAAAAATTATTTTTCATGCCACTCTAATTGACATTTTTTTAAATCATGGAAGGTTTTACTAGAGTAGGCACAAGGAGAATGTTTCCTCTTGTGAGAAAGAGCATCACTTCCAGCCATCAATATAAGATAGTCAACAAGAAATGCAATCGGGAATTTAGAAGAAACTTCTTGACCCAGAGAGTGGTGAGACCGTTAAACTCGCTACCACAAGGAATGGTTGAAGTAAATAGTATAGATTCATTAAAGGGGAGCTAGACAAGTATACGAGGGAGAAGGGAAGAGATGGCTACTGTGATAGATTTTTGTGTGAGAAAAGGTGATAGGAGGCTCGAGTGGAGCATGGATTAGTTGGGCCAAATGGCCTGTTTCTGTGCTGTATATTCTACGGAATCCTATCTTTGCTCAAAGTTTCTCGCTGCGGTGTCCCAGAGATTAATTGCTGGAGACTCCAGGTCAATCCTGGAGGGTTGGAAGTTGTGTGTGTAGGTCTGGCGTGGTCACCTTTGTAACTACAAAGAGCAGCTACAGCTCGCTCATTAACTGAAGCCTAGAAATTCAAACAGGATGAACCGGCCAGTAAGAAATACAAATAAAATTGCCCTGAAATTGCTTTAAAAGGTTGGGTTTCCCAGTCACAGGAGCCTGACATAGCTCAATACCCATAGTTTGGAACACCCTGTTTTGGAGGTGCTGCCTACATTGGCCCCTTGATTCCCAACTCCAAAAGGGCACAGTGTACTTTCAAATAAACAATGAAAATTCTTCCATGCATCTCCGCAGGGAGCAATTGAAAATATTTTATATTCCTCATCTCCATTCCCCATTTAAAAAAATATGTATATATTCATTTCTCTTCAAATCATTTGCAAACTATCAAACAGCAACGAAAAATCTCAACCAATATGGAGTCACGGTCCATTTAACCAACTGAGCCATTCTTCGCTGAGACAGAAAACAGCAAGGTTAGTAATGTGCTCTGTCTCCATCTCGGGAGAAATGAATGTAGTGGCTGTGGATCCTCGTTTCCCAGAGTTGTCACAGTCTGTGCACTCACCGAGGGCAAGAATCTCACTCCTCTATTCAGCAGTCTGAGAGCAGGGTGCTGCAATTTTACTTGTTATATTTTGCTTCCCTTAAGCATTCTTTGCAGGAACATATGAAATGTAAACAAAATGAACCAGATCTCACTCTCTTGAAAACGCAAATGTTTTCCTCCATCAAAATATTCACTGAATTGAAGAGATTCTATGTTTTCTTCTTGACAAGAAGAGATGGAGATTAAACTTTAACACTTATGGTGATCAATGTCTGTGCTGGTGAATAAAACATGTCTCCTTTATCCACATTCATGGATATTAAACACCCAAGGTTTGAGAAGTCCAAACCGGATAATAAGTGCAGTTTGAGTTTTAAAAGTGATTTAAAAAGCCTCAACAATGTAGGTGTCAGCTAAGTCTCAGAGGGTCGCACTCTCACCTCTGAGTCAGAAGGTCATGGGTTCAAGTACAGAATTTGAACACAATCTAAGCTGACACTGCAGTCCAGCATCAAGGGAGTGCTGCAGTGTCAGTACTGAGGGATTGGGACATTACTGAGGGAGTGCTGCACTGTTGGATGGGCAGCATTGACTGCAGCAGTCCCTCAGTAGTGCTCCTCCAACACTTCAGTGCTGTCTCCATACTGCTCTTCTGACAGTGCAGCACTCCCTCAGTACAGCATTGGAGCATCAGCCTAGATTTTGTGCACAAGTGTCTGGAGTGGGACTTGAGCCCATGATCCTCTGACACAGAAGAGTGCCAGCAACTGAGCCACCGATGATACACAAGTAGGAGGATCCTGATTTCCCCTCTCCACCCCCACCATTTTCCCAGCCCAAGAACATGAAGTCACTGCAATCCTGCATAGAGCAGATAACACAGCACTGACCTGTGATTGAAACAGAGACTTCTGACCTGTACTGGGCCTGATCACAAAATCTAAGAGCTTACAGCTGTAACTAATTTGGGATTTGAAATTTGGCTCAAATGTCAAGTAACAGGTTTGAGACGGGTTACAGGTCTCTGCAAATTAGCATCCAGTCACTGCCAACATTTCCCAATTCCTTCGCTGACCTATATTCCATTTGTGAAACACACCAGAATCCAGTGCACAATGTGACCCAGCTAACATTAGCTGCATTTCCGTAATTCTAAAACCCCCTCTCCAAATTAGAACATTTGTGTTAATCAGCGCTTGAGTTTTATTGCGAGTTTTATGAATTCAACAATAGCTTTCATTTATATAGCACGTTTAACACAGTAAAATGGCCCAACGTGCTTTTAAAGGATGTTATCAAACAAAATTTGGCACCAAGCCACGTATGGAGCTATTGGGAGAAGTGACCAAAACTTGGTCTAAAAGGTAGGCTTTAAGGAGTGTCTTAAAGAAGAAAAGAGAGGTAGAGAGGTTAGGGAGAGAATTCCAGAGTTTAAGGTCCAAACAACTGAAGGTAAGAACACCAATGGTGGAGCAATTAAAACTGATGTTCAAGAGGTCAGAATTGGAGGAGCACAGAGATCTCAGAGGGTTCAAAGGATATTTTAAAACTATTGGATAGCCAATCTCAATGGATTCAGTGCTTAAATACCAACCATTACTCACAGAGCTACAACACATTAGACTTCACTTGATTCCATTAAGTCACCTCCACACACCCCACTGTGGCTAAATGTAAAACAAAGTACAATAAGTTTTAAAAATTGACATTGTGATATATAGTTTAATCATTCATATCAACATAGGGTTCAGACATTAATAATGTATCCTACAATAAAATTACACCAATAGTCTACTTATATAGTCTTATAAATGGCTACACTTTGACATAAACACCAATGCTGGCTAACACACAGATGAACTGATAAGATAGATATATTGGGACCAGCACTCATAATTCACTAGATCACTCACTCACTCAGAGAAGGAAGCAAGTTCTGGCAACCTAGCCTTCAATTGGCGTACTCCCTCTTTTTTTTTGAAGAAAGCAATATAACTAAAAGTTACAACACAGAGGAGCCAACTGAATCTGGTCATTTATCGCATTGTTGTTTGTGGGGTCTTGCCATGCATAAATTGGATCCCATGTTTCTTCCAACAGTGACTACATTCAAAAAGTACTTTATTGGCTATAAAACAGTTTTTGACAACCCGAGGTTGTGAAAGGTGATGTATAGAATCATACAATAGTACAAAACAGAAGGAGGCCATTTGGCCATTGAGTCTGTGTCTGCATAAATGCAAGTTTTTTTGGTTTTAAAATTTCTCGACAAATTCTCTTCTCTCAGATATGTTGACTACTTGCCTGTGATAAGGGTGTCGGGCACCTTCCTGTACCTCACTTAAGTAACCAGGATTTATATGTGGGACCAAAAAAGGGAGTGGCTATTTGTCTCTAGGGGCATCACAAGGAGTACCATCTCCCCCCTTCATCAGAAGCCTACATGTAAAACAACTTGCATTTACATAGCACCCTTTAACAGAGTAAAATAACCCAATGCACTGCAAAGGCATGACAGATACATATTAACACTGAGCCACAAAGAGATATTAGACCAGTGACTAAAAGCTTGGTCAAAAAGATGGTTCTAAGGAAAGGCAAAGGAAAGAGAGCTGGAGAGCTTCATGGAGGATATTCCAGAGCTTAGGGCCCAGGCAACTGAAGACACGGCCGCCAATCGTGGAGTGCTCAGAATCGGCAATGTATAAGAGGCCAGAATTGGAGGAACGCAGAGATCTCGGAGAATTGTAGACCTGGAGGAGATTACAGGGATAGGGAGGGGCAAGGCCAAGGAGAAATCTGAAAACAAGGATGGGAATTTTAAAGAGCAGTGATGCAAGACTTCCTACTTGCATTTGGCTGAGCATCCCTTCGAATGCTCTCTCTGCCACAATTGATGTTAGATCAATTGTTAATTTTAAATGTGAAATTGATAGATTTTTGTTAGCCAAAGGTATTTAGAAATATGGGGCAAAGGCGGGTATATGCAGTTAAATCACAGATCAGCTATGATCTCATTGATTAGCGAATTAGGCTTGAGGGGCTAAATGGCCTCTGGCTTTTTCTACACTCCAATGGTTTTATTGAGCCTAACAATCCACTGATGCCACACTGAACTCATTCCTTCTAAGAGACACCTTTGAGCTTCTCACAGATACACTTCCAGTTTTGCAGAGAGGACAACCTTCAGCATGAAATAAACTGATAATCTCAAGTGTCAATCTCACAGCAAAGATAAATAAAAATATTAAAAGCTACCTTATGAATTATTATTTTGACAGGAATTCTACTTCAGCCCAAGCCGATTTTGAAAACTCCTCTTCACTACACCCAGCAAAGGAAGAATCATCTCAGTTACCTACGATGCATGACTGGAATTAATTGCTTCTCTTAATAAAATGCGTTTAAGCTTTCCTTCTTTATAAATCTGCTGCTCAGGAATCTCAAGGGGCACCTCCTCAAAACCCAGAAATTAATTTGGTTTAAAGATGGATATTAAATTGCTCAAAATGTTTCTTTTGTAATTTGTTTCATATTACCAGTTTGCTTTATTCTCACCTCTGAGACAGGAGGTTGTGGGTTTGGATTCTACTCCAGGGTTTCAGTGTGTAATCTGGGCCTATACAGGAGTCAAAGTGGTAGGTTTGTTAAAGATGCTGAACTGAACGGAGGGAGTGCAGAATTGCCCGAGTTGCAGAATTACAAATGGAAATTGTTTTCACTTTTTGAACTCAATGCTGGTATTAAAACACTTCCAAGGCAGGCACAGCAGAGGATTAGATACAGAGTCAAACTCCCTCTACATATATCTAACCCCGTGCTGTTCCTGCCCTGGGAGTGTTTGTTAGGGACAGAGTAAAGCTCCCTCTACGCTGTCCCCATCAATATATGTCAACAATGAGCAGGGAAGTCAACTATAGCAGAACGATATCTCCCATTCTGCTTGCTGACTGTTCTAATTGACATTGCCCATTATTTCTATAAAGCACTTTGCACCACCTCCCACCAGTGTTTTCAAATCCCAAATCAATCCCTTCTCTCTTAGCTCAGCTCACAGGGTAGCACCGTCGCCTCTGACTTATCGATTAACCGTGCACATCCTGCTTCAGCGCTGGAGTGCACAAAGCTGCACTGAGGAATCGCTGTACTGTGCGTGGGGTTATCCTTCCTGACATCGGAACAGAAATACCTGCACCCAACAAAAATCTCTCTCTACAAAAGCAAAATGCCGCAAATATGAAATCTGATGAAAGGTCATTGAGCTGAAACGTCAGCTCGGTTTCTCTCTCCACAGATGTTGCCAGGCCTGCTGAGTTTTTCCAGCACTCTCTGTTTTAAAAATCATTCTATCTATCTATCTCCATTCTTGAATTTCCAAGGTGAGAGAGTTCCAGATTTCCACTCCCCTGTGTGAGGAAGTGCTTCCTGACATCACCCCCGAACAGTCTGGCTCTCGTTTTAAGGTTCCCTCCCCTCATTTAGGACTCTCCCCCCCATCCCCCCCATCCCCCCCATCCCCCCAACCGCCCCCCAACCGCACCCCCATCCCCCCCCAACCGCCCCCCCACCCCTCCCCAACCGCCCCCACCCCTATATCAATCTATGCTGCCCTCCCTCCAAGCCAATATATCCTTCCTGAGATGCGATGCGCCTGTTCTAGATTATTGTCGAAGCTGAGTTTCATAAAACTGTATCTCACTTTAGGTGGATACCCGATGGCTCCAATGGCTCAGATTTTCAGAAACCATAACCTAAGAGCAGGCGAGTTCGCCCAGTGTCCTGACCAAACCTTCCCCCGCATCGAGTATCATCAAAATCACAGTTCAACCTGCCTGTTGTCTCATTGCCATTTGTTGCTGTGCACATACAGTTGTCATCTATAGACATATATATACACATACAGTTGTCATATACACCTGCATGACAAGAAGTGGGTAGGCGGGAAAGTCAGCATTATTCCCACTGGGCGGCGGGGTGGATGAACACATGCGATCTGCTTTTCAGATCATTAATTATGCATCCGCGAGGAGTTCAGCGAATCTCATGGCAGGGCCAGCAGAAAGTTGCCCTCCCTGCCATTACCTCATGGGGTCGAAGGTCCTGGCACCAGATTTAAAGGGCACCCAAACGGCCTCGCTCACTGCAGGCCAGGAACTCCACATTTCTCTTCCTCCACAGTCCTTGTGGCTGCAGCTTGTACTGGGGAAGCTGGGAGATGTGAGCAACCACATCCCGGGACATACGAGAGCGTCTCCGGCATTGCCTCTCCCTCATCTCTAGATGAGAGCACTGCCAGCGATACACTCATGGTCAGGCCAATGCTCGCCGATGCTGTGTGGTCCATGTTCACCAGCACTTTGACCTTGTAGAGGCCCCACTGCCTCTGGTTGTTCAGGTCTTTGCTGCTCATGGCTGGATGAGAACCATTACCAAGGCAGGGTTGCCTGCAGCCTGCATTATCGACACCTCAGTGGATGTGTGAATGAATTGATGTGATACAAGTGAGCATATCCTTTACAGGTTTCCCTCCATCTCAAAACCAACAGGCAAGTGCTAAGCACTTGCCTGGCCTCTGTCTACACATGGTATTTCCACCCCACCCATCCCAGATGAAGGACGTCGTGGAGGATCAGAGATGGGTGTTCCTCCTGTTCATACATGACTGCACATGGACACAATGCTCTTTGACCTGGGTGATGAGAGCCATGTGCAAGAACCCTCCCTCTGACACTATTCCTTTTGCCTCCACTACCCTCAAGACTCTATAGAGAGACCAGTGCCTTGGCAGCATAGAAAGAAGCAGCACACGAACCCTTGTCAGCCATGACCATTCACCCAGGAGGTTGGAGGTTTGGAGTTGGGAGTTGGCTGCCGTCCACTAGCCGTGCCCCTTAGAGACATCCACCTCCCTCCGTCCCTCCCTTCACTCCTGCCTCTGACTGCAGCCAATGGCAAAAGGCACAAAATGAACGGCAGATCCACACCTTGCTGGGATCTTGAAGTTATGCGGCCCATGAGTCAGGAACAAACCTGCTGCCGCCTGGGCTTCACCGTAGAGAGGAGAGCACAACTGATCTTGAACTCCACCCACCTGAAAAGACCCTCCTCCCACCTCGAGGGATCTCACTGACTGACTAACTGCGTGGTCAGGGTCAGTTTGGAAAAATGGTGTAAATCAACTGTCAAACTTGCTCTATCACCTTCTACCCTCCCCCGTCACCCAACTTCCTCGCATCACCCTTGACCCACCCGATATCGCCATTCCTCTCCCCTCTGTCACCCTTGAACCTTCCTTCCCCCGTCACCCTGGATCTTATCCCGATCCACCTCCACATGCCTTTCCTCCCTTCAGAGCCAACACCCGTTACCGACCCCATGCTCGCTCTGAACCTGCACCCCTGCCCCGCCCACCCCCCCATTATCTGAGCTACCCGTCTTGTCCCTCTCCAAGACCCACCTGATGAGACCTTCACCTACCAGACTCTCACCCTGGACCTGCCCCCCACCACTACCATATCCCACTCTCCCCTCTGACTGTGACTGTTGCCTCCTATCACCAGTACCCTTAGTTCTCGCCCCAGGGTCCCACTGTCAACACCACCAACCCCTCCCTCAAAGACAGACATTCTCCTCCTCCCTGCCCCGCTATTTCCCCAGACACTCTCACCCCACCCTTCCCCGGGCACTCTCCCCACCATTCCCCCGCATGTTTGCCTCCTCTGCCCAGCCTTGGCTCCACCATTCCACCCTACCCCTCTTCCAGCCTTCGCCTGCCTCCTGCGTCCAGCCCTGGCGCAGCGTTTGCCAATGGCACTCGTGAAGTTATGCGAGGTCCCCAAGAAGGAGAAAGCTACATCTACTGACCTCAAAGTCATGGGAGAAGTGAAGCTCACCAGGTGCATGCCACTTATACACAGCTGTAAAACTGAACGCCCTAAATTCTTGCTGGCGTGAGCTTAATTCCGGTGAGGTGACCTTTTAAAATTCATGGATGAGATGCTAATACTTGCAAATGGTGTGTTCCCAACATTGTTCATTGGGAAGCTCGACCTGCCTTTAACCCGCCTTGAAAGCCAGGAGAACAAAATTCCAACAGGTCATCCTGTAGTGGGAAACAGATTTTCTGTCTCCTGCCAAATTAAGTGCCCCCTCCCCCCAACAATTCCTGCCACTGGCGGGAGCGGGAAGTTCCGCCTGAAAAGTGTTTCAAACGAGTTGATTGTGGCTTCACTTTCTGGACAGTGTGATGGAGCTCTCTAAACAGGCCTTTCTTTTACTTTCACTATTTCAGGTTCTCCACTAGCAGGTTGGGTGGTAACCTGAGAACACAGCTTTACGATAATTGGCAAAAAAACGGGAGGGAGGACAAGGACAAATTTACTCAAGCAACAAGTTGTTGTGATCTGGAACGCGCAGCCTGAAAGGGCGGTGCAAGTAGATTCAACAGCAACTTTCAAAATGGAATTGGATAAATACTTGAAAAAATTTGCAGGGCTATGGGGAAAGAGCAGGGGAGTGGGACAAATTGGATAACTCTTTCAAAGAGCCAGCACAGGCACAATGGGTCGAATGGCCTCCTTCTATCCTACTTGATTGTATGACCTCAAAGGGAAGCCTTAAAAACAGGCAGTGATGGAAATGTCTGTGTAGTGTGGGTAACAGCAGAAAAAAAAACTCATATTCAGACCTCGAATTCTTGCACCAATAAAACAGCCAGGTTAACACAGCATGGTTAGAATGCTCCAACTCTCACTGCTCTGTGAGTGGCCAGCATCTATAACAATATTGTGTTTTACTCTCTTAAAAAAAAAAGCAACGACACGCCTGAAATATAACCTCAACAGAAAATTATATAATCCAGAAGGCAAGTGAATGAGATTCCTTTGACAATATTCTGGCATTAATTCAAATGGGCACAAAATCAGTACATGTCCAGAGCAGTCGTGAAACTAAAGCATTAAATAAGATGGAATATCCATCCAATGACATTTTCCCAAGACTGTGCAACTTCAGTGTGTGGAAATAAAGATTAACCATCATGTTAGATAGTTGGGCTATTGGTCAAGGATTTATTCCAACTTCTAGCTTTAAAATCAAGAAACTCTCAGCAAACCAGCTGAGGCCCTCGAGTGCAGGACATCAGCAAGGTTATCAAAGCAAGTCACGGCAAGCTTTTTAATAAAGACTGAGGCAGAGGAGGAGGTCATTCAGCATGTAGAACTCGTGCTGGTAAGCAGGAGCTGGACCGACCCTACTTCAATCAAATTTTCTTGCTTTCACCAAACATTTTCTTTTCAAATATTTATACAATTCTCTTATTTCTGATTGCCTCTGGTGGCAGTGTGTTCCATTCTGCTAAACTCTCTGTTCTTCTCATTCCCCCACTTTGTACTTCCCACTATTATCAGTGACTGACCCTGCCAATCACCGAGATATGGAGGATTAGATCCTCAAGGCTATTTGAGCACTAAATGAGGTCGGAGGGCCTGATTGCAGTAGGGGGGGGGGGAGGGGGGGGTGCGGCCAATGGTGGGGGGAAGGTCTAATCACTGATGCCAGTTTTACACTGGGAAGCTCAGACATCCCAAAATGCTTTAACACCAAAGTACTTTCTAAATTGTAGTCGCTGATTTAATATAGAAAATGTGGCAGCTAATGAGCACATTAAGATTCCACAAACAGCAATATATAACGATCAGCTAATTCCAACATTACAAGTGACCAAGCTTCAAAAGTACTTCATTGGCAGTAAAGCATTTTGGGGCATGCAGAGATTGGGAGATTGGGAAAGGCACTACACAAAATGAGACATGAATCTGCTTTTCGTGATTTTTGTCGAAGGATAAATGTTGGCCACGGCGCCCATAAGAACTCCTCTGTTCCTCTTCAGAATAGCAACATTTGATGTTTTACATACAGCAGAGAGGGCAGACATGGCCTCAGTTCAATGTTTCACTTGAAAGACAGCTCCTCTGACAGCGCAGCACTCCCTCAGATCCGCAGCACTAACAGTGTAGCGCTCCCTTAGTACCTCCGCAAACAGTGCAGCATTCCTTCACTACTGGCCCTCAGTGCAGTGCCACTTCCAATCTGCCACAAACAGTGCAGCACTCCCTCAGTACCGCCCCTCCGACAGTGCAGCACTCCCTCAGTACCGCCCCTCCGACAGCGCAGCACTCCCTCAGTACCGCCCCTCCGACAGCGCAGCACTCCCTCAGTACCGCCCCTCCGACAGCGCAGCACTCCCTCAGTACCGCCCCTCCGACAGCGCAGCACTCCCTCAGTACCGCCCCTCCGACAGTGCAGCACTCCCTCAGTACCGCCCCTCCGACAGTGCAGCACTCCCTCAGTACCGCCCCTCCGACAGTGCAGCACTCCCTCAGTACCGCCCCTCCGACAGTGCAGCACTCCCTCAGTACTGGCCTAACAGTGCAGCACACCTTCAGTGCTGGCCCTCTAACAGTGCAGCACTCGTTCAGTACCGCCCCTTACAGCGCAGTGCTCCCTCAATACTTATCCTCCGACAGTGCAGCACTCCCTCAGTACTGACCCTCTGACAGTGCCAGTCAGGATTCTGGAGTCTCCTAGAGAGGGACCTGAACTCATGACCTTTTGACTCAGACCCACAAGTCACTGCTCAGCCAAGCCGGACACCTCTAAAAAATTGAGTTAATAAATGCTAATGTTCGTAAATAAATGTCATTTATGGAGCAGTCTGGAGCTAATCCCCAAATTCCTATTGAAACTAAAGCATGAAAGGATGAAGCAAAGTTAACCCTCACACAGGGAGTCACTTAATGGCATTTGCTTAAGAATCAAGTTCTGGTGCTCGCTGCAAGATGACAAATTACTGGAGTAATTCTTGTTCCTTTAGCAAGGGATGGAAATGAGCTGAGGCCACCCATCTGTTAACCTTAAGTTTGGAACAAGAGCCACAAGTGAATTCCTGAAAGTGTCTGACAATTGTTGTTTTCTCCAGTGGAGAGCTCACCTGTCAACACATCAGCCAGTGGTCATGTCAGACTACAAATCACTAACCGCAACGTGGCACATATCAGGGCAAACAGGCCTGGACAGTATCCCAGTAACTCCTATCCCACTGGATTCAATTATTAAAGGATCACTGAGTTTCCTCAGGGTTTCTCCTGCTCAGCCACGGCAAAGGGGATTTCCGCCAGTGCTCCTTTATGTGGAGCGGTAAAAGCCCAGAGGAATCCCTGGCTAACACTCAATTCACACCATCAAAGAGTTGGCACTGCTGTTTGTACTGGATGATATCCGTTTCCACCTCCCGTTTCAACACCAGAAGATATCACTGCTGGATGCCAACTCCATCCAGCTGCCTGACCGAGGACTTTTTAAAAAAAATTGTTGCCTTTTATTTATTTAAGCATCACCACAGTTCATGTTATGTGTTGACAGTCGGCAATGTAGATGATATCTACTGCTAACCATTGAGCTATGTCGTGTAAGAGAGTGCATTAATACACTGAGAACTTCGTTGGTTACTTCAGGTACATATAACCCTTATGGATATTTCGTACAATAAAACAAAAGTTTTTCACAGGTCAGAGTCATCTGCCAGCCAGAGATCGTACTGAACGCCCCCAGGTATCGAATCCCACTATCTTGTATGCGTTCAAGCTCGTCAACACAATTTTTACACAGGAACATAGAACCTACTCTTTTCAGCAGGGTAAGGATTTTTTACTATGCAACTCTATGCAGTTCCTGCTTATTCAGCAGGATAGGAATTACTCACCGTGTAAATGGCCAGAACTCCTATTTCTTCAGCAGGGTAAGGATTATTTACTGTAACTCTGTGCAGTTCCTGTTTATTCAGCAGGGTAAGGATTATTCACTGTGTAACTCTGTGCAGTTCCTGTTTATTCAGCAGGGTAAGGATTATTTACTGTAACTCTGTGCAGTTCTTGGTTTATTCAGCAGGGTAAGGATTATTTACTGTAACTCTGTGCAGTTCTTGGTTTATTCAGCAGGGTAAGGATTATTCACTGTGTAACTCTGTGCAGTTCTTGGTTTATTCAGCAGGGTAAGGATTATTCACTGTGTAACTATGCAGTTCCTGTGCATTGAGCAGGGGTAGGATTATTCACTGTGCAGTTCCTGTTTATTCAGCAGGGTAAGGATTATTCACTGTGTAACTCTGTGCAGTTCTTGGTTTATTCAGCAGGGTAAGGATTATTCACTGTGTAACTCTACAGTTCTGGTTTTTCAGCAAAATAAGGGTTCCTTGCTGCTCAAATGTAGAGTTGGGCCTAAAATTCCAACCTGGGCCTGTGCAACTCTGATGAAATGGCAACCAAAAAATGGGAAATATTCTGTCCCATGCAGAGGAGGCTGGTGTTGAGGAGGAAAGGGTGGGGAAGAGCCCCTCCTCACATCAATGGACTATGTCTGGGTAACAAGTTGACTCAGAGGCAGTCAGTCCCAGTGAGAATTGATTACATGGATAGGCTGAGGGCTCCTTTGGGAGCTGAAGACTTCTGCTACCCTATCTCTGATCCTCCCGTGCTGTGCTGGAGTATCTCTGATACTCCGGGGCTTCTGTCACTTTGAGCATCACCTACACATGTGCACAAGTGATGCACCTTGGCACTGCTAATGACCTTGTCCCACAGTTTGGGACAGGGTATTTGTTTATCCCTGCTAACCTTAGACTGGAAGGGGAACGGTTCCTTGCTGTTTGATTTGGCTGTGTAAGGGTTAACCAACTGACACACTCACTGAAATGGAGAGTTTTTACTTTTTCTAATATGTAACATTATTTCACCATTAAAAGAAAATCCACCTAAATTGGCAGCAAAATGCTCCACAATAAAACACTGAATATAAAAACACAGGCCAGAAACAAGAAGCCATCTGCTACAGCTTGATAGCAGATTGCCAACCACGTGCCAACTCTTATTAAATGTAGCAGAAAAAGGTGGTTGAATGTAATGGTCTTTGGCACAGTACCGCACAGGGGCAGAGAGTGCCAGCACTCAACTGTGCACTCACCATTTAGCCAAACAGCAAGGTGACTAACTCAGTTGTGCTGTGCAAGTGGTGGGGCACAGGGGGAGGTGCAATAACTTACTGGTACAAATACAGTGTGCTACTGTTACATTGCTACAGACTGCCCTTCAGATGAAACATTAAATAACCACTCCGGCTCCTCCATCATTTACCTGGTTCAGAGGATAATCTAACTGGGAACATGTTGGATGACCCTCCCTTTACAAATCCCACCAAGAGCATACCTCAGCTGGACAAACCAGATTCAACTGTAACGTTCAAAAGGGAAGTGGATCTACACTGGAAAGGGAAATACTTGTATGATTATGGACAAGAGCCAAGAAGCCATTCCAAGGAGGGAATGGAAGATTCCTAACGCCAGTACACACTTTTCTTGATTATTCATTTGAAACCAGTCTGGGTACAGAGAGCCCTGCAAGTCTCACATCATCAGATTTGTGTCTAACTTGGGGGAAACAGAGCACACGGGGAGGGACAGCTTCTCGAAATGTCCAGTGCTGAAGGCATTTCTGTATTTATGTTAACATGTTAACTCTGTTCACCATCTGCAATGACACACAGTTTGCTTTTGAGAAGTTAACACTGTCTTTTGTGGCTAAAGATATGCAGTTCACCAAAGGTTTGTCACAGGACCCCAGAAGTGTGTTGATATCAGCCGGGCTCCCATCCTCCGACAGAGAAAAGTCTGGAAGTCACCATGCGAAAGAGTCAGGACAAAAGGAGTCTGGCCCAGCTCGGGCCGGGAAATGTAAATATCACACCGGGATGGTAGAAAGCTGGGATTGAGGCATATTGCTGCGGTAGATTCTGGCCCCACATTACAGAGTGTTGACAACTCCCTTCTAAAGCACAAAAAGTCACCAAAAATATGAATGTTCCAAAGGAGTAGTACCTGCGCTTTTGATGAACTAAAACCCGCACATTGGCCTGTATTCGCTACCATGCACCGGTGATACAGCAACTGGCAATGCCTCTAACTTAAAATTCTCATCTTTGTTTCCAAATCCCTCCATGGCCTCACCCCTTTCCAATCTCTAACCTTCTACATCCTTACCACACACACACATCTCTGTACTCTTCCAACTTTGGCCTATTCTGCATCCCTGAATTCAATTGACGTTTCGAGTCCTCATGACCCTTCAACAGAACCTTTGAAGGGTCATGAGGACTCGAAACGTCAACTGTGCTCTCCTCCGCCGATGCTGCCAGACCTGCTGAGTTTTTCCAGGTATTTCTGTTTCTGTTTTTGGTTTAGATTTCCAGCATCCGCAGTTTTTTTGCTTTTATCCCTGATTTCAATTGCTCCAACATTGGCAGCCTTCAACTAAGCTCTGAAATTCCTTCCCAAAACCTATCTGCCTCTCTCTCTCTCTCTTCCTTTAATACTCTCTTTAGAACCTACCCTGTTCCCTGCCCTAATATCTCCTTATGTGGCTCAGTGTTAGATTTTGCTTTGATAACATTCGTGCAAAGTGCCTTGGGATGTTTTTCTAGGAGTTAGGAAACGAGTTTTGGATGTACATCTTTTTCTGTTAAGTAATAATTCTTATCGATGGCAACGCTTGGCACATTGCCAGATTAAAAATCATTTTTGCTAGAATAAATTTCAGCTACGAAGAATCACTGTGGTGCGATGAGCAGATGCTGGTTTCCTAGGCAACAAGCCAACACGGCTATTTCTGCAGTTCTGCGCTGGATTCTGAAATCACTCACTAGGGTTGGACCAGGTACCTGCCCATCAAGGGCAGATCTGCCATGACCAATCCATCTAACCCTATCCAGCTTTGCATGCAACTGGGAGCCATGAACAACCACTGCTCTTCACTCACAGCCTTTCCTTCTCTGACCACACCGAATATTCCAGAATAAACAATTATTACGTTTGCAGATAAAATAGAAAACTGAAGGAATAGAAAGAGGAAGTGGGGAAAAAAAATCAAATTAAGGCAAAAATTGCTGAAAACACACGGGAAATCTCTGTCTGAGTCTCAAGAGGAGACAGGTTAATAAATCTTTTCATCTTTCGCTTTGCTGATGGGTTACATGTCCAAAAACAGAACCTGGCTTTCCAGGTGCCAAAAGGCCTCCAATATGTCAACACTGGCTCTGAGTCAGAAGGTCATGGTTTCAAAACACACTCCAGAGATGAGAGCATAAAATCTAGGCTCATGCTCCCAGGACAGGTACAGCACGGGGTTAGATACAGAGTAAAGCTCCCTCTACACCGTCCCCATCAAACACTCCCAGGACAGGTACAGCACGGGGTTAGATACAGAGTAAAGCTCCCTCTACACCGTCCCCATCAAACACTCCCAGGACAGGTACAGCACGGGGTTAGATACAGAGTAAAGCTCCCTCTACACTGTCCCCATCAATGTGGCAACTGCTATTGCTCCCATGGAACATTTATAAAAAAATTCACCCAGCCAATCCAGTGTGCGCTGTTTTTAGTTTACTAGTTAGTGTCTCCATGTCAAATTCCTGTGTGAGCTATTTTAACAGTCAGTAAGTCACTGAAACTAAATGGGTTAACAACTTTATTAAAATTGAGCACACAGGAATGTAAGTGCTGTAAACAGTGTTGAAGAAATACACCCAGTCCCTTCCCAGTTTGGTGGCAAGGGAAGAGGTCATGACCATTAGGAACTGTATTGATTCTACCCAAGTTAATCTACGTCCCACTCCAGAGGCTGGAGTATCCAATCTTGGCTGACACACCAATGCAATGCTGGGGTACTAGTGCACTGTGGAGATGCCATCTTTCAGAGATGTTACATCCAGGCCCCGTCTTCCTCCTCAGGTGGATGTAACAATGTTTGAGACCTGTTCAATGGACACAAATTGGTCGGAGACACTAGTTCACAATGCGTAATAGTGATTTTAATGGAAAAGCAAATTGTGCGATTTGCCATCACCCTTGTTTAAACTCCGCACAAGAACAATTTTTCATCCACCTAGCAGATTGCCCGAGCAGTGTCGCAAATTGGAAATACACTGAGTAAGTCTTTCTAAACGTTAGAGTCCCTTCAGCATCCCCAATTTTATCTCTCCAGCCTTGGCAGCCGTGCCTTCAGATGTCTGAACCCCGAGCTCTGGAATTTCCTCCCTAAACCTCTCTGACTCTCTCTCTCTCTCTGTGAAGCACCTTGGGATGCTTTACTATGTTAAAGGCACTGCATATGATTAATTGGATAGCCGGAAGATGCAGGATGGGCCAAATGCCTCTTCCTATGCTGTATCATTCTATGATTTTGTATTAATGCAAATTATTGTTGAGAGAGAAATGTTTACGTCAATGAGAGGGCAAGCTGTAAATACTCGCGTGTATCCTGTGGACAACAGGACAGTTCAGGACACAACACAAGACGTGAGCTGTGCTTAGTGAGGAAGTGACATTACACCCACTCCCCTTTGACCTTCACACTGCACTTGTAGCCATTGTGAAGTTGTCAAGTGTGTTAACTTTCCGGATGAGGGTTATCTTGGAGCAAGGATAAAAGTTTGCCAACACTTTTTGCCAAAAATGCCTGATAAAAGTCTCATACATCACTGGCATTGAGTGCTTTATCTAATCGTGTCATTCTGTCCACAGAAACAACGTAATATACAGGGTTTTATCACCAGGAACATGCAAAGTCTTCAGCAACCTATAAGATACAATTTGCTATCCTCCTCTTTCTGTCAAGAGCAACTTCACTTTTAATTTTGTTATTTTTTGAAAAGGCAGCTGCCTCGAAAATTGCTTTCTGTACGTCTGCAGTGAATATAAAACCAGACACCAAGTTACAATGATCTAGAACCAGTTTTGAAGTGGAGAGCTTATTAATAACGGTTTGTGTTTTTGATGCCTAGGTTTAAAAGGTCAATTTTTGTGAACCTTTCTTACCATCTCTCCAACTGTTTATCCAAGTATTATGATGTGTATATGACAAATGCTGAAATTACTAAAACCACTCCTAACTGTACACTTCAGGCTCTTCTGCAAGTCACCAGTCTCATCTCCTCTACAGTACAGAGCAGTTAAACCTGGGATTCTGTGCACTCTGTGGCTAAGCAGTACCTAAAGCAGGTTAGAGAGAGAAGGCAATGCAGAACAATAACAACAACTTGCATTTATATAGCACCTTTAACATAGTATTATATTCCAAGGCACTTCACAGGAACGTTAACAGATGGAATTTGGCACTAAGCCATGTGAGGAGATATTAGGACAGGTTCCCTGAGAGACCAAAAATCTGTCTATCTCAGCCTTAAATATACTAAACAATGGAGCATCCACAACCCTCTGGGGGAGAAAATTCCAAAGATTTACAATCCTTTGAGTGAAGAAATTTCTCCTCATCTCAGTCCTAAATGATCAGCCCCTTCTCCTGAGACTATGTCCCTGCTTTGTAGATTTCCCGACCAATGGAAACAATCTCTCAGCATCCACCCTATCAAACCCCTTCAGAATCTCAAACGTTTCAATGATATCACCTCTCATTCTTCTAAACTCTGGAGAATATAGGCACAATTTAGTCAGCTTCTGTTCATAGGACAATCTCCTCATCCCAGGGACCAATCTAGTGAACTTTCACTGTACGGCCTCCATTGCAAATATATCCTTCCTTAGATATGGAAACAAAAATTGTACCGAGTATTCCAGGAGTGGTCTCGCCAAAGTCCTGTACAATTGTAGTAAGACTTCTTTATCCTATACTCTAAACCCCTTTGCAATAAAGTCCAACATGCCATTTGCCTTCCTAATTACTTGCTGTACCTGCACGCCAACTTCTTGTGTTTTCTGCATGAGTCTCTGTGAACCTTCACATTTACAAGTTTCACACCTTTTAAAAAAAAACAAACATTCTGCTTTTCTACACTTAAAATGAGAAGGTCTTGTGACACAGTGGGTGGCGTCCCTGCCTCTACGCTAGGAGCTCCATCCAAGTTCCAATCCCACTCCAGGACTTGATGGCCAGGGAAGGTGAGTTCATAATGTGGCCAAATAGGTTGATTATCAACCACTAAATCCTTCCAATATGCCTATGGCAGGCAGCAAGAGTGGAAGAGTCTCCTGGTCAGCCATGCTTGATATGGAGAGGCACTGCTGAAACTACAGCCTCTGGCGACAGGCTAGTGAGCTGTTCCAGGAAAAACTAGTTATGAAAACAGACATAAGCGTGTGCTTTTTCTGTCTCATGTGCTACTAGATGCAGGAAAATGAAGATTCTTACAATCAAAGTGAATCCTCACACTCCCCCTTATTATACTTTATCTGTCACCTTGTTGCCTGCTCGTTGAATCGGTCTTTATCTCTTTGCAGCCTCTTTGTGCCCTCTTCACAGCTGGCATTCCCACCTAGCTTTCTATCATCAGCAAACTTGGATACATTACTCTCTGTCTCTTCATGTAAGTCATTAATATGGGTTGTAAATAGCTAAGGCCCCAGCACTGATCCTTGCGGCACTCCACTAGTCACAGCCTGTCAACTTGAAAATGTCCCATTTATCCCTACTCCCTGCTTCCTGTCTGTTAAACAAGCCTCTATCTACGCTAATATATCATCCCCAACACCATGAGCCCTTAGCTTGTGGTACCTTATCAAATGCCTTTTAGAAATCACATATGTTACATCTACTGGTTTTCCTTTATCTACCCTACTCAATGGGGGAGCTCAAGTCTGGGCTGCATTCTGATGGCGGTGAGTACGTGGTACACTCTCACGGCAGCGAGTCTGCGGTACACTCTCAGTGTATACCCAGTGAAAGGAAGCATTACAGGGACACTGAAGGCTTCACATAGGAGTTCTGATATTGACTTTGTGCCCTGGGAGAAACTCACCCAGGATCACTGCACCCGGCGCAGCCCAAATAAAAAACAGTGCGGCCTCCTTCAAAAACAAGAGCATCTCAGTGACAGAGAGAAAACAGGAGGAAATCCCGAGCCAACAACTCATCTAAAATTCAAACATCTGTGGTGTCCTGTCCTATGTGCAGCAGAACCTTTCTGGTGCTAACGGACTTAGCAGTTACCCGAGTGCCCACCGGAACTCTACCTTCACCTCGAAGGTCGGAGAAAGAGTTATATACTCAAAAAAAACTTAACTAAATTTGTCAAACAGGATTTCCCTTTTGTAAAGCCATATTGACTTGCTCTAATCATGCTATTCTTTTCTAAGTGCATTGTTAAGACTTCCTTAATAGATTCCAGCACTTTCCTAATGAGATGTTTGGCTAACTGGCCTGTAGTTCCTGTTTTCTCTCTCCCTCCTTTCTTGAATAGCATCGTTACATTTGCTAACATCCAATCTGCTGCGACTGTTCTAGAATCTAGGGAATTTTGGAAAATCATAACCAGTACATCCACTATCTCTGCAGGTATCTCTTTTAGAATTCTAGGATATAGGCCATCAGATCCTGGGGATTTGTCAGATTTTAGTCTCCTGAATTTCTCCGTTTTTTTTTTCTGTTGATATTAATTTCCTCACTCTTATTAGCCCCTAGGTTTCCCTCTATTTCTGGTATGTAACTTGTGTCTGCTACTGTGTAGACAGACAAAACATTCGTCCAAAGTTTCTGCCATTTCTTCATTTCCCATGGGGCAGAATTCTCCCTTCGGTGAGTAGGGGTGGGGCCCGCTCACCAACGTGTAAAATGACGCCTGGTAACGTCGGGCGCGTGTCCCGATGTCACCGCGCGTCATTTAGATTTTCAGTTCAGCGGGCGCACAGCCGACTGTCAAAGGCCTATTGAAAAATAATTAAAACAGTTAAAGGAGCTGCCCGTCTAACCTTAAGGTTGGCGGGCGGGCGAAGAGCCCAGGCGGCCTTCAGAAAAAAACATGAAACCTCATCCACGGGCGGGAGGAGGTTTCATGAGGGTTTTAAACTTTGTATCAAATGTTTAAGTAAAAGAAATTGACACGTCCCAGCTTATGTGACGGTGTCACGAGGGGACATGTCAAGAATATTTTTTTCTGCCTTTGATCAACTTTTGAATCTTGAGCTGATCTCCCTGAGGCAGCACTTTGCCTCAGGGAGATGCGTGCGCTCTTTCGTGAATGTGCACTCCTGGCTCAGGGAATCCCCCGCTGCCCGCACAGGGAGCGCACAGCACTTCTGGGCAGACGTCATGCTGGGCAGGCCTTAATTGGCCCACCCGCGTAAAATGGTGGTGACCGGGGGGCACCGATCGGGAGCCTGCCCGCTCGCGCCCGCTCCCACACAAACCCCACCCCACCCCGATGGGAAAAAATGCTGCCCATGATAATTTCCCCTGTCCCTACTTCTAAGGGACCAACATTTCTTTAGCTACTCTCTTACTTTTTAATATACTTAAAAAATCTCTGATAATCTGTTTTTATATTCCTGGCTAGTTTACTCTCATATTGTATATTTTCCATTTTTATCAGCTTTTTGGTGGCCCTTTGTTGGTTTCTAAAACATTCCAAAACCTCAGACTTACTTCTATTCTTTGCAACATTCTAAGCCTCTTCTATTAATCTAATACTATCCTTAACTTCATGAGTGAGCCATGGATGGGTCGTTCTTGCTGAGTTTTTGTTTTTCAATGAAATGTATTTTTGTTGAACATTTTGAATTGTTTCTTTAAAATGTTTCCCACTGTTTATTTACTGCTATAACATTTTAGTCTATTTACCCAATCAACCTTGGCCAGTTCTCCCCATATACCTATATACTTGCTTTAGTTTACATTTAAGATCCTTGTTGTGATCGGAATATGTCATTTTCAAACTTAACGTGAAATTAGACTATATTATGATCACTATTTCCCAGTGAATTTTTTACTATGACATTACTAATTAATCCAGCATCATTGCACAAAACTAGATCTAAATTGGCCCTATCCCTAGTTGGTTCCACAACATATTGCTCCAAGTAACTGTCAGGAAAGTATTCTACAAACTCAGAGCCACCTTTACCAATTTGAATGGTCCAGCTTATATGGAGATTAAAGTCTCCCACAACCATTACATTGCCTTTGTTACAAGCTCCAATAATTTCTTGTTTAATGCTTTGTCCAATGGTATAATTACCGTTAGACATTTTCCAAATGTTCACTCTCCACACTTCCTATTGCCAATAAAGAATGGATTGAGATGGAGAGAGCAATTCCAATCAATTTTTGCAAAAACGCAGATGTAACAAACGACCTTGCAATATCAGTGTAATTTCAGCTGTGGATCAGTGGGTAACACTCTCAGCTTGGAGTCAGAAGGTTGTGGGTTCAACTCCCACTCCAGAGACTTGAGCATAAAATCCAGGTTAATGGTCTGAGCCAATGTTTCCTCTAAGCTACACAGCCAAGCAGCAACACAAACAAGTTAGCCCCTTTAACTTACCACATGTCTGTAGAAGAAAATTTAAAGGGGCCACGCTCTTAGCCAAACAATTAGCGGTAGGTTGCCCCCAGTGCAGTACTGAGGGAGTGCTACACTAATCAGAGGTGCTGTTTTTTGGGTGGGGTGTTAAACCGAAGTCCCCTTTGCCCTCTCGGGTGGACGTAAAAGATCCCATGGCACTCTTTTGAAGAAGAGCAGAGGACGAGTTCTCCCCAGTGCTCTGGCCCATTTGTCTCTCGATCAACAGCAGTAAAAGAGAAAGTGATCCGATCAGTATCCTATTGCTGGTTGTGGGGTATTGCTGTGCATAAATTGGCTGTTGTGTTTCCTACACTACAACAGTGGCTGTACTTTAAAACTACTTCATTGGTTGCAAAGCACTTTGGGACACCCTGCAATCAGGAAAAGGTGCTATAGAAGTGCAAGTCTTTCCTTCTCCCCTATCAGAGTGAGTTACTGTCCCTTCAATCTTCAACGGGCTATTTATTGCAACGGCTTCCAAAGCCGTTTAATGGGCTCATCATCCAGCTAGTTCTTGATTCTCCTTTGAAAGGCAAGTGTTCATTTGCCAGGATGCAACTTTCACGTGGGCTGAACCACAATTTCTTCGAAAGAAACAGGAATTGCGAGTGATTTATAATGATCTGCTGCCATTCTGAGGTTTTCATTCTTGCTGCTTGTCCCAGGCACTGAGACAAAGGGATTGCTGACTCTCCCTGTAATTCCAGAGTCATTTACATGGATCAGGAACTCAAACTGGTCATTAACAAAACTGAGCTAACTGCTCTAAACAATATACCGGCCATTGTGATTGTTTTGAAATTGACCGCAGAGCAAATGCATGGGAACGGAGAATTACATCGGAATTTACAGCACAGAAACAGGCCATTTGGCCCAGCTGGTCAATGCTGGTGTTTATGCTCCACACAAGCCTCCTCCCACCCTTCTTCCTCTCACTTTCTCCCTCATGTGCTCATCTAGCTTCCCCTTAAATGCATCTATACTGTTCACCTCAGCCAATCCCTGTGGTAGCGAGTTCCACATTCTCACCACTCTCTGGGTAAAGAAATTTCTCCTGAATTCCCTACTGGATTTGTCAGTGACGGTCTTATATTACGGAACAGTAATAGTTGAGGGATAAATATCAGCACCCAGGACACCGGGGTGGGGGGAGGGGGGTGGGTGGGTAGAGATGAACACATCTGCTGTTCTTCAAAATAGTGGTCAAGAGGTCTTTTAAGACTGAGGGGGAAGATAGGGCCTCAGTTTAAAGTCCGAAAGCCAGCACCTCTGACAGTGCAGCACCTTCCTAGTACTGCACTGGGAGTGTCAGTTTGATTATGTGCTTAAGTCTCTGGAGTGGGGTTTGAACCCCGATATACAGAGGTGAGAGTGCCACTGAGCCACGGCTGACACCTTGAATTATTTTTGAGATCAGTGACTGCTGTTAAATCGACAAATCCTGAAGACAATTGGCAAATCCTGAAGGCATTCGGCACACACAGTAAAAGTCCTTCAAATTGCAACTGGACACAAGGTCAGCTTTTGTTGTCCATCCCTAATTATCCTCTTGCTCGGCCATTTCAGAGGGCAGTTAAGAGTCAACCACATTGCTGAGAGTCTGGAGTCACAAGTAAGCTAGACCGGGTAAGGATGTTAGATTTCTTTCCCTAAAGAACATTCATGAGCCAGATGGGTTTTTACAATAATCAATGATAGTCTCAGTAATGGTGACCATGAAACTAACTTCATATTCTGGACTTTATTCATTGAATTTAAATTCCACCAGCTGCCGTAGTGGGATTTGAACCCTTGTCCCCAGAGCATTAACCTCGGTCTCTGGATTACTAGTCGAGTGACATTACTGCTATGCCACCATCTAACCCCTCTGCCTTTTGCACATTCGTTGAAGGAATAATATTGTATTGGCCTACAGGAAAAATGTGTTGCTCTTCTGTGAACAGAAGCAAGGAGTTTTTAAATGTCCAACCTAACCCCCGCAACAAGCCCACACATCATCCTTTCGTGTCTGTCTGAAGGCAGTTGGTGAACTGACTGAAGGAACATTACAGTGGAGGCAAGAGTTAAATGAACTCAACTCAAACAAAACACTGAAAAACACTTGGAGCTGCACCCTCCTCTCTTCACCACTGGGTAGCAGTATAAGCCCAGGTTTAGTTGAACTGAGGAAGCAGTCTGGTTTTATTTAAATTCAAAACTTGCCTTTATTTTCCCCCCCCCACCATCACCGCCCCCCCACCACCGGCCCCCCATCCTAGCACATGCACAAGTATTACCAAAGCAAACACGTCAAACAGATCTTCTAGAAACAGCAGGCTACACACAGATTAGCAACAGACCAGATAAATCAGCCAACAAGGTGAGTTAATATCTATCGCTCTCCACAAGGAACTTTAAATGAAGATAATCCAAAAACAAGTTTTCTGAGAGCTTTCTACCATAAGGATTACTGCTCTCCCATGTCTGCTAACATCCGAACATGAGGAGGCCATTCAGCCCATCGAGCCTGTTCCGGCATTCAATTAGATCATGGGTGATTTGTCCCTTAACCCCATCTACCTGCTGTGGTTACTAATCTGTAATTCCTGCACCCGATAAAAACCTATCAATCTCCGTGTGGAAATTTTCAATGGACTCTCGGCCTCAGTAGTATTTTTGGGAGACAAAGTTCCAGGTTTCCCCTCCCTTTTGTGTGAAGAAATGCTTCCTGACATCACCCTGAATGGCCTGGCTCGAATTTTAGGGTTCTGCCCCTTGTTCTGGACTCCCTCCCCCTCCCTCCCTCAACACCCACTCCAGAGGAAATTGTTTCTCTCAATTTACCTTATCATCTCCTTAATCATCTTGAACACCTCAGTGAAATCACCTATGCTCAAGGGAATGCCGGCCTCGTCTATACAACCTCTCCTCACAATTTAATCCTTTTAACCCTGGTCACACTCTGATCTGTTTCTTTTAATTTTATTAATTTTCACACTGTCTTTTCTCGTTAAAAGTTGTCCAGCAACCACGTGTAAAATAGCTTTTTTTTTTACACAAATTTCCCTGTTTCCTCTGAAACATGGGAACTCACCTGCAGGAAGCCGGAAAAGCAAACACTGTTGGGGTTGTTCACCTGCTTTTGATGAGAGGGAGTCCCTCGTTCGAAGGTACTCAGTACCTGATTGAGGGACCTGGCATCAGGAAGGGGGACCCCACTGAGTGCCACCTCCTTGACCTTGCTTCTCACCCCCTCCCACCCTCCCCTGCCACCCCCTCCTCTCGCCATCACTCACCTGTGTCCTGGATCCCTTTGCGATCCTGGGCCTCAGGTGGGTGCATTACCAGCAGCAGCCACCGGCTCCCCCACAGTGGCAATGCACAGCTTGCCGGTCTCTGATTGGCTGGCAGCTCTCGGTGGGTGGGGGAGGGGATGGGATTTCCACCCCTGGTGTCCTTGATCCCATGGAAGAGCCGCTGCTGATTGGAGCTTAATGCGATGGGCCTTCCCGAAAAGACGAGATGTGGGGCACTTGCCAGCTCATCAGCCAGTGGGTGAAGCTCCCATTGCCTACGTGAAATACCACCCCTGGTGTAAGTGGTAAATGACATCGATCTCCTGAATCATTCAAGTTTCTCGCCCTTTAGCTGTTCACCATTTTGGCAGAAGGCAGCACAACCACTACACAGTAATGAAAGAAAGACAACATTCACATTTCTGTAGCAACTTTCACAACCTGAGGATGTTCCAAAGCACTTTACCACTAGTGAAGTAATTTTTGAAGTGTAGTCACTGTGGGGAACATGGCAGCCAATTTACACACAGCAAGCTCCCACAAACAGCAATTAGATATATCATCAATTGAACTATTTCCTTCAATGGTACAAAACCACCTCCCTCAAGGATGCTGCCTGTTCTGGTGAGTATTTCCAGCGTTTTGTGATTTTTTTTTAGTGGTGTATGGTGAGGGATAAATATTGGCCAGCAAACTGGGAACAACTCCCCTGCACTTCCTAGAATTGGCACCACATCCACCTGAGAGGGTGGGCAGGGCCTCGGTTTAATGTCTAATCAAAAAGATGGCATCCCTGCACTTGGAGCATTAGGACTGAGTTTTGAGCTCAAGTCTCTGCAGTGGGCTTTGAGCCCAAAACTGAACCAGAGAATGGAGTGTTACCCATTGTCACAGGTATACTGGGTGAAGTGTAAACCCTAATGCTGATTTGAAATGTCACTGTCGCTCACTCACATGCAGCCTACTTCACCCTTCACAGAACGGCCATTCCACTAACACATTCCTAGACTTGAAAGACTCTCCCTCAAAGTTAGACTTCCCTTCTCTCCCTCCATTCAAAAATCTCTTTTAAGTTCTCTGTTCAACCATATGGGGAGGTGATGGTGTAGTGGTATTGTCGCTGGCCCAGTGATCCAGCGTAATGCTCTGGGGATCCAGGTTCGAATCCCGCCACGGCAGATGGTGGAATTTGAATGCAATAAAAATCTGGAATTAAAAGTCAAATAATAACCATTGTCGACTGTTATAAAAACCCATCTGGTTCACAAATGCCCTTCAGGGAAGGAAATCTGCCAACATGTGACTCTCTTGGTTGACTCTTAAATGCCCTCTGAAATGGCCTAGCAAGCCACTCAGTTGTAACAAAGAAAAGGAATGAAATCTGACGGACCACCCGGCATCGACCTAGGCACCGGAAACGACAACGGCAATCGTAGCCCTGTTGACCCTGCAAAGTCCTCCTTACTAACATCTGGGGGCTAGTGCCAAAATTGGGAGAGCTGTCTCGCAGACTAGTCAAGCAATAGCCTGACATAGTCATCCTCACAGAATCATACCTTACCCGCTAATGTCCCAGACACCAACATCACCATCCCTGGGTATATCCTGTCCCACCGGCAGGACAGACCCGGAGGAGGTAGCGGCACAGTGGTATACAGTCAGGAGGGAGTTGCCCTGGGAGCCCTCAACATCGACTCCGGACCCCATGAGGTCTCATGGCATCAGGTCAAACATGGGCAAGGAAGCCTCTGCTGATTACCACATACCGACCCCCCTCCTCAGCTGATCAATCAGCGCTCCTCCAAGTTGACCACCACTTTGAGGAAGCACTGAGGGTAGCAAGGGCACAGAATGTACTCTGGGTGGAGGATTTCAACATCCACCACCTAGAGTGGCTCGGTAGCACCACTACTGACCGAGCTGGACGAGTCCTAAAGGACATAGCTGCTAGACTGGGTCTGCAGCAACCAACAAGAGGGGAAAACATACTTGACCTCATCCTCACCAACCTGCCAGCCATAGATGCATCTGTCCATAACAGTATTGGTAGGAGTGACCACCGCACACAGTCGTTGCGGAGACGAAGTCCCAGCTTCATATTGAGGATACCCTCCATCGGGTTGTGCGGCACTACCACCGTGCTAAATGGGATAGATTTTGAACAGATCTAGCAACTCAAGACTGGACATCCATGAGGCGCTGTGGGCCATCAGCAGCAACAGAATTGTACTTGAACACAATCTGTAACCTCATGGCCTGGCATATCCCCCACTCTACCATTACCATCAAGCCAGGGGATCAACCTTGGTTCAATGAAGAGTGCAGGAGGGCATGCCAGGAGCAGCACCAGGCAAACCTAAAAATAACGTGTCAACCTGATGAAGCCATAACACAGGACTACTTGCATGCCAAACAGCAGAAGCAGCAATTGATAGACAGGGCTATGCGATCCCACAACCAATGGGCTCTGCTGTCCTGCCACATCCAGTCGTGAATGGTGGTGGACAATTAAACAACTCACTGGAGGAGGAGGCTCCACAAATATCCCCATCCTCAATGATGGAGGAGCTCAGCACAGCAACAGTGCCAAAGATATGGCTGAAGCATTCGCAACAATCTTCAGCCAGAAGTGTCAAGTGGATGATCCATCTCGGCCTCCTCCAGAGGTCCCCAGCATCACAGATGCTGGTTTTCAGCAATGGATACTGCAAAGACTATGGCCCTGACAATATTCCAGCAACAGTGCTGAAGACTTGTGCTCCAGAACTTGCTGCACCCCTAGCCAAGCTGTTCCAGTCCAGCTACAACACTGGCATCTACCTGGCCATGTGGAAAATTGCCCAGGTATGTCCTGTACACAAAAAGCAGGACAAATCCAACCCGGCCAATTACTGCCTCATCAGTCTACTCTTGATCATCAGTGATGGAAAAGATCATCAACAGTGTTCAACAAGAGAGAATCCATCCATCACCCCTTGATGTTCAATGGCATTACCATCACTGAATCTCCCACTATCAACATCCTGGGGATTACTATTGACCAGAAACTGAACTGGACTAGCCAAATAAATACTGTGGCCACAAGAGCAGGTCAGAGGCTAGGAATCCTGCGACGAGTAACTCACCTCCTGACTCCCCAAAGCCTGTCCACCATCTACAAAGCACAAGTCAGGAGTGTGATGGAATACTCCCCACTTGCCTGGATGAGTGTAGCTCCTACAATACTGAAGATACCGTCCAGGACAAAGCAGCATTGATTGGCACCATATCCACAAACATTCACTCCCTCCACCACCGACACACAATAGCAGCAGTGTGTACCAACTACAAGATGCACTGCAAGAATTCACTAAGGCTCCTTCAACAGCACCTTCCAAACCCACGACCACCTAGAAGGACAAGGGCAGCAGATGGATGGGAACATCACCACCTGGAAGATCCCCTCCAAGTTACTCACCATCCTGACTTGGAATTATATCGCCGTTCCTTCATTGTCACTGGGTCAAAATCCTGGAACTCCCTTCCTAACAGCACTGTGGGTGTACCTACACCACATGGACTGCAGTGGTTCAAGAAGGCAGCTCACCACCACCTTCTCAAGGGCAACAAGGGTTGGGCAATAAATGCTGGCCCAGCCAACAATACCCCCATCCCATGAATGAACAAAAAAAGTGTCTGATCATCTCCCCTCAGTCTGTTCCGTCTCCCACTCGGGACATTCTCACCTCATTGTAAATCACTCAGAACATTCTTCCGTGTTAAAGATAATGAATGATAACGAATCACTGTTGGAATCACCACTTACCCAGTTTTGGACGAAACACTTAGAAAACATCTCAACTGTAAACAACAATATAAGACTAGAATCACAGCATGATACAGCACTGGAAATGGCCATTCATCCCATTGCCTGTGCCAGCTCTTTGAACAAGCTGTCAAATTAGTCACAAGAACACAAGAAATAGGAGCAGGTGTAAACCACGTGGCCCATTGAGTCTGCTCCGCCATTCAATGCTGTCATGGCTGATTTTCAGCTTCAACTCCACTTTCCCACCCGTTCCCCATATCACTTAATTCCCTGAGACACCAAGAATCTGTCTCTCTGCCTTAAATGTATTCAAAGATGGAGCATCCACAACCCTCTGGGGTAGAGAATTCCAAAGATTCACAACCCTTTGAGTGAAGTAATTTCTCCTCATCTCAGTCCTAAATGATCAGCCCCTTCTCCAGAGGCTGTGCCCCCGAGTTTTAGATTCCCCAGCCAGTGGAAACAATCTCTCCGCGTCCACCCTATCAAACCCCTTCAGAATTTTGTAGGTTTCAATGAGATCGCCTCTCATTCTTCTAAACTCCAGAGAATATAAACCCAATTTACTCAGCTTCTCATCATAGGACAACCCCCTCATCACAGGGACCAACTTAGTGAGCCTTTGTTGTACTGCCTTTTCTTAAACGTGGAGACCAAAATTGCACACACGACTCCAGATGTGGTCTCACCAAAACCCTGTGAGACTTCTTTATTCTTGTACTCCAATCCCCTTGAAACAAAGGCCAACAGGCCATTTGCCTTCCTAATTGCCCTGCTCTTTCCCCTTAACCCTGCATCCCCCTCCTCATTTCCCCCTCTATTTCTTTTACCAATTATCTTAAATCTATATTTCTTCTTCTTTAGTCCATCAAAACTCCTCTTTTCGACTTCTAGATCTTGTAATGTGGAGGTTGTAGTTGGAGTGCCTGAACATTCAGGTTAGTTGTACCATTTAGTCGCAGGGTTATAAAACAAAATGCCAAAATTCAAGAGCCATTAGAAACAGCCTGGAGGCTGAGTTACAAACTATGTGTTTGAATGAAGCCTCGGATTCAGGAGCAGGCTGCGGGGAATGTGTAGAACATCTGTGCAGGTTGGACAGTCAGAGTTTAGGGCTGTGTCTGCACCCTCAGGTCTAGTTTGGACACCTCTCCAGCAGTTGCTCAGATTGTCACCGAGTTTTCATCAGCTGCACAGGCAGTTTTCCAATCCTCGGCTCAGCTACAGCCAAGGTAAAGGAAGGCACAGCAGTTGCTGCCATTAACAGCTTACTATCATCTGCCACTGCACTGCACTGCGAAAGAAAGGAATCAATTATCGGAGAAAGCATTTAAAAAAAAAACACAAGATAAACAAACGCGTTACAGAAACAGGCTCATCATTCCCATTCCCTACTTTACCCCCAGACCCCAAATCTCTCCCCTTTCTTTTCACTTTGTTTTTCCTCCAACCCCTCCTTCAACTCCCTGTCTCTTCACTGAGTGCCTGATCTCAGCTCTGCTGCTCTGGGTCACATATTCAGAGACAGAAAGTCGTGTCTTCACATGTGAATATGTGATGGGGAGATGGAGAGGGAGGAATTCCCAGGTTACTGTCCCCGGCCCTGTAGGTAGCTACTGTTCCCTTAAATCAAACCTAGAATGTTTGGTCATAACTGTATAAACTTCCTCAATTTTACTAAACTTTAAAAAAATCAAACACACACATACACACAGGCACAGACGCGCGCACAGGCACAGACGCGTGCACAGGCCCAGGCGCGCGCACAGGCCCAGGCGCGCACAGGCCCAGGCGCGCACAGGCCCAGGCGCGCACAGGCCCAGGCGCGCACAGGCCCAGGCGCGCACAGGCCCAGGCGCGCACAGGCCCAGGCGCGCACAGGCCCAGGCGCGCACAGGCCCAGGCGCGCACAGGCACAGGCGTTCATTTGTGTGGGTACACACAAGCACGGACACAAATGAGATCACACGCACAAATATACACAGACGCACAGACACATACTCGCACCTACAGTAACAATTGGGAGGCAAAGAGTGGAATGTGTGAGACCCCTATTGAAAATTGCTCCTACAATGCCAGTAAGATGGCCATGTGGTGCCACCTATGGAAGTAGGCAGGCTGCCTGCCCATCCTTTCCAACTTGGGTTCAAGGTTCAGAATCTCTGTAGTTTTAAGCAGGTGCCACATTGTCTGAAGTGTTGCCCTATTGATGAAACATTAAATGAAGTCTCCTTGCTGATTGTGCTGCTGGTTAAAGTCGATGCTGGGGACACCATGGCCAAACCTGAGGAAGAACAAGGAATCCTCTGGATTTCTCTTTCATTCTCAATTTTTATCATTAACGAACATCACCGAAAAAAATCAGACTATCTGGCCTTTATCTCATTTGCTTGTGGACGCTTTCCACATGCAAATTTGCTGCTGTATTTCCTACATTACAACAGAGACTACACTTCAATAAATATTTCATTTTATGTGAAGCACTTTGGGGCATCCTGAGGTTTAAGAAGCAAAAGCGATACGAGAAAAAAACGTTTTCACACAGCGAATGATTAAAGGTCTGGAATGCTCTGCCTGAGAGTGTGGCTGAGGCAGGTTTAATCGAGGCTTTCAAGAGGGAACGAGATGATTATTTGAAAGGAAACAATGTGCAGGGTTACGGGGAGAAGGCAGGAGAATGTCATTAGGTGAAATGCTTCAAAGTGCAGACACGATGGGCAGAATGGTCTCCTTCTGCACTGTAATAATTCTGTGATTCTGTAGAAGGCATTAGAGAAATGCGAGTTTTTCCAACCTTTCAGTAGGATATAAATGCTAAGTAAACGCAAAACAGGAAAAGGAAACTCAGCACTAGATATGCATTTCAGAATTTTATCCATGTCACAAACAGGCTCATCTCAAACATGGATTAAAATTTACACCAGTCACAATGCATCTAAATCTTAGAGTGATTATATTTTTTTTAAATTTGATTTACTTGCTATTAATAAATATGAAAATGGCTCTTTAAATAGGAATAAATGACCATTTTCCAATTAAATTACACAGGAGAGTTCAACTGAAAATAATAATAATGAAATAACAATATTGAAGTTAGATAGCGAAACTCAGAATCACTGGAAAATTATCATAATGGCCCATAAATTTCAATCACAATCCCATCGCCTCCCTTCTCTGCTAATTGATTTCTCTCTTCCCAGTTTGTCCTCAATTTTTTTCTTTCTCAAAGAGGTTTTGGACAGGAAGTAGCACTGGGACTAGGACAGTAAAAACAGACCGAGGGCAGAATCGTCTCAGATTTGCACCAAGTCCAGTAGCGGGCAGGAAAAAGAATGTATTATCTGCCGGCTGCAATGCCAGCGTTTCATACTGTATCGTCCCAATATCGCCTCATTAATCATGCATTCCCAGGAAAAACACCATTTCGATGGCGGGCGGGCTCTCGTTCACCCACCACGCATCACCTCACCGCTTCCTCACCATGGGCGCCCTCTTTAAAGTGTAGCTGCGCACACACACCTTTCAGTGCTCCCAGCCCAGATCTGCTGCACAAAAGACATGGCCCCAAAAGGCAAGAAGACTGCAGCCCCTGAATCAGTGACACATCCCTGGGGCACCTTCTGGACACCAATGGAGCCCGCCACAATGTCCTCTACTTCCGCTCTGGCCGCAGGAGGCCCATCAGTGTCACCATTCACTCCGGTTTAGGAGGTAGTGGCAGAGGTGGTCAGTGCCAATGTTGTGCAGGAGAGGCTGGCCATCCAGTGCAGAAAGAGGATGAATGAACTCATCCATGCTGCCAGGGTAAGACAACCATCTCATTACTCTGAACTTACACATTTACTGGCACCTCACTCACTGCCAGCTCAAGGGACATCACCACTCACTTGCACGCACACATATCCTCACATCTCCATCCGGCCTCATCTACTCTGGAGACTGCCTCCTCATCCCCATCTTGAAGCCATTTGCACAGATCAACATGTGCCCCCACACACGCCCTGGGATACCCTCCTTCCCCAGTACAGCCCTCGCCCTGCAGCCACTTCTCCCCCAGTACAGCCCTCGCCCTGCAGCCACTTCTCCCCCAGTACAGCCCTCGCCCTGCAGCCACTTCTCCCCCAGTACAGCCCTCACCCTGCAGCCACTTCTCCCCCAGTACAGCCCTCACCCTGCAGCCACTTCTCCCCCTTCCCCAGTACAGCCCTCGCCCTGCAGCCATTGAAAAGCCATCCCCGCCTTTCGGCTGGTCTGGTAGGTAGAGACCTGCCCGTGAGCCCCCTAACAGTGATATGGTGCTGTCTGTGAAGCCTGGCGCTGATGACCGCTACCTGAAGCGAGGTCGGCAAACAAACCTCGAAGTCCTGAGTGAAGTGCAGCTCACCAGGTGCTTGTCTCTTTCTTATATTCATTTACGGGGCGTGGGTGTTGCTGGCTAGGCTGGCATTTATTGTCCATCTTTAAATGCCCTCTGAAATAGGGCAATTAACAGCCAATCACATTGCTGTGAGTTTGGAGTCATATGTAGACCAGACCAGGTAAAGATTTCCTTCCCTAAAGGACATTAATGAACCAGATGGGTTTTTTTACAACAATCGACAACGGTTTCATGGTCATCATTTAATTCCAGATTTTTATTGAAGTCAAATTTCACCATCTGGCGTGGTGGGATTCAAACCTGGGTCCCCAGCGCATTACCCTGGGTCTCTAAAATACTAGTCCAGTGACAATACCGCTACACCACTGCCTCCCCTTAACTTGCAATTATATAGCGCACTTAATGTAGCAAAACATCCCAAAGCAGGCACATAAATCAGACAAGGCCTGACACTGAGCCATATAAGGAGCTAGTAAGACAAGTTGGTCAAAGAGCAATTTTAAGGAGCCTCTTAAAAGGAAGGAGGAGAGGTTTATGGGGGGGGGGGTGGATTTCTAGACCTTAGGGCCCAGGCATCTGAAAGCACGGCCATCAATGATGGAGCGATTACAATCAAGGATGCTCAAGATGCTGGAATTATACCTGGGATTGGACTCAAAGGAAAAAAATTGCTGGGCTATGGGAAAAGAGCAGGGGGAGCGTGATTAATTCTTTCAAAGAGCCAGCACGACGGATTGAATGCCCTCCCGCTGTGCCATGGGAGTCTATGATTCCACAAAATGGGTGGATTAAAGCAGACCTCTTCACCCATTCTCAGCTGTTGAAGGGTGGGGAGGATTGGGGAAGTGTGAGAAAACAGCCTCGGGAAATCAGCAACAGCTATCAGCCCGTGGTCAGATAGGCTCGGTCTGGTTTCTGGATATCACTGTGACCACAGGAATAGGCCTGGGTGGGATGCGAGATGAGGTTCAATTTAATGGGAGTTAAGGCAGGACCTTGTACTCCGAGGAATGGCACACTTCCCTTTATGTGCAGTCTTGGAGCCACACAGGAGAATAGATGGAACATGACCAGATCTGAAGAAAGAGTCTAAGCGAGGGGCAGTGATGAGACTCAAGCTGATGACCTTGTAATGGAGTGTCAAATGCTCAACCACTTTAGGCACCAGACAGTTCCCAACCCCTGTCCTGCATTTTCAATAAGTTTACAGAGAACCTTTTAAATCTTAATTCTCAGAAGAATACTGGGAAAGGAGGTTAGGTTTCAAAAAAAAAAGATTATGCAAAGTACCTCATTGCTGTAATTGGTAGACTCCAATGTTTCACTTTGAGCTCATGCAGGAACCAAATTGTTTTGTTAATGAGGAACCTTCGTCTTAAGAATCTTCAGAAGAATGGGGATGGGGGTGGGGGTGGGGGTGGGAGAGATAAGGTTAATCAACAACAACTTGCATTTATATAGCATCTTAAAGATGGCCCAAGACGCTTCTTGGGAGCTTTACTGAGTTGCTTAAGGCAACATTTAGGACAGATAATCAAAAGCTTGGTAAAAGGGTGGATTTTAAGGACCGTCCGAAAGACAGAAAGAGAGGGAGAGGCAAAGAGGTTTAGGGAACATTGTGGGAAGAGCACTGATGTGGAAAAGTTTAGTGGGGGAAACACTGTTCATGTTTATTATTGATTGGTAAGGTGTCAGCCATTTTATTCTTGCTTCTGAGTCAGAGATCGTGGGTTTAAGCCCCACTCCAGAGGCTTGAGCATAAACTCCAGGCTGATACTCCCATTGCAGTGCTGAGGGAGTGCTGCACTGTCAGGGGTGCTGTCTTTCAGGTGTTGCAACATTTATCACATTTGTCAGGTCTTTCTGCATAGACTCACCCCTCTCACTTTCTATAATCTCCTCCAGCCCTATGACCCACTGAGATCTCTGTGCTCCACTGATTCTAGCACCTTGTACATCCCCAATTTATATCACTCCACCATTGCTGGCTGTGCCTTCAGCTACCTGGGGCCTAAACTCTGGAATTCCCTCCCTAAACCACTTCACCTCTTCCCCCTCAGAGTTTTAAGACACACCTTCAAACCTACCTTTTTCACCTGACCTAATATATGTTTATGGACCTTGGTGTTAATTTTTATTTGATAAAGCTCCTGTGGACCAATTTGGGATGTTTTACTATGGTAAAGCTGCTACATGAATGCAAGTTCTTGTTCCTGTTGTTGCTGTGTGCAAATTGGCTGCTAAGTTCCCTATATTACAACAGTGCCCCCACTTCAAATGTACTTAATTGGCTGTGAAGATGTCCTGAAGCTGTGTAAGGCGCTACGTAAAGGCATTTGCTTTGCATTCTTTTTGATCATTCCTGCTAAGAGCTAAGTTGCAACCAACTTAATTCCACGTTCCCTGAACTCTGGGAGGTGGCAGAACATTTAAAGACGCCAATCAAGATGGAAATTAAACTCTCGACAGTCACTGAATATTACAATAAAATAAAATCTGGGGGGAATGAAAAGAAAGAAAAAAAATACTAACAGGCACAAGCTCCACAGCGGAAACATTTTCTTTCCATGCGGCATTTGCCTGATTTATTATCCCTTATGAACAGTCATTAAACCCTCACAAGAGCCATGACGGTCAGGTTGTTCTATGATATCCTTGGATAGAGCAGGGAGGTCGAATTCCAGGCCAGGCACTGAGCTTGACTCAGGTGGAGATGAAAACTCACCTTTTACAGCCCACTAAATAACAGTCAGAAAAGCTTCATTGTGGCGACTGGAGATTCGCAGTTTTATGGCCAAATTTATGTTGCTGTTCGTTTCTCCGTGTCAGCTCGGGTTCAATCAGGGTTGCACCGCCAAACATTATGTATCCAGCTCCCGACATCAGTCACAGGGCCGGTTCAGGAGGGCAATTAATGTTATTTAACCAATTGCACTGAAGCAGCAACTTTAGGATTTTCAACTTCTACACACTGGTTTCAAATAAAGCTGGTTAGATGTCAGGATATAAAACATCGTGACCTCAGCCCTGGAATTTTGCTTCAGTTTCAAATCGACCCCCATCAACATCTTTCATGCAAGCTGGAGTGAGGCAGACTGGCATTTATGTCACATTTTATTGCCCCTCTCAAATGTCCCAAAGTGAATTTAGTTAATCTGTCAGATTGACAAACACGACAGCCATTTTATACAATACAAGGAGATCAGAAATCGGAATGCACTGTGCCCAATCTTTAGACATAAAGACTCCCAATTTAACAATCAGATAGCCCATTGCCCAATCCTCGCAGCTAACTGGTCCCACTGCCAAACTCTTGCAGGTCTTTTCTTGTGTCAGGCCCCTTAGATACGTAATTTAGGGGTGCTGCACAGGAATCTTCAGAGGACATCAACGGGATAAAAAAACCAAAGTTTTTCTGAAACAAACCGATTCTGTTGAGCCAGAAAGAGCAGGGCTGTTTCCCAAATCCACAGGAGTCATGATTGTGTGTTCTCCACACTGCTACCCATTAGCCCGCCCCCAATACCCATTCTGCCAATACATACGAGGGCTGTTGGTGTGCCCACACTGCGAAGGCACAGCGAACACCCACAGCCCACGAGACACTGATGAAGTTAGGATGCGTTGTTGTTGAGAACAGCACCAGGCCAAAATCTACCTGAAAGATGTTGGAAATAGTGAGGAATGGATGAATTTTTTTTTATTCATTCATGGGATGTGGGTATTGCTGGCTGGGCCAGCATTTATTGCCCATCCCTAATTGCCCTTGAGAAAGTGGTGGTGAGCTGCCTTCTTGGACTGCTGCAGTCCATGTGGTGTAGGTACACCCACAGTGCTGTTAGAGAGGGAGTTCCAGGATTTTGACCCAGCAACAGTGAAGGGACGGCGATATATTTCCAAGCCAGGTTGGTGAGTGACTTGGAGGGGAACTTCCAGGTGGTGGTGTTCCCATCGATCTGCTGCCCTTGCCCTTCTAGGTGGTAGTGGTTTGGAAGGTGCTGTCTAAGGAGCCTTGGTGAATTCTTGCAGTGCATCTTGTAGATGGTACACACTGCTGCTACTGTGCATCAGCGGTGGAGGGAGTGAATGTTTTTGGATCTGGTGCCAATCAAGTGGGCTGCTTTGTCCTGGACGGTGTCCAGCTTCTTCAGTGTTGTAGGAGCTGCACTCATCCAGGCAAGTGGAGAGTATTCCATCACATTCCTGACTTGTCCCTTGTAGATGGTGGACAAACTTTGGGGAGTCAGGAGGTGAATTATCTGTCACACGATTCCTAGCCTCTGACCTGCTCTTGTAACCACAGTATTTATATGTCTGTTCCAGTTTAGTTTCTGGTCAATGGTAACCCCCAGGGTGTTGATAGATGGGGATTCAATGATGGTAATGCCATTGAACATCAAGGGATGATGGTTGGATTCTCTCTTGTTGGATGGTCATTGCCTGACACTTGTGTGCTGCGAATGTTACTTGTCACTTGTCAGCCCAAGCCTGGATATTGTCCAGGTCTTGCTGCATTTGGACATGGACTGAAATTGTCCCAGATCAGATACTGTTCATCATCCATGACTGATTTTCAATGACAAGCCACATTTAAAAAAACTCCACACCGACACACACATTATAGTGCAAATTCACTGGACCATGTCAGGTCAAAACTAAAGAGCAGATATGCTGATAGTTCAATATTTCATGAGCTGCCCATGATTAGGTCAAGACTGGATAGAGAAAATGTGCCTTTGCCAGGAATATCCAAGGCAACTGCTTTTGATGTGCAACAATTAAATATCAATCTCCACATTCGAGCCTAACCTAATCAATGCCATTGTTAAGTACTTCTGTATCTCACTGCTCCTGTCCATAAGAGAGATGGGGAAGGCTGCTCAAGCCACCCTAACATGGCCATTCTGAAAGAAATGTCATAGCATCCACCTCTTTCTTGAGCATCTTGCTTCCCTGCTCCACTCCAGAAGTACACTTACTGTCTGCTTGTTATTGTGTTGTGGTCTTAGGTGTGGAGTCATGGATCTAGACTCAAAAGCAATGCTGGAGGAGATACTGTTAGCAAATTCTATCTTTTATTGAACATTATTCTAATTATTCACAAGGTAGACTCTGCACGAGGCTCCACATAGAACTCTCGCTCTCTCCATGTTCTGTTGTCCTGTGATCTTGTCACTGATGATGTAGATTATATATGTACTTACTTTACATTAACCCTTTATACTACAGCTTGCCCCTTTACATGAAGAACCGCTTTGGTCATCGACCATGAATGTGAACATGAGTCCTCCTGTCACAGTTTAATCTGGTTGAGTTTTGAATTTACCTCCTAGTCAGGCAATGTATCGATTTTTAATACCCCGATCCTTGTGGCCTCATGCACCCACCCTGTCTGCCAATCTGTGCAACCTCCTCGATCCTACAACACCCCCCACCACCCGGAGACCTCTGCAATTCTGGCCTCTCAGACATCCCCAATTTTCATCACTCCCCTGTTGGCAGTCTTCAGCTAAAATAAAATGGCCCAAAGCACTTGACAGGGGTGTAAATCAGACAAAATTTGACAAAGGACAAGTGACCAAAAGCTTGGTCAAAGAGTTAGGATTTAAGGAGCATTTTGGGAGGAGGGAGAGGTTGGGAGGAAATTCCAGGGCTGAATGCCGAGTAGGCTAAAGGCACAGTCCCCAGTAGTGAAGCGACAGAAACCAGAGGATGCCTGCAGAGAACAAGAAATAAACTGAAGGCAGGAAAGGACAGGGGAAACGACTTTCCCCAGTTTGGAACGATCAATATGGGATATCTCAAAATCAGAGCAGAGTGGGTTAATGTATACAAGAGTCATTTACTTGCACAAAACCTTCGTAATAGCAACAGTTGTGACAGTGTCTCTTTCTAATACTTTTAAATAACAAACAGTGCTGAGATTTCTGCAATGTTTTGATTGTGTGTTGGTGAACTGCAGACAGGTCTGATTGGTCTTATCCATACAATGCCATCCTGGGCTAACCTGCAATTTATCAGGAGCTGCCCCAGACACATTACGCTGATCTGAGCAATGTCTCTGCTGTCAAGCTAATAGCACAGGCTCTAAACAGGGTTAGTACTACCATCATGTCCCTTTGACAGTGCAGGAAAAATAACAGCCTCCTCAGCTTGTAACTACAGTGCGCCTGTACTACCTCTCGATAGTAATTTATCGACAATTTGCTACCA